>NW_027223052.1:0-600000 GCF_043380555.1 Nothobranchius furzeri | reverse complement strand
GGCCTCTCTCCTGGAGGCGCTCAGTCAGACCCAGTGTTGACATGTGGCAAGACGCTCCTCGGGGCGCGTATTGCTTGGGCCTCTCTCCTGAATGCCCTCTGTCAGACCGAGTGTTGACATGTGGCAAGACTCTCCTCGGGGCGCGTCTTGCTTGAGCTTCTCTCATGGAGGCCCTCAGTCCGACCCAGTGTTGACATGTGTCAAGACACTCCTCGGGGCGTGTCTTGCTTGGGCTTCTCTCCTGGAGGCGCTCAGTCAGACCCAGTGTTGACATGTGGCAAGACGCTCCTCTGGGCGAGTCTTGCTTGGGCTTCTCTCCTGGAGGCCCTCAGTCAGACCCAGTGTTGACATGTGTCAAGACGCTCCTCGGGGCGCGTCTTGCTTTGGCCTCTCTCCTGGAGGCGCTCAGTCAGACCGAGTGCTGACATGTGGCAAGAAGCTCCTCGGGGCGCGTCTTGCATGGGCCTCTCTCCTGGAGGCGCTCAGTCAGACCGAGTGCTGACATAAGGCAAGACGCTCCTCGGGGCGCGTCTTGCTGGGGCCTCTCTCCTGGAGGCGCTCAGTCAGACCCAGTGCTGACATGTGGCAAGACGCTCCTCGGGGCGCGTCTTGCTTGGGCCTCTCTCCTGGAGGCCCTCTGTGAGACCCAGTGTTGACATGTGGCAAGACACTCCTCGGGGCGCGTCTTGCTTGGGCCTCTCTCATGGAGGCCCTCTGTCAGACCCAGTGTTGACATGTGTCAAGACGCTCCTCGGGGCGCGTCTTGCTTTGGCCTCTCTCCTGGAGGCGCTCAGTCAGACCGAGTGCTGACATGTGGCAAGACGCTCCTCGGGCCGCGTGTTGCTTGGGCTTCTCTCCTGGAGGCCCTCAGTCAGACCCATTGTTGACATGTGGCAAGACGCTCCTCCGTGCGCATCTTGCTTGGGCCTCTCTCGTGGAGGCGCTCAGTCAGACCCAGTGTTGACATGTGGCAAGACGCTGCTCGGGGCGCGTCTTGCTTGGGCTTCTCTCCTGGAGGCGCTCAGACAGACCCAGTGTTGACATGTGACAAGACGCTCCTCGGGGCGCGTCTTGCTTGGGCCTCTCTCCTGGAGGCGCTCAGTCAGAACCAGAGGTGACATGTGGCAAGACGCTCCTCGGGGCGCGTCTTGCTTGGGCCTCTCTCCTGGAGGCCCTCTGTCAGACCCAGTGTTGTCAAGTGGCAAGACGCTCCTCCGGGCGCATCTTGCTTGGGCCTCTCTCCTGGAGGCCCTCAGTCAGACCCATTGTTGACATGTGGCAAGACGCTCCTCGGGGCGCGTCTTGCTTGGGCCTCTCTCCTGGAGGCGCTCAGTCAGACCGAGTGCTGACAAAAGGCAAGACGCTCCTCGGGGCGCGTCTTGCTGGGGCCTCTCTCGTGGAGGCGCTCAGTCAGACCCAGTGCTGACATGTGGCAAGACGCTCCTCGGGGCGCGTCTTGCTTGGGCCTCTCTCCTGGAGGCGCTCAGTCAGACCCAGTGTTGACATGTGGCAAGACGCTCCTCGGGGCGCGTATTGCTTGGGCCTCTCTCCTGAATGCCCTCTGTCAGACCGAGTGTTGACATGTGGCAAGACTCTCCTTGGGGCGCGTCTTGCTTGGGCTTCTCTCATGGAGGCCCTCAGTCCGACCCAGTGTTGACATGTGTCAAGACACTCCTCGGGGCGTGTCTTGCTTGGGCCTCTCTCCTGGAGGCGCTCAGTCAGACCCAGTGTTGACATGTGGCAAGACGCTCCTCTGGGCGAGTCTTGCTTGGGCTTCTCTCCTGGAGGCCCTCAGTCAGACCCATTGTTGACATGTGGCAAGACGCTCCTCGGGGCACGTCTTGCTTGGGCCTCTCTCCTGGAGGCGCTCAGTCAGACCGAGTAGTGACATGTGGCAAGACGCTCCTCGGGGCGCGTCTTGCTTGGACCTCCCTCCTGGAGGTGCTCAGTCAGACCGAGTAGTGACATTTGGCAAGACGCTCCTCGGGGCGCGTCTTGCTTGGGCCTCTCTCCTGGAGGCGCTCAGTCAGACCGAGTGCTGACATAAAGTAAGACGCTCCTAGGGGTGCGTCTTGCTGGGGCCTCTCTCCTGGAGGTGCTCAATCAGACCCAGTGGTGACACATGGCAAGACGCTCCTCTGGGCGCGTCTTGCTTGGGCCTCTCTCCTGGAGGAGCTCAGTCAGACCCAGTGGTGACACGTGGCAAGACGCTCCTCGGGGCGCGTCTTGCTTGGGCCTCTCTCCTGGAGGCGCTCAGTCAGACACAGTTTTGTCATGTGGCAAGACACTCCTCGGGGTGCGTCTTGCTTGGGCTTCTCTCATGGAGGCCCTCAGTAAGACCCATTGTTGACATGTGGCAAGACGCTCCTCGGGGCGCGTCTTGCTGGGGCCTCTCTCCTGGAGGCGCTCAGTCAGACCCAGTGCTGACATGTGGCAAGACGCTCCTCGGGGCGCGTCTTGCTTGGGCCTCTCTCCTTGAGGCGCTCAGTCAGACCCAGTGTTGACATGTGGCAAGACGCTCCTCGGGGCGCGTCTTGCTTGGGCCTCTCTCATGGAGGCCCTCTGTCAGACCCAGTGTTGACATGTGTCAAGACGCTCCTCGGGGCGCGTCTTGCTTTGGCCTCTCTCCTGGAGGCGCTCAGTCAGACCGAGTGCTGACATGTGGCAAGAAGCTCCTCGGGGCGCGTCTTGTATGGGCCTCTCTCCTGGAGGCGCTCAGTCAGACCGAGTGCTGACATAAGGCAAGACGCTCCTCGGGGCGCGTCTTGCTGGGGCCTTTCTCCTGGTGGCGCTCAGTCAGACCCAGTGCTGACATGTGGCAAGACGCTCCTCGGGGCGCGTCTTGCTTGGGCCTCTCTCCTGGAGGCCCTCTGTGAGACCCAGTGTTGACATGTGGCAAGACACTCCTCGGGGCGCGTCTTGCTTGGGCCTCTCTCATGGAGGCCCTCTGTCAGACCCAGTGTTGACATGTGTCAAGACGCTCCTCGGGGCGCGTCTTGCTTTGGCCTCTCTCCTGGAGGCGCTCAGTCAGACCGAGTGCTGACATGTGGCAAGACGCTCCTCGGGCCGCGTGTTGCTTGGGCTTCTCTCCTGGAGGCCCTCAGTCAGACCCATTGTTGACATGTGGCAAGACGCTCCTCCGTGCGCATCTTGCTTTGGCCTCTCTCCTGGAGAAGCTCAGTCAGACCCAGTGTTGACATGTGGCAAGACGCTGCTCGGGGCGCGTCTTGCTTGGGCTTCTCTCCTGGAGGCGCTCAGACAGACCCAGTGTTGACATGTGACAAGACGCTCCTCGGGGCGCGTCTTGCTTGGGCCTCTCTCCTGGAGGCGCTCAGTCAGAACCAGAGGTGACATGTGGCAAGACGCTCCTCGGGGCGCGTCTTGCTTGGGCCTCTCTCCTGGAGGCCCTCTGTCAGACCCAGTGTTGTCAAGTGGCAAGACGCTCCTCCGGGCGCATCTTGCTTGGGCCTCTCTCCTGGAGGCCCTCAGTCAGACCCATTGTTGACATGTGGCAAGACGCTCCTCGGGGCGCGTCTTGCTTGGGCCTCTCTCCTGGAGGCGCTCAGTCAGACCGAGTGCTGACATAAGGCAAGACGCTCCTTGGGGCGCGTCTTGCTTGGGCCTCTCTCGTGGAGGCGCTCAGTCAGACCCAGTGCTGACATGTGGCAAGACGCTCCTCGGGGCGCGTCTTGCTTGGGCCTCTCTCCTGGAGGCGCTCAGTCAGACCCAGTGTTGACATGTGGCAAGATGCTCCTCGGGGCGCGTATTGCTTGGGCCTCTCTCCTGAATGCCCTATGTCAGACCGAGTGTTGTCATGTGGCAAGACTCTCCTCGGGGCGCGTCTTGCTTGGGCTTCTCTCATGGAGGCCCTCAGTCCGACCCAGTGTTGACATGTGTCAAGACACTCCTCGGGGCGTGTCTTGCTTGGGCCTCTCTCCTGGAGGCGCTCAGTCAGACCCAGTGTTGACATGTGGCAAGACGATCCTCTGGGCAAGTCTTGCTTGGGCTTCTCTCCTGGAGGCCCTCAGTCAGACCCATTGTTGACATGTGGCAAGATGCTCCTCGGGGCACGTCTTGCTTGGGCCTCTCTCCTGGAGGCGCTCAGTCAGACCGAGTAGTGACATGTGGCAAGACGCTCCTCGGGGCGCGTCTTGCTTGGACCTCCCTCCTGGAGGTGCTCAGTCAGACCGAGTAGTGACATTTGGCAAGACGCTCCTCGGGGCGCGTCTTGCTTGGGCCTCTCTCCTGGAGGCGCTCAGTCAGACCGAGTGCTGACATAAAGTAAGACGCTCCTAGGGGTGCGTCTTGCTGGGGCCTCTCTCCTGGAGGTGCTCAATCAGACCCAGTGGTGACACATGGCAAGACGCTCCTCTGGGCGCGTCTTGCTTGGGCCTCTCTCCTGGAGGAGCTCAGTCAGACCCAGTGGTGACACGTGGCAAGACGCTCCTCGGGGCGAGTCTTGCTTGGGCCTCTCTCCTGGAGGCGCTCAGTCAGACACAGTTTTGTCATGTGGCAAGACACTCCTCGGGGTGCGTCTTGCTTGGGCTTCTCTCATGGAGGCCCTCAGTAAGACCCATGGTTGACATGTGGAAAGAAGCACCTCGGGGCGCGTCTTGCTTTGGCTTCTCTCCTGGAGGCCCTCAGTCAGACCCATTGTTGACATGTGGCAAGACGCTCCTCGGGGCGCGTATTGCTTGGGCCTCTCTCCTGGATGCCCTCTGTCAGACGCAGTGTTGACATGTGGCAAGACTCTCCTCGGGGCGCGTCTTGCTTGGGCTTCTCTCATGGTTGCCCTCAGTCAGACCCAGTGTTGACATGTGTCAAGACGCTCCTCGGGGCGTGTCTTGCTTGGGCCTCTCTCCTGGAGGCGCTCAGTCAGACCCAGTGTTGACATGTGGCAAGACGCTCCTCGGGGCGCTTCTTGCTTGGGCTTCTCTCCTGGAGGCCCTCAGTCAGACCCATTGTTGACATGTGGCAAGACGCTCCTCGGGGCACGTCTTGCTTGGGCCTCTCTCCTGGAGGCGCTCAGTCAGACCGAGTAGTGACATGTGGCAAGACGCTCCTCGGGGCGCGTCTTGCTGGGGCTTCTATCATGGAGGCACTCAGTCAGACCCAGTGTTGACATGTGGCAAGACGCTCCTCGGGGCGCGTGTTGCTTGGACCTCTCTCCTGGAGGCGCTCAGTTAGACCGAGTAGTGACATGTGGCTAGACGCTCCTCGGGGTGCGTCTTGCTTGGGCCTCTCTCCTGGAGGCGCTCAATTAGACCCAGTGTTGACATGTGGCAAGACGCTCCTCGGGGCGCGTCTTGCTTGGGCTTCTCTCCTGGAGGCCCTCAGTCAGACCCATTGTTGACATGTGGCAGGAAGCTCCTCGGGGCGCTTCTTGCTTGGGCCTCTCTCCTGGAGGCGCTCAGTCAGACCGAGTGCTGACATGTGGCAAGACGCTCCTCGGGGCGCGTCTTGCTGGGGCCTCTCCTGGAGGCGCTCAGTCAAACCCAGTGTTGACATGTGTCAAGACGCTCCTCTGGCGTTTCTTGCTTGCGCCTCTCTGCTGGAGGCGCTCAGTCAGACCCAGAGGTGACATGTGGCAAGATGCTCCTCGGGCCTCTCTCCTGGAGGCGCTCAGTCAGACCCAGTGTTGACATGTGGCAAGACGCTCCTCGGGGCGCGTCTTGCTTGGGCTTCTCTCATGGAGGCACTCAGTCAGACCCAGTGTTGACATGTGGCAAGATGCTCGTCGGGGCACGTCTTGCTTGGGCCTCTCTCCTGGAGGAGCTCAGTCAGACCCAGAGGAGACATGTGTCAAGACCCTCCTCGGGGCGCGTCTTGCTTGGGCCTCTTTCCTGGAGGCGCTCAGTCAGACTGAGTGCTGACATGTTGCAAGACGCTCCTCCGGGCGCGTCTTGCTTGGGCCTCTCTCCTGGAGGCGCTCAGTCAGACCCAGTGTTCACATGTGGCAAGACGCTCCTCGGGGCGCGTCTTGCTTGGGCCTCTCTCCTGGAGGCGCTCAGTCAGACCGAGTGCTGACATATGGCAAGACGCTCCTCGAGGCGCATCTTGCTTGGGCTTCTCTCCTGGAGGCCCTCAGTCAGACCCAGTGTTGACATGTGGCAAGACGCTCCTCGGGGCGCGTCTTATTTGGGCCTCTCTCCTGGAGGCCCTCAGTCAGACCCAGTGTTGACATATGGCAAGGCGCTCCTCGGGGCGGGTCTTGCTTGGGCTTCTCTCCTGGAGGCCCTCAGTCAGACCCATTGTTGACATGTGGCAAGACGCTCCTCGGGGCACGTCTTGCTTGGGCCTCTCTCCTGGAGGCGCTGAGTCAGACCAAGTGGTGACATGTGGCAAGACACTCCTCGGGGCGCGTCTTGTTTGGGCCTCTCTCCTGGAGGCCCTCAGTCAGACCCAGTGGTGACATGTGGCAAGACACTCCTCGGGGCGCGTCTTGCTTGGGCCTCTCTCCTGGAGGCCCTCTGTCAGACCCAGTGTTGGCATGTGGCAAGACGCTCCTCAGGGCGCGTCTTGGTTGGGCCTCTCTCCTGGAGGCGCTCAGTCAGACCCAGTGGTGACATGTGGCAAGACGCTCCTCGGGGCGCGTATTGCTTGGGCCTCTCTCCTGGATGCACTCTGTGAGACCGAGTGTTGACATGTGGCAAGACTCTCCTCGGGGCGCGTCTTGCTTGGGCTTCTCTTATGGAGGCCCTCAGTCAGACCCAGTGTTGACATGTGTCAAGACGCTCCTCGGGGCGTGTCTTGCTTGGGCCTCTCTCCTGGAGGCGCTCAGTCAGAACCAGAGGTGACATGTGGCAAGACGCTCCTCGGGGCACTTCTTGCTTGGGCCTCTCTCCTGGAGGCGCTCAGTCAGACCGAGTGCTGACATGTGGCAAGACGCTCCTCGGGGCGCGTCTTGCTGGGGCCTCTCCTGGAGGCGCTCAGTCAAACCCAGTGTTGACATGTGTCAAGACGCTCCTCTGGCGTTTCTTGCTTGCGCCTCTCTCCTGGAGGCGCTCAGTCAGACCCAGAGGTGACATGTGGCAAGATGCTCCTCGGGCCTCTCTCCTGGAGGCGCTCAGTCAGACCCAGTGTTGACATGTGGCAAGACGCTCCTCGGGGCGCGTCTTGCTTGGGCTTCTCTCATGGAGGCACTCAGTCAGACCCAGTGTTGACATGTGGCAAGATGCTCGTCGGGGCACGTCTTGCTTGGGCCTCTCTCCTGGAGGCGCTCAGTCAGACCCAGAGGAGACATGTGTCAAGACCCTCCTCGGGGCGCGTCTTGCTTGGGCCTCTTTCCTGGAGGCGCTCAGTCAGACTGAGTGCTGACATGTTGCAAGACGCTCCTCCGGGCGCGTCTTGCTTGGGCCTCTCTCCTGGAGGCGCTCAGTCAGACCCAGTGTTCACATGTGGCAAGACGCTCCTCGGGGCGCGTCTTGCTTGGGCCTCTCTCCTGGAGGCGCTCAGTCAGACCGAGTGCTGACATATGGCAAGACGCTCCTCGAGGCGCATCTTGCTTGGGCTTCTCTCCTGGAGGCTCTCAGTCAGACCCAGTGTTGACATGTGGCAAGACGCTCCTCGGGGCGCGTCTTATTTGGGCCTCTCTCCTGGAGGCCCTCAGTCAGACCCAGTGTTGACATATGGCAAGGCGCTCCTCGGGGCGGGTCTTGCTTGGGCTTCTCTCCTGGAGGCCCTCAGTCAGACCCATTGTTGACATGTGGCAAGACGCTCCTCGGGGCACGTCTTGCTTGGGCCTCTCTCCTGGAGGCGCTGAGTCAGACCAAGTGGTGACATGTGGCAAGACACTCCTCGGGGCGCGTCTTGCTTGGGCCTCTCTCCTGGAGGCCCTCTGTCAGACCCAGTGTTGACATGTGTCAAGACGCTCCTCGGGGCGCGTCTTGCTTGGGCTTCTCTCCTGGAGGCCCTCAGTCATACCCATTGTTGACATGTGGCAAGACGCTCCTCGGGGCGCGTCTTGCTTTGGCCTCTCTCCTGGAGGCGCTCAGTCAGACCGAGTGCTGACATGTGGAAAGACGCTCCTCGGGGCGCGTCTTGCTTGGGCCTCTCTCCTGGAGGCGCTCAGTCAGACCCAGTGGTGACATGTGGCAAGACACTCCTCGGGGCGCGTCTTGCTTGGGCCTCTCTCCTGGAGGCCCTCTGTCAGACCCAGTGTTGGCATGTGGCAAGACGCTCCTCAGGGCGCGTCTTGGTTGGGCCTCTCTCCTGGAGGCGCTCAGTCAGACCCAGTGGTGACATGTGGCAAGACGCTCCTCGGGGCGCGTATTGCTTGGGCCTCTCTCCTGGATGCACTCTGTGAGACCGAGTGTTGACATGTGG
Source organism: Nothobranchius furzeri (assembly GCF_043380555.1). Classification (NCBI taxonomy): domain Eukaryota; kingdom Metazoa; phylum Chordata; class Actinopteri; order Cyprinodontiformes; family Nothobranchiidae; genus Nothobranchius; species Nothobranchius furzeri. Next base: position 591,675 of record NW_027223052.1, on the reverse strand, counting down.
CAAGACTCTCCTCGGGGCGCGTCTTGCTTGGGCTTCTCTTATGGAGGCCCTCAGTCAGACCCAGTGTTGACATGTGTCAAGACGCTCCTCGGGGCGTGTCTTGCTTGGGCCTCTCTCCTGGAGGCGCTCAGTCAGAACCAGAGGTGACATGTGGCAAGACGCTCCTCGGGGCGCGTCTTGCTTGGGCCTCTCTCCTGGAGGCCCTCTGTCAGACCCAGTGTTGACATGTGGCAAAACGCTCCTCCGGGCGCATCTTGCTTGGGCCTCTCTTCTGGAGGCCCTAGGTCAGACCCATTGTTGACATGTGGCAAGATGCTCCTCGGGGCGCGTCTTGCTTGGGCCTCTCTCCTGGAGGCGCTCAGTCAGACCGAGTGCTGACATAAGGCAAGACGCTCCTCGGGGCGCGTCTTGCTGGGGCCTCTCTCCTGGAGGCGCTGAGTCAGACCAAGTGGTGACATGTGGCAAGACACTCCTCGGGGCGCGTCTTGCTTGGGCCTCTCTCCTGGAGGCCCTCTGTCAGACCCAGTGTTGACATGTGTCAAGACGCTCCTCGGGGCGCGTCTTGCTTTGGCCTCTCTCCTGGAGGCGCTCAGTCAGACCGAGTGCTGACATGTGGCAAGAAGCTCCTCGGGGCGCGTCTTCCTTGGGCTTCTCTCCTGGAGGCCCTCAGTAAGACCCATTGTTGACATGTGGCAAGACGCTCCTCGGGGCACGTCTTGCTTGGGCCTCTCTCCTGGAGGCGCTCAGTCAGACTGAGTAGTGACATGTGGCCTGACGCTCCTCGGGGCGCGTGTTGCTTGGGCCTCTCTCCTGGAGTTGCTCAGTCAGACCAAGTGGTGACATGTGGCAAGACGCTCCTCGGGGCGCGTCTTGCTTGGGCCTCTCTCCAGAAGGCCCTCAATCAGACCCAGTGTTGACACGTGGCAAGACGCTCCTCGGGGCGCGTCTTGCTTGGGCCTCTCTCCTGGAGGCGCTCAGTCAGAATGAGTAGTGACATGTGGCCTGACGCTCCTCGGGGCGCGTGTTGCTTGGGCCTCTCTCCTGGAGGCGCTCAGTCAGACCAAGTGGTGACATGTGGCAAGACACTTCTCGGGGCGCGTCTTGCTTGGGCCTCTCTCCTGGAGGCCCTCTGTCAGACCCAGTGTTGACATGTGGCAAGACACTCCTCGGGGCGCGTCTTGCTTGGGCCTCTCTCATGGAGGCCCTCTGTCAGACCCAGTGTTGACAAGTGTCAAGACGCTCCTCAGGGCGCGTCTTGCTTTGGCCTCTCTCCTGGAGGCGCTCAGTCAGACCGAGTGCTGACATGTGGCAAGACGCTCCTCGGGCCGCGTGTTGCTTGGGCTGCTCTCCTGGAGGCCCTCAGTCAGACCCATTGTTGACATGTGGCAAGACGCTCCTCGGGGCGCATCTTGCTTGGGCCTCTCTCCTGGAGGCCCTCAGTCAGACCCATTGTTGACATGTGGCAAGACGCTCCTCGGGGCGCGTATTGCTTGGGCCTCTCTCCTGGATGCCCTCTGTCAGACGCAGTGTTGACATGTGGCAAGACTCTCCTCGGGGCGCGTCTTGCTTGGGCTTCTCTCATGGTTGCCCTCAGTCAGACCCAGTGTTGACATGTGTCAAGACGCTCCTCGGGGCGTGTCTTGCTTGGGCCTCTCTCCTGGAGGCGCTCAGTCAGACCCAGTGTTGACATGTGGCAAGACGCTCCTCGGGGCGCTTCTTGCTTGGGCTTCTCTCCTGGAGGCCCTCAGTCAGACCCATTGTTGACATGTGGCAAGACGCTCCTTGGGGCACGTCTTGCTTGGGCCTCTCTCCTGGAGGCGCTCAGTCAGACCGAGTAGTGACATGTGGCAAGACGCTCCTCGGGGCGCGTCTTGCTGGGGCTTCTATCATGGAGGCACTCAGTCAGACCCAGTGTTGACATGTGGCAAGACGCTCCTCGGGGCGCGTGTTGCTTGGACCTCTCTCCTGGAGGCGCTCAGTTAGACCGAGTAGTGACATGTGGCTAGACGCTCCTCGGGGTGCGTCTTGCTTGGGCCTCTCTCCTGGAGGCGCTCAATTAGACCCAGTGTTGACATGTGGCAAGACGCTCCTCGGGGCGCGTCTTGCTTGGGCTTCTCTCCTGGAGGCCCTCAGTCAGACCCATTGTTGACATGTGGCAGGAAGCTCCTCGGGGCGCTTCTTGCTTGGGCCTCTCTCCTGGAGGCGCTCAGTCAGACCCAGTGTTGACATGTGGCAAGACGCTGCTCGGGGCGCGTCTTGCTTGGGCTTCTCTCCTGGAGGCGCTCAGACAGACCCAGTGTTGACATGTGACAAGACGCTCCTCGGGGCGCGTCTTGCTTGGGCCTCTCTCCTGGAGGCGCTCAGTCAGAACCAGAGGTGACATGTGGCAAGACGCTCCTCGGGGCGCGTCTTGCTTGGGCCTCTCTCCTGGAGGCCCTCTGTCAGACCCAGTGTTGTCAAGTGGCAAGACGCTCCTCCGGGCGCATCTTGCTTGGGCCTCTCTCCTGGAGGCCCTCAGTCAGACCCATTGTTGACATGTGGCAAGACGCTCCTCGGGGCGCGTCTTGCTTGGGCCTCTCTCCTGGAGGCGCTCAGTCAGACCGAGTGCTGACATAAGGCAAGACGCTCCTCGGGGCGCGTCTTGCTGGGGCCTCTCTCGTGGAGGCGCTCAGTCAGACCCAGTGCTGACATGTGGCAAGACGCTCCTCGGGGCGCGTCTTGCTTGGGCCTCTCTCCTGGAGGCGCTCAGTCAGACCCAGTGTTGACATGTGGCAAGACGCTCCTCGGGGCGCGTATTGCTTGGGCCTCTCTCCTGAATGCCCTCTGTCAGACCGAGTGTTGACATGTGGCAAGACTCTCCTCGGGGCGCGTCTTGCTTGAGCTTCTCTCATGGAGGCCCTCAGTCCGACCCAGTGTTGACATGTGTCAAGACACTCCTCGGGGCGTGTTTTGCTTGGGCTTCTCTCCTGGAGGCGCTCAGTCAGACCCAGTGTTGACATGTGGCAAGACGCTCCTCTGGGCGAGTCTTGCTTGGGCTTCTCTCCTGGAGGCCCTCAGTCAGACCCATTGTTGACATGTGGCAAGACGCTCCTCGGGGCACGTCTTGCTTGGGCCTCTCTCCTGGAGGCGCTCAGTCAGACCGAGTAGTGACATGTGGCAAGACGCTCCTCGGGGCGCGTCTTGCTTGGACCTCCCTCCTGGAGGTGCTCAGTCAGACCGAGTAGTGACATTTGGCAAGACGCTCCTCGGGGCGCGTCTTGCTTGGGCCTCTCTCCTGGAGGCGCTCAGTCAGACCGAGTGCTGACATAAAGTAAGACGCTCCTAGGGGTGCGTCTTGCTGGGGCCTCTCTCCTGGAGGTGCTCAATCAGACCCAGTGGTGACACATGGCAAGACGCTCCTCTGGGCGCGTCTTGCTTGGGCCTCTCTCCTGGAAGAGCTCAGTCAGACCCAGTGGTGACACGTGGCAAGACGCTCCTCGGGGCGCGTCTTGCTTGGGCCTCTCTCCTGGAGGCGCTCAGTCAGACACAGTTTTGTCATGTGGCAAGACACTCCTCGGGGTGCGTCTTGCTTGGGCTTCTCTCATGGAGGCCCTCAGTAAGACCCATTGTTGACATGTGGAAAGAAGCTCCTCGGGGCGCGTCTTGCTTTGGCTTCTCTCCTGGAGGCCCTCAGTCAGACCCATTGTTGACATGTGGCAAGACGCTCCTCGGGGCGCGTATTGCTTGGGCCTCTCTCCTGGATGCCCTCTGTCAGACGCAGTGTTGACATGTGGCAAGACTCTCCTCGGGGCGCGTCTTGCTTGGGCTTCTCTCATGGTTGCCCTCAGTCAGACCCAGTGTTGACATGTGTCAAGACGCTCCTCGGGGCGTGTCTTGCTTGGGCCTCTCTCCTGGAGGCGCTCAGTCAGACCCAGTGTTGACATGTGGCAAGACGCTCCTCGGGGCGCTTCTTGCTTGGGCTTCTCTCCTGGAGGCCCTCAGTCAGACCCATTGTTGACATGTGGCAAGACGCTCCTCGGGGCACGTCTTGCTTGGGCCTCTCTCCTGGAGGCGCTCAGTCAGACCGAGTAGTGACATGTGGCAAGACGCTCCTCGGGGCGCGTCTTGCTGGGGCTTCTATCATGGAGGCACTCAGTCAGACCCAGTGTTGACATGTGGCAAGACGCTCCTCGGGGCGAGTGTTGCTTGGACCTCTCTCCTGGAGGCGCTCAGTTAGACCGAGTAGTGACATGTGGCTAGACGCTCCTCGGGGTGCGTCTTGCTTGGGCCTCTCTCCTGGAGGCGCTCAATTAGACCCAGTGTTGACATGTGGCAAGACGCTCCTCGGGGCGCGTCTTGCTTGGGCTTCTCTCCTGGAGGCCCTCAGTCAGACCCATTGTTGACATGTGGCAGGAAGCTCCTCGGGGCGCTTCTTGCTTGGGCCTCTCTCCTGGAGGCGCTCAGTCAGACCGAGTGCTGACATGTGGCAAGACGCTCCTCGGGGCGCGTCTTGCTGGGGCCTCTCTCCTGGAGGCGCTCAGTCAAACCCAGTGTTGACATGTGTCAAGACGCTCCTCTGGCGTTTCTTGCTTGCACCTCTCTCCTGGAGGCGCTCAGTCAGACCCAGAGGTGACATGTGGCAAGATGCTCCTCGGGCCTCTCTCCTGGAGGCGCTCAGTCAGACCCAGTGTTGACATGTGGCAAGACGCTCCTCGGGGCGCGTCTTGCTTGGGCTTCTCTCATGGAGGCACTCAGTCAGACCCAGTGTTGACCTGTGGCAAGATGCTCGTCGGGGCACGTCTTGCTTGGGCCTCTCTCCTGGAGGCGCTCAGTCAGACCCAGAGGAGACATGTGTCAAGACCCTCCTCGGGGCGCGTCTTGCTTGGGCCTCTTTCCTGGAGGCGCTCAGTCAGACTGAGTGCTGACATGTGGCAAGACGCTCCTCGGGGCGCATCTTGCTTGGGCTTCTCTCCTGGAGGCCCTCAGTCAGACCCAGTGTTGACATGTGGCAAGACGCTCCTCGGGGCGCGTCTTATTTGGGCCTCTCTCCTGGAGGCCCTCAGTCAGACCCAGTGTTGACATATGGCAAGGCGCTCCTCGGGGCGGGTCTTGCTTGGGCTTCTCTCCTGGAGGCCCTCAGTCAGACCCATTGTTGACATGTGGCAAGACGCTCCTCGGAGCACGTCTTGCTTGGGCCTCTCTCCTGGAGGCGCTGAGTCAGACCAAGTGGTGACATGTGGCAAGACACTCCTCGGGGCGCGTCTTGCTTGGGCCTCTCTCCTGGAGGCCCTCTGTCAGACCCAGTGTTGACATGTGTCAAGACGCTCCTCGGGGCGCGTCTTGCTTGGGCTTCTCTCCTGGAGGCCCTCAGTCATACCCATTGTTGACATGTGGCAAGACGCTCCTCGGGGCGCGTCTTGCTTTGGCCTCTCTCCTGGAGGCGCTCAGTCAGACCGAGTGCTGACATGTGGAAAGACGCTCCTCGGGGCGCGTCTTGCTTGGGCCTCTCTCCTGGAGGCGCTCAGTCAGACCCAGTGGTGACATGTGGCAAGACACTCCTCGGGGCGCGTCTTGCTTGGGCCTCTCTCCTGGAGGCCCTCTGTCAGACCCAGTGTTGGCATGTGGCAAGACGCTCCTCAGGGCGCGTCTTGGTTGGGCCTCTCTCCTGGAGGCGCTCAGTCAGACCCAGTGGTGACATGTGGCAAGACGCTCCTCGGGGCGCGTATTGCTTGGGCCTCTCTCCTGGATGCACTCTGTGAGACCGAGTGTTGACATGTGGCAAGACTCTCCTCGGGGCGCGTCTTGCTTGGGCTTCTCTCATGGAGGCCCTCAGTCAGACCCAGTGTTGACATGTGTCAAGACGCTCCTCGGGGCGTGTCTTGCTTGGGCCTCTCTCCTGGAGGCGCTCAGTCAGAACCAGAGGTGACATGTGGCAAGACGCTCCTCGGGGCGCGTCTTGCTTGGGCCTCTCTCCTGGAGGCCCTCTGTCAGACCCAGTGTTGACATGTGGCAAAACGCTCCTCCGGGCGCATCTTGCTTGGGCCTCTCTTCTGGAGGCCCTCAGTCAGACCCATTGTTGACATGTGGCAAGACGCTCCTCGGGGCGCGTCTTGCTGGGGCCTCTCTCCTGGAGGCACTCAGTCAGACCCAGTGCTGACATGTGGCAAGACGCTCCTCGGGGCGCGTCTTGCTTGGGCCTCTCTCCTGGAGGCGCTCAGTCAGACCCAGTGTTGACATGTGGCAAGACGCTCCTCGGGGCGCGTCTTGCTTGGGCCTCTCTCATGGAGGCCCTCTGTCAGACCCAGTGTTGACATGTGTCAAGACGCTCCTCGGGGCGCATCTTGCTTTGGCCTCTCTCCTGGAGGCGCTCAGTCAGACCGAGTGCTGACATGTGGCAAGAAGCTCCTCGGGGCGCGTCTTCCTTGGGCTTCTCTCCTGGAGGCCCTCAGTAAGACCCATTGTTGACATGTGGCAAGACGCTCCTCGGGGCACGTCTTGCTTGGGCCTCTCTCCTGGAGGCGCTCAGTCAGACTGAGTAGTGACATGTGGCCTGACGCTCCTCGGGGCGCGTGTTGCTTGGGCCTCTCTCCTGGAGTTGCTCAGTCAGACCAAGTGGTGACATGTGGCAAGACGCTCCTCGGGGCGCGTCTTGCTTGGGCCTCTCTCCAGAAGGCCCTCAATCAGACCCAGTGTTGACACGTGGCAAGACGCTCCTCGGGGCGCGTCTTGCTTGGGCCTCTCTCCTGGAGGCGCTCAGTCAGAATGAGTAGTGACATGTGGCCTGACGCTCCTCGGGGCGCGTGTTGCTTGGGCCTCTCTCCTGGAGGCGCTCAGTCAGACCAAGTGGTGACATGTGGCAAGACACTTCTCGGGGCGCATCTTGCTTGGGCCTCTCTCCTGGAGGCCCTCTGTCAGACCCAGTGTTGACATGTGGCAAGACACTCCTCGGGGCGCGTCTTGCTTGGGCCTCTCTCATGGAGGCCCTCTGTCAGACCCAGTGTTGACATGTGTCAAGACGCTCCTCAGGGCGCGTCTTGCTTTGGCCTCTCTCCTGGAGGCGCTCAGTCAGACCGAGTGCTGACATGTGGCAAGACGCTCCTCGGGCCGCGTGTTGCTTGGGCTGCTCTCCTGGAGGCCCTCAGTCAGACCCATTGTTGACATGTGGCAAGACGCTCCTCGGGGCGCATCTTGCTTGGGCCTCTCTCCTGGAGGCCCTCAGTCAGACCCATTGTTGACATGTGGCAAGACGCTCCTCGGGGCGCGTATTGCTTGGGCCTCTCTCCTGGATGCCCTCTGTCAGACGCAGTGTTGACATGTGGCAAGACTCTCCTCGGGGCGCGTCTTGCTTGGGCTTCTCTCATGGTTGCCCTCAGTCAGACCCAGTGTTGACATGTGTCAAGACGCTCCTCGGGGCGTGTCTTGCTTGGGCCTCTCTCCTGGAGGCGCTCAGTCAGACCCAGTGTTGACATGTGGCAAGACGCTCCTCGGGGCGCTTCTTGCTTGGGCTTCTCTCCTGGAGGCCCTCAGTCAGACCCATTGTTGACATGTGGCAAGACGCTCCTCGGGGCACGTCTTGCTTGGGCCTCTCTCCTGGAGGCGCTCAGTCAGACCGAGTAGTGACATGTGGCAAGACGCTCCTCGGGGCGCGTCTTGCTGGGGCTTCTATCATGGAGGCACTCAGTCAGACCCAGTGTTGACATGTGGCAAGACGCTCCTCGGGGCGCGTGTTGCTTGGACCTCTCTCCTGGAGGCGCTCAATTAGACCCAGTGTTGACATGTGGCAAGACGCTCCTCGGGGCGCGTCTTGCTTGGGCTTCTCTCCTGGAGGCCCTCAGTCAGACCCATTGTTGACATATGGCAGGAAGCTCCTCGGGGCGCTTCTTGCTTGGGCCTCTCTCCTGGAGGCGCTCAGTCAGACCGAGTGCTGACATGTGGCAAGACGCTCCTCGGGGCGCGTCTTGCTGGGGCCTCTCTCCTGGAGGCGCTCAGTCAAACCCAGTGTTGACATGTGTCAAGACGCTCCTCTGGCGTTTCTTGCTTGCGCCTCTCTCCTGGAGGCGCTCAGTCAGACCCAGAGGTGACATGTGGCAAGATGCTCCTCGGGCCTCTCTCCTGGAGGCGCTCAGTCAGACCCAGTGTTGACATGTGGCAAGACGCTCCTCGGGGCGCGTCTTGCTTGGGCTTCTCTCATGGAGGCACTCAGTCAGACCCAGTGTTGACATGTGGCAAGATGCTCGTCGGGGCACGTCTTGCTTGGGCCTCTCTCCTGGAGGCGCTCAGTCAGACCCAGAGGAGACATGTGTCAAGACCCTCCTCGGGGCACGTCTTGCTTGGGCCTCTTTCCTGGAGGCGCTCAGTCAGACCGAGTGCTGACATGTTGCAAGATGCTCCTCCGGGCGCGTCTTGCTTGGGCCTCTCTCCTGGAGGCGCTAAGTCAGACCCAGTGTTCACATGTGGCAAGACGCTCCTCGGGGCGCGTCTTGCTTGGGCCTCTCTCCTGGAGGCGCTCAGTCAGACCGAGTGCTGACATGTGGCAAGACGCTCCTCGGGGCGCATCTTGCTTGGGCTTCTCTCCTGGAGGCCCTCAGTCAGACCCAGTGTTGACATGTGGCAAGACGCTCCTCGGGGCGCGTCTTATTTGGGCCTCTCTCCTGGAGGCCCTCAGTAAGACCCAGTGTTGACATATGGCAAGGCGCTCCTCGGGGCGGGTCTTGCTTGGGCTTCTCTCCTGGAGGCCCTCAGTCAGACCCATTGTTGACATGTGGCAAGACGCTCCTCGGGGCACGTCTTGCTTGGGCCTCTCTCCTGGAGGCGCTGAGTCAGACCAAGTGGTGACATGTGGCAAGACACTCCTCGGGGCGCGTCTTGCTTGGGCCTCTCTCCTGGAGGCCCTCTGTCAGACCCAGTGTTGACATGTGTCAAGACGCTCCTCGGGGCGCGTCTTGCTTGGGCTTCTCTCCTGGAGGCCCTCAGTCATACCCATTGTTGACATGTGGCAAGACGCTCCTCGGGGCGCGTCTTGCTTTGGCCTCTCTCCTGGAGGCGCTCAGTCAGACCGAGTGCTGACATGTGGAAAGACGCTCCTCGGGGCGCGTCTTGCTTGAGCTTCTCTCCTGGAGGCGCTCAGAAAGACCCAGTGTTGACATGGGACAAGACGCTCCTCGGGGCGCGTCTTGCTTGGGCTTCTCTCATGGTTGCCCTCAGTCAGACCCAGTGTTGACATGTGTCAAGACGCTCCTCGGGGCGTGTCTTGCTTGGGCCTCTCTCCTGGAGGCGCTCAGTCAGACCCAGTGTTGACATGTGGCAAGACGCTCCTCGGGGCGCTTCTTGCTTGGGCTTCTCTCCTGGAGGCCCTCAGTCAGACCCATTGTTGACATGTGGCAAGACGCTCCTCGGGGCACGTCTTGCTTGGGCCTCTCTCCTGGAGGCGCTCAGTCAGACCGAGTAGTGACATGTGGCAAGACGCTCCTCGGGGCGCGTCTTGCTGGGGCTTCTATCATGGAGGCACTCAGTCAGACCCAGTGTTGACATGTGGCAAGACGCTCCTCGGGGCGCGTGTTGCTTGGACCTCTCTCCTGGAGGCGCTCAATTAGACCCAGTGTTGACATGTGGCAAGACGCTCCTCGGGGCGCGTCTTGCTTGGGCTTCTCTCCTGGAGGCCCTCAGTCAGACCCATTGTTGACATATGGCAGGAAGCTCCTCGGGGCGCTTCTTGCTTGGGCCTCTCTCCTGGAGGCGCTCCGTCAGACCGAGTGCTGACATGTGGCAAGACGCTCCTCGGGGCGCGTCTTGCTGGGGCCTCTCTCCTGGAGGCGCTCAGTCAAACCCAGTGTTGACATGTGTCAAGACGGTCCTCTGGCGTTTCTTGCTTGCGCCTCTCTCCTGGAGGCGCTCAGTCAGACCCAGAGGTGACATGTGGCAAGATGCTCCTCGGGCCTCTCTCCTGGAGGCGCTCAGTCAGACCCAGTGTTGACATGTGGCAAGACGCTCCTCGGGGCGCGTCTTGCTTGGGCTTCTCTCATGGAGGCACTCAGTCAGACCCAGTGTTGACATGTGGCAATATGCTCGTCGGGGCACGTCTTGCTTGGGCCTCTCTCCTGGAGGCGCTCAGTCAGACCCAGAGGAGACATGTGTCAAGACCCTCCTCGGGGCGCGTCTTGCTTGGGCCTCTTTCCTGGAGGCGCTCAGTCAGACCGAGTGCTGACATGTTGCAAGATGCTCCTCCGGGCGCGTCTTGCTTGGGCCTCTCTCCTGGAGGCGCTAAGTCAGACCCAGTGTTCACATGTGGCAAGACGCTCCTCGGGGCGCGTCTTGCTTGGGCCTCTCTCCTGGAGGCGCTCAGTCAGACCGAGTGCTGACATGTGGCAAGACGCTCCTCGGGGCGCATCTTGCTTGGGCTTCTCTCCTGGAGGCCCTCAGTCAGACCCAGTGTTGACATGTGGCAAGACGCTCCTCGGGGCGCGTCTTATTTGGGCCTCTCTCCTGGAGGCCCTCAGTAAGACCCAGTGTTGACATATGGCAAGGCGCTCCTCGGGGCGGGTCTTGCTTGGGCTTCTCTCCTGGAGGCCCTCAGTCAGACCCATTGTTGACATGTGGCAAGACGCTCCTCGGGGCACGTCTTGCTTGGGCCTCTCTCCTGGAGGCGCTGAGTCAGACCAAGTGGTGACATGTGGCAAGACACTCCTCGGGGCGCGTCTTGCTTGGGCCTCTCTCCTGGAGGCCCTCTGTCAGACCCAGTGTTGACATGTGTCAAGACGCTCCTCGGGGCGCGTCTTGCTTGGGCTTCTCTCCTGGAGGCCCTCAGTCATACCCATTGTTGACATGTGGCAAGACGCTCCTCGGGGCGCGTCTTGCTTTGGCCTCTCTCCTGGAGGCGCTCAGTCAGACCGAGTGCTGACATGTGGAAAGACGCTCCTCGGGGCGCGTCTTGCTTGAGCTTCTCTCCTGGAGGCGCTCAGAAAGACCCAGTGTTGACATGGGACAAGACGCTCCTCGGGGCGCGTCTTGCTTGGGCCTCTCTCCTAGAGGCGCTCAGTCAGACCCAGTGGTGACATGTGGCAAGACACTTCTCGGGGCGCGTCTTGCTTGGGCCTCTCTCCTGGAGGCCCTCTGTCAGACCCAGTGTTGGCATGTGGCAAGACGCTCCTCAGGGCGCGTCTTGGTTGGGCCTCTCTCCTGGAGGCGCTCTGTCAGACCCAGTGGTGACATGTGGCAAGACGCTCCTCGGGGCGCGTATTGCTTGGGCCTCTCTCCTGGATGCACTCTGTCAGACCGAGTGTTGACATGTGGCAAGACTCTCCTCGGGGCGCGTCTTGCTTGGGCTTCTCTCATGGAGGCCCTCAGTCAGACCCAGTGTTGACATGTGTCAAGACGCTCCTCGGGGCGTGTCTTGCTTGGGCCTCTCTCCTGGAGGCGCTCAGTCAGAACCAGAGGTGACATGTGGCAAGACGCTCCTCGGGGCGCGTCTTGCTTGGGCCTCTCTCCTGGAGGCCCTCTGTCAGACCCAGTGTTGACATGTGGCAAAACGCTCCTCCGGGCGCATCTTGCTTGGGCCTCTCTTCTGGAGGCCCTCAGTCAGACCCATTGTTGACATGTGGCAAGATGCTCCTCGGGGCGCGTCTTGCTTGGGCCTCTCTCCTGGAGGCGCTCAGTCAGACCGAGTGCTGACATAAGGCAAGACGCTCCTCGGGGCGCGTCTTGCTGGGGCCTCTCTCCTGGAGGCACTCAGTCAGACCCAGTGCTGACATGTGGCAAGACGCTCCTCGGGGCGCGTCTTGCTTGGGCCTCTCTCCTGGAGGCGCTCAGTCAGACCCAGTGTTGACATGTGGCAAGACGCTCCTCGGGGCGCGTCTTGCTTGGGCCTCTCTCATGGAGGCCCTCTGTCAGACCCAGTGTTGACATGTGTCAAGACGCTCCTCGGGGCGCGTCTTGCTTTGGCCTCTCTCCTGGAGGCGCTCAGTCAGACCGAGTGCTGACATATGGCAAGGCGCTCCTCGGGGCGGGTCTTGCTTGGGCTTCTCTCCTGGAGGCCCTCAGTCAGACCCATTGTTGACATGTGGCAAGACGCTCCTCGGGGCACGTCTTGCTTGGGCCTCTCTCCTGGAGGCGCTGAGTCAGACCAAGTGGTGACATGTGGCAAGACACTCCTCGGGGCGCGTCTTGCTTGGGCCTCTCTCCTGGAGGCCCTCTGTCAGACCCAGTGTTGACATGTGTCAAGACGCTCCTCGGGGCGCGTCTTGCTTGGGCTTCTCTCCTGGAGGCCCTCAGTCATACCCATTGTTGACATGTGGCAAGACGCTCCTCGGGGCACGTCTTGCTTGGGCCTCTCTCCTGGAGGCGCTCAGTCAGACTGAGTAGTGACATGTGGCCTGACGCTCCTCGGGGCGCGTGTTGCTTGGGCCTCTCTCCTGGAGTTGCTCAGTCAGACCAAGTGGTGACATGTGGCAAGACGCTCCTCGGGGCGCGTCTTGCTTGGGCCTCTCTCCAGAAGGCCCTCAATCAGACCCAGTGTTGACACGTGGCAAGACGCTCCTCGGGGCGCGTCTTGCTTGGCCCTCTCTCCTGGAGGCGCTCAGTCAGAATGAGTAGTGACATGTGGCCTGACGCTCCTCGGGGCGCGTGTTGCTTGGGCCTCTCTCCTGGAGGCGCTCAGTCAGACCAAGTGGTGACATGTGGCAAGACACTTCTCGGGGCGCGTCTTGCTTGGGCCTCTCTCCTGGAGGCCCTCTGTCAGACCCAGTGTTGACATGTGGCAAGACACTCCTCGGGGCGCGTCTTGCTTGGGCCTCTCTCATGGAGGCCCTCTGTCAGACCCAGTGGTGACATGTGTCAAGACGCTCCTCAGGGCGCGTCTTGCTTTGGCCTCTCTCCTGGAGGCGCTCAGTCAGACCGAGTGCTGACATGTGGCAAGACGCTCCTCGGGCCGCGTGTTGCTTGGGCTGCTCTCCTGGAGGCCCTCAGTCAGACCCATTGTTGACATGTGGCAAGACGCTCCTCGGGGCGCATCTTGCTTGGGCCTCTCTCCTGGAGGCCCTCAGTCAGACCCATTGTTGACATGTGGCAAGACGCTCCTCGGGGCGCGTATTGCTTGGGCCTCTCTCCTGGATGCCCTCTGTCAGACGCAGTGTTGACATGTGGCAAGACTCTCCTCGGGGCGCGTCTTGCTTGGGCTTCTCTCATGGTTGCCCTCAGTCAGACCCAGTGTTGACATGTGTCAAGACGCTCCTCGGGGCGTGTCTTGCTTGGGCCTCTCTCCTGGAGGCGCTCAGTCAGACCCAGTGTTGACATGTGGCAAGACGCTCCTCGGGGCGCTTCTTGCTTGGGCTTCTCTCCTGGAGGCCCTCAGTCAGACCCATTGTTGACATGTGGCAAGACGCTCCTCGGGGCACGTCTTGCTTGGGCCTCTCTCCTGGAGGCGCTCAGTCAGACCGAGTAGTGACATGTGGCAAGACGCTCCTCGGGGCGCGTCTTGCTGGGGCTTCTATCATGGAGGCACTCAGTCAGACCCAGTGTTGACATGTGGCAAGACGCTCCTCGGGGCGCGTGTTGCTTGGACCTCTCTCCTGGAGGCGCTCAGTTAGACCGAGTAGTGACATGTGGCAAGACGCTCCTCGGGGTGCGTCTTGCTTGGGCCTCTCTCCTGGAGGCGCTCAATTAGACCCAGTGTTGACATGTGGCAAGACGCTCCTCGGGACGCGTCTTGCTTGGGCTTCTCTCCTGGAGGCCCTCAGTCAGACCCATTGTTGACATGTGGCAGGAAGCTCCTCGGGGCGCTTCTTGCTTGGGCCTCTCTCCTGGAGGCGCTCAGTCAGACCGAGTGCTGACATGTGGCAAGACGCTCCTCGGGGCGCGTCTTGCTGGGGCCTCTCTCCTGGAGGCGCTCAGTCAAACCCAGTGTTGACATGTGTCAAGACGCTCCTCTGGCGTTTCTTGCTTGCACCTCTCTCCTGGAGGCGCTCAGTCAGACCCAGAGGTGACATGTGGCAAGATGCTCCTCGGGCCTCTCTCCTGGAGGCGCTCAGTCAGACCCAGTGTTGACATGTGGCAAGACGCTCCTCGGGGCGCGTCTTGCTTGGGCTTCTCTCATGGAGGCACTCAGTCAGACCCAGTGTTGACATGTGGCAAGATGCTCGTCGGGGCACGTCTTGCTTGGGCCTCTCTCCTGGAGGCGCTCAGTCAGACCCAGAGGAGACATGTGTCAAGACCCTCCTCGGGGCGCGTCTTGCTTGGGCCTCTTTCCTGGAGGCGCTCAGTCAGACCGAGTGCTGACATGTTGCAAGACGCTCCTCCGGGAGCGTCTTGCTTGGGCCTCTCTCCTGGAGGCGCTAAGTCAGACCGAGTGCTGACATAAGGCAAGACGCTCCTCGGGGCGCGTCTTGCTGGGGCCTCTCTCCTGGAGGCGCTGAGTCAGACCAAGTGGTGACATGTGGCAAGACACTCCTCGGGGCGCGTCTTGCTTGGGCCTCTCTCCTGGAGGCCCTCTGTCAGACCCAGTGTTGACATGTGTCAAGACGCTCCTCGGGGCGCGTCTTGCTTTGGCCTCTCTCCTGGAGGCGCTCAGTCAGACCGAGTGCTGACATGTGGCAAGAAGCTCCTCGGGGCGCGTCTTCCTTGGGCTTCTCTCCTGGAGGCCCTCAGTAAGACCCATTGTTGACATGTGGCAAGACGCTCCTCGGGGCACGTCTTGCTTGGGCCTCTCTCCTGGAGGCGCTCAGTCAGACTGAGTAGTGACATGTGGCCTGACGCTCCTCGGGGCGCGTGTTGCTTGGGCCTCTCTCCTGGAGTTGCTCAGTCAGACCAAGTGGTGACATGTGGCAAGACGCTCCTCGGGGCGCGTCTTGCTTGGGCCTCTCTCCAGAAGGCCCTCAATCAGACCCAGTGTTGACACGTGGCAAGACGCTCCTCGGGGCGCGTCTTGCTTGGGCCTCTCTCCTGGAGGCGCTCAGTCAGAATGAGTAGTGACATGTGGCCTGACGCTCCTCGGGGCGCGTGTTGCTTGGGCCTCTCTCCTGGAGGCGCTCAGTCAGACCAAGTGGTGACATGTGGCAAGACACTTCTCGGGGCGCGTCTTGCTTGGGCCTCTCTCCTGGAGGCCCTCTGTCAGACCCAGTGTTGACATGTGGCAAGACACTCCTCGGGGCGCGTCTTGCTTGGGCCTCTCTCATGGAGGCCCTCTGTCAGACCCAGTGTTGACAAGTGTCAAGACGCTCCTCAGGGCGCGTCTTGCTTTGGCCTCTCTCCTGGAGGCGCTCAGTCAGACCGAGTGCTGACATGTGGCAAGACGCTCCTCGGGCCGCGTGTTGCTTGGGCTGCTCTCCTGGAGGCCCTCAGTCAGACCCATTGTTGACATGTGGCAAGACGCTCCTCGGGGCGCATCTTGCTTGGGCCTCTCTCCTGGAGGCCCTCAGTCAGACCCATTGTTGACATGTGGCAAGACGCTCCTCGGGGCGCGTATTGCTTGGGCCTCTCTCCTGGATGCCCTCTGTCAGACGCAGTGTTGACATGTGGCAAGACTCTCCTCGGGGCGCGTCTTGCTTGGGCTTCTCTCATGGTTGCCCTCAGTCAGACCCAGTGTTGACATGTGTCAAGACGCTCCTCGGGGCGTGTCTTGCTTGGGCCTCTCTCCTGGAGGCGCTCAGTCAGACCCAGTGTTGACATGTGGCAAGACGCTCCTCGGGGCGCTTCTTGCTTGGGCTTCTCTCCTGGAGGCCCTCAGTCAGACCCATTGTTGACATGTGGCAAGACGCTCCTTGGGGCACGTCTTGCTTGGGCCTCTCTCCTGGAGGCGCTCAGTCAGACCGAGTAGTGACATGTGGCAAGACGCTCCTCGGGGCGCGTCTTGCTGGGGCTTCTATCATGGAGGCACTCAGTCAGACCCAGTGTTGACATGTGGCAAGACGCTCCTCGGGGCGCGTGTTGCTTGGACCTCTCTCCTGGAGGCGCTCAGTTAGACCGAGTAGTGACATGTGGCTAGACGCTCCTCGGGGTGCGTCTTGCTTGGGCCTCTCTCCTGGAGGCGCTCAATTAGACCCAGTGTTGACATGTGGCAAGACGCTCCTCGGGGCGCGTCTTGCTTGGGCTTCTCTCCTGGAGGCCCTCAGTCAGACCCATTGTTGACATGTGGCAGGAAGCTCCTCGGGGCGCTTCTTGCTTGGGCCTCTCTCCTGGAGGCGCTCAGTCAGACCCAGTGTTGACATGTGGCAAGACGCTGCTCGGGGCGCGTCTTGCTTGGGCTTCTCTCCTGGAGGCGCTCAGACAGACCCAGTGTTGACATGTGACAAGACGCTCCTCGGGGCGCGTCTTGCTTGGGCCTCTCTCCTGGAGGCGCTCAGTCAGAACCAGAGGTGACATGTGGCAAGACGCTCCTCGGGGCGCGTCTTGCTTGGGCCTCTCTCCTGGAGGCCCTCTGTCAGACCCAGTGTTGTCAAGTGGCAAGACGCTCCTCCGGGCGCATCTTGCTTGGGCCTCTCTCCTGGAGGCCCTCAGTCAGACCCATTGTTGACATGTGGCAAGACGCTCCTCGGGGCGCGTCTTGCTTGGGCCTCTCTCCTGGAGGCGCTCAGTCAGACCGAGTGCTGACATAAGGCAAGACGCTCCTCGGGGCGCGTCTTGCTGGGGCCTCTCTCGTGGAGGCGCTCAGTCAGACCCAGTGCTGACATGTGGCAAGACGCTCCTCGGGGCGCGTCTTGCTTGGGCCTCTCTCCTGGAGGCGCTCAGTCAGACCCAGTGTTGACATGTGGCAAGACGCTCCTCGGGGCGCGTATTGCTTGGGCCTCTCTCCTGAATGCCCTCTGTCAGACCGAGTGTTGACATGTGGCAAGACTCTCCTCGGGGCGCGTCTTGCTTGAGCTTCTCTCATGGAGGCCCTCAGTCCGACCCAGTGTTGACATGTGTCAAGACACTCCTCGGGGCGTGTTTTGCTTGGGCTTCTCTCCTGGAGGCGCTCAGTCAGACCCAGTGTTGACATGTGGCAAGACGCTCCTCTGGGCGAGTCTTGCTTGGGCTTCTCTCCTGGAGGCCCTCAGTCAGACCCATTGTTGACATGTGGCAAGACGCTCCTCGGGGCACGTCTTGCTTGGGCCTCTCTCCTGGAGGCGCTCAGTCAGACCGAGTAGTGACATGTGGCAAGACGCTCCTCGGGGCGCGTCTTGCTTGGACCTCCCTCCTGGAGGTGCTCAGTCAGACCGAGTAGTGACATTTGGCAAGACGCTCCTCGGGGCGCGTCTTGCTTGGGCCTCTCTCCTGGAGGCGCTCAGTCAGACCGAGTGCTGACATAAAGTAAGACGCTCCTAGGGGTGCGTCTTGCTGGGGCCTCTCTCCTGGAGGTGCTCAATCAGACCCAGTGGTGACACATGGCAAGACGCTCCTCTGGGCGCGTCTTGCTTGGGCCTCTCTCCTGGAGGAGCTCAGTCAGACCCAGTGGTGACACGTGGCAAGACGCTCCTCGGGGCGCGTCTTGCTTGGGCCTCTCTCCTGGAGGCGCTCAGTCAGACACAGTTTTGTCATGTGGCAAGACACTCCTCGGGGTGCGTCTTGCTTGGGCTTCTCTCATGGAGGCCCTCAGTAAGACCCATTGTTGACATGTGGAAAGAAGCTCCTCGGGGCGCGTCTTGCTTTGGCTTCTCTCCTGGAGGCCCTCAGTCAGACCCATTGTTGACATGTGGCAAGACGCTCCTCGGGGCGCGTATTGCTTGGGCCTCTCTCCTGGATGCCCTCTGTCAGACGCAGTGTTGACATGTGGCAAGACTCTCCTCGGGGCGCGTCTTGCTTGGGCTTCTCTCATGGTTGCCCTCAGTCAGACCCAGTGTTGACATGTGTCAAGACGCTCCTCGGGGCGTGTCTTGCTTGGGCCTCTCTCCTGGAGGCGCTCAGTCAGACCCAGTGTTGACATGTGGCAAGACGCTCCTCGGGGCGCTTCTTGCTTGGGCTTCTCTCCTGGAGGCCCTCAGTCAGACCCATTGTTGACATGTGGCAAGACGCTCCTCGGGGCACGTCTTGCTTGGGCCTCTCTCCTGGAGGCGCTCAGTCAGACCGAGTAGTGACATGTGGCAAGACGCTCCTCGGGGCGCGTCTTGCTGGGGCTTCTATCATGGAGGCACTCAGTCAGACCCAGTGTTGACATGTGGCAAGACGCTCCTCGGGGCGAGTGTTGCTTGGACCTCTCTCCTGGAGGCGCTCAGTTAGACCGAGTAGTGACATGTGGCTAGACGCTCCTCGGGGTGCGTCTTGCTTGGGCCTCTCTCCTGGAGGCGCTCAATTAGACCCAGTGTTGACATGTGGCAAGACGCTCCTCGGGGCGCGTCTTGCTTGGGCTTCTCTCCTGGAGGCCCTCAGTCAGAC
Organism: Nothobranchius furzeri; assembly: GCF_043380555.1. Classification (NCBI taxonomy): domain Eukaryota; kingdom Metazoa; phylum Chordata; class Actinopteri; order Cyprinodontiformes; family Nothobranchiidae; genus Nothobranchius; species Nothobranchius furzeri. Next base: position 573,357 of record NW_027223052.1, on the reverse strand, counting down.
CCATTGTTGACATGTGGCAGGAAGCTCCTCGGGGCGCTTCTTGCTTGGGCCTCTCTCCTGGAGGCGCTCAGTCAGACCGAGTGCTGACATGTGGCAAGACGCTCCTCGGGGCGCGTCTTGCTGGGGCCTCTCTCCTGGAGGCGCTCAGTCAAACCCAGTGTTGACATGTGTCAAGACGCTCCTCTGGCGTTTCTTGCTTGCACCTCTCTCCTGGAGGCGCTCAGTCAGACCCAGAGGTGACATGTGGCAAGATGCTCCTCGGGCCTCTCTCCTGGATGCGCTCAGTCAGACCCAGTGTTGACATGTGGCAAGACGCTCCTCGGGGCGCGTCTTGCTTGGGCTTCTCTCATGGAGGCACTCAGTCAGACCCAGTGTTGACCTGTGGCAAGATGCTCGTCGGGGCACGTCTTGCTTGGGCCTCTCTCCTGGAGGCGCTCAGTCAGACCCAGAGGAGACATGTGTCAAGACCCTCCTCGGGGCGCGTCTTGCTTGGGCCTCTTTCCTGGAGGCGCTCAGTCAGACTGAGTGCTGACATGTGGCAAGACGCTCCTCGGGGCGCATCTTGCTTGGGCTTCTCTCCTGGAGGCCCTCAGTCAGACCCAGTGTTGACATGTGGCAAGACGCTCCTCGGGGCGCGTCTTATTTGGGCCTCTCTCCTGGAGGCCCTCAGTCAGACCCAGTGTTGACATATGGCAAGGCGCTCCTCGGGGCGGGTCTTGCTTGGGCTTCTCTCCTGGAGGCCCTCAGTCAGACCCATTGTTGACATGTGGCAAGACGCTCCTCGGAGCACGTCTTGCTTGGGCCTCTCTCCTGGAGGCGCTGAGTCAGACCAAGTGGTGACATGTGGCAAGACACTCCTCGGGGCGCGTCTTGCTTGGGCCTCTCTCCTGGAGGCCCTCTGTCAGACCCAGTGTTGACATGTGTCAAGACGCTCCTCGGGGCGCGTCTTGCTTGGGCTTCTCTCCTGGAGGCCCTCAGTCATACCCATTGTTGACATGTGGCAAGACGCTCCTCGGGGCGCGTCTTGCTTTGGCCTCTCTCCTGGAGGCGCTCAGTCAGACCGAGTGCTGACATGTGGAAAGACGCTCCTCGGGGCGCGTCTTGCTTGGGCCTCTCTCCTGGAGGCGCTCAGTCAGACCCAGTGGTGACATGTGGCAAGACACTCCTCGGGGCGCGTCTTGCTTGGGCCTCTCTCCTGGAGGCCCTCTGTCAGACCCAGTGTTGGCATGTGGCAAGACGCTCCTCAGGGCGCGTCTTGGTTGGGCCTCTCTCCTGGAGGCGCTCAGTCAGACCCAGTGGTGACATGTGGCAAGACGCTCCTCGGGGCGCGTATTGCTTGGGCCTCTCTCCTGGATGCACTCTGTGAGACCGAGTGTTGACATGTGGCAAGACTCTCCTCGGGGCGCGTCTTGCTTGGGCTTCTCTCATGGAGGCCCTCAGTCAGACCCAGTGTTGACATGTGTCAAGACGCTCCTCGGGGCGTGTCTTGCTTGGGCCTCTCTCCTGGAGGCGCTCAGTCAGAACCAGAGGTGACATGTGGCAAGACGCTCCTCGGGGCGCGTCTTGCTTGGGCCTCTCTCCTGGAGGCCCTCTGTCAGACCCAGTGTTGACATGTGGCAAAACGCTCCTCCGGGCGCATCTTGCTTGGGCCTCTCTTCTGGAGGCCCTCAGTCAGACCCATTGTTGACATGTGGCAAGACGCTCCTCGGGGCGCGTCTTGCTGGGGCCTCTCTCCTGGAGGCACTCAGTCAGACCCAGTGCTGACATGTGGCAAGACGCTCCTCGGGGCGCGTCTTGCTTGGGCCTCTCTCCTGGAGGCGCTCAGTCAGACCCAGTGTTGACATGTGGCAAGACGCTCCTCGGGGCGCGTCTTGCTTGGGCCTCTCTCATGGAGGCCCTCTGTCAGACCCAGTGTTGACATGTGTCAAGACGCTCCTCGGGGCGCATCTTGCTTTGGCCTCTCTCCTGGAGGCGCTCAGTCAGACCGAGTGCTGACATGTGGCAAGAAGCTCCTCGGGGCGCGTCTTCCTTGGGCTTCTCTCCTGGAGGCCCTCAGTAAGACCCATTGTTGACATGTGGCAAGACGCTCCTCGGGGCACGTCTTGCTTGGGCCTCTCTCCTGGAGGCGCTCAGTCAGACTGAGTAGTGACATGTGGCCTGACGCTCCTCGGGGCGCGTGTTGCTTGGGCCTCTCTCCTGGAGTTGCTCAGTCAGACCAAGTGGTGACATGTGGCAAGACGCTCCTCGGGGCGCGTCTTGCTTGGGCCTCTCTCCAGAAGGCCCTCAATCAGACCCAGTGTTGACACGTGGCAAGACGCTCCTCGGGGCGCGTCTTGCTTGGGCCTCTCTCCTGGAGGCGCTCAGTCAGAATGAGTAGTGACATGTGGCCTGACGCTCCTCGGGGCGCGTGTTGCTTGGGCCTCTCTCCTGGAGGCGCTCAGTCAGACCAAGTGGTGACATGTGGCAAGACACTTCTCGGGGCGCATCTTGCTTGGGCCTCTCTCCTGGAGGCCCTCTGTCAGACCCAGTGTTGACATGTGGCAAGACACTCCTCGGGGCGCGTCTTGCTTGGGCCTCTCTCATGGAGGCCCTCTGTCAGACCCAGTGTTGACATGTGTCAAGACGCTCCTCAGGGCGCGTCTTGCTTTGGCCTCTCTCCTGGAGGCGCTCAGTCAGACCGAGTGCTGACATGTGGCAAGACGCTCCTCGGGCCGCGTGTTGCTTGGGCTGCTCTCCTGGAGGCCCTCAGTCAGACCCATTGTTGACATGTGGCAAGACGCTCCTCGGGGCGCATCTTGCTTGGGCCTCTCTCCTGGAGGCCCTCAGTCAGACCCATTGTTGACATGTGGCAAGACGCTCCTCGGGGCGCGTATTGCTTGGGCCTCTCTCCTGGATGCCCTCTGTCAGACGCAGTGTTGACATGTGGCAAGACTCTCCTCGGGGCGCGTCTTGCTTGGGCTTCTCTCATGGTTGCCCTCAGTCAGACCCAGTGTTGACATGTGTCAAGACGCTCCTCGGGGCGTGTCTTGCTTGGGCCTCTCTCCTGGAGGCGCTCAGTCAGACCCAGTGTTGACATGTGGCAAGACGCTCCTCGGGGCGCTTCTTGCTTGGGCTTCTCTCCTGGAGGCCCTCAGTCAGACCCATTGTTGACATGTGGCAAGACGCTCCTCGGGGCACGTCTTGCTTGGGCCTCTCTCCTGGAGGCGCTCAGTCAGACCGAGTAGTGACATGTGGCAAGACGCTCCTCGGGGCGCGTCTTGCTGGGGCTTCTATCATGGAGGCACTCAGTCAGACCCAGTGTTGACATGTGGCAAGACGCTCCTCGGGGCGCGTGTTGCTTGGACCTCTCTCCTGGAGGCGCTCAATTAGACCCAGTGTTGACATGTGGCAAGACGCTCCTCGGGGCGCGTCTTGCTTGGGCTTCTCTCCTGGAGGCCCTCAGTCAGACCCATTGTTGACATATGGCAGGAAGCTCCTCGGGGCGCTTCTTGCTTGGGCCTCTCTCCTGGAGGCGCTCAGTCAGACCGAGTGCTGACATGTGGCAAGACGCTCCTCGGGGCGCGTCTTGCTGGGGCCTCTCTCCTGGAGGCGCTCAGTCAAACCCAGTGTTGACATGTGTCAAGACGCTCCTCTGGCGTTTCTTGCTTGCGCCTCTCTCCTGGAGGCGCTCAGTCAGACCCAGAGGTGACATGTGGCAAGATGCTCCTCGGGCCTCTCTCCTGGAGGCGCTCAGTCAGACCCAGTGTTGACATGTGGCAAGACGCTCCTCGGGGCGCGTCTTGCTTGGGCTTCTCTCATGGAGGCACTCAGTCAGACCCAGTGTTGACATGTGGCAAGATGCTCGTCGGGGCACGTCTTGCTTGGGCCTCTCTCCTGGAGGCGCTCAGTCAGACCCAGAGGAGACATGTGTCAAGACCCTCCTCGGGGCACGTCTTGCTTGGGCCTCTTTCCTGGAGGCGCTCAGTCAGACCGAGTGCTGACATGTTGCAAGATGCTCCTCCGGGCGCGTCTTGCTTGGGCCTCTCTCCTGGAGGCGCTAAGTCAGACCCAGTGTTCACATGTGGCAAGACGCTCCTCGGGGCGCGTCTTGCTTGGGCCTCTCTCCTGGAGGCGCTCAGTCAGACCGAGTGCTGACATGTGGCAAGACGCTCCTCGGGGCGCATCTTGCTTGGGCTTCTCTCCTGGAGGCCCTCAGTCAGACCCAGTGTTGACATGTGGCAAGACGCTCCTCGGGGCGCGTCTTATTTGGGCCTCTCTCCTGGAGGCCCTCAGTAAGACCCAGTGTTGACATATGGCAAGGCGCTCCTCGGGGCGGGTCTTGCTTGGGCTTCTCTCCTGGAGGCCCTCAGTCAGACCCATTGTTGACATGTGGCAAGACGCTCCTCGGGGCACGTCTTGCTTGGGCCTCTCTCCTGGAGGCGCTGAGTCAGACCAAGTGGTGACATGTGGCAAGACACTCCTCGGGGCGCGTCTTGCTTGGGCCTCTCTCCTGGAGGCCCTCTGTCAGACCCAGTGTTGACATGTGTCAAGACGCTCCTCGGGGCGCGTCTTGCTTGGGCTTCTCTCCTGGAGGCCCTCAGTCATACCCATTGTTGACATGTGGCAAGACGCTCCTCGGGGCGCGTCTTGCTTTGGCCTCTCTCCTGGAGGCGCTCAGTCAGACCGAGTGCTGACATGTGGAAAGACGCTCCTCGGGGCGCGTCTTGCTTGAGCTTCTCTCCTGGAGGCGCTCAGAAAGACCCAGTGTTGACATGGGACAAGACGCTCCTCGGGGCGCGTCTTGCTTGGGCTTCTCTCATGGTTGCCCTCAGTCAGACCCAGTGTTGACATGTGTCAAGACGCTCCTCGGGGCGTGTCTTGCTTGGGCCTCTCTCCTGGAGGCGCTCAGTCAGACCCAGTGTTGACATGTGGCAAGACGCTCCTCGGGGCGCTTCTTGCTTGGGCTTCTCTCCTGGAGGCCCTCAGTCAGACCCATTGTTGACATGTGGCAAGACGCTCCTCGGGGCACGTCTTGCTTGGGCCTCTCTCCTGGAGGCGCTCAGTCAGACCGAGTAGTGACATGTGGCAAGACGCTCCTCGGGGCGCGTCTTGCTGGGGCTTCTATCATGGAGGCACTCAGTCAGACCCAGTGTTGACATGTGGCAAGACGCTCCTCGGGGCGCGTGTTGCTTGGACCTCTCTCCTGGAGGCGCTCAATTAGACCCAGTGTTGACATGTGGCAAGACGCTCCTCGGGGCGCGTCTTGCTTGGGCTTCTCTCCTGGAGGCCCTCAGTCAGACCCATTGTTGACATATGGCAGGAAGCTCCTCGGGGCGCTTCTTGCTTGGGCCTCTCTCCTGGAGGCGCTCCGTCAGACCGAGTGCTGACATGTGGCAAGACGCTCCTCGGGGCGCGTCTTGCTGGGGCCTCTCTCCTGGAGGCGCTCAGTCAAACCCAGTGTTGACATGTGTCAAGACGGTCCTCTGGCGTTTCTTGCTTGCGCCTCTCTCCTGGAGGCGCTCAGTCAGACCCAGAGGTGACATGTGGCAAGATGCTCCTCGGGCCTCTCTCCTGGAGGCGCTCAGTCAGACCCAGTGTTGACATGTGGCAAGACGCTCCTCGGGGCGCGTCTTGCTTGGGCTTCTCTCATGGAGGCACTCAGTCAGACCCAGTGTTGACATGTGGCAATATGCTCGTCGGGGCACGTCTTGCTTGGGCCTCTCTCCTGGAGGCGCTCAGTCAGACCCAGAGGAGACATGTGTCAAGACCCTCCTCGGGGCGCGTCTTGCTTGGGCCTCTTTCCTGGAGGCGCTCAGTCAGACCGAGTGCTGACATGTTGCAAGATGCTCCTCCGGGCGCGTCTTGCTTGGGCCTCTCTCCTGGAGGCGCTAAGTCAGACCCAGTGTTCACATGTGGCAAGACGCTCCTCGGGGCGCGTCTTGCTTGGGCCTCTCTCCTGGAGGCGCTCAGTCAGACCGAGTGCTGACATGTGGCAAGACGCTCCTCGGGGCGCATCTTGCTTGGGCTTCTCTCCTGGAGGCCCTCAGTCAGACCCAGTGTTGACATGTGGCAAGACGCTCCTCGGGGCGCGTCTTATTTGGGCCTCTCTCCTGGAGGCCCTCAGTAAGACCCAGTGTTGACATATGGCAAGGCGCTCCTCGGGGCGGGTCTTGCTTGGGCTTCTCTCCTGGAGGCCCTCAGTCAGACCCATTGTTGACATGTGGCAAGACGCTCCTCGGGGCACGTCTTGCTTGGGCCTCTCTCCTGGAGGCGCTGAGTCAGACCAAGTGGTGACATGTGGCAAGACACTCCTCGGGGCGCGTCTTGCTTGGGCCTCTCTCCTGGAGGCCCTCTGTCAGACCCAGTGTTGACATGTGTCAAGACGCTCCTCGGGGCGCGTCTTGCTTGGGCTTCTCTCCTGGAGGCCCTCAGTCATACCCATTGTTGACATGTGGCAAGACGCTCCTCGGGGCGCGTCTTGCTTTGGCCTCTCTCCTGGAGGCGCTCAGTCAGACCGAGTGCTGACATGTGGAAAGACGCTCCTCGGGGCGCGTCTTGCTTGAGCTTCTCTCCTGGAGGCGCTCAGAAAGACCCAGTGTTGACATGGGACAAGACGCTCCTCGGGGCGCGTCTTGCTTGGGCCTCTCTCCTAGAGGCGCTCAGTCAGACCCAGTGGTGACATGTGGCAAGACACTTCTCGGGGCGCGTCTTGCTTGGGCCTCTCTCCTGGAGGCCCTCTGTCAGACCCAGTGTTGGCATGTGGCAAGACGCTCCTCAGGGCGCGTCTTGGTTGGGCCTCTCTCCTGGAGGCGCTCTGTCAGACCCAGTGGTGACATGTGGCAAGACGCTCCTCGGGGCGCGTATTGCTTGGGCCTCTCTCCTGGATGCACTCTGTCAGACCGAGTGTTGACATGTGGCAAGACTCTCCTCGGGGCGCGTCTTGCTTGGGCTTCTCTCATGGAGGCCCTCAGTCAGACCCAGTGTTGACATGTGTCAAGACGCTCCTCGGGGCGTGTCTTGCTTGGGCCTCTCTCCTGGAGGCGCTCAGTCAGAACCAGAGGTGACATGTGGCAAGACGCTCCTCGGGGCGCGTCTTGCTTGGGCCTCTCTCCTGGAGGCCCTCTGTCAGACCCAGTGTTGACATGTGGCAAAACGCTCCTCCGGGCGCATCTTGCTTGGGCCTCTCTTCTGGAGGCCCTCAGTCAGACCCATTGTTGACATGTGGCAAGATGCTCCTCGGGGCGCGTCTTGCTTGGGCCTCTCTCCTGGAGGCGCTCAGTCAGACCGAGTGCTGACATAAGGCAAGACGCTCCTCGGGGCGCGTCTTGCTGGGGCCTCTCTCCTGGAGGCACTCAGTCAGACCCAGTGCTGACATGTGGCAAGACGCTCCTCGGGGCGCGTCTTGCTTGGGCCTCTCTCCTGGAGGCGCTCAGTCAGACCCAGTGTTGACATGTGGCAAGACGCTCCTCGGGGCGCGTCTTGCTTGGGCCTCTCTCATGGAGGCCCTCTGTCAGACCCAGTGTTGACATGTGTCAAGACGCTCCTCGGGGCGCGTCTTGCTTTGGCCTCTCTCCTGGAGGCGCTCAGTCAGACCGAGTGCTGACATATGGCAAGGCGCTCCTCGGGGCGGGTCTTGCTTGGGCTTCTCTCCTGGAGGCCCTCAGTCAGACCCATTGTTGACATGTGGCAAGACGCTCCTCGGGGCACGTCTTGCTTGGGCCTCTCTCCTGGAGGCGCTGAGTCAGACCAAGTGGTGACATGTGGCAAGACACTCCTCGGGGCGCGTCTTGCTTGGGCCTCTCTCCTGGAGGCCCTCTGTCAGACCCAGTGTTGACATGTGTCAAGACGCTCCTCGGGGCGCGTCTTGCTTGGGCTTCTCTCCTGGAGGCCCTCAGTCATACCCATTGTTGACATGTGGCAAGACGCTCCTCGGGGCACGTCTTGCTTGGGCCTCTCTCCTGGAGGCGCTCAGTCAGACTGAGTAGTGACATGTGGCCTGACGCTCCTCGGGGCGCGTGTTGCTTGGGCCTCTCTCCTGGAGTTGCTCAGTCAGACCAAGTGGTGACATGTGGCAAGACGCTCCTCGAGGCGCGTCTTGCTTGGGCCTCTCTCCAGAAGGCCCTCAATCAGACCCAGTGTTGACACGTGGCAAGACGCTCCTCGGGGCGCGTCTTGCTTGGCCCTCTCTCCTGGAGGCGCTCAGTCAGAATGAGTAGTGACATGTGGCCTGACGCTCCTCGGGGCGCGTGTTGCTTGGGCCTCTCTCCTGGAGGCGCTCAGTCAGACCAAGTGGTGACATGTGGCAAGACACTTCTCGGGGCGCGTCTTGCTTGGGCCTCTCTCCTGGAGGCCCTCTGTCAGACCCAGTGTTGACATGTGGCAAGACACTCCTCGGGGCGCGTCTTGCTTGGGCCTCTCTCATGGAGGCCCTCTGTCAGACCCAGTGGTGACATGTGTCAAGACGCTCCTCAGGGCGCGTCTTGCTTTGGCCTCTCTCCTGGAGGCGCTCAGTCAGACCGAGTGCTGACATGTGGCAAGACGCTCCTCGGGCCGCGTGTTGCTTGGGCTGCTCTCCTGGAGGCCCTCAGTCAGACCCATTGTTGACATGTGGCAAGACGCTCCTCGGGGCGCATCTTGCTTGGGCCTCTCTCCTGGAGGCCCTCAGTCAGACCCATTGTTGACATGTGGCAAGACGCTCCTCGGGGCGCGTATTGCTTGGGCCTCTCTCCTGGATGCCCTCTGTCAGACGCAGTGTTGACATGTGGCAAGACTCTCCTCGGGGCGCGTCTTGCTTGGGCTTCTCTCATGGTTGCCCTCAGTCAGACCCAGTGTTGACATGTGTCAAGACGCTCCTCGGGGCGTGTCTTGCTTGGGCCTCTCTCCTGGAGGCGCTCAGTCAGACCCAGTGTTGACATGTGGCAAGACGCTCCTCGGGGCGCTTCTTGCTTGGGCTTCTCTCCTGGAGGCCCTCAGTCAGACCCATTGTTGACATGTGGCAAGACGCTCCTCGGGGCACGTCTTGCTTGGGCCTCTCTCCTGGAGGCGCTCAGTCAGACCGAGTAGTGACATGTGGCAAGACGCTCCTCGGGGCGCGTCTTGCTGGGGCTTCTATCATGGAGGCACTCAGTCAGACCCAGTGTTGACATGTGGCAAGACGCTCCTCGGGGCGCGTGTTGCTTGGACCTCTCTCCTGGAGGCGCTCAGTTAGACCGAGTAGTGACATGTGGCAAGACGCTCCTCGGGGTGCGTCTTGCTTGGGCCTCTCTCCTGGAGGCGCTCAATTAGACCCAGTGTTGACATGTGGCAAGACGCTCCTCGGGACGCGTCTTGCTTGGGCTTCTCTCCTGGAGGCCCTCAGTCAGACCCATTGTTGACATGTGGCAGGAAGCTCCTCGGGGCGCTTCTTGCTTGGGCCTCTCTCCTGGAGGCGCTCAGTCAGACCGAGTGCTGACATGTGGCAAGACGCTCCTCGGGGCGCGTCTTGCTGGGGCCTCTCTCCTGGAGGCGCTCAGTCAAACCCAGTGTTGACATGTGTCAAGACGCTCCTCTGGCGTTTCTTGCTTGCACCTCTCTCCTGGAGGCGCTCAGTCAGACCCAGAGGTGACATGTGGCAAGATGCTCCTCGGGCCTCTCTCCTGGAGGCGCTCAGTCAGACCCAGTGTTGACATGTGGCAAGACGCTCCTCGGGGCGCGTCTTGCTTGGGCTTCTCTCATGGAGGCACTCAGTCAGACCCAGTGTTGACATGTGGCAAGATGCTCGTCGGGGCACGTCTTGCTTGGGCCTCTCTCCTGGAGGCGCTCAGTCAGACCCAGAGGAGACATGTGTCAAGACCCTCCTCGGGGCGCGTCTTGCTTGGGCCTCTTTCCTGGAGGCGCTCAGTCAGACCGAGTGCTGACATGTTGCAAGACGCTCCTCCGGGAGCGTCTTGCTTGGGCCTCTCTCCTGGAGGCGCTAAGTCAGACCCAGTGTTCACATGTGGCAAGACGCTCCTCGGGGCCCGTCTTGCTTGGGCCTCTCTCCTGGAGGCGCTCAGTCAGACCGAGTGCTGACATGTGGCAAGACGCTCCTCGGGGCGCATCTTGCTTGGGCTTCTCTCCTGGAGGCCCTCAGTCAGACCCAGTGTTGACATGTGGCAAGACGCTGCTCGGGGCGCGTCTTGCTTGGGCTTCTCTCCTGGAGGCGCTCAGACAGACCCAGTGTTGACATGTGACAAGACGCTCCTCGGGGCGCGTCTTGCTTGGGCCTCTCTCCTGGAGGCGCTCAGTCAGAACCAGAGGTGACATGTGGCAAGACGCTCCTCGGGGCGCGTCTTGCTTGGGCCTCTCTCCTGGAGGCCCTCTGTCAGACCCAGTGTTGTCAAGTGGCAAGAGGCTCCTCCGGGCGCATCTTGCTTGGGCCTCTCTCCTGGAGGCCCTCAGTCAGACCCATTGTTGACATGTGGCAAGACGCTCCTCGGGGCGCGTCTTGCTTGGGCCTCTCTCCTGGAGGCGCTCAGTCAGACCGAGTGCTGACATAAGGCAAGATGCTCCTCGGGGCGCGTCTTGCTGGGGCCTCTCTCGTGGAGGCTCTCAGTCAGACCCAGTGCTGACATGTGGCAAGACGCTCCTCGGGGCGCGTCTTGCTTGGGCCTCTCTCCTGGAGGCGCTCAGTCAGACCCAGTGTTGACATGTGGCAAGACGCTCCTCGGGGCGCGTATTGTTTGGGCCTCTCTCCTGAATGCCCTCTGTCAGACCGAGTGTTGACATGTGGCAAGACTCTCCTCGGGGCGCGTCTTGCTTGAGCTTCTCTCATGGAGGCCCTCAGTCCGACCCAGTGTTGACATGTGTCAAGACACTCCTCGGGGCGTTTCTTGCTTGGGCTTCTCTCCTGGAGGCGCTCAGTCAGACCCAGTGTTGACATGTGGCAAGACGCTCCTCTGGGCGAGTCTTGCTTGGGCTTCTCTCCTGGAGGCCCTCAGTCAGACCGAGTAGTGACATTTGGCAAGACGCTCCTCGGGGCGCGTCTTGCTTGGGCCTCTCTCCTGGAGGCGCTCAGTCAGACCGAGTGCTGACATAAAGTAAGACGCTCCTAGGGGTGCGTCTTGCTGGGGCCTCTCTCCTGGAGGTGCTCAATCAGACCCAGTGGTGACACATGGCAAGACGCTCCTCTGGGCGCGTCTTGCTTGGGCCTCTCTCCTGGAGGAGCTCAGTCAGACCCAGTGGTGACACGTGGCAAGACGCTCCTCGGGGCGCGTCTTGCTTGGGCCTCTCTCCTGGAGGCGCTCAGTCAGACACAGTTTTGTCATGTGGCAAGACACTCCTCGGGGTGCGTCTTGCTTGGGCTTCTCTCATGAAGGCCCTCAGTAAGACCCATTGTTGACATGTGGAAAGAAGCTCCTCGGGACGCGTCTTGCTTTGGCTTCTCTCCTGGAGGCCCTCAGTCAGACCCATTGTTGACATGTGGCAAGACGCTCCTCGGGGCGCGTATTGCTTGGGCCTCTCTCCTGGATGCCCTCTGTCAGACGCAGTATTGACATGTGGCAAGACTCTCCTCGGGGCGCGTCTTGCTTGGGCTTCTCTCATGGTTGCCCTCAGTCAGACCCAGTGTTGACATGTGTCAAGACGCTCCTCGGGGCGTGTCTTGCTTGGGCCTCTCTCCTGGAGGCGCTCAGTCAGACCCAGTGTTGACATGTGGCAAGACGCTCCTCGGGGCGCTTCTTGCTTGGGCTTCTCTCCTGGAGGCCCTCAGTCAGACCCATTGTTGACATGTGGCAAGACGCTCCTCGGGGCACGTCTTGCTTGGGCCTCTCTCCTGGAGGCGCTCAGTCAGACCGAGTAGTGACATGTGGCAAGACGCTCCTCGGGGCGCGTCTTGCTGGGGCTTCTATCATGGAGGCACTCAGTCAGACCCAGTGTTGACATGTGGCAAGACGCTCCTCGGGGCGAGTGTTGCTTGGACCTCTCTCCTGGAGGCGCTCAGTTAGACCGAGTAGTGACATGTGGCTAGACGCTCCTCGGGGTGCGTCTTGCTTGGGCCTCTCTCCTGGAGGCGCTCAATTAGACCCAGTGTTGACATGTGGCAAGACGCTCCTCGGGGCGAGTCTTGCTTGGGCTTCTCTCCTGGAGGCCCTCAGTCAGACCCATTGTTGACATGTGGCAGGAAGCTCCTCGGGGCGCTTCTTGCTTGGGCCTCTCTCCTGGAGGCGCTCAGTCAGACCGAGTGCTGACATGTGGCAAGACGCTCCTCGGGGCGCGTCTTGCTGGGGCCTCTCTCCTGGAGGCGCTCAGTCAAACCCAGTGTTGACATGTGTCAAGACGCTCCTCTGGCGTTTCTTGCTTGCGCCTCTCTCCTGGAGGCGCTCAGTCAGACCCAGAGGTGACATGTGGCAAGATGCTCCTCGGGCCTCTCTCCTGGAGGCGCTCAGTCAGACCCAGTGTTGACATGTGGCAAGACGCTCCTCGGGGCGCGTCTTGCTTGGGCTTCTCTCATGGAGGCACTCAGTCAGACCCAGTGTTGACCTGTGGCAAGATGCTCGTCGGGGCACGTCTTGCTTGGGCCTCTCTCCTGGAGGCGCTCAGTCAGACCCAGAGGAGACATGTGTCAAGACCCTCCTCGGGGCGCGTCTTGCTTGGGCCTCTTTCCTGGAGGCGCTCAGTCAGACTGAGTGCTGACATGTTGCAAGACGCTCCTCCGGGCGCGTCTTGCTTGGGCCTCTCTCCTGGAGGCGCTCAGTCAGACCCAGTGTTCACATGTGGCAAGACGCTCCTCGGGGCGCGTCTTGCTTGGGCCTCTCTCCTGGAGGCGCTCAGTCAGACCGAGTGCTGACATGTGGCAAGACGCTCCTCGGGGCGCATCTTGCTTGGGCTTCTCTCCTGGAGGCCCTCAGTCAGACCCAGTGTTGACATGTGGCAAGACGCTCCTCGGGGCGCGTCTTATTTGGGCCTCTCTCCTGGAGGCCCTCAGTCAGACCCAGTGTTGACATATGGCAAGGCGCTCCTCGGGGCGGGTCTTGCTTGGGCTTCTCTCCTGGAGGCCCTCAGTCAGACCCATTGTTGACATGTGGCAAGACGCTCCTCGGAGCACGTCTTGCTTGGGCCTCTCTCCTGGAGGCGCTGAGTCAGACCAAGTGGTGACATGTGGCAAGACACTCCTCGGGGCGCGTCTTGCTTGGGCCTCTCTCCTGGAGGCCCTCTGTCAGACCCAGTGTTGACATGTGTCAAGACGCTCCTCGGGGCGCGTCTTGACACATGTCAGCACTCGGTCTGACTGAGCGCCTCCAGGAGAGAGGCCAAAGCAAGACACGCCCCGAGGAGCGTCTTGACACATGTCAACACTGGGTCTGACTGAGGGCAACCATGAGAGAAGCCCAAGCAAGACGCGCCCCGAGGAGCGTCTTGTCCCATGTCAACACTGGGTCTTTTTGAGCGCCTCCAGGAGAGAAGCTCAAGCAAGACGCGCCCCGAGGAGCGTCTTTCCACATGTCAGCACTCGGTCTGACTGAGCGCCTCCAGGAGAGAGGCCAAAGCAAGACGCGCCCCGAGGAGCGTCTTGCCACATGTCAACAATGGGTATGACTGAGGGCCTCCAGGAGAGAAGCCCAAGCAAGACGCGCCCCGAGGAGCGTCTTGACACATGTCAACACTGGGTCTGACAGAGGGCCTCCAGGAGAGAGGCCCAAGCAAGACGCGCCCCGAGGAGTGTCTTGCCACATGTCACCACTTGGTCTGACTCAGCGCCTCCAGGAGAGAGGCCCAAGCAAGACGTGCCCCGAGGAGCGTCTTGCCACATGTCAACAATGGGTCTGACTGAGGGCCTCCAGGAGAGAAGCCCAAGCAAGACCCGCCCCGAGGAGCGCCTTGCCATATGTCAACACTGGGTCTTACTGAGGGCCTCCAGGAGAGAGGCCCAAATAAGACGCGCCCCGAGGAGCGTCTTGCCACATGTCAACACTGGGTCTGACTGAGGGCCTCCAGGAGAGAAGCCCAAGCAAGATGCGCCCCGAGGAGCGTCTTGCCACATGTCAGCACTCGGTCTGACTGAGCGCCTCCAGGAGAGAGGCCCAAGCAAGACGCGCCCCGAGGAGCGTCTTGCCACATGTGAACACTGGGTCTGACTTAGCGCCTCCAGGAGAGAGGCCCAAGCAAGACGCGCCCGGAGGAGCATCTTGCAACATGTCAGCACTCGGTCTGACTGAGCGCCTCCAGGAAAGAGGCCCAAGCAAGACGCGCCCCGAGGAGGGTCTTGACACATGTCTCCTCTGGGTCTGACTGAGCGCCTCCAGGAGAGAGGCCCAAGCAAGACGTGCCCCGACGAGCATCTTGCCACATGTCAACACTGGGTCTGACTGAGTGCCTCCATGAGGGAAGCCCAAGCAAGACGCGCCCCGAGGAGCGTCTTGCCACATGTCAACACTGGGTCTGACTGAGCGCCTCCAGGAGAGAGGCCCGAGGAGCATCTTGCCACAGGTTTGTAAATGGCACCCAGACTTATGTTGCACGAAGCACAATTTCACATCATTCTGGGTTCATTTTTGTGAAAACAAGGTCCAATCAGGCTGAAACGTTACAGGAAGGTAGAATCTATTGAGTTGTAAGTGATCTGAACGTTTCATGATGATAGCACTTTCCTAAGGGGGTCAAACCATGTCCCAAAGGTCACCGGATGTGGTGTCAATTTAAAGAAGTAGTCCAGTTACACATTTGTGGGCTTATAACTTGGCTTCTGAATGTCCAAGACAGATCAGGTTTGTTTTAATGTACTCCAACCAACAGCCCCTACAACCACAAAAAGGAATGGAGTCATTAGCACTTATGGTTTGTAAATGGCACCCAGAATTATGTTGCACGAAGCAAAATTTCACATCATTCTGGGTCCATTTGTGTGAAAACAAGGTCCAATCAGGCTGAAACGTTACAAGAAGGTAGAATCTATTGAGTTCTAAGTGATCTGAACGTTTCAAGATGATCGCACATTCCTATAGGGGGAAAAACCATGTCCCAAAGGTCACCGGGCCTGGTGTCACTTTAAAGAAGTAGTCCAGTTACACCTTTGAGGGCTTATAACTTGGCTTCTGAATGTCCTAGAGAGATCAGGTTTGTTTTAGTGTACTCCAATCAACAGCCCCTACAACCTCAAAAAGGAATGGAGTCATTAGCACTTATGGTTTTTAAATGGCACCCAGAATTATGTTGCACGAAGCACAATTTCACATCATTCTGGGTTCATTTGTGTGAAAACAAGGTCCAATCAGGCTGAAATGTTACAGGAAGGTAGAATCTATTGAGTTGTAAGTGATCTGAACGTTTCATGATGATAGCACTTTCCTAAGGGGGTCAAACCATGTCCCAAAGGTCACCGGATCTGGTGTCAATTTAAAGAAGTAGTCCAGTTACACCTTTGTGGGCTTATAACTTGGCTTCTGAATGTCCTAGAGAGATCAGGTTTGTTTTAGTATACTCCAATCAACAGCCCCTACAACCACAAAAAGGAATGGAGTCATTAGCACTTATGGTTTGTAAATGGCACCCAGACTTATGTTGCACGAAGCACAATTTCACATCATTCTGGGAACATTTGTGTGAAAACAAGGTCCAATTAGGCTGAAACGCGACAAGAAGGTAGAATCTATTGAGTTGTAAGTGATCTGAACGTTTCAAGATGATCGCACATTCCTATAGGGGGTAAAACCATGTCCCAAAGGTCACCGGGCCTGGTGTCACTTTAAAGAAGTAGTCCAGTTACACCTTTGTGGGCTTATAACTTGGCTTCTGAATGTCCTAGAGAGGTTAGGTTTGTTTTAGTGTACTCCAGTCAACAGCCCCTACAACCACAAAAAGGAATGGAGTCATTAGCACTTATGGTTTGTAAATGGCACCCAGAATTATGTTGCACGAAGCACAATTTCACATCATTCTGGGTTCATTTGTGTGAAAACAAGGTCCAATCAGGCTGAAACGTTACAGGAAGGTAGAATCTATTGAGTTCTAAGTGATCTGAACGTTTCATGATGATAGCACTTTCCTAAGGGGGTCAAACCATGTCCCAAAGGTCACCGGATCTGGTGTCAATTTAAAGAAGTAGTCCAGTTACACCTTTGTGGGCTTATAATTTGGCTTCTGAATGTACTAGAGAGATCAGGTTTGTTTTAGTATACTCCAATCAACAGCCCCTACAACCACAAAAAGGAATGGAGTCATTAGCACTTATGGTGTTTAAATGGCACCCAGAATTTTGTTGCACGAAGCACAATTTCACATCATTCTGGGAACATTTGTGTGAAAACAAGGTCCAATTAGGCTGAAACGCTACAAGAAGGTAGAATCTATTGAGTTGTAAGTGATCTGAACGTTTCAAGATGATCGCACATTCCTATAGGGGGTAAAACCATGTCCCAAAGGTCACCGGGCCTGGTGTCACTTTAAAGAAGTAGTCCAGTTACACCTTTGTGGGCTTATAACTTGGCTTCTGAATGTCCTAGAGAGGTTAGGTTTGTTTTAGTGTACTCCAATCAACAGCCCCTACAACCACAAAAAGGAATGGAGTCATTAGCACTTATGGTTTGTAAATGGCACCCAGAATTATGTTGCACGAAGCACAATTTCACATCATTCTGGGTTCATTTGTGTGAAAACAAGGTCCAATCAGGCTGAAACGTTACAGGAAGGTAGAATCTATTGAGTTCTAAGTGATCTGAACGTTTCATGATGATAGCACTTTCCTAAGGGGGTCAAACCATGTCCCAAAGGTCACCGGATCTGGTGTCAATTTAAAGAAGTAGTCCAGTTACACCTTTGTGGGCTTATAATTTGGCTTCTGAATGTCCTAGAGAGATCAGGTTTGTTTTAGTATACTCCAATCAACAGCCCCTACACCCACAAAAAGGAATGGAGTCATTAGCACTTATGGTGTTTAAATGGCACCCAGAATTTTGTTGCACGAAGCACAATTTCACATCATTCTGGGAACATTTGTGTGAAAACAAGGTCCAATCAGGCTGAAACGCTACAAGAAGGTAGAATCTATTGAGTTGTAAGCTATCTGAACGTTTCAAGATGATCGCACATTCCTATAGGGGGTAAAACTATGTCCCAAAGGTCACCGGGCCTGGTGTCACTTTAAAGAAGTAGTCCAGTTACACCTTTGTGGGCTTATAACTTGGCTTCTGAATGTCCTAGAGAGGTTAGGTTTGTTTTAGTGTACTCCAATCAACAGCCCCTACAACCACAAAAAGGAATGGAGTCATTAGCACTTATGGTTTGTAAATGGCACCCAGAATTATGTTGCACGAAGCACAATTTCACATCATTCTGGGTTCATTTGTGTGAAAACAAGGTCCAATCAGGCTGAAACGTTACAGGAAGGTAGAATCTATTGAGTTGTAAGTGATCTGAACGTTTCATGATGATCGCTTATTCCTATAGGGGGTCAAACCATGTCCCAAAGGTCACCGGGCCTGGTGTCCCTTTAAAGAGGTAGTCCAGTTACACCTTTGAGGGCTTATAACCTGGCTTCTGAATATCCTAGAGAGATCAGGTTTGTTTTAGTGTACTTCAATCAACAGTTCCTACAACCTCAAAAAGGAATGGAGTCATTAGCACTTATGGTTTTTAAATGGCACCCAGAATTATGTTGCACGAAGCACAATTTCACATCATTCTGGGTTCATTTGTGTGAAAACAAGGTCCAATCAGGCTGAAACGTTACAGGAAGGTAGAATCTATTGATTTGTAAGTGATCTGAACGTTTCATGATGATAGCACTTTCCTAAGGGGGTCAAACCATGTCCCAAAGGTCACCTGATCTGGTGTCAATTTAAAGAAGTAGTCCAGTTACACCTTTGTGGGCTTATAACTTGGCTTCTGAATGTCCAAGAGAGATCAGGTTTGTTTTAGTATACTCCAATCAACAGCCCCTACAACCACAAAAAGGAATGGAGTCATTAGAACTTATGGTTTTTAAATGGCACCCAGAATTATGTTGCACGAAGCACAATTTCACATCATTCTGGGTTCATTTGTGTGAAAACAAGGTCCAATCAGGCTGAAACGTTACAGGAAGGATAAATCTAATGAGTTGTAAGTGATCTGAACGTTTCAAGATGATCACACATTCCTATAGGGGGTCAAACCATGTCCCAAAGGTCACCGGGCCTGGTGTCACTTTAAAGAAGCAGTCCAGTTACACCTTTGAGGGCTTATAACTTGGCTTCTGAATGTCCTAGAGAGGTTAGGTTTGTTTTAGTGTTCTCCAATCAACAGCCCCTACAACCACAAAAAGGAATGGAGTCATTAGCACTTATGGTTTGTAAATGGCACCCAGAATTATGTTGCACGAAGCACAATTTCACATCATTCTGGGTTCATTTGTGTGAAAACAAGGTCCAATCAGGCTGAAACGTTACAGGAAGGTAGAATCTATTGAGTTGTAAGCGATCTGAACGTTTCATGATGATAGCACTTTCCTAAGGGGGTCAAACCATGTCCCAAAGGTCACCGGATCTGGTGTCAATTTAAAGAAGTAGTCCAGTTACACATTTGTGGGCTTATAACTTCGCTTCTGAATGTCCTAGAGAGATCAGGTTTGTTTTAATGTACTCCAACTAACAGCCCCTACAACCACAAAAAGGAATGGAGTCATTAGCACTTATGGTTTGTAAATGGCACCCAGAATTATGCTGCACTAAGCACAATTTCACATCATTCTGGGTTCATTTGTGTGAAAACAAGGTCCAATCAGGCTGAAACGTTACAAGAAGGTAGAATCTATTGAGTTGTAAGTGATCTGAACTTTTCATGATGATCGCACATTCCTATAGGGGGTCAAACCATGTCCCAAAGGTCACCGGGCCTGGTGTCACTTTAAAGAAGTAGTCCATTTACACCTTTGAGGGCTTATAACTTGGCTTCTGAATGTCCTAGAGAGATCAGGTTTGTTTTAATGTACTCCAGTCAACAGCCCCTACAACCCCAAAAAGGAATGGAGTCATTAGCACTTATGGTTTTTAAATGGCACCCAGAATTATGTTGCACGAAGCACAATTTCACATCATTCTGGGTTCATTTGTGTGAAAACAAGGTCCAATCAGGCTGAAATGTTACAGGAAGGTAGAATCTATTGAGTTGTAAGTGATCTGAACGTTTCATGATGATAGCACTTTCCTAAGGGGGTCAAACCATGTCCCAAAGGTCACCGGGCCTGGTGTCACTTTAAAGAAGTAGTCCAGTTACATCTTAGAGGGCTTATAACTTGGCTTCTGAATATCCTAGAGAGATCAGGTTTGTTTTAGTGTACTCCAATCAACAGCCCCTACAACCACAAAAAGGAATGAGTTCATTAGCACTTATGGTTTTTAAATGGCACCCAGAATTATGTTGCACGAAGCACAATTTCACATCATTCTGGGTTCATTTGTGTGAAAACAAGGTCCAATCAGGCTGAAACGTTACAGGAAACTACAATCTATTGAGTTGTAAGTGATCTGAACGTTTCAAGATGATCGCACATTCCTATAGGGGGTCAAACCATGTCCCAAAGGTCACCAGATCTGGTGTCAATTTAAAGTAGTCCAGTTACACATTTGTGGGCTTATAACTTGGCTTCTGAATGTCCTAGAGAGATCAGGTTTGTTTTAATGTACTCCAACCAACAGCCCCTACAACCACAAAAAGGAATGGAGTCATTAGCACTTATGGTTTGTAAATGGCACCCAGAATTATGTTGCACGAAGCACAATTTCACATCATTCTGGGTCCATTTGTGTGAAAACAAGGTCCATTCAGGCTGAAACATTACAAGAAGGTAGAATCTATTGAGTTGTAAGTGATCTGAACGTTTCATGATGATAGCACTTTCCTAAGGGGGTCAAACCATGTCCCAAAGGTCACCGGGCCTGGTGTCACTTTAAAGAAGCAGTCCAGTTACACCCTTGTGGGCTTATAACTTGGCTTCTGAATGTCCTAGAGAGGTTAGGTTTGTTTTAGTGTTCTCCAATCAACAGCCCCTACAACCACAAAAAGGAATGGAGTCATTAGCACTTATGGTTTGTAAATGGCACCCAGAATTATGTTGCACAAAGCACAATTTCACATCATTCTGGGTTCATTTGTGTGAAAACAAGGTCCAATCAGGCTGAAAGAATCTATTGAGTTGTAAGTGATCTGCACGTTTCATGATGATAGCACTTTCCTAAGGGGGTCAAACCATGTCCCAAAGGTCACCGGGCCTGGTGTCACTTTAAAGAAGTAGTCCAGTTACACCTTTGTGGGCTTATAACTTGGCTTCTGAATGTCCTAGAGAGGTTAGGTTTGTTTTAGTGTACTCCAATCAACAGCCCCTACAACCACAAAAAGGTATGGAGTCATTAGCACTTATGGTTTTTAAATGGCACCCAGAATTATGCTGCACTAAGCACAATTTCACATCATTCTGGGTTCATTTGTGTGAAAACAAGGTCCAATCAGGCTGAAACGTTACAGGAAGGTAGAATCTATTGAGTTGTAAGTGATCTGAACGTTTCATGATGATAGCACTTTCCTAAGGGGGTCAAACCATGTCCCAAAGGTCATCGGGCCTGGTGTCACTTTAAAGAAGCAGTCAGGTTACACCTTTGTGGGCTTATGACTTGGCTTCTGAATGTCCTAGAGAGGTTAGGTTTGTTTTACTGTTCTCCAATCAACAGCCCCTACAACCACAAAAAGGAATGGAGTCATTAGCACTTATGGTTTGTAAATGGCACCCAGAATTATGTTGCACAAAGCACAATTTCACATCATTCTGGGTTCATTTGTGTGAAAACAAGGTCCAATCAGGCTGAAACGTTACAGGAAGGTAGAATCTATTGAGTTGTAAGTGATCTGAACGTTTCATGATGATAGCACTTTCCTAAGGGGGTCAAACCATGTCCCAAAGGTCACCGGGCCTGGTGTCACTTTAAAGAAGCGGTCCAGTTACACCTTTGTGGGCTTATAACTTGGCTTCTGAATGTCCTAGAGAGGTTAGGTTTGTTTTAGTGTTCTCCAATCAACAGCCCCTACAACCACAAAAAGGAATGGAGTCATTAGCACTTATGGTTTGTAAATGGCACCCAGAATTATGTTGCACAAAGCACAATTTCACATCATTCTGGGTTCATTTGTGTGAAAACAAGGTCCAATCAGGCTGAAAGAATCTATTGAGTTGTAAGTGATCTGAACGTTTCATGATGATAGCACTTTCCTAAGGGGGTCAAACCATGTCCCAAAGGTCACCGGGCCTGGTGTCACTTTAAAGAAGTAGTCCAGTTACACCTTTGTGGGCTTATAACTTGGCTTCTGAATGTCCTAGAGAGGTTAGGTTTGTTTTAGTGTACTCCAATCAACAGCCCCTACAACCACAAAAAGGAATGGAGTCATTAGCACTTAAGGTTTGTAAATGGCACCCAGAATTATGTTGCACGAAGCACAATTTCACATCATTCTGGGTCCATTTGTGTGAAAACAAGGTCCAATCAGGCTGAAACGCTACAAGAAGGTAGAATCTATTGAGTTGTAAGTGATCTGAACGTTTCAAGATGATCGCACATTCCTATAGGGGGTCAAACCATGTCCCAAAGGTCACCGGGCCTGGTGTCACTTTAAAGAAGTAGTCCAGTCACATCTTTGAGGGCTTATAACTTGGCTTCTGAATGTCCTAGAGAGATCAGGTTTGTTTTAGTGTACTCCAATCAACAGCCCCTACAACCTCAAAAAGGAATGGAGTCATTAGCACTTATGGTTTTTAAATGGCACCCAGAATTATGTTGCCTGAATCACAATTTCACATCATTCTGGGTTCATTTGTGTGAAAACAAGGTCCAATCAGGCTCAAATGTTACAGGAAGGTAGAATCTATTGAGTTGTAAGTGATCTGAACGTTTCATGATTATAGCACTTTCCTAAGGGGGTCAAACCATGTCCCAAAGGTCACCGGATCTGGTGTCAATTTAAAGAAGTAGTCCAGTTACACCTTTGTGGGCTTATAAGTTGGCTTCTGAATGTCCTAGAGAGATCAGGTTTGTTTTAGCATACTCCAATCAACAGCCCCTACAACCACAAAAAGGAATGGAGTCATTAGCACTTATGGTTTTTAAATGGCACCCAGAATTATGTTGCACGAAGCACAATTTCACATCATTCTGGGTTCATTTGTGTGAAAACAAGGTCCAATCAGGCTGAAATGTTACAGGAAGGTAGAATATATTGAGTTGTAAGTGATCTGAACGTTTCATCATGATAGCACTTTCCTAAGGGGGTCAAACCATGTCCCAAAGGTCACCGGATCTGGTGTCAATTTAAAGAAGTAGTCCAGTTACACATTTGTGGGCTTATAACTTGGCTTCTGAATGTCCTAGAGAGGTTAGGTTTGTTTTAGTGTTCTCCAATCAACAGCCCCTACAACCACAAAAAGGAATGGAGTCATTAGCACTTATGGTTTGTAAATGGCACCCAGAATTATGTTGCACGAAGCACAATTTCACATCATTCTGGGTTCATTTGTGTGAAAACAAGGTCCAATCAGGCTGAAACGCTACAAGAAGGTAGAATCTATTGAGTTGTAAGTGATCTGAACGTTTCATGATTATAGCACTTTCCTAAGGGGGTCAAACCATGTCCCAAAGGTCACCGGATCTGGTGTCAATTTAAAGAAGTAGTCCAGTTACACCTTTGTGGGCTTATAACTTGGCTTCTGAATGTCCTAGAGAGATCAGGTTTGTTTTAGCATACTCCAATCAACAGCCCCTACAACCACAAAAAGGAATGGAGTCATTAGCACTTATGGTTTTTAAATGGCACCCAGAATTATGTTGCACGAAGCACAATTTCACATCATTCTGGGTTCATTTGTGTGAAAACAAGGTCCAATCAGGCTGAAATGTTACAGGAAGGTAGAATCTATTGAGTTGTAAGTGATCTGAACGTTTCATCATGATAGCACTTTCCTAAGGGGGTCAAACCATGTCCCAAAGGTCATCGGATCTGGTGTCAATTTAAAGAAGTAGTCCAGTTACACATTTGTGGGCTTATAACTTGGCTTCTGAATGTCCTAGAGAGGTTAGGTTTGTTTTAGTGTTCTCCAATCAACAGCCCCTACAACCACAAAAAGGAATGGAGTCATTAGCACTTATGGTTTGTAAATGGCACCCAGAATTATGTTGCACGAAGCACAATTTCACATCATTCTGGGTTCATTTGTGTGAAAACAAGGTCCAATCAGGCTGAAACGCTACAAGAAGGTAGAATCTATTGAGTTGTAAGTGATCTGAACGTTTCATGATGATAGCACTTTCCTAAGGGGGTCAAACCATGTCCCAAAGGTCACCGGGCCTGGTGTCACTTTAAAGAAGCAGTCCAGTTACACCTTTGTGGGCTTATAACTTGGCTTTTGAATGTCCTAGAGAGATCAGGTTTGTTTTAATGTACTCCAATCAACAGCCCCTACAACCACAAAAAGGAATGGAGTCATTAGCACTTATGGTTTTTAAATGGCACCCAGAATTATGCTGCACTAAGCACAATTTCACATCATTCTGGGTTCATTTGTGTGAAAACAAGGTCCAATCAGGCTGAAACGCTACAACAAGGTAGAATCTATTGAGTTGTAAGTGATCTGAACGTTTCATGATGATAGCACTTTCCTAAGGGGGTCAAACCATGTCCCAAAGGTCACTGGATCTGGTGTCAATTTAAAGAAGTAGTCCAGTTACACCTTTGTGGGCTTATAACTTGGCTTCTGAATGTCCTAGAGAGATCAGGTTTGTTTTAGTATACTCCAATCAACAGCCCTTACAACCACAAAAAGGAATGGAGTCATTAGCACTTATGGTTTTTAAATGGCACCCAGAATTATGTTGCACGAAGCACAATTTCACATCATTCTGGGTTCATTTGTGTGAAAACAAGGTCCAATCAGGCTGAAACGTTATAGGAAGGTAGAATCTATTGAGTTGAAAGTGATCTGAACGTTTCAAGATTATTCCACATTCCTATAGGGGGTCAAACCATGTCCCAAATTTCACCGGGCCTGGTGTCACTTTAAAGAAGCAGTCCAGTTACACCTTTGTGGGCTTATAACTTGGCTTCTGAATGTCCTAGAGAGGTTAGGTTTGTTTTAGTGTACTCCAATCAACAGCCCCTACAACCACAAAAAGGAATGGAGTCATTAGCACTTAAGGTTTGTAAATGGCACCCAGAATTATGTTGCACGAAGCACAATTTCACATCATTCTGGGTCCATTTGTGTGAAAACAAGGTCCAATCAGGCTGAAACGCTACAACAAGGTAGAATCTATTGAGTTGTAAGTGATCTGAACGTTTCATGATGATAGCACTTTCCTAAGGGGGTCAAACCATGTCGCAAAGGTCACCGGGCCTGGTGTCACTTTAAAGAAGCAGTCCAGTTACACCTTTGTGGGCTTATAACTTGGCTTCTGAATGTCCTAGAGAGGTTAGGTTTGGTTTAGTGTTCTCCAATCAACAGCCCCTACAACCACAAAAAGGAATGGAGTCATTAGCACTTATGGTTTGTTAATGGCACCCAGAATTATGTTGCACGAAGCACAATTTCACATCATTCTGGGTTCATTTGTGTGAAAACAAGGTCCAATCAGTCTGAAAGAATCTATTGAGTTGTAAGTGATCTGAACGTTTCATGATGATAGCACTTTCCTAAGGGGGTCAAACCATGTCCCAAAGGTCACCGGGCCTGGTGTCACTTTAAAGAAGTAGTCCAGTTAAACCTTTGTGGGCTTATAACTTGGCTTCTGAATGTCCAAGAGAGGTTAGGTTTGTTTTAGTGTACTCCAATCAACAGCCCCTACAACCACAAAAAGGAATGGAGTCATTAGCACTTATGGTTTTTAAATGGCACCCAGAATTATGTTGCCTGAAGCACAATTTCACATATTTCTGGGTTCATTTGTGTGAAAACAAGGTCCAATCAGGCTCAAATGTTACAGGAAGGTAGAATCTATTGAGTTGTAAGTGATCTGAACGTTTCATGATTATAGCACTTTCCTAAGGGGGTCAAACCATGTCCCAAAGGTCACCGGATCTGGTGTCAATTTAAAGAAGTAGTCCAGTTACACCTTTGTGGGCTTATAACTTGGCTTCTGAATGTCCTAGAGAGATCAGGTTTGTTTTAGCATACTCCAATCAACAGCCCCTACAACCACAAAAAGGAATGGAGTCATTAGCACTTATGGTTTTTAAATGGCACCCAGAATTATGTTGCACGAAGCACAATTTCACATCATTCTGGGTTCATTTGTGTGAAAACAAGGTCCAATCAGGCTGAAATGTTACAGGAAGGTAGAATCTATTAAGTTGTAAGTGATCTGAACGTTTCATCATGATAGCACTTTCCTAAGGGGGTCAAACCATGTCCCAAAGGTCACCGGATCTGGTGTCAATTTAAAGAAGTAGTCCAGTTACACATTTGTGGGCATATAACTTGGCTTCTGAATGTCCTAGAGAGGTTAGGTTTGTTTTAGTGTTCTCCAATCAACAGCCCCTACAACCACAAAAAGGAATGGAGTCATTAGCACTTATGGTTTGTAAATGGCACCCAGAATTATGTTGCACGAAGCACAATTTCACATCATTCTGGGTTCATTTGTGTGAAAACAAGGTCCAATCAGGCTGAAACGCTACAAGAAGGTAGAATCTATTGAGTTGTAAGTGATCTGAACGTTTCATGATTATAGCACTTTCCTAAGGGGGTCAAACCATGTCCCAAAGGTCACCGGATCTGGTGTCAATTTACAGAAGTAGTCCAGTTACACCTTTGTGGGCTTATAACTTGGCTTCTGAATGTCCTAGAGAGATCAGGTTTGTTTTAGCATACTCCAATCAACAGCCCCTACAACCACAAAAAGGAATGGAGTCATTAGCACTTATGGTTTTTAAATGGCACCCAGAATTATGCTGCACTAAGCACAATTTCACATTATTCTGGGTTCATTTGTGTGAAAACAAGGTCCAATCAGGCTGAAATGTTACAGGAAGGTAGAATCTATTGAGTTGTAAGTGATCTGAACGTTTCATCATGATAGCACTTTCCTAAGGGGGTCAAACCATGTCCCAAAGGTCACCGGATCTGGTGTCAATTTAAAGAAGTAGTCCAGTTACACATTTGTGGGCTTATAACTTGGCTTCTGAATGTCCTAGAGAGGTTAGGTTTGTTTTAGTGTTCTCCAATCAACAGCCCCTACAACCACAAAAAGGAATGGAGTCATTAGCACTTATGGTTTTTAAATGGCACCCAGAATTATGTTGCACGAAGCACAATTTCACATCATTCTGGGTTCATTTGTGTGAAAACAAGGTCCAATCAGGCTGAAATGTTACAGGAAGGTAGAATCTATTGAGTTGTAAGTGATCTGAACGTTTCATGATGATAGCACTTTCCTAAGGGGGTCAAACCATGTCGCAAAGGTCACCGGGCCTGGTGTCACTTTAAAGAAGCAGTCCAGTTACACCTTTGTGGGCTTATAACTTGGCTTCTGAATGTCCTAGAGAGGTTAGGTTTGGTTTAGTGTTCTCCAATCAACAGCCCCTACAACCACAAAAAGGAATGGAGTCATTAGCACTTATGGTTTGTTAATGGCACCCAGAATTATGTTGCACGAAGCACAATTTCACATCATTCTGGGTTCATTTGTGTGAAAACAAGGTCCAATCAGTCTGAAAGAATCTATTGAGTTGTAAGTGATCTGAACGTTTCATGATGATAGCACTTTCCTAAGGGGGTCAAACCATGTCCCAAAGGTCACCGGGCCTGGTGTCACTTTAAAGAAGTAGTCCAGTTAAACCTTTGTGGGCTTATAACTTGGCTTCTGAATGTCCAAGAGAGGTTAGGTTTGTTTTAGTGTACTCCAATCAACAGCCCCTACAACCACAAAAAGGAATGGAGTCATTAGCACTTATGGTTTTTAAATGGCACCCAGAATTATGTTGCCTGAAGCACAATTTCACATCATTCTGGGTTCATTTGTGTGAAAACAAGGTCCAATCAGGCTCAAATGTTACAGGAAGGTAGAATCTATTGAGTTG
The DNA here is from genome assembly GCF_043380555.1 of Nothobranchius furzeri. Taxonomy (NCBI): domain Eukaryota; kingdom Metazoa; phylum Chordata; class Actinopteri; order Cyprinodontiformes; family Nothobranchiidae; genus Nothobranchius; species Nothobranchius furzeri. The sequence continues at coordinate 546,333 of NW_027223052.1, read as the reverse complement.
TAAGTGATCTGAACGTTTCATGATTATAGCACTTTCCTAAGGGGGTCAAACCATGTCCCAAAGGTCACCGGATCTGGTGTCAATTTAAAGAAGTAGTCCAGTTACACCTTTGTGGGCTTATAACTTGGCTTCTGAATGTCCTAGAGAGATCAGGTTTGTTTTAGCATACTCCAATCAACAGCCCCTACAACCACAAAAAGGAATGGAGTCATTAGCACTTATGGTTTTTAAATGGCACCCAGAATTATGTTGCACGAAGCACAATTTCACATCATTCTGGGTTCATTTGTGTGAAAACAAGGTCCAATCAGGCTGAAATGTTACAGGAAGGTAGAATCTATTGAGTTGTAAGTGATCTGAACGTTTCATCATGATAGCACTTTCCTAAGGGGGTCAAACCATGTCCCAAAGGTCACCGGATCTGGTGTCAATTTAAAGAAGTAGTCCAGTTACACCTTTGTGGGCTTATAACTTGGCTTCTGAATGTCCTAGAGAGATCAGGTTTGTTTTAGCATACTCCAATCAACAGCCCCTACAACCACAAAAAGGAATGGAGTCATTAGCACTTATGGTTTGTAAATGGCACCCAGAATTATGTTGCACGAAGCACAATTTCACATCATTCTGGGTTCATTTGTGTGAAAACAAGGTCCAATCAGGCTGAAACGCTACAAGAAGGTAGAATCTATTGAGTTGTAAGTGATCTGAACGTTTCATGATTATAGCACTTTCCTAAGGGGGTCAAACCATGTCCCAAAGGTCACCGGATCTGGTGTCAATTTAAAGAAGTAGTCCAGTTACACCTTTGTGGGCTTATAACTTGGCTTCTGAATGTCCTAGAGAGATCAGGTTTGTTTTAGCATACTCCAATCAACAGCCCCTACAACCACAAAAAGGAATGGAGTCATTAGCACTTATGGTTTTTAAATGGCACCCAGAATTATGTTGCACGAAGCACAATTTCACATCATTCTGGGTTCATTTGTGTGAAAACAAGGTCCAATCAGGCTGAAATGTTACAGGAAGGTAGAATCTATTGAGTTGTAAGTGATCTGAACGTTTCATCATGATAGCACTTTCCTAAGGGGGTCAAACCATGTCCCAAAGGTCACCGGATCTGGTGTCAATTTAAAGAAGTAGTCCAGTTACACATTTGTGGGCTTATAACTTGGCTTCTGAATGTCCTAGAGAGGTTAGGTTTGTTTTAGTGTTCTCCAATCAACAGCCCCTACAACCACAAAAAGGAATGGAGTCATTAGCACTTATGGTTTGTAAATGGCACCCAGAATTATGTTGCACGAAGCACAATTTCACATCATTCTGGGTTCATTTGTGTGAAAACAAGGTCCAATCAGGCTGAAACGCTACAAGAAGGTAGAATCTATTGAGTTGTAAGTGATCTGAACGTTTCATGATGATAGCACTTTCCTAAGGGGGTCAAACCATGTCCCAAAGGTCACCGGGCCTGGTGTCACTTTAAAGAAGCAGTCCAGTTACACCTTTGTGGGCTTATAACTTGGCTTCTGAATGTCCTAGAGAGATCAGGTTTGTTTTAATGTACTCCAATCAACAGCCCCTACAACCACAAAAAGGAATGGAGTCATTAGCACTTATGGTTTTTAAATGGCACCCAGAATTATGCTGCACTAAGCACAATTTCACATCATTCTGGGTTCATTTGTGTGAAAACAAGGTCCAATCAGGCTGAAACGCTACAAGAAGGTAGAATCTATTGAGTTGTAAGTGATCTGAACGTTTCATGATGATAGCACTTTCCTAAGGGGGTCAAACCATGTCCCAAAGGTCACTGGATCTGGTGTCAATTTAAAGAAGTAGTCCAGGTACACCTTTGTGGGCTTATAACTTGGCTTCTGAATGTCCTAGAGAGATCAGGTTTGTTTTAGTATACTCCAATCAACAGCCCTTACAACCACAAAAAGGAATGGAGTCATTAGCACTTATGGTTTTTAAATGGCACCCAGAATTATGTTGCACGAAGCACAATTTCACATCATTCTGGGTTCATTTGTGTGAAAACAAGGTCCAATCAGGCTGAAACGTTATAGGAAGGTAGAATCTATTGAGTTGAAAGTGATCTGAACGTTTCAAGATTATTCCACATTCCTATAGGGGGTCAAACCATGTCCCAAATTTCACGGGGCCTGGTGTCACTTTAAAGAAGCAGTCCAGTTACACCTTTGTGGGCTTATAACTTGGCTTCTGAATGTCCTAGAGAGGTTAGGTTTGTTTTAGTGTACTCCAATCAACAGCCCCTACAACCACAAAAAGGAATGGAGTCATTAGCACTTAAGGTTTGTAAATGGCACCCAGAATTATGTTGCACGAAGCACAATTTCACATCATTCTGGGTCCATTTGTGTGAAAACAAGGTCCAATCAGGCTGAAACGCTACAACAAGGTAGAATCTATTGAGTTGTAAGTGATCTGAACGTTTCATGATGATAGCACTTTCCTAAGGGGTCAAACCATGTCCCAAAGGTCACCGGATCTGGTGTCAATTTAAAGAAGTAGTCCAGTTACACCTTTGTGGGCTTATAACTTGGCTTCTGAATGTCCTAGAGAGATCAGGTTTGTTTTAGTATACTCCAATCAACAGCCCCTACAACCACAAAAAGGAATGGAGTCATTAGCACTTATGGTTTGTAAATGGCACCCAGAATTATGTTGCACGAAGCACAATTTCACATCATTCTGGGTTCATTTGTGTGAAAACAAGGTCCAATCAGTCTGAAAGAATCTATTGAGTTGTAAGTGATCTGAACGTTTCATGATGATAGCACTTTCCTAAGGGGGTCAAACCATGTCCCAAAGGTCACCGGGCCTGGTGTCACTTTAAAGAAGTAGTCCAGTTAAACCTTTGTGGGCTTATAACTTGGCTTCTGAATGTCCAAGAGAGGTTAGGTTTGTTTTAGTGTACTCCAATCAACAGCCCCTACAACCACAAAAAGGAATGGAGTCATTAGCACTTATGGTTTTTAAATGGCACCCAGAATTATGTTGCCTGAAGCACAATTTCACATCATTCTGGGTTCATTTGTGTGAAAACAAGGTCCAATCAGGCTCAAATGTTACAGGAAGGTAGAATCTATTGAGTTGTAAGTGATCTGAACGTTTCATGATTATAGCACTTTCCTAAGGGGGTCAAACCATGTCCCAAAGGTCACCGGATCTGGTGTCAATTTAAAGAAGTAGTCCAGTTACACCTTTGTGGGCTTATAACTTGGCTTCTGAATGTCCTAGAGAGATCAGGTTTGTTTTAGCATACTCCAATCAACAGCCCCTACAACCACAAAAAGGAATGGAGTCATTAGCACTTATGGTTTTTAAATGGCACCCAGAATTATGTTGCACGAAGCACAATTTCACATCATTCTGGGTTCATTTGTGTGAAAACAAGGTCCAATCAGGCTGAAATGTTACAGGAAGGTAGAATCTATTGAGTTGTAAGTGATCTGAACGTTTCATCATGATAGCACTTTCCTAAGGGGGTCAAACCATGTCCCAAAGGTCACCGGATCTGGTGTCAATTTAAAGAAGTAGTCCAGTTACACATTTGTGGGCTTATAACTTGGCTTCTGAATGTCCTAGAGAGGTTAGGTTTGTTTTAGTGTTCTCCAATCAACAGCCCCTACAACCACAAAAAGGAATGGAGTCATTAGCACTTATGGTTTGTAAATGGCACCCAGAATTATGTTGCACGAAGCACAATTTCACATCATTCTGGGTACATTTGTGTGAAAACAAGGTCCAATCAGGCTGAAACGCTACAAGAAGGTAGAATCTATTGAGTTGTAAGTGATCTGAACGTTTCATGATTATAGAACTTTCCTAAGGGGGTCAAACCATGTCCCAAAGGTCACTGGATCTGGTGTCAATTTACAGAAGTAGTCCAGTTACACCTTTGTGGGCTTATAACTTGGCTTCTGAATGTCCTAGAGAGATCAGGTTTGTTTTAGCATACTCCAATCAACAGCCCCTACAACCACAAAAAGGAATGGAGTCATTAGCACTTATGGTTTTTAAATGGCACCCAGAATTATGTTGCACGAAGCACAATTTCACATTATTCTGGGTTCATTTGAGTGAAAACAAGGTCCAATCAGGCTGAAATGTTACAGGAAGGTAGAATCTATTGAGTTGTAAGTGATCTGAACGTTTCATCATGATAGCACTTTCCTAAGGGGGTCAAACCATGTCCCAAAGGTCACCGGATCTGGTGTCAATTTAAAGAAGTAGTCCAGTTACACATTTGTGGGCTTATAACTTGGCTTCTGAATGTCCTAGAGAGGTTAGGTTTGTTTTAGTGTTCTCCAATCAACAGCCCCTACAAGCCACAAAAAGGAATGGAGTCATTAGCACTTATGGTTTTTAAATGGCACCCAGAATTATGTTGCACGAAGCACAATTTCACATCATTCTGGGTTCATTTGTGTGAAAACAAGGTCCAATCAGGCTGAAATGTTACAGGAAGGTAGAATCTATTGAGTTGTAAGTGATCTGAACGTTTCATGATGATAGCACTTTCCTAAGGGGGTCAAACCATGTCGCAAAGGTCACCGGGCCTGGTGTCACTTTAAAGAAGCAGTCCAGTTACACCTTTGTGGGCTTATAACTTGGCTTCTGAATGTCCTAGAGAGGTTAGGTTTGGTTTAGTGTTCTCCAATCAACAGCCCCTACAACCACAAAAAGGAATGGAGTCATTAGCACTTATGGTTTGTTAATGGCACCCAGAATTATGTTGCACGAAGCACAATTTCACATCATTCTGGGTTCATTTGTGTGAAAACAAGGTCCAATCAGTCTGAAAGAATCTATTGAGTTGTAAGTGATCTGAACGTTTCATGATGATAGCACTTTCCTAAGGGGGTCAAACCATGTCCCAAAGGTCACCGGGCCTGGTGTCACTTTAAAGAAGTAGTCCAGTTAAACCTTTGTGGGCTTATAACTTGGCTTCTGAATGTCCAAGAGAGGTTAGGTTTGTTTTAGTGTACTCCAATCAACAGCCCCTACAACCACAAAAAGGAATGGAGTCATTAGCACTTATGGTTTTTAAATGGCACCCAGAATTATGTTGCCTGAAGCACAATTTCACATCATTCTGGGTTCATTTGTGTGAAAACAAGGTCCAATCAGGCTCAAATGTTACAGGAAGGTAGAATCTATTGAGTTGTAAGTGATCTGAACGTTTCATGATTATAGCACTTTCCTAAGGGGGTCAAACCATGTCCCAAAGGTCACCGGATCTGGTGTCAATTTAAAGAAGTAGTCCAGTTACACCTTTGTGGGCTTATAACTTGGCTTCTGAATGTCCTAGAGAGATCAGGTTTGTTTTAGCATACTCCAATCAACAGCCCCTACAACCACAAAAAGGAATGGAGTCATTAGCACTTATGGTTTTTAAATGGCACCCAGAATTATGTTGCACGAAGCACAATTTCACATCATTCTGGGTTCATTTGTGTGAAAACAAGGTCCAATCAGGCTGAAATGTTACAGGAAGGTAGAATCTATTGAGTTGTAAGTGATCTGAACGTTTCATCATGATAGCACTTTCCTAAGGGGGTCAAACCATGTCCCAAAGGTCACCGGATCTGGTGTCAATTTAAAGAAGTAGTCCAGTTACACATTTGTGGGCTTATAACTTGGCTTCTGAATGTCCTAGAGAGGTTAGGTTTGTTTTAGTGTTCTCCAATCAACAGCCCCTACAACCACAAAAAGGAATGGAGTCATTAGCACTTATGGTTTTTAAATGGCACCCAGAATTATGTTGCACGAAGCACAATTTCACATCATTCTGGGTTCATTTGTGTGAAAACAAGGTCCAATCAGGCTGAAATGTTACAGGAAGGTAGAATCTATTGAGTTGTAAGTGATCTGAACGTTTCATGATGATAGCACTTTCCTAAGGGGGTCAAACCATGTCGCAAAGGTCACCGGGCCTGGTGTCACTTTAAAGAAGCAGTCCAGTTACACCTTTGTGGGCTTATAACTTGGCTTCTGAATGTCCTAGAGAGGTTAGGTTTGGTTTAGTGTTCTCCAATCAACAGCCCCTACAACCACAAAAAGGAATGGAGTCATTAGCACTTATGGTTTGTTAATGGCACCCAGAATTATGTTGCACGAAGCACAATTTCACATCATTCTGGGTTCATTTGTGTGAAAACAAGGTCCAATCAGTCTGAAAGAATCTATTGAGTTGTAAGTGATCTGAACGTTTCATGATGATAGCACTTTCCTAAGGGGGTCAAACCATGTCCCAAAGGTCACCGGGCCTGGTGTCACTTTAAAGAAGTAGTCCAGTTAAACCTTTGTGGGCTTATAACTTGGCTTCTGAATGTCCAAGAGAGGTTAGGTTTGTTTTAGTGTACTCCAATCAACAGCCCCTACAACCACAAAAAGGAATGGAGTCATTAGCACTTATGGTTTTTAAATGGCACCCAGAATTATGTTGCCTGAAGCACAATTTCACATCATTCTGGGTTCATTTGTGTGAAAACAAGGTCCAATCAGGCTCAAATGTTACAGGAAGGTAGAATCTATTGAGTTGTAAGTGATCTGAACGTTTCATGATTATAGCACTTTCCTAAGGGGGTCAAACCATGTCCCAAAGGTCACCGGATCTGGTGTCAATTTAAAGAAGTAGTCCAGTTACACCTTTGTGGGCTTATAACTTGGCTTCTGAATGTCCTAGAGAGATCAGGTTTGTTTTAGCATACTCCAATCAACAGCCCCTACAACCACAAAAAGGAATGGAGTCATTAGCACTTATGGTTTTTAAATGGCACCCAGAATTATGTTGCACGAAGCACAATTTCACATCATTCTGGGTTCATTTGTGTGAAAACAAGGTCCAATCAGGCTGAAATGTTACAGGAAGGTAGAATCTATTGAGTTGTAAGTGATCTGAACGTTTCATCATGATAGCACTTTCCTAAGGGGGTCAAACCATGTCCCAAAGGTCACCGGATCTGGTGTCAATTTAAAGAAGTAGTCCAGTTACACCTTTGTGGGCTTATAACTTGGCTTCTGAATGTCCTAGAGAGATCAGGTTTGTTTTAGCATACTCCAATCAACAGCCCCTACAACCACAAAAAGGAATGGAGTCATTAGCACTTATGGTTTGTAAATGGCACCCAGAATTATGTTGCACGAAGCACAATTTCACATCATTCTGGGTTCATTTGTGTGAAAACAAGGTCCAATCAGGCTGAAACGCTACAAGAAGGTAGAATCTATTGAGTTGTAAGTGATCTGAACGTTTCATGATTATAGCACTTTCCTAAGGGGGTCAAACCATGTCCCAAAGGTCACCGGATCTGGTGTCAATTTAAAGAAGTAGTCCAGTTACACCTTTGTGGGCTTATAACTTGGCTTCTGAATGTCCTAGAGAGATCAGGTTTGTTTTAGCATTCTCCAATCAACAGCCCCTACAACCACAAAAAGGAATGGAGTCATTAGCACTTATGGTTTTTAAATGGCACCCAGAATTATGTTGCACGAAGCACAATTTCACATCATTCTGGGTTCATTTGTGTGAAAACAAGGTCCAATCAGGCTGAAATGTTACAGGAAGGTAGAATCTATTGAGTTGTAAGTGATCTGAACGTTTCATCATGATAGCACTTTCCTAAGGGGGTCAAACCATGTCCCAAAGGTCACCGGATCTGGTGTCAATTTAAAGAAGTAGTCCAGTTACACATTTGTGGGCTTATAACTTGGCTTCTGAATGTCCTAGAGAGGTTAGGTTTGTTTTAGTGTTCTCCAATCAACAGCCCCTACAACCACAAAAAGGAATGGAGTCATTAGCACTTATGGTTTGTAAATGGCACCCAGAATTATGTTGCACGAAGCACAATTTCACATCATTCTGGGTTCATTTGTGTGAAAACAAGGTCCAATCAGGCTGAAACGCTACAAGAAGGTAGAATCTATTGAGTTGTAAGTGATCTGAACGTTTCATGATGATAGCACTTTCCTAAGGGGGTCAAACCATGTCCCAAAGGTCACCGGGCCTGGTGTCACTTTAAAGAAGCAGTCCAGTTACACCTTTGTGGGCTTATAACTTGGCTTCTGAATGTCCTAGAGAGATCAGGTTTGTTTTAATGTACTCCAATCAACAGCCCCTACAACCACAAAAAGGAATGGAGTCATTAGCACTTATGGTTTTTAAATGGCACCCAGAATTATGCTGCACTAAGCACAATTTCACATCATTCTGGGTTCATTTGTGTGAAAACAAGGTCCAATCAGGCTGAAACGCTACAAGAAGGTAGAATCTATTGAGTTGTAAGTGATCTGAACGTTTCATGATGATAGCACTTTCCTAAGGGGGTCAAACCATGTCCCAAAGGTCACTGGATCTGGTGTCAATTTAAAGAAGTAGTCCAGGTACACCTTTGTGGGCTTATAACTTGGCTTCTGAATGTCCTAGAGAGATCAGGTTTGTTTTAGTATACTCCAATCAACAGCCCTTACAACCACAAAAAGGAATGGAGTCATTAGCACTTATGGTTTTTAAATGGCACCCAGAATTATGTTGCACGAAGCACAATTTCACATCATTCTGGGTTCATTTGTGTGAAAACAAGGTCCAATCAGGCTGAAACGTTATAGGAAGGTAGAATCTATTGAGTTGAAAGTGATCTGAACGTTTCAAGATTATTCCACATTCCTATAGGGGGTCAAACCATGTCCCAAATTTCACCGGGCCTGGTGTCACTTTAAAGAAGCAGTCCAGTTACACCTTTGTGGGCTTATAACTTGGCTTCTGAATGTCCTAGAGAGGTTAGGTTTGTTTTAGTGTACTCCAATCAACAGCCCCTACAACCACAAAAAGGAATGGAGTCATTAGCACTTAAGGTTTGTAAATGGCACCCAGAATTATGTTGCACGAAGCACAATTTCACATCATTCTGGGTCCATTTGTGTGAAAACAAGGTCCAATCAGGCTGAAACGCTACAACAAGGTAGAATCTATTGAGTTGTAAGTGATCTGAACGTTTCATGATGATAGCACTTTCCTAAGGGGTCAAACCATGTCCCAAAGGTCACCGGATCTGGTGTCAATTTAAAGAAGTAGTCCAGTTACACCTTTGTGGGCTTATAACTTGGCTTCTGAATGTCCTAGAGAGATCAGGTTTGTTTTAGTATACTCCAATCAACAGCCCCTACAACCACAAAAAGGAATGGAGTCATTAGCACTTATGGTTTGTAAATGGCACCCAGAATTATGTTGCACGAAGCACAATTTCACATCATTCTGGGTTCATTTGTGTGAAAACAAGGTCCAATCAGTCTGAAAGAATCTATTGAGTTGTAAGTGATCTGAACGTTTCATGATGATAGCACTTTCCTAAGGGGGTCAAACCATGTCCCAAAGGTCACCGGGCCTGGTGTCACTTTAAAGAAGTAGTCCAGTTAAACCTTTGTGGGCTTATAACTTGGCTTCTGAATGTCCAAGAGAGGTTAGGTTTGTTTTAGTGTACTCCAATCAACAGCCCCTACAACCACAAAAAGGAATGGAGTCATTAGCACTTATGGTTTTTAAATGGCACCCAGAATTATGTTGCCTGAAGCACAATTTCACATCATTCTGGGTTCATTTGTGTGAAAACAAGGTCCAATCAGGCTCAAATGTTACAGGAAGGTAGAATCTATTGAGTTGTAAGTGATCTGAACGTTTCATGATTATAGCACTTTCCTAAGGGGGTCAAACCATGTCCCAAAGGTCACCGGATCTGGTGTCAATTTAAAGAAGTAGTCCAGTTACACCTTTGTGGGCTTATAACTTGGCTTCTGAATGTCCTAGAGAGATCAGGTTTGTTTTAGCATACTCCAATCAACAGCCCCTACAACCACAAAAAGGAATGGAGTCATTAGCACTTATGGTTTTTAAATGGCACCCAGAATTATGTTGCACGAAGCACAATTTCACATCATTCTGGGTTCATTTGTGTGAAAACAAGGTCCAATCAGGCTGAAATGTTACAGGAAGGTAGAATCTATTGAGTTGTAAGTGATCTGAACGTTTCATCATGATAGCACTTTCCTAAGGGGGTCAAACCATGTCCCAAAGGTCACCGGATCTGGTGTCAATTTAAAGAAGTAGTCCAGTTACACATTTGTGGGCTTATAACTTGGCTTCTGAATGTCCTAGAGAGGTTAGGTTTGTTTTAGTGTTCTCCAATCAACAGCCCCTACAACCACAAAAAGGAATGGAGTCATTAGCACTTATGGTTTGTAAATGGCACCCAGAATTATGTTGCACGAAGCACAATTTCACATCATTCTGGGTACATTTGTGTGAAAACAAGGTCCAATCAGGCTGAAACGCTACAAGAAGGTAGAATCTATTGAGTTGTAAGTGATCTGAACGTTTCATGATTATAGCACTTTCCTAAGGGGGTCAAACCATGTCCCAAAGGTCACCGGATCTGGTGTCAATTTACAGAAGTAGTCCAGTTACACCTTTGTGGGCTTATAACTTGGCTTCTGAATGTCCAAGAGAGGTTAGGTTTGTTTTAGTGTACTCCAATCAACAGCCCCTACAACCACAAAAAGGAATGGAGTCATTAGCACTTATGGTTTTTAAATGGCACCCAGAATTATGTTGCCTGAAGCACAATTTCACATCATTCTGGGTTCATTTGTGTGAAAACAAGGTCCAATCAGGCTCAAATGTTACAGGAAGGTAGAATCTATTGAGTTGTAAGTGATCTGAACGTTTCATGATTATAGCACTTTCCTAAGGGGGTCAAACCATGTCCCAAAGGTCACCGGATCTGGTGTCAATTTAAAGAAGTAGTCCAGTTACACCTTTGTGGGCTTATAACTTGGCTTCTGAATGTCCTAGAGAGATCAGGTTTGTTTTAGCATACTCCAATCAACAGCCCCTACAACCACAAAAAGGAATGGAGTCATTAGCACTTATGGTTTTTAAATGGCACCCAGAATTATGTTGCACGAAGCACAATTTCACATCATTCTGGGTTCATTTGTGTGAAAACAAGGTCCAATCAGGCTGAAATGTTACAGGAAGGTAGAATCTATTGAGTTGTAAGTGATCTGAACGTTTCATCATGATAGCACTTTCCTAAGGGGGTCAAACCATGTCCCAAAGGTCACCGGATCTGGTGTCAATTTAAAGAAGTAGTCCAGTTACACATTTGTGGGCTTATAACTTGGCTTCTGAATGTCCTAGAGAGGTTAGGTTTGTTTTAGTGTTCTCCAATCAACAGCCCCTACAACCACAAAAAGGAATGGAGTCATTAGCACTTATGGTTTGTAAATGGCACCCAGAATTATGTTGCACGAAGCACAATTTCACATCATTCTGGGTTCATTTGTGTGAAAACAAGGTCCAATCAGGCTGAAACGCTACAAGAAGGTAGAATCTATTGAGTTGTAAGTGATCTGAACGTTTCATGATTATAGCACTTTCCTAAGGGGGTCAAACCATGTCCCAAAGGTCACCGGATCTGGTGTCAATTTACAGAAGTAGTCCAGTTACACCTTTGTGGGCTTATAACTTGGCTTCTGAATGTCCTAGAGAGATCAGGTTTGTTTTAGCATACTCCAATCAACAGCCCCTACAACCACAAAAAGGAATGGAGTCATTAGCACTTATGGTTTTTAAATGGCACCCAGAATTATGTTGCACGAAGCACAATTTCACATTATTCTGGGTTCATTTGTGTGAAAACAAGGTCCAATCAGGCTGAAATGTTACAGGAAGGTAGAATCTATTGAGTTGTAAGTGATCTGAACGTTTCATCATGATAGCACTTTCCTAAGGGGGTCAAACCATGTCCCAAAGGTCACCGGATCTGGTGTCAATTTAAAGAAGTAGTCCAGTTACACATTTGTGGGCTTATAACTTGGCTTCTGAATGTCCTATAGAGGTTAGGTTTGTTTTAGTGTTCTCCAATCAACAGCCCCTACAACCACAAAAAGGAATGGAGTCATTAGCACTTATGGTTTTTAAATGGCACCCAGAATTATGTTGCACGAAGCACAATTTCACATCATTCTGGGTTCATTTGTGTGAAAACAAGGTCCAATCAGGCTGAAATGTTACAGGAAGGTAGAATCTATTGAGTTGTAAGTGATCTGAACGTTTCATGATGATAGCACTTTCCTAAGGGGGTCAAACCATGTCGCAAAGGTCACCGGGCCTGGTGTCACTTTAAAGAAGCAGTCCAGTTACACCTTTGTGGGCTTATAACTTGGCTTCTGAATGTCCTAGAGAGGTTAGGTTTGGTTTAGTGTTCTCCAATCAACAGCCCCTACAACCACAAAAAGGAATGGAGTCATTAGCACTTATGGTTTGTTAATGGCACCCAGAATTATGTTGCACGAAGCACAATTTCACATCATTCTGGGTTCATTTGTGTGAAAACAAGGTCCAATCAGTCTGAAAGAATCTATTGAGTTGTAAGTGATCTGAACGTTTCATGATGATAGCACTTTCCTAAGGGGGTCAAACCATGTCCCAAAGGTCACCGGGCCTGGTGTCACTTTAAAGAAGTAGTCCAGTTAAACCTTTGTGGGCTTATAACTTGGCTTCTGAATGTCCAAGAGAGGTTAGGTTTGTTTTAGTGTACTCCAATCAACAGCCCCTACAACCACAAAAAGGAATGCAGTCATTAGCACTTATGGTTTTTAAATGGCACCCAGAATTATGTTGCCTGAAGCACAATTTCACATCATTCTGGGTTCATTTGTGTGAAAACAAGGTCCAATCAGGCTCAAATGTTACAGGAAGGTAGAATCTATTGAGTTGTAAGTGATCTGAACGTTTCATGATTATAGCATTTTCCTAAGGGGGTCAAACCATGTCCCAAAGGTCACCGGATCTGGTGTCAATTTAAAGAAGTAGTCCAGTTACACCTTTGTGGGCTTATAACTTGGCTTCTGAATGTCCTAGAGAGATCAGGTTTGTTTTAGCATACTCCAATCAACAGCCCCTACAACCACAAAAAGGAATGGAGTCATTAGCACTTATGGTTTTTAAATGGCACCCAGAATTATGTTGCACGAAGCACAATTTCACATCATTCTGGGTTCATTTGTGTGAAAACAAGGTCCAATCAGGCTGAAATGTTACAGGAAGGTAGAATCTATTGAGTTGTAAGTGATCTGAACGTTTCATCATGATAGCACTTTCCTAAGGGGGTCAAACCATGTCCCAAAGGTCACCGGATCTGGTGTCAATTTAAAGAAGTAGTCCAGTTACACATTTGTGGGCTTATAACTTGGCTTCTGAATGTCCTAGAGAGGTTAGGTTTGTTTTAGTGTTCTCCAATCAACAGCCACTACAACCACAAAAAGGAATGGAGTCATTAGCACTTATGGTTTGTAAATGGCACCCAGAATTATGTTGCACGAAGCACAATTTCACATCATTCTGGGTTCATTTGTGTGAAAACAAGGTCCAATCAGGCTGAAACGCTACAAGAAGGTAGAATCTATTGAGTTGTAAGTGATCTGAACGTTTCATGATTATAGCACTTTCCTAAGGGGGTCAAACCATGTCCCAAAGGTCACCGGATCTGGTGTCAATTTACAGAAGTAGTCCAGTTACACCTTTGTGGGCTTATAACTTGGCTTCTGAATGTCCTAGAGAGATCAGGTTTGTTTTAGCATACTCCAATCAACAGCCCCTACAACCACAAAAAGGAATGGAGTCATTAGCACTTATGGTTTTTAAATGACACCCAGAATTATGTTGCACGAAGCACAATTTCACATTATTCTGGGTTCATTTGTGTGAAAACAAGGTCCAATCAGGCTGAAATGTTACAGGAAGGTAGAATCTATTGAGTTGTAAGTGATCTGAACGTTTCATCATGATAGCACTTTCCTAAGGGGGTCAAACCATGTCCCAAAGGTCACCGGATCTGGTGTCAATTTAAAGAAGTAGTCCAGTTACACATTTGTGGGCTTATAACTTGGCTTCTGAATGTCCTAGAGAGGTTAGGTTTGTTTTAGTGTTTTCCAATCAACAGCCCCTACAACCACAAAAAGGAATGGAGTCATTAGCACTTATGGTTTTTAAATGGCACCCAGAATTATGTTGCACGAAGCACAATTTCACATCATTCTGGGTTCATTTGTGTGAAAACAAGGTCCAATCAGGCTGAAATGTTACAGGAAGGTAGAATCTATTGAGTTGTAAGTGATCTGAACGTTTCATGATGATAGCACTTTCCTAAGGGGGTCAAACCATGTCGCAAAGGTCACCGGGCCTGGTGTCACTTTAAAGAAGCAGTCCAGTTACACCTTTGTGGGCTTATAACTTGGCTTCTGAATGTCCTAGAGAGGTTAGGTTTGGTTTAGTGTTCTCCAATCAACAGCCCCTACAACCACAAAAAGGAATGGAGTCATTAGCACTTATGGTTTGTTAATGGCACCCAGAATTATGTTGCACGAAGCACAATTTCACATCATTCTGGGTTCATTTGTGTGAAAACAAGGTCCAATCAGTCTGAAAGAATCTATTGAGTTGTAAGTGATCTGAACGTTTCATGATGATAGCACTTTCCTAAGGGGGTCAAACCATGTCCCAAAGGTCACCGGGCCTGGTGTCACTTTAAAGAAGTAGTCCAGTTAAACCTTTGTGGGCTTATAACTTGGCTTCTGAATGTCCAAGAGAGGTTAGGTTTGTTTTAGTGTACTCCAATCAACAGCCCCTACAACCACAAAAAGGAATGGAGTCATTAGCACTTATGGTTTTTAAATGGCACCCAGAATTATGTTGCCTGAAGCACAATTTCACATCATTCTGGGTTCATTTGTGTGAAAACAAGGTCCAATCAGGCTCAAATGTTACAGGAAGGTAGAATCTATTGAGTTGTAAGTGATCTGAACGTTTCATGATTATAGCACTTTCCTAAGGGGGTCAAACCATGTCCCAAAGGTCACCGGATCTGGTGTCAATTTAAAGAAGTAGTCCAGTTACACCTTTGTGGTCTTATAACTTGGCTTCTGAATGTCCTAGAGAGATCAGGTTTGTTTTAGCATACTCCAATCAACAGCCCCTACAACCACAAAAAGGAATGGAGTCATTAGCACTTATGGTTTTTAAATGGCACCCAGAATTATGTTGCACGAAGCACAATTTCACATCATTCTGGGTTCATTTGTGTGAAAACAAGGTCCAATCAGGCTGAAATGTTACAGGAAGGTAGAATCTATTGAGTTGTAAGTGATCTGAACGTTTCATCATGATAGCACTTTCCTAAGGGGGTCAAACCATGTCCCAAAGGTCACCGGATCTGGTGTCAATTTAAAGAAGTAGTCCAGTTACACATTTGTGGGCTTATAACTTGGCTTCTGAATGTCCTAGAGAGGTTAGGTTTGTTTTAGTGTTCTCCAATCAACAGCCCCTACAACCACAAAAAGGAATGGAGTCATTAGCACTTATGGTTTGTAAATGGCACCCAGAATTATGTTGCACGAAGCACAATTTCACATCATTCTGGGTTCATTTGTGTGAAAACAAGGTCCAATCAGGCTGAAACGCTACAAGAAGGTAGAATCTATTGAGTTGTAAGTGATCTGAACGTTTCATGATTATAGCACTTTCCTAAGGGGGTCAAACCATGTCCCAAAGGTCACCGGATCTGGTGTCAATTTAAAGAAGTAGTCCAGTTACACCTTTGTGGGCTTATAACTTGGCTTCTGAATGTCCTAGAGAGATCAGGTTTGTTTTAGCATACTCCAATCAACAGCCCCTACAACCACAAAAAGGAATGGAGTCATTAGCACTTATGGTTTTTAAATGGCACCCAGAATTATGTTGCACGAAGCACAATTTCACATCATTCTGGGTTCATTTGTGTGAAAACAAGGTCCAATCAGGCTGAAATGTTACAGGAAGGTAGAATCTATTGAGTTGTAAGTGATCTGAACGTTTCATGATGATAGCACTTTCCTAAGGGGGTCAAACCCTGTCCCAAAGGTCACCGGGCCTGGTGTCACTTTAAAGAAGCAGTCCAGTTACACCTTTGTGGGCTTATAACTTGGCTTCTGAATGTCCTAGAGAGATCAGGTTTGTTTTAATGTACTCCAATCAACAGCCCCTACAACCACAAAAAGGAATGGAGTCATTAGCACTTATGGTTTTTAAATGGCACCCAGAATTATGCTGCACTAAGCACAATTTCACATCATTCTGGGTTCATTTGTGTGAAAACAAGGTCCAATCAGGCTGAAACGCTACAAGAAGGTAGAATCTATTGAGTTGTAAGTGATCTGAACGTTTCATGATGATAGCACTTTCCTAAGGGGGTCAAACCATGTCCCAAAGGTCACTGGATCTGGTGTCAATTTAAAGAAGTAGTCCAGGTACACCTTTGTGGGCTTATAACTTGGCTTCTGAATGTCCTAGAGAGATCAGGTTTGTTTTAGTATACTCCAATCAACAGCCCTTACAACCACAAAAAGGAATGGAGTCATTAGCACTTATGGTTTTTAAATGGCACCCAGAATTATGTTGCACGAAGCACAATTTCACATCATTCTGGGTTCATTTGTGTGAAAACAAGGTCCAATCAGGCTGAAACGTTATAGGAAGGTAGAATCTATTGAGTTGAAAGTGATCTGAACGTTTCAAGATTATTCCACATTCCTATAGGGGGTCAAACCATGTCCCAAATTTCACCGGGCCTGGTGTCACTTTAAAGAAGCAGTCCAGTTACACCTTTGTGGGCTTATAACTTGGCTTCTGAATGTCCTAGAGAGGTTAGGTTTGTTTTAGTGTACTCCAATCAACAGCCCCTACAACCACAAAAAGGAATGGAGTCATTAGCACTTAAGGTTTGTAAATGGCACCCAGAATTATGTTGCACGAAGCACAATTTCACATCATTCTGGGTCCATTTGTGTGAAAACAAGGTCCAATCAGGCTGAAACGCTACAACAAGGTAGAATCTATTGAGTTGTAAGTGATCTGAACGTTTCATGATGATAGCTCTTTCCTAAGGGGTCAAACCATGTCCCAAAGGTCACCGGATCTGGTGTCAATTTAAAGAAGTAGTCCAGTTACACCTTTGTGGGCTTATAACTTGGCTTCTGAATGTCCTAGAGAGATCAGGTTTGTTTTAGTATACTCCAATCAACAGCCCCTACAACCACAAAAAGGAATGGAGTCATTAGCACTTATGGTTTTTAAATGGCACCCAGAATTATGTTGCACGAAGCACAATTTCACATCATTCTGGGTTCATTTGTGTGAAAACAAGGTCCAATCAGGCTGAAATGTTACAGGAAGGTAGAATCTATTGAGTTGTAAGTGATCTGAACGTTTCATGATGATAGCACTTTCCTAAGGGGGTCAAACCATGTCGCAAAGGTCACCGGGCCTGGTGTCACTTTAAAGAAGCAGTCCAGTTACACCTTTGTGGGCTTATAACTTGGCTTCTGAATGTCCTAGAGAGGTTAGGTTTGGTTTAGTGTTCTCCAATCAACAGCCCCTACAACCACAAAAAGGAATGGAGTCATTAGCACTTATGGTTTGTTAATGGCACCCAGAATTATGTTGCACGAAGCACAATTTCACATCATTCTGGGTTCATTTGTGTGAAAACAAGGTCCAATCAGTCTGAAAGAATCTATTGAGTTGTAAGTGATCTGAACGTTTCATGATGATAGCACTTTCCTAAGGGGGTCAAACCATGTCCCAAAGGTCACCGGGCCTGGTGTCACTTTAAAGAAGTAGTCCAGTTAAACCTTTGTGGGCTTATAACTTGGCTTCTGAATGTCCAAGAGAGGTTAGGTTTGTTTTAGTGTACTCCAATCAACAGCCCCTACAACCACAAAAAGGAATGGAGTCATTAGCACTTAAGGTTTGTAAATGGCACCCAGAATTATGTTGCACGAAGCACAATTTCACATCATTCTGGGTACATTTGTGTGAAAACAAGGTCCAATCAGGCTGAAACGCTACAAGAAGGTAGAATCTATTGAGTTGTAAGTGATCTGAACGTTTCAAGATGATCGCACATTCCTATAGGGGGTAAAACCACGTCCCAAAGGTCACCGGGCCTGGTGTCACTTTAAAGAAGTAGTCCAGTTACACCTTTGTGGGCTTATAACTTGGCTTCTGAATGTCCTAGAGAGGTTAGGTTTGTTTTAGTGTACTCCAATCAACAGCCCCTACAACCACAAAACGGAATGGAGTCATTAGCACTTATGGTTTGTAAATGGCACCCAGAATTATGTTGCACGAAGCACAATTTCACATCATTCTGGGTTCATTTGTGTGAAAACAAGGTCCAATCAGGCTGAAACGTTACAGGAAGGTAGAATCTATTGAGTTGTAAGCGATCTGAACGTTTCATGATGATAGCACTTTCCTAAGGGGGTCAACCAATGTCCCAAAGGTCACCGGATCTGGTGTCAATTTAAAGAAGTAGTCCAGTTACACATTTGTGGGCTTATAACTTGGCTTCTGAATGTCCTAGAGAGATCAGGTTTGTTTTAATGTACTCCAACCAACAGCCCCTACAACCACAAAAAGGAATGGAGTCATTAGCACTTATGGTTTTTAAATGGCACCCAGAATTATGTTGCACGAAGCACAATTTCACATCATTCTGGGTTCATTTGTGTGAAAACAAGGTCCAATCAGGCTGAAATGTTACAGGAAGGTAGAATCTATTGAGTTGTAAGTGATCTGAACGTTTCATGATGATAGCACTTTCCTAAGGGGGTCAAACCATGTCCCAAAGGTCACCGGATCTGGTGTCAATTTAAAGAAGTAGTCCAGTTACACCTTTGTGGGCTTATAACTTGGCTTCTGAATGTCCTAGAGAGATCAGGTTTGTTTTAGTATACTCCAATCAACAGCCCCTACAACCACAAAAAGGAATGGAGTCATTAGCACTTATGGTGTTTAAATGGCACCCAGAATTTTGTTGCACGAAGCACAATTTCACATCATTCTGGGTTCATTTGTGTGAAAACAAGGTCCAATCAGGCTGAAACGCTACATGAAGGTAGAATCTATTGAGTTGTAAGTGATCTGAACGTTTCATGATGATAGCACTTTCCTAAGGGGGTCAAACCATGTCCCAAAGGTCACCGGGCCTGGTGTCACTTTAAATAAGTAGTCCAGTTACACCTTTGTGGGCTTATAACTTGGCTTCTGAATGTCCTAGAGAGATCAGGTTTGTTTAAATGTACTCCAATCAACAGCCCCTACAACCACAAAAAGGAATGGAGTCATTAGCACTTATGGTTTGTAAATGGCACCCAGACTTATGTTGCACGAAGCACAATTTCACATCATTCTGGGAACATTTGTGTGAAAACAAGGTCCAATCAGGCTGAAACGCTACAAGAAGGTAGAATCTATTGAGTTGTAAGTGATCTGAACGTTTCAACGTTTCAAGATGATCGCACATTCCTATAGGGGGTAAAACTATGTCCCAAAGGTGACCGGGCCTGGTGTCACTTTAAAGAAGTAGTCCAGTTACACCATTGTGGGCTTATAACTTGGCTTCTGAATGTCCTAGAGAGGTTAGGTTTGTTTTAGTGTTCTCCAATCAACAGCCCCTACAACCACAAAAAGGAATGGAGTCATTAGCACTTATGGTTTTTAAATGGCACCCAGAATTATGTTGCACGAAGCACAATTTCACATCATTCTGGGTTCATTTGTGTGAAAACAAGGTCCAATCAGGCTGAAACGTTACAGGAAGGTAGAATCTATTGAGTTGTAAGTGATTTGAACGGTTCATGATGATAGCACTTTCCTAAGGGGGTCAAACCATGTCCCAGAGGTCACCGGATCTGATGTCAATTTAAAGAAGTAGTCCAGTTACACATTTGTGGGCTTATAACTTGGCTTCTGAATGTCCTAGAGAGACCAGGTTTGTTTTAGTGTACTCCAGTCAACATCTCCTACAACCTCAAAAAGGAATGGAGTCATTAGCACTTATGGTTTTTAAATGGCACCCAGAATTATGCTGCACTAAGCACAATTTCACAACATTCTGGGTTCATTTTTGTGAAAACAAGGTCCAATCAGGCTGAAACGTTACAGGAAGGTAGAATCTATTGAGTTGTAAGTGATCTGAACGTTTCATGATGATAGCACTTTCCTAAGGGGGTCAAACCATGTCCCAAAGGTCACCGGATCTGGTGTCAATTTAAAGAAGTAGTCCAGTTCCAACTTTGTGGGCTTATAACTTGGCTTCTGAATGTCCTAGAGAGATCAGGTTTGTTTTAGTATACTCCAATCAACAGCCCCTACAACCACAAAAAGGAATGGAGTCATTAGCACTTATGGTGTTTAAATGGCACCCAGAATTTTGTTGCACGAAGCACAATTTCACATCATTCTGGGTTCATTTGTGTGAAAACAAGGTCCAATCAGGCTGAAACGCTACAAGAAGGTAAAATCTATTGAGTTGTAAGTGATCTGAACGTTTCATGATGATAGCACTTTCCTAAGGGGGTCAAACCATGTCCCAAAGGTCACCGGGCCTGGTGTCACTTTAAAGAAGTAGTCCAGTTACACCTTTGTGGGCTTATAACTTGGCTTCTGAATGTCCTAGAGAGATCAGGTTTGTTTAAATGTACTCCAATCAACAGCCCCTACAACCACAAACAGGAATGGAGTCATTAGCACTTATGGTTTGTAAATGGCACCCAGACTTATGTTGCACGAAACACAATTTCACATCATTCTGGGAACATTTGTGTGAAAACAAGGTCCAATCAGGCTGAAACGCTACAAGAAGGTAGAATCTATTGAGTTGTAAGTGATCTGAACGTTTCAAGATGATCGCACATTCCTATAGGGGGTAAAACTATGTCCCAAAGGTCACCGGGCCTGGTGTCACTTTAAAGAAGTAGTCCAGTTACAACTTTGTGGGCTTATAACTTGGCTTCTGAATGTCCTAGAGAGGTTAGGTTTGTTTTAGTGTACTCCAATCAACAGCCCCTACAACCACAAACAGGAATGGAGTCATTAGCACTTATGGTTTGTAAATGGCACCCAGAATTATGTTGCACGAAGCACAATTTCACATCATTCTGGGTTCATTTGTGTGAAAACAAGGTCCAATCAGGCTGAAACGTTACAGGAAGGTAGAATCTATTGAGTTGTAAGTGATCTGAACGTTTCATGATGATCGCTTATTCCTATAGGGGGTCAAACCATGTCCCAAAGGTCACCGGGCCTGGTGTCCCTTTAAAGAGGTAGTCCAGTTACACCTTTGAGGGCTTATAACCTGGCTTCTGAATATCCTAGAGAGATCAGGTTTGTTTTAGTGTACTCCAATCAACAGTTCCTACAACCTCAAAAAGGAATGGAGTCATTAGCACTTATGGTTTTTAAATGGCACCCAGAATTATGTTGCACGAAGCACAATTTCACATCATTCTGGGTTCATTTGTTTGAAAACAAGGTCCAATCAGGCTGAAATGTTACAGGAAGGTAGAATCTATTGAGTTGTAAGTGATCTGAACGTTTCATGATGATAGCACTTTCCTAAGGGGGTCAAACCATGTCCCAAAGGTCACCTGATCTGGTGTCAATTTAAAGAAGTAGTCCAGTTACACCTTTGTGGGCTTATAACTTGGCTTCTGAATGTCCTAGAGAGATCAGGTTTGTTTTAATGTACTCCAATCAACAGCCCCTACAACCACAAAAAGGAATGGAGTCATTAGCACTTATGGTTTTTAAATGGCACCCAGAATTATGCTGCACTAAGCACAATTTCACATCATTCTGGGTTCATTTGTGTGAAAACAAGGTCCAATCAGGCTGAAATGTTACAGGAAGGTAGAATCTATTGAGTTGTAAGTGATCTGAACGTTTCATGATGATAGAACTTTCCTAAGGGGGTCAAACCATGTCCCAAAGGTCACCGGGCCTGGTGTCACTTTAAAGAAGTAGTCCAGTTACAACTTTGTGGGCTTATAACTTGGCTTCTGAATGTCCTAGAGAGGTTAGGTTTGTTTTAGTGTACTCCAATACACAGCCCCTACAACCACAAAAAGGAATGGAGTCATTAGCACTTAAGGTTTGTAAATGGCACCCAGAATTATGTTGCACGAAGCACAATTTCACATCATTCTGGGTTCATTTGTGTGAAAACAAGGTCCAATCAGGCTGAAACGTTACAGGAAGGTAAAATCTAATGAGTTGTAAGTGATCTGAACGTTTCAAGATGATCGCACATTCCTATAGGGGGTCAAACCATGTCCCAAAGGTCACCGGGCCTGGTGTCACTTTAAAGAAGCAGTCCAGTTACACCTTTGTGGGCTTATAACTTGACTTCTGAATGTCCTAGAGAGGTTAGGTTTGTTTTAGTGTTCTCCAATCAACAGCCCCTACAACCACAAAAAGGAATGGAGTCATTAGCACTTATGGTTTGTAAATGGCACCCAGAATTATGTTGCACGAAGCACAATTTCACATCATTCTGGGTTCATTTGTGTGAAAACAAGGTCCAATCAGGCTGAATCGTTACAGGAAGGTAGAATCTATTGAGTTGTAAGCGATCTGAACGTTTCATGATGATAGCACTTTCCTAAGGGGGTCAAACCATGTCCCAAAGGTCACCGGATCTGGTGTCAATTTAAAGAAGTAGTCCAGTTACACATTTGTGGGCTTATAACTTGGCTTCTGAATGTCCTAGAGAGATCAGGTTTGTTTTAATGTACTCCAACCAACAGCCCCTACAACCACAAAAAGGAATGGAGTCATTAGCTCTTATGGTTTTTAAATGGCACCCAGAATTATGTTGCACGAAGCACAATTTCACATCATTCTGGGTTCATTTGTGTGAAAACAAGGTCCAATCAGGCTGAAATGTTACAGGAAGGTAGAATCTATTGAGTTGTAAGTGATCTGAACGTTTCATGATGATAGCACTTTCCTAAGGGGGTCAAACCATGTCCCAAAGGTCACCGGATCTGGTGTCAATTTAAAGTAGTCCAGTTACACCTTTGTGGGCTTATAACTTGGCTTCTGAATGTCCTAGAGAGATCAGGTTTGTTTTAGTATACTCCAATCAACAGCCCCTACAACCACAAAAAGGAATGGAGTCATTAGCACTTATGGTGTTTAAATGGCACCCAGAATTTTGTTGCACGAAGCACAATTTCACATCATTCTGGGTTCATTTGTGTGAAAACAAGGTCCAATCAGGCTGAAACGCTACAAGAAGGTAGAATCTATTGAGTTGTAAGTGATCTGAACGTTTCATGATGATAGCACTTTCCTAAGGGGGTCAAACCATGTCCCAAAGGTCACCGGGCCTGGTGTCACTTTAAAGAAGTAGTCCAGTTACACCTTTGTGGGCTTATAACTTGGCTTCTGAATGTCCTAGAGAGATCAGGTTTGTTTAAATGTACTCCAATCAACAGCCCCTACAACCACAAACAGGAATGGAGTCATTAGCACTTATGGTTTGTAAATGGCACCCAGACTTATGTTGCACGAAGCACAATTTCACATCATTCTGGGAACATTTGTGTGAAAACAAGGTCCAATCAGGCTGAAACGCTACAAGAAGGTAGAATCTATTGAGTTGTAAGTGATCTGAACGTTTCAAGATGATCGCACATTCCTATAGGGGGTAAAACTATGTCCCAAAGGTGACCGGGCCTGGTGTCACTTTAAAGAAGTAGTCCAGTTACACCATTGTGGGCTTATAACTTGGCTTCTGAATGTCCTAGAGAGGTTAGGTTTGTTTTAGTGTTCTCCAATCAACAGCCCCTACAACCACAAAAAGGAATGGAGTCATTAGCACTTATGGTTTGTAAATGGCACCCAGAATTATGTTGCACGAAGCACAATTTCACATCATTCTGGGTTCATTTGTGTGAAAACAAGGTCCAATCAGGCTGAAACGTTACAGGAAGGTAGAATCTATTGAGTTGTAAGCGATCTGAACGTTTCATGATGATAGCACTTTCCTAAGGGGGTCAAACCATGTCCCAAAGGTCACCGGATCTGGTGTCAATTTAAAGAAGTAGTCCAGTTACACATTTGTGGGCTTATAACTTGGCTTCTGAATGTCCTAGAGAGATCAGGTTTGTTTTAATGTACTCCAACCAACAGCCCCTACAACCACAAAAAGGAATGGAGTCATTAGCTCTTATGGTTTTTAAATGGCACCCAGAATTATGTTGCACGAAGCACAATTTCACATCATTCTGGGTTCATTTGTGTGAAAACAAGGTCCAATCAGGCTGAAATGTTACAGGAAGGTAGAATCTATTGAGTTGTAAGTGATCTGAACGTTTCATGATGATAGCACTTTCCTAAGGGGGTCAAACCATGTCCCAAAGGTCACCGGATCTGGTGTCAATTTAAAGTAGTCCAGTTACACCTTTGTGGGCTTATAACTTGGCTTCTGAATGTCCTAGAGAGATCAGGTTTGTTTTAGTATACTCCAATCAACAGCCCCTACAACCACAAAAAGGAATGGAGTCATTAGCACTTATGGTGTTTAAATGGCACCCAGAATTTTGTTGCACGAAGCACAATTTCACATCATTCTGGGTTCATTTGTGTGAAAACAAGGTCCAATCAGGCTGAAACGCTACAAGAAGGTAGAATCTATTGAGTTGTAAGTGATCTGAACGTTTCATGATGATAGCACTTTCCTAAGGGGGTCAAACCATGTCCCAAAGGTCACCGGGCCTGGTGTCACTTTAAAGAAGTAGTCCAGTTACACCTTTGTGGGCTTATAACTTGGCTTCTGAATGTCCTAGAGAGATCAGGTTTGTTTAAATGTACTCCAATCAACAGCCCCTACAACCACAAACAGGAATGGAGTCATTAGCACTTATGGTTTGTAAATGGCACCCAGACTTATGTTGCACGAAGCACAATTTCACATCATTCTGGGAACATTTGTGTGAAAACAAGGTCCAATCAGGCTGAAACGCTACAAGAAGGTAGAATCTATTGAGTTGTAAGTGATCTGAACGTTTCAAGATGATCGCACATTCCTATAGGGGGTAAAACTATGTCCCAAAGGTGACCGGGCCTGGTGTCACTTTAAAGAAGTAGTCCAGTTACACCATTGTGGGCTTATAACTTGGCTTCTGAATGTCCTAGAGAGGTTAGGTTTGTTTTAGTGTTCTCCAATCAACAGCCCCTACAACCACAAAAAGGAATGGAGTCATTAGCACTTATGGTTTGTAAATGGCACCCAGAATTATGTTGCACGAAGCACAATTTCACATCATTCTGGGTTCATTTGTGTGAAAACAAGGTCCAATCAGGCTGAAACGTTACAGGAAGGTAGAATCTATTGAGTTGTAAGTGATTTGAACGGTTCATGATGATAGCACTTTCCTAAGGGGGTCAAACCATGTCCCAGAGGTCACCGGATCTGATGTCAATTTAAAGAAGTAGTCCAGTTACACATTTGTGGGCTTATAACTTGGCTTCTGAATGTCCTAGAGAGATCAGGTTTGTTTTAGTGTACTCCAATCAACATCTCCTACAACCTCAAAAAGGAATGGAGTCATTAGCACTTATGGTTTTTAAATGGCACCCAGAATTATGCTGCACTAAGCACAATTTCACAACATTCTGGGTTCATTTTTGTGAAAACAAGGTCCAATCAGGCTGAAACGTTACAGGAAGGTAGAATCTATTGAGTTGTAAGTGATCTGAACGTTTCATGATGATAGCACTTTCCTAAGGGGGTCAAACCATGTCCCAAAGGTCACCGGATCTGGTGTCAATTTAAAGAAGTAGTCCAGTTACACCTTTGTGGGCTTATAACTTGGCTTCTGAATGTCCTAGAGAGATCAGGTTTGTTTTAGTATACTCCAATCAACAGCCCCTACAACCACAAAAAGGAATGGAGTCATTAGCACTTATGGTGTTTAAATGGCACCCAGAATTTTGTTGCACGAAGCACAATTTCACATCATTCTGGGTTCATTTGTGTGAAAACAAGGTCCAATCAGGCTGAAACGCTACAAGAAGGTAAAATCTATTGAGTTGTAAGTGATCTGAACGTTTCATGATGATAGCACTTTCCTAAGGGGGTCAAACCATGTCCCAAAGGTCACCGGGCCTGGTGTCACTTTAAAGAAGTAGTCCAGTTACACCTTTGTGGGCTTATAACTTGGCTTCTGAATGTCCTAGAGAGATCAGGTTTGTTTAAATGTACTCCAATCAACAGCCCCTACAACCACAAACAGGAATGGAGTCATTAGCACTTATGGTTTGTAAATGGCACCCAGACTTATGTTGCACGAAGCACAATTTCACATCATTCTGGGAACATTTGTGTGAAAACAAGGTCCAATCAGGCTGAAACGCTACAAGAAGGTAGAATCTATTGAGTTGTAAGTGATCTGAACGTTTCAAGATGATCGCACATTCCTATAGGGGGTAAAACTATGTCCCAAAGGTCACCGGGCCTGGTGTCACTTTAAAGAAGTAGTCCAGTTACACCTTTGTGGGCTTATAACTTGGCTTCTGAATGTCCTAGAGAGGTTAGGTTTGTTTTAGTGTACTCCAATCAACAGCCCCTACAACCACAAACAGGAATGGAGTCATTAGCACTTATGGTTTGTAAATGGCACCCAGAATTATGTTGCACGAAGCACAATTTCACATCATTCTGGGTTCATTTGTGTGAAAACAAGGTCCAATCAGGCTGAAACGTTACAGGAAGGTAGAATCTATTGAGTTGTAAGTGATCTGAACGTTTCATGATGATCGCTTATTCCTATAGGGGGTCAAACCATGTCCCAAAGGTCACCGGGCCTGGTGTCCCTTTAAAGAGGTAGTCCAGTTACACCTTTGAGGGCTTATAACCTGGCTTCTGAATATCCTAGAGAGATCAGGTTTGTTTTAGTGTACTCCAATCAACAGTTCCTACAACCTCAAAAAGGAATGGAGTCATTAGCACTTATGGTTTTTAAATGGCACCCAGAATTATGTTGCACGAAGCACAATTTCACATCATTCTGGGTTCATTTGTTTGAAAACAAGGTCCAATCAGGCTGAAATGTTACAGGAAGGTAGAATCTATTGAGTTGTAAGTGATCTGAACGTTTCATGATGATAGCACTTTCCTAAGGGGGTCAAACCATGTCCCAAAGGTCACCTGATCTGGTGTCAATTTAAAGAAGTAGTCCAGTTACACCTTTGTGGGCTTATAACTTGGCTTCTGAATGTCCTAGAGAGATCAGGTTTGTTTTAATGTACTCCAATCAACAGCCCCTACAACCACAAAAAGGAATGGAGTCATTAGCACTTATGGTTTTTAAATGGCACCCAGAATTATGCTGCACTAAGCACAATTTCACATCATTCTGGGTTCATTTGTGTGAAAACAAGGTCCAATCAGGCTGAAATGTTACAGGAAGGTAGAATCTATTGAGTTGTAAGTGATCTGAACGTTTCATGATGATAGAACTTTCCTAAGGGGGTCAAACCATGTCCCAAAGGTCACCGGGCCTGGTGTCACTTTAAAGAAGTAGTCCAGTTACAACTTTGTGGGCTTATAACTTGGCTTCTGAATGTCCTAGAGAGGTTAGGTTTGTTTTAGTGTACTCCAATCAACAGCCCCTACAACCACAAAAAGGAATGGAGTCATTAGCACTTAAGGTTTGTAAATGGCACCCAGAATTATGTTGCACGAAGCACAATTTCACATCATTCTGGGTTCATTTGTGTGAAAACAAGGTCCAATCAGGCTGAAACGTTACAGGAAGGTAAAATCTAATGAGTTGTAAGTGATCTGAACGTTTCAAGATGATCGCACATTCCTATAGGGGGTCAAACCATGTCCCAAAGGTCACCGGGCCTGGTGTCACTTTAAAGAAGCAGTCCAGTTACACCTTTGTGGGCTTATAACTTGGCTTCTGAATGTCCTAGAGAGGTTAGGTTTGTTTTAGTGTTCTCCAATCAACAGCCCCTACAACCACAAAAAGGAATGGAGTCATTAGCACTTATGGTTTGTAAATGGCACCCAGAATTATGTTGCACAAAGCACAATTTCACATCATTCTGGGTTCATTTGTGTGAAAACAAGGTCCAATCAGGCTGAAACGTTACAGGAAGGTAGAATCTATTGAGTTGTAAGCGATCTGAACGTTTCATGATGATAGCACTTTCCTAAGGGGGTCAAACCATGTCCCAAAGGTCACCGGATCTGGTGTCAATTTAAAGAAGTAGTCCAGTTACACATTTGTGGGCTTATAACTTGGCTTCTGAATGTCCTAGAGAGATCAGGTTTGTTTTAATGTACTCCAACCAACAGCCCCTACAACCACAAAAAGGAATGGAGTCATTAGCACTTATGGTTTTTAAATGGCACCCAGAATTATGTTGCACGAAGCACAATTTCACATCATTCTGGGTTCATTTGTGTGAAAACAAGGTCCAATCAGGCTGAAACGCTACAAGAAGGTAGAATCTATTGAGTTGTAAGTGATCTGAACGTTTCAAGATGATCGCACATTCCTATAGGGGGTAAAACTATGTCCCAAAGGTCACCGGGCCTGGTGTCACTTTAAAGAAGTAGTCCAGTTACAACTTTGTGGGCTTATAACTTGGCTTCTGAATGTCCTAGAGAGGTTAGGTTTGTTTTAGTGTACTCCAATCAACAGCCCCTACAACCACAAACAGGAATGGAGTCATTAGCACTTATGGTTTGTAAATGGCACCCAGAATTATGTTGCACGAAGCACAATTTCACATCATTCTGGGTTCATTTGTGTGAAAACAAGGTCCAATCAGGCTGAAACGTTACAGGAAGGTAGAATCTATTGAGTTGTAAGTGATCTGAACGTTTCATGATGATCGCTTATTCCTATAGGGGGTCAAACCATGTCCCAAAGGTCACCGGGCCTGGTGTCCCTTTAAAGAGGTAGTCCAGTTACACCTTTGAGGGCTTATAACCTGGCTTCTGAATATCCTAGAGAGATCAGGTTTGTTTTAGTGTACTCCAATCAACAGTTCCTACAACCTCAAAAAGGAATGGAGTCATTAGCACTTATGGTTTTTAAATGGCACCCAGAATTATGTTGCACGAAGCACAATTTCACATCATTCTGGGTTCATTTGTTTGAAAACAAGGTCCAATCAGGCTGAAATGTTACAGGAAGGTAGAATCTATTGAGTTGTAAGTGATCTGAACGTTTCATGATGATAGCACTTTCCTAAGGGGGTCAAACCATGTCCCAAAGGTCACCTGATCTGGTGTCAATTTAAAGAAGTAGTCCAGTTACACCTTTGTGGGCTTATAACTTGGCTTCTGAATGTCCTAGAGAGATCAGGTTTGTTTTAATGTACTCCAATCAACAGCCCCTACAACCACAAAAAGGAATGGAGTCATTAGCACTTATGGTTTTTAAATGGCACCCAGAATTATGCTGCACTAAGCACAATTTCACATCATTCTGGGTTCATTTGTGTGAAAACAAGGTCCAATCAGGCTGAAATGTTACAGGAAGGTAGAATCTATTGAGTTGTAAGTGATCTGAACGTTTCATGATGATAGAACTTTCCTAAGGGGGTCAAACCATGTCCCAAAGGTCACCGGGCCTGGTGTCACTTTAAAGAAGTAGTCCAGTTACAACTTTGTGGGCTTATAACTTGGCTTCTGAATGTCCTAGAGAGGTTAGGTTTGTTTTAGTGTACTCCAATACACAGCCCCTACAACCACAAAAAGGAATGGAGTCATTAGCACTTAAGGTTTGTAAATGGCACCCAGAATTATGTTGCACGAAGCACAATTTCACATCATTCTGGGTTCATTTGTGTGAAAACAAGGTCCAATCAGGCTGAAACGTTACAGGAAGGTAAAATCTAATGAGTTGTAAGTGATCTGAACGTTTCAAGATGATCGCACATTCCTATAGGGGGTCAAACCATGTCCCAAAGGTCACCGGGCCTGGTGTCACTTTAAAGAAGCAGTCCAGTTACACCTTTGTGGGCTTATAACTTGACTTCTGAATGTCCTAGAGAGGTTAGGTTTGTTTTAGTGTTCTCCAATCAACAGCCCCTACAACCACAAAAAGGAATGGAGTCATTAGCACTTATGGTTTGTAAATGGCACCCAGAATTATGTTGCACGAAGCACAATTTCACATCATTCTGGGTTCATTTGTGTGAAAACAAGGTCCAATCAGGCTGAAACGTTACAGGAAGGTAGAATCTATTGAGTTGTAAGCGATCTGAACGTTTCATGATGATAGCACTTTCCTAAGGGGGTCAAACCATGTCCCAAAGGTCACCGGATCTGGTGTCAATTTAAAGAAGTAGTCCAGTTACACATTTGTGGGCTTATAACTTGGCTTCTGAATGTCCTAGAGAGATCAGGTTTGTTTTAATGTACTCCAACCAACAGCCCCTACAACCACAAAAAGGAATGGAGTCATTAGCTCTTATGGTTTTTAAATGGCACCCAGAATTATGTTGCACGAAGCACAATTTCACATCATTCTGGGTTCATTTGTGTGAAAACAAGGTCCAATCAGGCTGAAATGTTACAGGAAGGTAGAATCTATTGAGTTGTAAGTGATCTGAACGTTTCATGATGATAGCACTTTCCTAAGGGGGTCAAACCATGTCCCAAAGGTCACCGGATCTGGTGTCAATTTAAAGTAGTCCAGTTACACCTTTGTGGGCTTATAACTTGGCTTCTGAATGTCCTAGAGAGATCAGGTTTGTTTTAGTATACTCCAATCAACAGCCCCTACAACCACAAAAAGGAATGGAGTCATTAGCACTTATGGTGTTTAAATGGCACCCAGAATTTTGTTGCACGAAGCACAATTTCACATCATTCTGGGTTCATTTGTGTGAAAACAAGGTCCAATCAGGCTGAAACGCTACAAGAAGGTAGAATCTATTGAGTTGTAAGTGATCTGAACGTTTCATGATGATAGCACTTTCCTAAGGGGGTCAAACCATGTCCCAAAGGTCACCGGGCCTGGTGTCACTTTAAAGAAGTAGTCCAGTTACACCTTTGTGGGCTTATAACTTGGCTTCTGAATGTCCTAGAGAGATCAGGTTTGTTTAAATGTACTCCAATCAACAGCCCCTACAACCACAAACAGGAATGGAGTCATTAGCACTTATGGTTTGTAAATGGCACCCAGACTTATGTTGCACGAAGCACAATTTCACATCATTCTGGGAACATTTGTGTGAAAACAAGGTCCAATCAGGCTGAAACGCTACAAGAAGGTAGAATCTATTGAGTTGTAAGTGATCTGAACGTTTCAAGATGATCGCACATTCCTATAGGGGGTAAAACTATGTCCCAAAGGTGACCGGGCCTGGTGTCACTTTAAAGAAGTAGTCCAGTTACACCATTGTGGGCTTATAACTTGGCTTCTGAATGTCCTAGAGAGGTTAGGTTTGTTTTAGTGTTCTCCAATCAACAGCCCCTACAACCACAAAAAGGAATGGAGTCATTAGCACTTATGGTTTGTAAATGGCACCCAGAATTATGTTGCACGAAGCACAATTTCACATCATTCTGGGTTCATTTGTGTGAAAACAAGGTCCAATCAGGCTGAAACGTTACAGGAAGGTAGAATCTATTGAGTTGTAAGCGATCTGAACGTTTCATGATGATAGCACTTTCCTAAGGGGGTCAAACCATGTCCCAAAGGTCACCGGATCTGGTGTCAATTTAAAGAAGTAGTCCAGTTACACATTTGTGGGCTTATAACTTGGCTTCTGAATGTCCTAGAGAGATCAGGTTTGTTTTAATGTACTCCAACCAACAGCCCCTACAACCACAAAAAGGAATGGAGTCATTAGCTCTTATGGTTTTTAAATGGCACCCAGAATTATGTTGCACGAAGCACAATTTCACATCATTCTGGGTTCATTTGTGTGAAAACAAGGTCCAATCAGGCTGAAATGTTACAGGAAGGTAGAATCTATTGAGTTGTAAGTGATCTGAACGTTTCATGATGATAGCACTTTCCTAAGGGGGTCAAACCATGTCCCAAAGGTCACCGGATCTGGTGTCAATTTAAAGTAGTCCAGTTACACCTTTGTGGGCTTATAACTTGGCTTCTGAATGTCCTAGAGAGATCAGGTTTGTTTTAGTATACTCCAATCAACAGCCCCTACAACCACAAAAAGGAATGGAGTCATTAGCACTTATGGTGTTTAAATGGCACCCAGAATTTTGTTGCACGAAGCACAATTTCACATCATTCTGGGTTCATTTGTGTGAAAACAAGGTCCAATCAGGCTGAAACGCTACAAGAAGGTAGAATCTATTGAGTTGTAAGTGATCTGAACGTTTCATGATGATAGCACTTTCCTAAGGGGGTCAAACCATGTCCCAAAGGTCACCGGGCCTGGTGTCACTTTAAAGAAGTAGTCCAGTTACACCTTTGTGGGCTTATAACTTGGCTTCTGAATGTCCTAGAGAGATCAGGTTTGTTTAAATGTACTCCAATCAACAGCCCCTACAACCACAAACAGGAATGGAGTCATTAGCACTTATGGTTTGTAAATGGCACCCAGACTTATGTTGCACGAAGCACAATTTCACATCATTCTGGGAACATTTGTGTGAAAACAAGGTCCAATCAGGCTGAAACGCTACAAGAAGGTAGAATCTATTGAGTTGTAAGTGATCTGAACGTTTCAAGATGATCGCACATTCCTATAGGGGGTAAAACTATGTCCCAAAGGTGACCGGGCCTGGTGTCACTTTAAAGAAGTAGTCCAGTTACACCATTGTGGGCTTATAACTTGGCTTCTGAATGTCCTAGAGAGGTTAGGTTTGTTTTAGTGTTCTCCAATCAACAGCCCCTACAACCACAAAAAGGAATGGAGTCATTAGCACTTATGGTTTGTAAATGGCACCCAGAATTATGTTGCACGAAGCACAATTTCACATCATTCTGGGTTCATTTGTGTGAAAACAAGGTCCAATCAGGCTGAAACGTTACAGGAAGGTAGAATCTATTGAGTTGTAAGTGATTTGAACGGTTCATGATGATAGCACTTTCCTAAGGGGGTCAAACCATGTCCCAGAGGTCACCGGATCTGATGTCAATTTAAAGAAGTAGTCCAGTTACACATTTGTGGGCTTATAACTTGGCTTCTGAATGTCCTAGAGAGATCAGGTTTGTTTTAGTGTACTCCAATCAACATCTCCTACAACCTCAAAAAGGAATGGAGTCATTAGCACTTATGGTTTTTAAATGGCACCCAGAATTATGCTGCACTAAGCACAATTTCACAACATTCTGGGTTCATTTTTGTGAAAACAAGGTCCAATCAGGCTGAAACGTTACAGGAAGGTAGAATCTATTGAGTTGTAAGTGATCTGAACGTTTCATGATGATAGCACTTTCCTAAGGGGGTCAAACCATGTCCCAAAGGTCACCGGATCTGGTGTCAATTTAAAGAAGTAGTCCAGTTACACCTTTGTGGGCTTATAACTTGGCTTCTGAATGTCCTAGAGAGATCAGGTTTGTTTTAGTATACTCCAATCAACAGCCCCTACAACCACAAAAAGGAATGGAGTCATTAGCACTTATGGTGTTTAAATGGCACCCAGAATTTTGTTGCACGAAGCACAATTTCACATCATTCTGGGTTCATTTGTGTGAAAACAAGGTCCAATAAGGCTGAAACGCTACAAGAAGGTAAAATCTATTGAGTTGTAAGTGATCTGAACGTTTCATGATGATAGCACTTTCCTAAGGGGGTCAAACCATGTCCCAAAGGTCACCGGGCCTGGTGTCACTTTAAAGAAGTAGTCCAGTTACACCTTTGTGGGCTTATAACTTGGCTTCTGAATGTCCTAGAGAGATCAGGTTTGTTTAAATGTACTCCAATCAACAGCCCCTACAACCACAAACAGGAATGGAGTCATTAGCACTTATGGTTTGTAAATGGCACCCAGACTTATGTTGCACGAAGCACAATTTCACATCATTCTGGGAACATTTGTGTGAAAACAAGGTCCAATCAGGCTGAAACGCTACAAGAAGGTAGAATCTATTGAGTTGTAAGTGATCTGAACGTTTCAAGATGATCGCACATTCCTATAGGGGGTAAAACTATGTCCCAAAGGTCACCGGGCCTGGTGTCACTTTAAAGAAGTAGTCCAGTTACACCTTTGTGGGCTTATAACTTGGCTTCTGAATGTCCTAGAGAGGTTAGGTTTGTTTTAGTGTACTCCAATCAACAGCCCCTACAACCACAAACAGGAATGGAGTCATTAGCACTTATGGTTTGTAAATGGCACCCAGAATTATGTTGCACGAAGCACAATTTCACATCATTCTGGGTTCATTTGTGTGAAAACAAGGTCCAATCAGGCTGAAACGTTACAGGAAGGTAGAATCTATTGAGTTGTAAGTGATCTGAACGTTTCATGATGATCGCTTATTCCTATAGGGGGTCAAACCATGTCCCAAAGGTCACCGGGCCTGGTGTCCCTTTAAAGAGGTAGTCCAGTTACACCTTTGAGGGCTTATAACCTGGCTTCTGAATATCCTAGAGAGATCAGGTTTGTTTTAGTGTACTCCAATCAACAGTTCCTACAACCTCAAAAAGGAATGGAGTCATTAGCACTTATGGTTTTTAAATGGCACCCAGAATTATGTTGCACGAAGCACAATTTCACATCATTCTGGGTTCATTTGTTTGAAAACAAGGTCCAATCAGGCTGAAATGTTACAGGAAGGTAGAATCTATTGAGTTGTAAGTGATCTGAACGTTTCATGATGATAGCACTTTCCTAAGGGGGTCAAACCATGTCCCAAAGGTCACCTGATCTGGTGTCAATTTAAAGAAGTAGTCCAGTTACACCTTTGTGGGCTTATAACTTGGCTTCTGAATGTCCTAGAGAGATCAGGTTTGTTTTAATGTACTCCAATCAACAGCCCCTACAACCACAAAAAGGAATGGAGTCATTAGCACTTATGGTTTTTAAATGGCACCCAGAATTATGCTGCACTAAGCACAATTTCACATCATTCTGGGTTCATTTGTGTGAAAACAAGGTCCAATCAGGCTGAAATGTTACAGGAAGGTAGAATCTATTGAGTTGTAAGTGATCTGAACGTTTCATGATGATAGAACTTTCCTAAGGGGGTCAAACCATGTCCCAAAGGTCACCGGGCCTGGTGTCACTTTAAAGAAGTAGTCCAGTTACAACTTTGTGGGCTTATAACTTGGCTTCTGAATGTCCTAGAGAGGTTAGGTTTGTTTTAGTGTACTCCAATCAACAGCCCCTACAACCACAAAAAGGAATGGAGTCATTAGCACTTAAGGTTTGTAAATGGCACCCAGAATTATGTTGCACGAAGCACAATTTCACATCATTCTGGGTTCATTTGTGTGAAAACAAGGTCCAATCAGGCTGAAACGTTACAGGAAGGTAAAATCTAATGAGTTGTAAGTGATCTGAACGTTTCAAGATGATCGCACATTCCTATAGGGGGTCAAACCATGTCCCAAAGGTCACCGGGCCTGGTGTCACTTTAAAGAAGCAGTCCAGTTACACCTTTGTGGGCTTATAACTTGGCTTCTGAATGTCCTAGAGAGGTTAGGTTTGTTTTAGTGTTCTCCAATCAACAGCCCCTACAACCACAAAAAGGAATGGAGTCATTAGCACTTATGGTTTGTAAATGGCACCCAGAATTATGTTGCACAAAGCACAATTTCACATCATTCTGGGTTCATTTGTGTGAAAACAAGGTCCAATCAGGCTGAAACGTTACAGGAAGGTAGAATCTATTGAGTTGTAAGCGATCTGAACGTTTCATGATGATAGCACTTTCCTAAGGGGGTCAAACCATGTCCCAAAGGTCACCGGATCTGGTGTCAATTTAAAGAAGTAGTCCAGTTACACATTTGTGGGCTTATAACTTGGCTTCTGAATGTCCTAGAGAGATCAGGTTTGTTTTAATGTACTCCAACCAACAGCCCCTACAACCACAAAAAGGAATGGAGTCATTAGCACTTATGGTTTTTAAATGGCACCCAGAATTATGTTGCACGAAGCACAATTTCACATCATTCTGGGTTCATTTGTGTGAAAACAAGGTCCAATCAGGCTGAAATGTTACAGGAAGGTAGAATCTATTGAGTTGTAAGTGATCTGAACGTTTCATGATGATAGCACTTTCCTAAGGGGGTCAAACCATGTCCCAAAGGTCACCGGATCTGGTGTCAATTTAAAGAAGTAGTCCAGTTACACCTTTGTGGGCTTATAACTTGGCTTCTGAATGTCCTAGAGAGATCAGGTTTGTTTTAGTATACTCCAATCAACAGCCCCTACAACCACAAAAAGGAATGGAGTCATTAGCACTTATGGTGTTTAAATGGCACCCAGAATTTTGTTGCACGAAGCACAATTTCACATCATTCTGGGTTCATTTGTGTGAAAACAAGGTCCAATCAGGCTGAAACGCTACAAGAAGGTAGAATCTATTGAGTTGTAAGTGATCTGAACGTTTCATGATGATAGCACTTTCCTAAGGGGGTCAAACCATGTCCCAAAGGTCACCGGGCCTGGTGTCACTTTAAAGAAGTAGTCCAGTTACACCTTTGTGGGCTTATAACTTGGCTTCTGAATGTCCTAGAGAGATCAGGTTTGTTTAAATGTACTCCAATCAACAGCCCCTACAACCACAAACAGGAATGGAGTCATTAGCACTTATGGTTTGTAAATGGCACCCAGACTTATGTTGCACGAAGCACAATTTCACATCATTCTGGGAACATTTGTGTGAAAACAAGGTCCAATCAGGCTGAAACGCTACAAGAAGGTAGAATCTATTGAGTTGTAAGTGATCTGAACGTTTCAAGATGATCGCACATTCCTATAGGGGGTAAAACTATGTCCCACAGGTCACCGGGCCTGGTGTCACTTTAAAGAAGTAGTCCAGTTACACCTTTGTGGGCTTATAACTTGGCTTCTGAATGTCCTAGAGAGGTTAGGTTTGTTTTAGTGTACTCCAATCAACAGCCCCTACAACCACAAACAGGAATGGAGTCATTAGCACTTATGGTTTGTAAATGGCACCCAGAATTATGTTGCACGAAGCACAATTTCACATCATTCTGGGTTCATTTGTGTGAAAACAAGGTCCAATCAGGCTGAAACGTTACAGGAAGGTAGAATCTATTGAGTTGTAAGTGATCTGAACGTTTCATGATGATCGCTTATTCCTATAGGGGGTCAAACCATGTCCCAAAGGTCACCGGGCCTGGTGTCCCTTTAAAGAGGTAGTCCAGTTACACCTTTGAGGGCTTATAACCTGGCTTCTGAATATCCTAGAGAGATCAGGTTTGTGTTAGTGTACTCCAATCAACAGTTCCTACAACCTCAAAAAGGAATGGAGTCATTAGCACTTATGGTTTTTAAATGGCACCCAGAATTATGTTGCACGAAGCACAATTTCACATCATTCTGGGTTCATTTGTTTGAAAACAAGGT
Organism: Nothobranchius furzeri; assembly: GCF_043380555.1. Lineage (NCBI taxonomy): Eukaryota > Metazoa > Chordata > Actinopteri > Cyprinodontiformes > Nothobranchiidae > Nothobranchius > Nothobranchius furzeri. The sequence goes on along the minus strand of NW_027223052.1, from coordinate 508,882 downwards.
CCAATCAGGCTGAAATGTTACAGGAAGGTAGAATCTATTGAGTTGTAAGTGATCTGAACGTTTCATGATGATAGCACTTTCCTAAGGGGGTCAAACCATGTCCCAAAGGTCACGTGATCTGGTGTCAATTTAAAGAAGTAGTCCAGTTACACCTTTGTGGGCTTATAACTTGGCTTCTGAATGTCCAAGAGAGATCAGGTTTGTTTTAGTATACTCCAATCAACAGCCCCTACAACCACAAAAAGGAATGGAGTCATTAGCACTTATGGTTTTTAAATGGCACCCAGAATTATGTTGCACGAAGCACAATTTCACATCATTCTGGGTTCATTTGTGTGAAAACAAGGTCCAATCAGGCTGAAATGTTACATGAAGGTAGAATCTATTGAGTTGTAAGTGATCTGAACGTTTCATGATGATAGCACTTTCCTAAGGGGGTCAAACCATGTCCCAAAGGTCACCGGATCTGGTGTCAATTTAAAGAAGTAGTCCAGTTACACCTTTGTGGGCTTATAACTTGGCTTCTGAATGTCCTAGAGAGATCAGGTTTGTTTTAGTATACTCCAATCAACAGCCCCTACAACCACAAAAAGGAATGGAGTCATTAGCACTTATGGTGTTTAAATGGCACCCAGAATTTTGTTGCACGAAGCACAATTTCACATCATTCTGGGTTCATTTGTGTGAAAACAAGGTCCAATCAGGCTGAAACGCTACAAGAAGGTAGAATCTATTGAGTTGTAAGTGATCTGAACGTTTCATGATGATAGCACTTTCCTAAGGGGGTCAAACCATGTCCCAAAGGTCACCGGGCCTGGTGTCACTTTAAAGAAGTAGTCCAGTTACACCTTTGTGGGCTTATAACTTGGCTTCTGAATGTCCTAGAGAGATCAGGTTTGTTTAAATGTACTCCAATCAACAGCCCCTACAACCACAAACAGGAATGGAGTCATTAGCACTTATGGTTTGTAAATGGCACCCAGACTTATGTTGCACGAAGCACAATTTCACATCATTCTGGGAACATTTGTGTGAAAACAAGGTCCAATCAGGCTGAAACGCTACAAGAAGGTAAAATCTATTGAGTTGTAAGTGATCTGAACGTTTCAAGATGATCGCACATTCCTATAGGGGGTAAAACTATGTCCCAAAGGTCACCGGGCCTGGTGTCACTTTAAAGAAGTAGTCCAGTTACACCTTTGTGGGCTTATAACTTGGCTTCTGAATGTCCTAGAGAGGTTAGGTTTGTTTTAGTGTACTCCAATCAACAGCCCCTACAACCACAAACAGGAATGGAGTCATTAGCACTTATGGTTTGTAAATGGCACCCAGAATTATGTTGCACGAAGCACAATTTCACATCATTCTGGGTTCATTTGTTTGAAAACAAGGTCCAATCAGGCTGAAATGTTACAGGAAGGTAGAATCTATTGAGTTGTAAGTGATCTGAACGTTTCATGATGATAGCACTTTCCTAAGGGGGTCAAACCATGTCCCAAAGGTCACCTGATCTGGTGTCAATTTAAAGAAGTAGTCCAGTTACACCTTTGTGGGCTTATAACTTGGCTTCTGAATGTCCAAGAGAGATCAGGTTTGTTTTAGTATACTCCAATCAACAGCCCCTACTACCACAAAAAGGAATGGAGTCATTAGCACTTATGGTTTTTAAATGGCACCCAGAATTATGTTGCACGAAGCACAATTTCACATCATTCTGGGTTCATTTGTGTGAAAACAAGGTCCAATCAGGCTGAAATGTTACAGGAAGGTAGAATCTATTGAGTTGTAAGTGATCTGAACGTTTCATGATGATAGCACTTTCCTAAGGGGGTCAAACCATGTCCCAAAGGTCACCGGGCCTGGTGTCACTTTAAAGAAGTAGTCCAGTTACACCTTTGTGGGCTTATAACTTGGCTTCTGAATGTCCTAGAGAGATCAGGTTTGTTTTAGTATACTCCAATCAACAGCCCCTACAACCACAAAAAGGAATGGAGTCATTAGCACTTATGGTGTTTAAATGGCACCCAGAATTTTGTTGCACGAAGCACAATTTCACATCATTCTGGGTTCATTTGTGTGAAAACAAGGTCCAATCAGGCTGAAACGCTACAAGAAGGTAGAATCTATTGAGTTGTAAGTGATCTGAACGTTTCATGATGATAGCACTTTCCTAAGGGGGTCAAACCATGTCCCAAAGGTCACCGGGCCTGGTGTCACTTTAAAGAAGTAGTCCAGTTACACCTTTGTGGGCTTATAACTTGGCTTCTGAATGTCCTAGAGAGATCAGGTTTGTTTAAATGTACTCCAATCAACAGCCCCTACAACCACAAACAGGAATGGAGTCATTAGCACTTATGGTTTGTAAATGGCACCCAGACTTATGTTGCACGAAGCACAATTTCACATCATTCTGGGTTCATTTGTGTGAAAACAAGGTCCAATCAGGCTGAAACGTTACAGGAAGGTAGAATCTATGGAGTTGTAAGTGATCTGAACGTTTCATGATGATCGCTTATTCCTATAGGGGGTCAAACCATGTCCCAAAGGTCACCGGGCCTGGTGTCCCTTTAAAGAGGTAGTCCAGTTACACCTTTGAGGGCTTATAACCTGGCTTCTGAATAACCTAGAGAGATCAGGTTTGTTTTAGTGTACTCCAATCAACAGTTCCTACAACCTCAAAAAGGAATGGAGTCATTAGCACTTATGGTTTTTAAATGGCACCCAGAATTATGTTGCACGAAGCACAATTTCACATCATTCTGGGTTCATTTGTTTGAAAACAAGGTCCAATCAGGCTGAAATGTTACAGGCAGGTAGAATCTATTGAGTTGTAAGTGATCTGAACGTTTCATGATGATAGCACTTTCCTAAGGGGGTCAAACCATGTCCCAAAGGTCACCTGATCTGGTGTCAATTTAAAGAAGTAGTCCAGTTACACCTTTGTGGGCTTATAACTTGGCTTCTGAATGTCCAAGAGAGATCAGGTTTGTTTTAGTATACTCCAATCAACAGCCCCTACAACCACAAAAAGGAATGGAGTCATTAGAACTTATGGTTTTTAAATGGCACCCAGAATTATGTTGCATGAAGCACAATTTCACATCATTCTGGGTTCATTTGTGTGAAAACAAGGTCCAATCAGGCTGAAACCTTACAGGAAGGTAAAATCTAATGAGTTGTAAGTGATCTGAACGTTTCAAGATGATCGCACATTCCTATAGGGGGTCAAACCATGTCCCAAAGGTCACCGGGCCTGGTGTCACTTTAAAGAAGCAGTCCAGTTACACCTTTGTGGGCTTATAACTTGGCTTCTGAATGTCCTAGAGAGGTTAGGTTTGTTTTAGTGTTCTCCAATCAACAGCCCCTACAACCACAAAAAGGAATGGAGTCATTAGCACTTATGGTTTGTAAATGGCACCCAGAATTATGTTGCACGAAGCACAATTTCACATCATTCTGGGTTCATTTGTGTGAAAACAAGGTCCAATCAGGCTGAAACGTTACAGGAAGGTAGAATCTATTGAGTTGTAAGCGATCTGAACGTTTCATGATGATAGCACTTTCCTAAGGGGGTCAAACCATGTCCCAAAGGTCACCGGATCTGGTGTCAATTTAAAGAAGTAGTCCAGTTACACATTTGTGGGCTTATAACTTGGCTTCTGAATGTCCTAGAGAGATCAGGTTTGTTTTAATGTACTCCAACCAACAGCCCCTACAACCACAAAAAGGAATGGAGTCATTAGCACTTATGGTTTGTAAATGGCACCCAGAATTATGCTGCACTAAGCACAATTTCACATCATTCTGGGTTCATTTGTGTGAAAACAAGGTCCAATCAGGCTGAAACGTTACAAGAAGGTAGAATCTTTTGAGTTGTAAGTGATCTGAACTTTTCATGATGATCGCACATTCCTATAGGGGGTCAAACCATGTCCCAAAGGTCACCGGGCCTGGTGTCACTTTAAAGAAGTAGTCCATTTACACCTTTGAGGGCTTATAACTTGGCTTCTGAATGTCCTAGAGAGATCAGGTTTGTTTTAATGTACTCCAGTCAACAGCCCCTACAACCCCAAAAAGGAATGGAGTCATTAGCACTTATGGTTTTTAAATGGCACCCAGAATTATGTTGCACGAAGCACAATTTCACATCATTCTGGGTTCATTTGTGTGAAAACAAGGTCCAATCAGGCTGAAACGTTACAAGAAGGTAGAATCTTTTGAGTTGTAAGTGATCTGAACTTTTCATGATGATCGCACATTCCTATAGGGGGTCAAACCATGTCCCAAAGGTCACCGGGCCTGGTGTCACTTTAAAGAAGTAGTCCATTTACACCTTTGAGGGCTTATAACTTGGCTTCTGAATGTCCTAGAGAGATCAGGTTTGTTTTAATGTACTCCAGTCAACAGCCCCTACAACCCCAAAAAGGAATGGAGTCATTAGCACTTATGGTTTTTAAATGGCACCCAGAATTATGTTGCACGAAGCACAATTTCACATCATTCTGGGTTCATTTGTGTGAAAACAAGGTCCAATCAGGCTGAAATGTTACAGGAAGGTAGAATCTATTGAGTTGTAAGTGATCTGAACGTTTCATGATGATAGCACTTTCCTAAGGGGGTCAAACCATGTCCCAAAGGTCACCGGGCCTGGTGTCACTTTAAAGAAGTAGTCCATTTACACCTTTGAGGGCTTATAACTTGGCTTCTGAATGTCCTAGAGAGATCAGGTTTGTTTTAATGTACTCCAGTCAACAGCCCCTACAACCCCAAAAAGGAATGGAGTCATTAGCACTTATGGTTTTTAAATGGCACCCAGAATTATGTTGCACGAAGCACAATTTCACATCATTCTGGGTTCATTTGTGTGAAAACAAGGTCCAATCAGGCTGAAACGTTACAAGAAGGTAGAATCTTTTGAGTTGTAAGTGATCTGAACTTTTCATGATGATCGCACATTCCTATAGGGGGTCAAACCATGTCCCAAAGGTCACCGGGCCTGGTGTCACTTTAAAGAAGTAGTCCATTTACACCTTTGAGGGCTTATAACTTGGCTTCTGAATGTCCTAGAGAGATCAGGTTTGTTTTAATGTACTCCAGTCAACAGCCCCTACAACCCCAAAAAGGAATGGAGTCATTAGCACTTATGGTTTTTAAATGGCACCCAGAATTATGTTGCACGAAGCACAATTTCACATCATTCTGGGTTCATTTGTGTGAAAACAAGGTCCAATCAGGCTGAAATGTTACAGGAAGGTAGAATCTATTGAGTTGTAAGTGATCTGAACGTTTCATGATGATAGCACTTTCCTAAGGGGGTCAAACCATGTCCCAAAGGTCACCGGGCCTGGTGTCACTTTAAAGAAGTAGTCCAGTTACACCTTTGTGGGCTTATAACTTGGCTTCTGAATGTCCTAGAGAGATCAGGTTTGTTTAAATGTACTCCAATCAACAGCCCCTACAACCACAAACAGGAATGGAGTCATTAGCACTTATGGTTTGTAAATGGCACCCAGACTTATGTTGCACGAAGCACAATTTCACATCATTCTGGGAACATTTGTGTGAAAACAAGGTCCAATCAGGCTGAAACGCTACAAGAAGGTAGAATCTATTGAGTTGTAAGTGATCTGAACGTTTCAAGATGATCGCACATTCCTATAGGGGGTAAAACTATGTCCCAAAGGTGACCGGGCCTGGTGTCACTTTAAAGAAGTAGTCCAGTTACACCATTGTGGGCTTATAACTTGGCTTCTGAATGTCCTAGAGAGGTTAGGTTTGTTTTAGTGTTCTCCAATCAACAGCCCCTACAACCACAAAAAGGAATGGAGTCATTAGCACTTATGGTGTTTAAATGGCACCCAGAATTTTGTTGCACGAAGCACAATTTCACATCATTCTGGGTTCATTTGTGTGAAAACAAGGTCCAATCAGGCTGAAACGCTACAAGAAGGTAGAATCTATTGAGTTGTAAGTGATCTGAACGTTTCATGATGATAGCACTTTCCTAAGGGGGTCAAACCATGTCCCAAAGGTCACCGGGCCTGGTGTCACTTTAAAGAAGTAGTCCAGTTACACCTTTGTGGGCTTATAACTTGGCTTCTGAATGTCCTAGAGAGATCAGGTTTGTTTAAATGTACTCCAATCAACAGCCCCTACAACCACAAACAGGAATGGAGTCATTAGCACTTATGGTTTGTAAATGGCACCCAGACTTATGTTGCACGAAGCACAATTTCACATCATTCTGGGAACATTTGTGTGAAAACAAGGTCCAATCAGGCTGAAACGCTACAAGAAGGTAAAATCTATTGAGTTGTAAGTGATCTGAACGTTTCAAGATGATCGCACATTCCTATAGGGGGTAAAACTATGTCCCAAAGGTCACCGGGCCTGGTGTCACTTTAAAGAAGTAGTCCAGTTACACCTTTGTGGGCTTATAACTTGGCTTCTGAATGTCCTAGAGAGGTTAGGTTTGTTTTAGTGTACTCCAATCAACAGCCCCTACAACCACAAACAGGAATGGAGTCATTAGCACTTATGGTTTGTAAATGGCACCCAGAATTATGTTGCACGAAGCACAATTTCACATCATTCTGGGTTCATTTGTTTGAAAACAAGGTCCAATCAGGCTGAAATGTTACAGGAAGGTAGAATCTATTGAGTTGTAAGTGATCTGAACGTTTCATGATGATAGCACTTTCCTAAGGGGGTCAAACCATGTCCCAAAGGTCACCTGATCTGGTGTCAATTTAAAGAAGTAGTCCAGTTACACCTTTGTGGGCTTATAACTTGGCTTCTGAATGTCCAAGAGAGATCAGGTTTGTTTTAGTATACTCCAATCAACAGCCCCTACTACCACAAAAAGGAATGGAGTCATTAGCACTTATGGTTTTTAAATGGCACCCAGAATTATGTTGCACGAAGCACAATTTCACATCATTCTGGGTTCATTTGTGTGAAAACAAGGTCCAATCAGGCTGAAATGTTACAGGAAGGTAGAATCTATTGAGTTGTAAGTGATCTGAACGTTTCATGATGATAGCACTTTCCTAAGGGGGTCAAACCATGTCCCAAAGGTCACCGGGCCTGGTGTCACTTTAAAGAAGTAGTCCAGTTACACCTTTGTGGGCTTATAACTTGGCTTCTGAATGTCCTAGAGAGATCAGGTTTGTTTTAGTATACTCCAATCAACAGCCCCTACAACCACAAAAAGGAATGGAGTCATTAGCACTTATGGTGTTTAAATGGCACCCAGAATTTTGTTGCACGAAGCACAATTTCACATCATTCTGGGTTCATTTGTGTGAAAACAAGGTCCAATCAGGCTGAAACGCTACAAGAAGGTAGAATCTATTGAGTTGTAAGTGATCTGAACGTTTCATGATGATAGCACTTTCCTAAGGGGGTCAAACCATGTCCCAAAGGTCACCGGGCCTGGTGTCACTTTAAAGAAGTAGTCCAGTTACACCTTTGTGGGCTTATAACTTGGCTTCTGAATGTCCTAGAGAGATCAGGTTTGTTTAAATGTACTCCAATCAACAGCCCCTACAACCACAAACAGGAATGGAGTCATTAGCACTTATGGTTTGTAAATGGCACCCAGACTTATGTTGCACGAAGCACAATTTCACATCATTCTGGGTTCATTTGTGTGAAAACAAGGTCCAATCAGGCTGAAACGTTACAGGAAGGTAGAATCTATGGAGTTGTAAGTGATCTGAACGTTTCATGATGATCGCTTATTCCTATAGGGGGTCAAACCATGTCCCAAAGGTCACCGGGCCTGGTGTCCCTTTAAAGAGGTAGTCCAGTTACACCTTTGAGGGCTTATAACCTGGCTTCTGAATAACCTAGAGAGATCAGGTTTGTTTTAGTGTACTCCAATCAACAGTTCCTACAACCTCAAAAAGGAATGGAGTCATTAGCACTTATGGTTTTTAAATGGCACCCAGAATTATGTTGCACGAAGCACAATTTCACATCATTCTGGGTTCATTTGTTTGAAAACAAGGTCCAATCAGGCTGAAATGTTACAGGCAGGTAGAATCTATTGAGTTGTAAGTGATCTGAACGTTTCATGATGATAGCACTTTCCTAAGGGGGTCAAACCATGTCCCAAAGGTCACCTGATCTGGTGTCAATTTAAAGAAGTAGTCCAGTTACACCTTTGTGGGCTTATAACTTGGCTTCTGAATGTCCAAGAGAGATCAGGTTTGTTTTAGTATACTCCAATCAACAGCCCCTACAACCACAAAAAGGAATGGAGTCATTAGAACTTATGGTTTTTAAATGGCACCCAGAATTATGTTGCATGAAGCACAATTTCACATCATTCTGGGTTCATTTGTGTGAAAACAAGGTCCAATCAGGCTGAAACCTTACAGGAAGGTAAAATCTAATGAGTTGTAAGTGATCTGAACGTTTCAAGATGATCGCACATTCCTATAGGGGGTCAAACCATGTCCCAAAGGTCACCGGGCCTGGTGTCACTTTAAAGAAGCAGTCCAGTTACACCTTTGTGGGCTTATAACTTGGCTTCTGAATGTCCTAGAGAGGTTAGGTTTGTTTTAGTGTTCTCCAATCAACAGCCCCTACAACCACAAAAAGGAATGGAGTCATTAGCACTTATGGTTTGTAAATGGCACCCAGAATTATGTTGCACGAAGCACAATTTCACATCATTCTGGGTTCATTTGTGTGAAAACAAGGTCCAATCAGGCTGAAACGTTACAGGAAGGTAGAATCTATTGAGTTGTAAGCGATCTGAACGTTTCATGATGATAGCACTTTCCTAAGGGGGTCAAACCATGTCCCAAAGGTCACCGGATCTGGTGTCAATTTAAAGAAGTAGTCCAGTTACACATTTGTGGGCTTATAACTTGGCTTCTGAATGTCCTAGAGAGATCAGGTTTGTTTTAATGTACTCCAACCAACAGCCCCTACAACCACAAAAAGGAATGGAGTCATTAGCACTTATGGTTTGTAAATGGCACCCAGAATTATGCTGCACTAAGCACAATTTCACATCATTCTGGGTTCATTTGTGTGAAAACAAGGTCCAATCAGGCTGAAACGTTACAAGAAGGTAGAATCTTTTGAGTTGTAAGTGATCTGAACTTTTCATGATGATCGCACATTCCTATAGGGGGTCAAACCATGTCCCAAAGGTCACCGGGCCTGGTGTCACTTTAAAGAAGTAGTCCATTTACACCTTTGAGGGCTTATAACTTGGCTTCTGAATGTCCTAGAGAGATCAGGTTTGTTTTAATGTACTCCAGTCAACAGCCCCTACAACCCCAAAAAGGAATGGAGTCATTAGCACTTATGGTTTTTAAATGGCACCCAGAATTATGTTGCACGAAGCACAATTTCACATCATTCTGGGTTCATTTGTGTGAAAACAAGGTCCAATCAGGCTGAAACGTTACAAGAAGGTAGAATCTTTTGAGTTGTAAGTGATCTGAACTTTTCATGATGATCGCACATTCCTATAGGGGGTCAAACCATGTCCCAAAGGTCACCGGGCCTGGTGTCACTTTAAAGAAGTAGTCCATTTACACCTTTGAGGGCTTATAACTTGGCTTCTGAATGTCCTAGAGAGATCAGGTTTGTTTTAATGTACTCCAGTCAACAGCCCCTACAACCCCAAAAAGGAATGGAGTCATTAGCACTTATGGTTTTTAAATGGCACCCAGAATTATGTTGCACGAAGCACAATTTCACATCATTCTGGGTTCATTTGTGTGAAAACAAGGTCCAATCAGGCTGAAATGTTACAGGAAGGTAGAATCTATTGAGTTGTAAGTGATCTGAACGTTTCATGATGATAGCACTTTCCTAAGGGGGTCAAACCATGTCCCAAAGGTCACCGGGCCTGGTGTCACTTTAAAGAAGTAGTCCATTTACACCTTTGAGGGCTTATAACTTGGCTTCTGAATGTCCTAGAGAGATCAGGTTTGTTTTAATGTACTCCAGTCAACAGCCCCTACAACCCCAAAAAGGAATGGAGTCATTAGCACTTATGGTTTTTAAATGGCACCCAGAATTATGTTGCACGAAGCACAATTTCACATCATTCTGGGTTCATTTGTGTGAAAACAAGGTCCAATCAGGCTGAAACGTTACAAGAAGGTAGAATCTTTTGAGTTGTAAGTGATCTGAACTTTTCATGATGATCGCACATTCCTATAGGGGGTCAAACCATGTCCCAAAGGTCACCGGGCCTGGTGTCACTTTAAAGAAGTAGTCCAGTTACACCTTTGTGGGCTTATAACTTGGCTTCTGAATGTCCTAGAGAGATCAGGTTTGTTTAAATGTACTCCAATCAACAGCCCCTACAACCACAAACAGGAATGGAGTCATTAGCACTTATGGTTTGTAAATGGCACCCAGACTTATGTTGCACGAAGCACAATTTCACATCATTCTGGGAACATTTGTGTGAAAACAAGGTCCAATCAGGCTGAAACGCTACAAGAAGGTAGAATCTATTGAGTTGTAAGTGATCTGAACGTTTCAAGATGATCGCACATTCCTATAGGGGGTAAAACTATGTCCCAAAGGTGACCGGGCCTGGTGTCACTTTAAAGAAGTAGTCCAGTTACACCATTGTGGGCTTATAACTTGGCTTCTGAATGTCCTAGAGAGGTTAGGTTTGTTTTAGTGTTCTCCAATCAACAGCCCCTACAACCACAAAAAGGAATGGAGTCATTAGCACTTATGGTTTGTAAATGGCACCCAGAATTATGTTGCACGAAGCACAATTTCACATCATTCTGGGTTCATTTGTGTGAAAACAAGGTCCAATCAGGCTGAAACGTTACAGGAAGGTAGAATCTATTGAGTTGTAAGTGATTTGAACGGTTCATGATGATAGCACTTTCCTAAGGGGGTCAAACCATGTCCCAGAGGTCACCGGATCTGATGTCAATTTAAAGAAGTAGTCCAGTTACACATTTGTGGGCTTATAACTTGGCTTCTGAATGTCCTAGAGAGATCAGGTTTGTTTTAGTGTACTCCAATCAACATCTCCTACAACCTCAAAAAGGAATGGAGTCATTAGCACTTATGGTTTTTAAATGGCACCCAGAATTATGCTGCACTAAGCACAATTTCACAACATTCTGGGTTCATTTTTGTGAAAACAAGGTCCAATCAGGCTGAAACGTTACAGGAAGGTAGAATCTATTGAGTTGTAAGTGATCTGAACGTTTCATGATGATAGCACTTTCCTAAGGGGGTCAAACCATGTCCCAAAGGTCACCGGGCCTGGTGTCACTTTAAAGAAGTAGTCCAGTTACACCTTTGTGGGCTTATAACTTGGCTTCTGAATGTCCTAGAGAGATCAGGTTTGTTTAAATGTACTCCAATCAACAGCCCCTACAACCACAAACAGGAATGGAGTCATTAGCACTTATGGTTTGTAAATGGCACCCAGACTTATGTTGCACGAAGCACAATTTCACATCATTCTGGGTTCATTTGTGTGAAAACAAGGTCCAATCAGGCTGAAACGTTACAGGAAGGTAGAATCTATGGAGTTGTAAGTGATCTGAACGTTTCATGATGATCGCTTATTCCTATAGGGGGTCAAACCATGTCCCAAAGGTCACCGGGCCTGGTGTCCCTTTAAAGAGGTAGTCCAGTTACACCTTTGAGGGCTTATAACCTGGCTTCTGAATATCCTAGAGAGATCAGGTTTGTTTTAGTGTACTCCAATCAACAGTTCCTACAACCTCAAAAAGGAATGGAGTCATTAGCACTTATGGTTTTTAAATGGCACCCAGAATTATGTTGCACGAAGCACAATTTCACATCATTCTGGGTTCATTTGTTTGAAAACAAGGTCCAATCAGGCTGAAATGTTACAGGCAGGTAGAATCTATTGAGTTGTAAGTGATCTGAACGTTTCATGATGATAGCACTTTCCTAAGGGGGTCAAACCATGTCCCAAAGGTCACCTGATCTGGTGTCAATTTAAAGAAGTAGTCCAGTTACACCTTTGTGGGCTTATAACTTGGCTTCTGAATGTCCAAGAGAGATCAGGTTTGTTTTAGTATACTCCAATCAACAGCCCCTACAACCACAAAAAGGAATGGAGTCATTAGAACTTATGGTTTTTAAATGGCACCCAGAATTATGTTGCATGAAGCACAATTTCACATCATTCTGGGTTCATTTGTGTGAAAACAAGGTCCAATCAGGCTGAAACGTTACAGGAAGGTAAAATCTAATGAGTTGTAAGTGATCTGAACGTTTCAAGATGATCGCACATTCCTATAGGGGGTCAAACCATGTCCCAAAGGTCACCGGGCCTGGTGTCACTTTAAAGAAGCAGTCCAGTTACACCTTTGTGGGCTTATAACTTGGCTTCTGAATGTCCTAGAGAGGTTAGGTTTGTTTTAGTGTTCTCCAAACAACAGCCCCTACAACCACAAAAAGGAATGGAGTCATTAGCACTTATGGTTTGTAAATGGCACCCAGAATTATGTTGCACGAAGCACAATTTCACATCATTCTGGGTTCATTTGTGTGAAAACAAGGTCCAATCAGGCTGAAACGTTACAGGAAGGTAGAATCTATTGAGTTGTAAGCGATCTGAACGTTTCATGATGATAGCACTTTCCTAAGGGGGTCAAACCATGTCCCAAAGGTCACCGGATCTGGTGTCAATTTAAAGAAGTAGTCCAGTTACACATTTGTGGGCTTATAACTTGGCTTCTGAATGTCCTAGAGAGATCAGGTTTGTTTTAATGTACTCCAACCAACAGCCCCTACAACCACAAAAAGGAATGGAGTCATTAGCACTTATGGTTTGTAAATGGCACCCAGAATTATGCTGCACTAAGCACAATTTCACATCATTCTGGGTTCATTTGTGTGAAAACAAGGTCCAATCAGGCTGAAACGTTACAAGAAGGTAGAATCTTTTGAGTTGTAAGTGATCTGAACTTTTCATGATGATCGCACATTCCTATAGGGGGTCAAACCATGTCCCAAAGGTCACCGGGCCTGGTGTCACTTTAAAGAAGTAGTCCATTTACACCTTTGAGGGCTTATAACTTGGCTTCTGAATGTCCTAGAGAGATCAGGTTTGTTTTAATGTACTCCAGTCAACAGCCCCTACAACCCCAAAAAGGAATGGAGTCATTAGCACTTATGGTTTTTAAATGGCACCCAGAATTATGTTGCACGAAGCACAATTTCACATCATTCTGGGTTCATTTGTGTGAAAACAAGGTCCAATCAGGCTGAAACGTTACAAGAAGGTAGAATCTTTTGAGTTGTAAGTGATCTGAACTTTTCATGATGATCGCACATTCCTATAGGGGGTCAAACCATGTCCCAAAGGTCACCGGGCCTGGTGTCACTTTAAAGAAGTAGTCCATTTACACCTTTGAGGGCTTATAACTTGGCTTCTGAATGTCCTAGAGAGATCAGGTTTGTTTTAATGTACTCCAGTCAACAGCCCCTACAACCCCAAAAAGGAATGGAGTCATTAGCACTTATGGTTTTTAAATGGCACCCAGAATTATGTTGCACGAAGCACAATTTCACATCATTCTGGGTTCATTTGTGTGAAAACAAGGTCCAATCAGGCTGAAATGTTACAGGAAGGTAGAATCTATTGAGTTGTAAGTGATCTGAACGTTTCATGATGATAGCATTTTCCTAAGGGGGTCAAACCATGTCCCAAAGGTCACCGGGCCTGGTGTCACTTTAAAGAAGTAGTCCATTTACACCTTTGAGGGCTTATAACTTGGCTTCTGAATGTCCTAGAGAGATCAGGTTTGTTTTAATGTACTCCAGTCAACAGCCCCTACAACCCCAAAAAGGAATGGAGTCATTAGCACTTATGGTTTTTAAATGGCACCCAGAATTATGTTGCACGAAGCACAATTTCACATCATTCTGTGTTCATTTGTGTGAAAACAAGGTCCAATCAGGCTGAAACGTTACAAGAAGGTAGAATCTTTTGAGTTGTAAGTGATCTGAACTTTTCATGATGATCGCACATTCCTATAGGGGGTCAAACCATGTCCCAAAGGTCACCGGGCCTGGTGTCACTTTAAAGAAGTAGTCCATTTACACCTTTGAGGGCTTATAACTTGGCTTCTGAATGTCCTAGAGAGATCAGGTTTGTTTTAATGTACTCCAGTCAACAGCCCCTACAACCCCAAAAAGGAATGGAGTCATTAGCACTTATGGTTTTTAAATGGCACCCAGAATTATGTTGCACGAAGCACAATTTCACATCATTCTGGGTTCATTTGTGTGAAAACAAGGTCCAATCAGGCTGAAATGTTACAGGAAGGTAGAATCTATTGAGTTGTAAGTGATCTGAACGTTTCATGATGATAGCACTTTCCTAAGGGGGTCAAACCATGTCCCAAAGGTCACCGGGCCTGGTGTCACTTTAAAGAAGTAGTCCAGTTACACCTTTGTGGGCTTATAACTTGGCTTCTGAATGTCCTAGAGAGATCAGGTTTGTTTAAATGTACTCCAATCAACAGCCCCTACAACCACAAACAGGAATGGAGTCATTAGCACTTATGGTTTGTAAATGGCACCCAGACTTATGTTGCACGAAGCACAATTTCACATCATTCTGGGAACATTTGTGTGAAAACAAGGTCCAATCAGGCTGAAACGCTACAAGAAGGTAGAATCTATTGAGTTGTAAGTGATCTGAACGTTTCAAGATGATCGCACATTCCTATAGGGGGTAAAACTATGTCCCAAAGGTGACCGGGCCTGGTGTCACTTTAAAGAAGTAGTCCAGTTACACCATTGTGGGCTTATAACTTGGCTTCTGAATGTCCTAGAGAGGTTAGGTTTGTTTTAGTGTTCTCCAATCAACAGCCCCTACAACCACAAAAAGGAATGGAGTCATTAGCACTTATGGTTTGTAAATGGCACCCAGAATTATGTTGCACGAAGCACAATTTCACATCATTCTGGGTTCATTTGTGTGAAAACAAGGTCCAATCAGGCTGAAACGTTACAGGAAGGTAGAATCTATTGAGTTGTAAGTGATTTGAACGGTTCATGATGATAGCACTTTCCTAAGGGGGTCAAACCATGTCCCAGAGGTCACCGGATCTGATGTCAATTTAAAGAAGTAGTCCAGTTACACATTTGTGGGCTTATAACTTGGCTTCTGAATGTCCTAGAGAGATCAGGTTTGTTTTAGTGTACTCCAATCAACATCTCCTACAACCTCAAAAAGGAATGGAGTCATTAGCACTTATGGTTTTTAAATGGCACCCAGAATTATGCTGCACTAAGCACAATTTCACAACATTCTGGGTTCATTTTTGTGAAAACAAGGTCCAATCAGGCTGAAACGTTACAGGAAGGTAGAATCTATTGAGTTGTAAGTGATCTGAACGTTTCATGATGATAGCACTTTCCTAAGGGGGTCAAACCATGTCCCAAAGGTCACCGGGCCTGGTGTCACTTTAAAGAAGTAGTCCAGTTACACCTTTGTGGGCTTATAACTTGGCTTCTGAATGTCCTAGAGAGATCAGGTTTGTTTAAATGTACTCCAATCAACAGCCCCTACAACCACAAACAGGAATGGAGTCATTAGCACTTATGGTTTGTAAATGGCACCCAGACTTATGTTGCACGAAGCACAATTTCACATCATTCTGGGTTCATTTGTGTGAAAACAAGGTCCAATCAGGCTGAAACGTTACAGGAAGGTAGAATCTATGGAGTTGTAAGTGATCTGAACGTTTCATGATGATCGCTTATTCCTATAGGGGGTCAAACCATGTCCCAAAGGTCACCGGGCCTGGTGTCCCTTTAAAGAGGTAGTCCAGTTACACCTTTGAGGGCTTATAACCTGGCTTCTGAATATCCTAGAGAGATCAGGTTTGTTTTAGTGTACTCCAATCAACAGTTCCTACAACCTCAAAAAGGAATGGAGTCATTAGCACTTATGGTTTTTAAATGGCACCCAGAATTATGTTGCACGAAGCACAATTTCACATCATTCTGGGTTCATTTGTTTGAAAACAAGGTCCAATCAGGCTGAAATGTTACAGGCAGGTAGAATCTATTGAGTTGTAAGTGATCTGAACGTTTCATGATGATAGCACTTTCCTAAGGGGGTCAAACCATGTCCCAAAGGTCACCTGATCTGGTGTCAATTTAAAGAAGTAGTCCAGTTACACCTTTGTGGGCTTATAACTTGGCTTCTGAATGTCCAAGAGAGATCAGGTTTGTTTTAGTATACTCCAATCAACAGCCCCTACAACCACAAAAAGGAATGGAGTCATTAGAACTTATGGTTTTTAAATGGCACCCAGAATTATGTTGCATGAAGCACAATTTCACATCATTCTGGGTTCATTTGTGTGAAAACAAGGTCCAATCAGGCTGAAACGTTACAGGAAGGTAAAATCTAATGAGTTGTAAGTGATCTGAACGTTTCAAGATGATCGCACATTCCTATAGGGGGTCAAACCATGTCCCAAAGGTCACCGGGCCTGGTGTCACTTTAAAGAAGCAGTCCAGTTACACCTTTGTGGGCTTATAACTTGGCTTCTGAATGTCCTAGAGAGGTTAGGTTTGTTTTAGTGTTCTCCAAACAACAGCCCCTACAACCACAAAAAGGAATGGAGTCATTAGCACTTATGGTTTGTAAATGGCACCCAGAATTATGTTGCACGAAGCACAATTTCACATCATTCTGGGTTCATTTGTGTGAAAACAAGGTCCAATCAGGCTGAAACGTTACAGGAAGGTAGAATCTATTGAGTTGTAAGCGATCTGAACGTTTCATGATGATAGCACTTTCCTAAGGGGGTCAAACCATGTCCCAAAGGTCACCGGATCTGGTGTCAATTTAAAGAAGTAGTCCAGTTACACATTTGTGGGCTTATAACTTGGCTTCTGAATGTCCTAGAGAGATCAGGTTTGTTTTAATGTACTCCAACCAACAGCCCCTACAACCACAAAAAGGAATGGAGTCATTAGCACTTATGGTTTGTAAATGGCACCCAGAATTATGCTGCACTAAGCACAATTTCACATCATTCTGGGTTCATTTGTGTGAAAACAAGGTCCAATCAGGCTGAAACGTTACAAGAAGGTAGAATCTTTTGAGTTGTAAGTGATCTGAACTTTTCATGATGATCGCACATTCCTATAGGGGGTCAAACCATGTCCCAAAGGTCACCGGGCCTGGTGTCACTTTAAAGAAGTAGTCCATTTACACCTTTGAGGGCTTATAACTTGGCTTCTGAATGTCCTAGAGAGATCAGGTTTGTTTTAATGTACTCCAGTCAACAGCCCCTACAACCCCAAAAAGGAATGGAGTCATTAGCACTTATGGTTTTTAAATGGCACCCAGAATTATGTTGCACGAAGCACAATTTCACATCATTCTGGGTTCATTTGTGTGAAAACAAGGTCCAATCAGGCTGAAACGTTACAAGAAGGTAGAATCTTTTGAGTTGTAAGTGATCTGAACTTTTCATGATGATCGCACATTCCTATAGGGGGTCAAACCATGTCCCAAAGGTCACCGGGCCTGGTGTCACTTTAAAGAAGTAGTCCATTTACACCTTTGAGGGCTTATAACTTGGCTTCTGAATGTCCTAGAGAGATCAGGTTTGTTTTAATGTACTCCAGTCAACAGCCCCTACAACCCCAAAAAGGAATGGAGTCATTAGCACTTATGGTTTTTAAATGGCACCCAGAATTATGTTGCACGAAGCACAATTTCACATGATTCTGGGTTCATTTGTGTGAAAACAAGGTCCAATCAGGCTGAAATGTTACAGGAAGGTAGAATCTATTGAGTTGTAAGTGATCTGAACGTTTCATGATGATAGCATTTTCCTAAGGGGGTCAAACCATGTCCCAAAGGTCACCGGGCCTGGTGTCACTTTAAAGAAGTAGTCCATTTACACCTTTGAGGGCTTATAACTTGGCTTCTGAATGTCCTAGAGAGATCAGGTTTGTTTTAATGTACTCCAGTCAACAGCCCCTACAACCCCAAAAAGGAATGGAGTCATTAGCACTTATGGTTTTTAAATGGCACCCAGAATTATGTTGCACGAAGCACAATTTCACATCATTCTGTGTTCATTTGTGTGAAAACAAGGTCCAATCAGGCTGAAACGTTACAAGAAGGTAGAATCTTTTGAGTTGTAAGTGATCTGAACTTTTCATGATGATCGCACATTCCTATAGGGGGTCAAACCATGTCCCAAAGGTCACCGGGCCTGGTGTCACTTTAAAGAAGTAGTCCATTTACACCTTTGAGGGCTTATAACTTGGCTTCTGAATGTCCTAGAGAGATCAGGTTTGTTTTAATGTACTCCAGTCAACAGCCCCTACAACCCCAAAAAGGAATGGAGTCATTAGCACTTATGGTTTTTAAATGGCACCCAGAATTATGTTGCACGAAGCACAATTTCACATCATTCTGGGTTCATTTGTGTGAAAACAAGGTCCAATCAGGCTGAAATGTTACAGGAAGGTAGAATCTATTGAGTTGTAAGTGATCTGAACGTTTCATGATGATAGCACTTTCCTAAGGGGGTCAAACCATGTCCCAAAGGTCACCGGGCCTGGTGTCACTTTAAAGAAGTAGTCCAGTTACACCTTTGTGGGCTTATAACTTGGCTTCTGAATGTCCTAGAGAGATCAGGTTTGTTTAAATGTACTCCAATCAACAGCCCCTACAACCACAAACAGGAATGGAGTCATTAGCACTTATGGTTTGTAAATGGCACCCAGACTTATGTTGCACGAAGCACAATTTCACATCATTCTGGGAACATTTGTGTGAAAACAAGGTCCAATCAGGCTGAAACGCTACAAGAAGGTAGAATCTATTGAGTTGTAAGTGATCTGAACGTTTCAAGATGATCGCACATTCCTATAGGGGGTAAAACTATGTCCCAAAGGTGACCGGGCCTGGTGTCACTTTAAAGAAGTAGTCCAGTTACACCATTGTGGGCTTATAACTTGGCTTCTGAATGTCCTAGAGAGGTTAGGTTTGTTTTAGTGTTCTCCAATCAACAGCCCCTACAACCACAAAAAGGAATGGAGTCATTAGCACTTATGGTTTGTAAATGGCACCCAGAATTATGTTGCACGAAGCACAATTTCACATCATTCTGGGTTCATTTGTGTGAAAACAAGGTCCAATCAGGCTGAAACGTTACAGGAAGGTAGAATCTATTGAGTTGTATGTGATTTGAACGGTTCATGATGATAGCACTTTCCTAAGGGGGTCAAACCATGTCCCAGAGGTCACCGGATCTGATGTCAATTTAAAGAAGTAGTCCAGTTACACATTTGTGGGCTTATAACTTGGCTTCTGAATGTCCTAGAGAGATCAGGTTTGTTTTAGTGTACTCCAATCAACATCTCCTACAACCTCAAAAAGGAATGGAGTCATTAGCACTTATGGTTTTTAAATGGCACCCAGAATTATGCTGCACTAAGCACAATTTCACAACATTCTGGGTTCATTTTTGTGAAAACAAGGTCCAATCAGGCTGAATCGTTACAGGAAGGTAGAATCTATTGAGTTGTAAGTGATCTGAACGTTTCATGATGATAGCACTTTCCTAAGGGGGTCAAACCATGTCCCAAAGGTCACCGGATCTGGTGTCAATTTAAAGAAGTAGTCCAGTTACACCTTTGTGGGCTTATAACTTGGCTTCTGAATGTCCTAGAGAGATCAGGTTTGTTTTAGTATACTCCAATCAACAGCCCCTACAACCACAAAAAGGAATGGAGTCATTAGCACTTATGGTGTTTAAATGGCACCCAGAATTTTGTTGCACGAAGCACAATTTCACATCATTCTGGGTTCATTTGTGTGAAAACAAGGTCCAATCAGGCTGAAACGCTACAAGAAGGTAAAATCTATTGAGTTGTAAGTGATCTGAACGTTTCATAATGATAGCACTTTCCTAAGGGGGTCAAACCATGTCCCAAAGGTCACCGGGCCTGGTGTCACTTTAAAGAAGTAGTCCAGTTACACCTTTGTGGGCTTATAACTTGGCTTCTGAATGTCCTAGAGAGATCAGGTTTGTTTAAATGTACTCCAATCAACAGCCCCTACAACCACAAACAGGAATGGAGTCATTAGCACTTATGGTTTGTAAATGGCACCCAGACTTATGTTGCACGAAGCACAATTTCACATCATTCTGGGAACATTTGTGTGAAAACAAGGTCCAATCAGGCTGAAACGCTACAAGAAGGTAGAATCTATTGAGTTGTAAGTGATCTGAACGTTTCAAGATGATCGCACATTCCTATAGGGGGTAAAACTATGTCCCAAAGGTCACCGGGCCTGGTGTCACTTTAAAGAAGTAGTCCAGTTACACCTTTGTGGGCTTATAACTTGGCTTCTGAATGTCCTAGAGAGGTTAGGTTTGTTTTAGTGTACTCCAATCAACAGCCCCTACAACCACAAACAGGAATGGAGTCATTAGCACTTATGGTTTGTAAATGGCACCCAGAATTATGTTGCACGAAGCACAATTTCACATCATTCTGGGTTCATTTGTGTGAAAACAAGGTCCAATCAGGCTGAAACGTTACAGGAAGGTAGAATCTATTGAGTTGTAAGTGATCTGAACGTTTCATGATGATCGCTTATTCCTATAGGGGGTCAAACCATGTCCCAAAGGTCACCGGGCCTGGTGTCCCTTTAAAGAGGTAGTCCAGTTACACCTTTGAGGGCTTATAACCTGGCTTCTGAATATCCTAGAGAGATCAGGTTTGTTTTAGTGTACTCCAATCAACAGTTCCTACAACCTCAAAAAGGAATGGAGTCATTAGCACTTATGGTTTTTAAATGGCACCCAGAATTATGTTGCACGAAGCACAATTTCACATCATTCTGGGTTCATTTGTTTGAAAACAAGGTCCAATCAGGCTGAAATGTTACAGGAAGGTAGAATCTATTGAGTTGTAAGTGATCTGAACGTTTCATGATGATAGCACTTTCCTAAGGGGGTCAAACCATGTCCCAAAGGTCACCTGATCTGGTGTCAATTTAAAGAAGTAGTCCAGTTACACCTTTGTGGGCTTATAACTTGGCTTCTGAATGTCCTAGAGAGATCAGGTTTGTTTTAATGTACTCCAATCAACAGCCCCTACAACCACAAAAAGGAATGGAGTCATTAGCACTTATGGTTTTTAAAAGGCACCCAGAATTATGCTGCACTAAGCACAATTTCACATCATTCTGGGTTCATTTGTGTGAAAACAAGGTCCAATCAGGCTGAAATGTTACAGGAAGGTAGAATCTATTGAGTTGTAAGTGATCTGAACGTTTCATGATGATAGAACTTTCCTAAGGGGGTCAAACCATGTCCCAAAGGTCACCGGGCCTGGTGTCACTTTAAAGAAGTAGTCCAGTTACAACTTTGTGGGCTTATAACTTGGCTTCTGAATGTCCTAGAGAGGTTAGGTTTGTTTTAGTGTACTCCAATCAACAGCCCCTACAACCACAAAAAGGAATGGAGTCATTAGCACTTAAGGTTTGTAAATGGCACCCAGAATTATGTTGCACGAAGCACAATTTCACATCATTCTGGGTTCATTTGTGTGAAAACAAGGTCCAATCAGGCTGAAACGTTACAGGAAGGTAAAATCTAATGAGTTGTAAGTGATCTGAACGTTTCAAGATGATCGCACATTCCTCTAGGGGGTCAAACCATGTCCCAAAGGTCACCGGGCCTGGTGTCACTTTAAAGAAGCAGTCCAGTTACACCTTTGTGGGCTTATAACTTGGCTTCTGAATGTCCTAGAGAGGTTAGGTTTGTTTTAGTGTTCTCCAATCAACAGCCCCTACAACCACAAAAAGGAATGGAGTCATTAGCACTTATGGTTTGTAAATGGCACCCAGAATTATGTTGCACGAAGCACAATTTCACATCATTCTGGGTTCATTTGTGTGAAAACAAGGTCCAATCAGGCTGAAACGTTACAGGAAGGTAGAATCTATTGAGTTGTAAGCGATCTGAACGTTTCATGATGATAGCACTTTCCTAAGGGGGTCAAACCATGTCCCAAAGGTCACCGGATCTGGTGTCAATTTAAAGAAGTAGTCCAGTTACACATTTGTGGGCTTATAACTTGGCTTCTGAATGTCCTAGAGAGATCAGGTTTGTTTTAATGTACTCCAACCAATAGCCCCTACAACCACAAAAAGGAATGGAGTCATTAGCACTTATGGTTTTTAAATGGCACCCAGAATTATGTTGCACGAAGCACAATTTCACATCATTCTGGGTTCATTTGTGTGAAAACAAGGTCCAATCAGGCTGAAATGTTACAGGAAGGTAGAATCTATTGAGTTGTAAGTGATCTGAACGTTTCATGATGATAGTACTTTCCTAAGGGGGTCAAACCATGTCCCAAAGGTCACCGGATCTGGTGTCAATTTAAAGAAGTAGTCCAGTTACACCTTTGTGGGCTTAAAACTTGGCTTCTGAATGTCCTAGAGAGGTTAGGTTTGTTTTAGTGTACTCCAATCAACAGCCCCTACAACCACAAACAGGAATGGAGTCATTAGCACTTATGGTTTGTAAATGGCACCCAGAATTATGTTGCACGAAGCACAATTTCACATCATTCTGGGTTCATTTGTGTGAAAACAAGGTCCAATCAGGCTGAAACGTTACAGGAAGGTAGAATCTATTGAGTTGTAAGTGATCTGAACGTTTCATGATGATCGCTTATTCCTATAGGGGGTCAAACCATGTCCCAAAGGTCACCGGGCCTGGTGTCCCTTTAAAGAGGTAGTCCAGTTACACCTTTGAGGGCTTATAACCTGGCTTCTGAATATCCTAGAGAGATCAGGTTTGTTTTAGTGTACTCCAATCAACAGTTCCTACAACCTCAAAAAGGAATGGAGTCATTAGCACTTATGGTTTTTAAATGGCACCCAGAATTATGTTGCACGAAGCACAATTTCACATCATTCTGGGTTCATTTGTTTGAAAACAAGGTCCAATCAGGCTGAAATGTTACAGGAAGGTAGAATCTATTGAGTTGTAAGTGATCTGAACGTTTCATGATGATAGCACTTTCCTAAGGGGGTCAAACCATGTCCCAAAGGTCACCTGATCTGGTGTCAATTTAAAGAAGTAGTCCAGTTACACCTTTGTGGGCTTATAACTTGGCTTCTGAATGTCCTAGAGAGATCAGGTTTGTTTTAATGTACTCCAATCAACAGCCCCTACAACCACAAAAAGGAATGGAGTCATTAGCACTTATGGTTTTTAAAAGGCACCCAGAATTATGCTGCACTAAGCACAATTTCACATCATTCTGGGTTCATTTGTGTGAAAACAAGGTCCAATCAGGCTGAAATGTTACAGGAAGGTAGAATCTATTGAGTTGTAAGTGATCTGAACGTTTCATGATGATAGAACTTTCCTAAGGGGGTCAAACCATGTCCCAAAGGTCACCGGGCCTGGTGTCACTTTAAAGAAGTAGTCCAGTTACAACTTTGTGGGCTTATAACTTGGCTTCTGAATGTCCTAGAGAGGTTAGGTTTGTTTTAGTGTACTCCAATCAACAGCCCCTACAACCACAAAAAGGAATGGAGTCATTAGCACTTAAGGTTTGTAAATGGCACCCAGAATTATGTTGCACGAAGCACAATTTCACATCATTCTGGGTTCATTTGTGTGAAAACAAGGTCCAATCAGGCTGAAACGTTACAGGAAGGTAAAATCTAATGAGTTGTAAGTGATCTGAACGTTTCAAGATGATCGCACATTCCTATAGGGGGTCAAACCATGTCCCAAAGGTCACCGGGCCTGGTGTCACTTTAAAGAAGCAGTCCAGTTACACCTTTGTGGGCTTATAACTTGGCTTCTGAATGTCCTAGAGAGGTTAGGTTTGTTTTAGTGTTCTCCAATCAACAGCCCCTACAACCACAAAAAGGAATGGAGTCATTAGCACTTATGGTTTGTAAATGGCACCCAGAATTATGTTGCACGAAGCACAATTTCACATCATTCTGGGTTCATTTGTGTGAAAACAAGGTCCAATCAGGCTGAAACGTTACAGGAAGGTAGAATCTATTGAGTTGTAAGCGATCTGAACGTTTCATGATGATAGCACTTTCCTAAGGGGGTCAAACCATGTCCCAAAGGTCACCGGATCTGGTGTCAATTTAAAGAAGTAGTCCAGTTACACATTTGTGGGCTTATAACTTGGCTTCTGAATGTCCTAGAGAGATCAGGTTTGTTTTAATGTACTCCAACCAACAGCCCCTACAACCACAAAAAGGAATGGAGTCATTAGCACTTATGGTTTTTAAATGGCACCCAGAATTATGTTGCACGAAGCACAATTTCACATCATTCTGGGTTCATTTGTGTGAAAACAAGGTCCAATCAGGCTGAAATGTTACAGGAAGGTAGAATCTATTGAGTTGTAAGTGATCTGAACGTTTCATGATGATAGCACTTTCCTAAGGGGGTCAAACCATGTCCCAAAGGTCACCGGATCTGGTGTCAATTTAAAGAAGTAGTCCAGTTACACCTTTGTGGGCTTATAACTTGGCTTCTGAATGTCCTAGAGAGGTTAGGTTTGTTTTAGTGTACTCCAATCAACAGCCCCTACAACCACAAACAGGAATGGAGTCATTAGCACTTATGGTTTGTAAATGGCACCCAGAATTATGTTGCACGAAGCACAATTTCACATCATTCTGGGTTCATTTGTGTGAAAACAAGGTCCAATCAGGCTGAAACGTTACAGGAAGGTAGAATCTATTGAGTTGTAAGCGATCTGAACGTTTCATGATGATCGCTTATTCCTATAGGGGGTCAAACCATGTCCCAAAGGTCACCGGGCCTGGTGTCCCTTTAAAGAGGTAGTCCAGTTACACCTTTGAGGGCTTATAACCTGGCTTCTGAAAATCCTAGAGAGATCAGGTTTGTTTTAGTGTACTCCAATCAACAGTTCCTACAACCACAAAAAGGAATGGAGTCATTAGCACTTATGGTTTTTAAATGGCACCCAGAATTATGTTGCACGAAGCACAATTTCACATCATTCTGGGTTCATTTGTTTGAAAACAAGGTCCAATCAGGCTGAAATGTTACAGGAAGGTAGAATCTATTGAGTTGTAAGTGATCTGAACGTTTCATGATGATAGCACTTTCCTAAGGGGGTCAAACCATGTCCCAAAGGTCACCTGATCTGGTGTCAATTTAAAGAAGTAGTCCAGTTACACCTTTGTGGGCTTATAACTTGGCTTCTGAATGTCCTAGAGAGATCAGGTTTGTTTTAATGTACTCCAATCAACAGCCCCTACAACCACAAAAAGGAATGGAGTCATTAGCACTTATGGTTTTTAAAAGGCACCCAGAATTATGCTGCACTAAGCACAATTTCACATCATTCTGGGTTCATTTGTGTGAAAACAAGGTCCAATCAGGCTGAAATGTTAATGGAAGGTAGAATCTATTGAGTTGTAAGTGATCTGAACGTTTCATGATGATAGAACTTTCCTAAGGGGGTCAAACCATGTCCCAAAGGTCACCGGGCCTGGTGTCACTTTAAAGAAGTAGTCCAGTTACAACTTTGTGGGCTTATAACTTGGCTTCTGAATGTCCTAGAGAGGTTAGGTTTGTTTTAGTGTACTCCAATCAACAGCCCCTACAACCACAAAAAGGAATGGAGTCATTAGCACTTAAGGTTTGTAAATGGCACCCAGAATTATGTTGCACGAAGCACAATTTCACATCATTCTGGGTTCATTTGTGTGAAAACAAGGTCCAATCAGGCTGAAACGTTACAGGAAGGTAAAATCTAATGAGTTGTAAGTGATCTGAACGTTTCAAGATGATCGCACATTCCTATAGGGGGTCAAACCATGTCCCAAAGGTCACCGGGCCTGGTGTCACTTTAAAGAAGCAGTCCAGTTACACCTTTGTGGGCTTATAACTTGGCTTCTGAATGTCCTAGAGAGGTTAGGTTTGTTTTAGTGTTCTCCAATCAACAGCCCCTACAACCACAAAAAGGAATGGAGTCATTAGCACTTATGGTTTGTAAATGGCACCCAGAATTATGTTGCACGAAGCACAATTTCACATCATTCTGGGTTCATTTGTGTGAAAACAAGGTCCAATCAGGCTGAAACGTTACAGGAAGGTAGAATCTATTGAGTTGTAAGCGATCTGAACGTTTCATGATGATAGCACTTTCCTAAGGGGGTCAAACCATGTCCCAAAGGTCACCGGATCTGGTGTCAATTTAAAGAAGTAGTCCAGTTACACATTTGTGGGCTTATAACTTGGCTTCTGAATGTCCTAGAGAGATCAGGTTTGTTTTAATGTACTCCAACCAACAGCCCCTACAACCACAAAAAGGAATGGAGTCATTAGCACTTATGGTTTTTAAATGGCACCCAGAATTATGTTGCACGAAGCACAATTTCACATCATTCTGGGTTCATTTGTGTGAAAACAAGGTCCAATCAGGCTGAAATGTTACAGGAAGGTAGAATCTATTGAGTTGTAAGTGATCTGAACGTTTCATGATGATAGCACTTTCCTAAGGGGGTCAAACCATGTCCCAAAGGTCACCGGATCTGGTGTCAATTTAAAGAAGTAGTCCAGTTACACCTTTGTGGGCTTATAACTTGGCTTCTGAATGTCCTAGAGAGGTTAGGTTTTTTTTAGTGTACTCCAATCAACAGCCCCTACAACCACAAACAGGAATGGAGTCATTAGCACTTATGGTTTGTAAATGGCACCCAGAATTATGTTGCACGAAGCACAATTTCACATCATTCTGGGTTCATTTGTGTGAAAACAAGGTCCAATCAGGCTGAAACGTTACAGGAAGGTAGAATCTATTGAGTTGTAAGTGATCTGAACGTTTCATGATGATCGCTTATTCCTATAGGGGGTCAAACCATGTCCCAAAGGTCACCGGGCCTGGTGTCCCTTTAAAGAGGTAGTCCAGTTACACCTTTGAGGGCTTATAACCTGGCTTCTGAATATCCTAGAGAGATCAGGTTTGTTTTAGTGTACTCCAATCAACAGTTCCTACAACCTCAAAAAGGAATGGAGTCATTAGCACTTATGGTTTTTAAATGGCACCCAGAATTATGTTGCACGAAGCACAATTTCACATCATTCTGGGTTCATTTGTTTGAAAACAAGGTCCAATCAGGCTGAAATGTTACAGGAAGGTAGAATCTATTGAGTTGTAAGTGATCTGAACGTTTCATGATGATAGCACTTTCCTAAGGGGGTCAAACCATGTCCCAAAGGTCACCTGATCTGGTGTCAATTTAAAGAAGTAGTCCAGTTACACCTTTGTGGGCTTATAACTTGGCTTCTGAATGTCCTAGAGAGATCAGGTTTGTTTTAATGTACTCCAATCAACAGCCCCTACAACCACAAAAAGGAATGGAGTCATTAGCACTTATGGTTTTTAAAAGGCACCCAGAATTATGCTGCACTAAGCACAATTTCACATCATTCTGGGTTCATTTGTGTGAAAACAAGGTCCAATCAGGCTGAAATGTTACAGGAAGGTAGAATCTATTGAGTTGTAAGTGATCTGAACGTTTCATGATGATAGAACTTTCCTAAGGGGGTCAAACCATGTCCCAAAGGTCACCGGGCCTGGTGTCACTTTAAAGAAGTAGTCCAGTTACAACTTTGTGGGCTTATAACTTGGCTTCTGAATGTCCTAGAGAGGTTAGGTTTGTTTTAGTGTACTCCAATCAACAGCCCCTACAACCACAAAAAGGAATGGAGTCATTAGCACTTAAGGTTTGTAAATGGCACCCAGAATTATGTTGCACGAAGCACAATTTCACATCATTCTGGGTTCATTTGTGTGAAAACAAGGTCCAATCAGGCTGAAACGTTACAGGAAGGTAAAATCTAATGAGTTGTAAGTGATCTGAACGTTTCAAGATGATCGCACATTCCTATAGGGGGTCAAACCATGTCCCAAAGGTCACCGGGCCTGGTGTCACTTTAAAGAAGCAGTCCAGTTACACCTTTGTGGGCTTATAACTTGGCTTCTGAATGTCCTAGAGAGGTTAGGTTTGTTTTAGTGTTCTCCAATCAACAGCCCCTACAACCACAAAAAGGAATGGAGTCATTAGCACTTATGGTTTGTAAATGGCACCCAGAATTATGTTGCACGAAGCACAATTTCACATCATTCTGGGTTCATTTGTGTGAAAACAAGGTCCAATCAGGCTGAAACGTTACAGGAAGGTAGAATCTATTGAGTTGTAAGCGATCTGAACGTTTCATGATGATAGCACTTTCCTAAGGGGGTCAAACCATGTCCCAAAGGTCACCGGATCTGGTGTCAATTTAAAGAAGTAGTCCAGTTACACATTTGTGGGCTTATAACTTGGCTTCTGAATGTCCTAGAGAGATCAGGTTTGTTTTAATGTACTCCAACCAACAGCCCCTACAACCACAAAAAGGAATGGAGTCATTAGCACTTATGGTTTTTAAATGGCACCCAGAATTATGTTGCACGAAGCACAATTTCACATCATTCTGGGTTCATTTGTGTGAAAACAAGGTCCAATCAGGCTGAAATGTTACAGGAAGGTAGAATCTATTGAGTTGTAAGTGATCTGAACGTTTCATGATGATAGCACTTTCCTAAGGGGGTCAAACCATGTCCCAAAGGTCACCGGATCTGGTGTCAATTTAAAGAAGTAGTCCAGTTACACCTTTGTGGGCTTATAACTTGGCTTCTGAATGTCCTAGAGAGGTTAGGTTTGTTTTAGTGTACTCCAATCAACAGCCCCTACAACCACAAACAGGAATGGAGTCATTAGCACTTATGGTTTGTAAATGGCACCCAGAATTATGTTGCACGAAGCACAATTTCACATCATTCTGGGTTCATTTGTGTGAAAACAAGGTCCAATCAGGCTGAAACGTTACAGGAAGGTAGAATCTATTGAGTTGTAAGCGATCTGAACGTTTCATGATGATCGCTTATTCCTATAGGGGGTCAAACCATGTCCCAAAGGTCACCGGGCCTGGTGTCCCTTTAAAGAGGTAGTCCAGTTACACCTTTGAGGGCTTATAACCTGGCTTCTGAATATCCTAGAGAGATCAGGTTTGTTTTAGTGTACTCCAATCAACAGTTCCTACAACCTCAAAAAGGAATGGAGTCATTAGCACTTATGGTTTTTAAATGGCACCCAGAATTATGTTGCACGAAGCACAATTTCACATCATTCTGGGTTCATTTGTTTGAAAACAAGGTCCAATCAGGCTGAAATGTTACAGGAAGGTAGAATCTATTGAGTTGTAAGTGATCTGAACGTTTCATGATGATAGCACTTTCCTAAGGGGGTCAAACCATGTCCCAAAGGTCACCTGATCTGGTGTCAATTTAAAGAAGTAGTCCAGTTACACCTTTGTGGGCTTATAACTTGGCTTCTGAATGTCCTAGAGAGATCAGGTTTGTTTTAATGTACTCCAATCAACAGCCCCTACAACCACAAAAAGGAATGGAGTCATTAGCACTTATGGTTTTTAAAAGGCACCCAGAATTATGCTGCACTAAGCACAATTTCACATCATTCTGGGTTCATTTGTGTGAAAACAAGGTCCAATCAGGCTGAAATGTTAATGGAAGGTAGAATCTATTGAGTTGTAAGTGATCTGAACGTTTCATGATGATAGAACTTTCCTAAGGGGGTCAAACCATGTCCCAAAGGTCACCGGGCCTGGTGTCACTTTAAAGAAGTAGTCCAGTTACAACTTTGTGGGCTTATAACTTGGCTTCTGAATGTCCTAGAGAGGTTAGGTTTGTTTTAGTGTACTCCAATCAACAGCCCCTACAACCACAAAAAGGAATGGAGTCATTAGCACTTAAGGTTTGTAAATGGCACCCAGAATTATGTTGCACGAAGCACAATTTCACATCATTCTGGGTTCATTTGTGTGAAAACAAGGTCCAATCAGGCTGAAACGTTACAGGAAGGTAAAATCTAATGAGTTGTAAGTGATCTGAACGTTTCAAGATGATCGCACATTCCTATAGGGGGTCAAACCATGTCCCAAAGGTCACCGGGCCTGGTGTCACTTTAAAGAAGCAGTCCAGTTACACCTTTGTGGGCTTATAACTTGGCTTCTGAATGTCCTAGAGAGGTTAGGTTTGTTTTAGTGTTCTCCAATCAACAGCCCCTACAACCACAAAAAGGAATGGAGTCATTAGCACTTATGGTTTGTAAATGGCACCCAGAATTATGTTGCACGAAGCACAATTTCACATCATTCTGGGTTCATTTGTGTGAAAACAAGGTCCAATCAGGCTGAAACGTTACAGGAAGGTAGAATCTATTGAGTTGTAAGCGATCTGAACGTTTCATGATGATAGCACTTTCCTAAGGGGGTCAAACCATGTCCCAAAGGTCACCGGATCTGGTGTCAATTTAAAGAAGTAGTCCAGTTACACATTTGTGGGCTTATAACTTGGCTTCTGAATGTCCTAGAGAGATCAGGTTTGTTTTAATGTACTCCAACCAACAGCCCCTACAACCACAAAAAGGAATGGAGTCATTAGCACTTATGGTTTTTAAATGGCACCCAGAATTATGTTGCACGAAGCACAATTTCACATCATTCTGGGTTCATTTGTGTGAAAACAAGGTCCAATCAGGCTGAAATGTTACAGGAAGGTAGAATCTATTGAGTTGTAAGTGATCTGAACGTTTCATGATGATAGCACTTTCCTAAGGGGGTCAAACCATGTCCCAAAGGTCACCGGATCTGGTGTCAATTTAAAGAAGTAGTCCAGTTACACCTTTGTGGGCTTATAACTTGGCTTCTGAATGTCCTAGAGAGATCAGGTTTGTTTTAGTATACTCCAATCAACAGCCCCTACAACCACAAAAAGGAATGGAGTCATTAGCACTTATGGTGTTTAAATGGCACCCAGAATTTTGTTGCACGAAGCACAATTTCACATCATTCTGGGTTCATTTGTGTGAAAACAAGGTCCAATCAGGCTGAAACGCTACAAGAAGGTAGAATCTATTGAGTTGTAAGTGATCTGAACGTTTCATGATGATAGCACTTTCCTAAGGGGGTCAAACCATGTCCCAAAGGTCACCGGGCCTGAAGTCACTTTAAAGAAGTAGTCCAGTTACACCTTTGTGGGCTTATAACTTGGCTTCTGAATGTCCTAGAGAGATCAGGTTTGTTTAAATGTACTACAATCAACAGCCCCTACAACCACAAACAGGAATGGAGTCATTAGCACTTATGGTTTGTAAATGGCACCCAGACTTATGTTGCACGAAGCACAATTTCACATCATTCTGGGAACATTTGTGTGAAAACAAGGTCCAATCAGGCTGAAACGCTACAAGAAGCTAGAATCTATTGAGTTGTAAGTGATCTGAACGTTTCAAGATGATCGCACATTCCTATAGGGGGTAAAACTATGTCCCACAGGTCACCGGGCCTGGTGTCACTTTAAAGAAGTAGTCCAGTTACACCTTTGTGGGCTTATAACTTGGCTTCTGAATGTCCTAGAGAGGTTAGGTTTGTTTTAGTGTACTCCAATCAACAGCCCCTACAACCACAAACAGGAATGGAGTCATTAGCACTTATGGTTTGTAAATGGCACCCAGAATTATGTTGCACGAAGCACAATTTCACATCATTCTGGGTTCATTTGTGTGAAAACAAGGTCCAATCAGGCTGAAACGTTACAGGAAGGTAGAATCTATTGAGTTGTAAGTGATCTGAACGTTTCATGATGATCGCTTATTCCTATAGGGGGTCAAACCATGTCCCAAAGGTCACCGGGCCTGGTGTCCCTTTAAAGAGGTAGTCCAGTTACACCTTTGAGGGCTTATAACCTGGCTTCTGAATATCCTAGAGAGATCAGGTTTGTTTTAGTGTACTCCAATCAACAGTTCCTACAACCTCAAAAAGGAATGGAGTCATTAGCACTTATGGTTTTTAAATGGCACCCAGAATTATGTTGCACGAAGCACAATTTCACATCATTCTGGGTTCATTTGTTTGAAAACAAGGTCCAATCAGGCTGAAATGTTACAGGAAGGTAGAATCTATTGAGTTGTAAGTGATCTGAACGTTTCATGATGATAGCACTTTCCTAAGGGGGTCAAACCATGTCCCAAAGGTCACGTGATCTGGTGTCAATTTAAAGAAGTAGTCCAGTTACACCTTTGTGGGCTTATAACTTGGCTTCTGAATGTCCAAGAGAGATCAGGTTTGTTTTAGTATACTCCAATCAACAGCCCCTACAACCACAAAAAGGAATGGAGTCATTAGCACTTATGGTTTTTAAATGGCACCCAGAATTATGTTGCACGAAGCACAATTTCACATCATTCTGGGTTCATTTGTGTGAAAACAAGGTCCAATCAGGCTGAAATGTTACAGGAAGGTAGAATCTATTGAGTTGTAAGTGATCTGAACGTTTCATGATGATAGCACTTTCCTAAGGGGGTCAAACCATGTCCCAAAGGTCACCGGATCTGGTGTCAATTTAAAGAAGTAGTCCAGTTACACCTTTGTGGGCTTATAACTTGGCTTCTGAATGTCCTAGAGAGATCAGGTTTGTTTTAGTATACTCCAATCAACAGCCCCTACAACCACAAAAAGGAATGGAGTCATTAGCACTTATGGTGTTTAAATGGCACCCAGAATTTTGTTGCACGAAGCACAATTTCACATCATTCTGGGTTCATTTGTTTGAAAACAAGGTCCAATCAGGCTGAAATGTTACAGGAAGGTAGAATCTATTGAGTTGTAAGTGATCTGAACGTTTCATGATGATAGCACTTTCCTAAGGGGGTCAAACCATGTCCCAAAGGTCACGTGATCTGGTGTCAATTTAAAGAAGTAGTCCAGTTACACCTTTGTGGGCTTATAACTTGGCTTCTGAATGTCCAAGAGAGATCAGGTTTGTTTTAGTATACTCCAATCAACAGCCCCTACAACCACAAAAAGGAATGGAGTCATTAGCACTTATGGTTTTTAAATGGCACCCAGAATTATGTTGCACGAAGCACAATTTCACATCATTCTGGGTTCATTTGTGTGAAAACAAGGTCCAATCAGGCTGAAACGCTACAAGAAGGTAGAATCTATTGAGTTGTAAGTGATCTGAACGTTTCATGATGATAGCACTTTCCTAAGGGGGTCAAACCATGTCCCAAAGGTCACCGGGCCTGGTGTCACTTTAAAGAAGTAGTCCAGTTACACCTTTGTGGGCTTATAACTTGGCTTCTGAATGTCCTAGAGAGATCAGGTTTGTTTAAATGTACTCCAATCAACAGCCCCTACAACCACAAACAGGAATGGAGTCATTAGCACTTATGGTTTGTAAATGGCACCCAGACTTATGTTGCACGAAGCACAATTTCACATCATTCTGGGAACATTTGTGTGAAAACAAGGTCCAATCAGGCTGAAACGCTACAAGAAGGTAAAATCTATTGAGTTGTAAGTGATCTGAACGTTTCAAGATGATCGCACATTCCTATAGGGGGTAAAACTATGTCCCAAAGGTCACCGGGCCTGGTGTCACTTTAAAGAAGTAGTCCAGTTACACCTTTGTGGGCTTATAACTTGGCTTCTGAATGTCCTAGAGAGGTTAGGTTTGTTTTAGTGTACTCCAATCAACAGCCCCTACAACCACAAACAGGAATGGAGTCATTAGCACTTATGGTTTGTAAATGGCACCCAGAATTATGTTGCACGAAGCACAATTTCACATCATTCTGGGTTCATTTGTTTGAAAACAAGGTCCAATCAGGCTGAAATGTTACAGGAAGGTAGAATCTATTGAGTTGTAAGTGATCTGAACGTTTCATGATGATAGCACTTTCCTAAGGGGGTCAAACCATGTCCCAAAGGTCACCTGATCTGGTGTCAATTTAAAGAAGTAGTCCAGTTACACCTTTGTGGGCTTATAACTTGGCTTCTGAATGTCCAAGAGAGATCAGGTTTGTTTTAGTATACTCCAATCAACAGCCCCTACTACCACAAAAAGGAATGGAGTCATTAGCACTTATGGTTTTTAAATGGCACCCAGAATTATGTTGCACGAAGCACAATTTCACATCATTCTGGGTTCATTTGTGTGAAAACAAGGTCCAATCAGGCTGAAACGCTACAAGAAGGTAGAATCTATTGAGTTGTAAGTGATCTGAACGTTTCATGATGATAGCACTTTCCTAAGGGGGTCAAACCATGTCCCAAAGGTCACCGGGCCTGGTGTCAATTTAAAGAAGTAGTCCAGTTACACCTTTGTGGGCTTATAACTTGGCTTCTGAATGTCCTAGAGAGATCAGGTTTGTTTAAATGTACTCCAATCAACAGCCCCTACAACCACAAACAGGAATGGAGTCATTAGCACTTATGGTTTGTAAATGGCACCCAGACTTATGTTGCACGAAGCACAATTTCACATCATTCTGGGAACATTTGTGTGAAAACAAGGTCCAATCAGGCTGAAACGCTACAAGAAGGTAGAATCTATTGAGTTGTAAGTGATCTGAACGTTTCAAGATGATCGCTCATTCCTATAGGGGGTAAAACCATGTCCCAAAGGTCACCTGATCTGGTGTCAATTTAAAGAAGTAGTCCAGTTACACCTTTGTGGGCTTATAACTTGGCTTCTGAATGTCCTAGAGAGATCAGGTTTGTTTTAATGTACTCCAATCAACAGCCCCTACAACCACAAAAAGGAATGGAGTCATTAGCACTTATGGTTTTTAAAAGGCACCCAGAATTATGCTGCACTAAGCACAATTTCACATCATTCTGGGTTCATTTGTGTGAAAACAAGGTCCAATCAGGCTGAAATGTTACAGGAAGGTAGAATCTATTGAGTTGTAAGTGATCTGAACGTTTCATGATGATAGAACTTTCCTAAGGGGGTCAAACCATGTCCCAAAGGTCACCGGGCCTGGTGTCACTTTAAAGAAGTAGTCCAGTTACAACTTTGTGGGCTTATAACTTGGCTTCTGAATGTCCTAGAGAGGTTAGGTTTGTTTTAGTGTACTCCAATCAACAGCCCCTACAACCACAAAAAGGAATGGAGTCATTAGCACTTAAGGTTTGTAAATGGCACCCAGAATTATGTTGCACGAAGCACAATTTCACATCATTCTGGGTTCATTTGTGTGAAAACAAGGTCCAATCAGGCTGAAACGTTACAGGAAGGTAAAATCTAATGAGTTGTAAGTGATCTGAACGTTTCAAGATGATCGCACATTCCTCTAGGGGGTCAAACCATGTCCCAAAGGTCACCGGGCCTGGTGTCACTTTAAAGAAGCAGTCCAGTTACACCTTTGTGGGCTTATAACTTGGCTTCTGAATGTCCTAGAGAGGTTAGGTTTGTTTTAGTGTTCTCCAATCAACAGCCCCTACAACCACAAAAAGGAATGGAGTCATTAGCACTTATGGTTTGTAAATGGCACCCAGAATTATGTTGCACGAAGCACAATTTCACATCATTCTGGGTTCATTTGTGTGAAAACAAGGTCCAATCAGGCTGAAACGTTACAGGAAGGTAGAATCTATTGAGTTGTAAGCGATCTGAACGTTTCATGATGATAGCACTTTCCTAAGGGGGTCAAACCATGTCCCAAAGGTCACCGGATCTGGTGTCAATTTAAAGAAGTAGTCCAGTTACACATTTGTGGGCTTATAACTTGGCTTCTGAATGTCCTAGAGAGATCAGGTTTGTTTTAATGTACTCCAACCAATAGCCCCTACAACCACAAAAAGGAATGGAGTCATTAGCACTTATGGTTTTTAAATGGCACCCAGAATTATGTTGCACGAAGCACAATTTCACATCATTCTGGGTTCATTTGTGTGAAAACAAGGTCCAATCAGGCTGAAATGTTACAGGAAGGTAGAATCTATTGAGTTGTAAGTGATCTGAACGTTTCATGATGATAGCACTTTCCTAAGGGGGTCAAACCATGTCCCAAAGGTCACCGGATCTGGTGTCAATTTAAAGAAGTAGTCCAGTTACACCTTTGTGGGCTTATAACTTGGCTTCTGAATGTCCTAGAGAGGTTAGGTTTGTTTTAGTGTACTCCAATCAACAGCCCCTACAACCACAAACAGGAATGGAGTCATTAGCACTTATGGTTTGTAAATGGCACCCAGAATTATGTTGCACGAAGCACAATTTCACATCATTCTGGGTTCATTTGTGTGAAAACAAGGTCCAATCAGGCTGAAACGTTACAGGAAGGTAGAATCTATTGAGTTGTAAGTGATCTGAACGTTTCATGATGATCGCTTATTCCTATAGGGGGTCAAACCATGTCCCAAAGGTCACCGGGCCTGGTGTCCCTTTAAAGAGGTAGTCCAGTTACACCTTTGAGGGCTTATAACCTGGCTTCTGAATATCCTAGAGAGATCAGGTTTGTTTTAGTGTACTCCAATCAACAGTTCCTACAACCTCAAAAAGGAATGGAGTCATTAGCACTTTTGGTTTTTAAATGGCACCCAGAATTATGTTGCACGAAGCACAATTTCACATCATTCTGGGTTCATTTGTTTGAAAACAAGGTCCAATCAGGCTGAAATGTTACAGGAAGGTAGAATCTATTGAGTTGTAAGTGATCTGAACGTTTCATGATGATAGCACTTTCCTAAGGGGGTCAAACCATGTCCCAAAGGTCACCTGATCTGGTGTCAATTTAAAGAAGTAGTCCAGTTACACCTTTGTGGGCTTATAACTTGGCTTCTGAATGTCCTAGAGAGATCAGGTTTGTTTTAATGTACTCCAATCAACAGCCCCTACAACCACAAAAAGGAATGGAGTCATTAGCACTTATGGTTTTTAAAAGGCACCCAGAATTATGCTGCACTAAGCACAATTTCACATCATTCTGGGTTCATTTGTGTGAAAACAAGGTCCAATCAGGCTGAAATGTTACAGGAAGGTAGAATCTATTGAGTTGTAAGTGATCTGAACGTTTCATGATGATAGAACTTTCCTAAGGGGGTCAAACCATGTCCCAAAGGTCACCGGGCCTGGTGTCACTTTAAAGAAGTAGTCCAGTTACAACTTTGTGGGCTTATAACTTGGCTTCTGAATGTCCTAGAGAGGTTAGGTTTGTTTTAGTGTACTCCAATCAACAGCCCCTACAACCACAAAAAGGAATGGAGTCATTAGCACTTAAGGTTTGTAAATGGCACCCAGAATTATGTTGCACGAAGCACAATTTCACATCATTCTGGGTTCATTTGTGTGAAAACAAGGTCCAATCAGGCTGAAACGTTACAGGAAGGTAAAATCTAATGAGTTGTAAGTGATCTGAACGTTTCAAGATGATCGCACATTCCTATAGGGGGTCAAACCATGTCCCAAAGGTCACCGGGCCTGGTGTCACTTTAAAGAAGCAGTCCAGTTACACCTTTGTGGGCTTATAACTTGGCTTCTGAATGTCCTAGAGAGGTTAGGTTTGTTTTAGTGTTCTCCAATCAACAGCCCCTACAACCACAAAAAGGAATGGAGTCATTAGCACTTATGGTTTGTAAATGGCACCCAGAATTATGTTGCACGAAGCACAATTTCACATCATTCTGGGTTCATTTGTGTGAAAACAAGGTCCAATCAGGCTGAAACGTTACAGGAAGGTAGAATCTATTGAGTTGTAAGCGATCTGAACGTTTCATGATGATAGCACTTTCCTAAGGGGGTCAAACCATGTCCCAAAGGTCACCGGATCTGGTGTCAATTTAAAGAAGTAGTCCAGTTACACATTTGTGGGCTTATAACTTGGCTTCTGAATGTCCTAGAGAGATCAGGTTTGTTTTAATGTACTCCAACCAACAGCCCCTACAACCACAAAAAGGAATGGAGTCATTAGCACTTATGGTTTTTAAATGGCACCCAGAATTATGTTGCACGAAGCACAATTTCACATCATTCTGGGTTCATTTGTGTGAAAACAAGGTCCAATCAGGCTGAAATGTTACAGGAAGGTAGAATCTATTGAGTTGTAAGTGATCTGAACGTTTCATGATGATAGCACTTTCCTAAGGGGGTCAAACCATGTCCCAAAGGTCACCGGATCTGGTGTCAATTTAAAGAAGTAGTCCAGTTACACCTTTGTGGGCTTATAACTTGGCTTCTGAATGTCCTAGAGAGGTTAGGTTTGTTTTAGTGTACTCCAATCAACAGCCCCTACAACCACAAACAGGAATGGAGTCATTAGCACTTATGGTTTGTAAATGGCACCCAGAATTATGTTGCACGAAGCACAATTTCACATCATTCTGGGTTCATTTGTGTGAAAACAAGGTCCAATCAGGCTGAAACGTTACAGGAAGGTAGAATCTATTGAGTTGTAAGCGATCTGAACGTTTCATGATGATCGCTTATTCCTATAGGGGGTCAAACCATGTCCCAAAGGTCACCGGGCCTGGTGTCCCTTTAAAGAGGTAGTCCAGTTACACCTTTGAGGGCTTATAACCTGGCTTCTGAACATCCTAGAGAGATCAGGTTTGTTTTAGTGTACTCCAATCAACAGTTCCTACAACCTCAAAAAGGAATGGAGTCATTAGCACTTATGGTTTTTAAATGGCACCCAGAATTATGTTGCACGAAGCACAATTTCACATCATTCTGGGTTCATTTGTTTGAAAACAAGGTCCAATCAGGCTGAAATGTTACAGGAAGGTAGAATCTATTGAGTTGTAAGTGATCTGAACGTTTCATGATGATAGCACTTTCCTAAGGGGGTCAAACCATGTCCCAAAGGTCACCTGATCTGGTGTCAATTTAAAGAAGTAGTCCAGTTACACCTTTGTGGGCTTATAACTTGGCTTCTGAATGTCCTAGAGAGATCAGGTTTGTTTTAATGTACTCCAATCAACAGCCCCTACAACCACAAAAAGGAATGGAGTCATTAGCACTTATGGTTTTTAAAAGGCACCCAGAATTATGCTGCACTAAGCACAATTTCACATCATTCTGGGTTCATTTGTGTGAAAACAAGGTCCAATCAGGCTGAAATGTTACAGGAAGGTAGAATCTATTGAGTTGTAAGTGATCTGAACGTTTCATGATGATAGAACTTTCCTAAGGGGGTCAAACCATGTCCCAAAGGTCACCGGGCCTGGTGTCACTTTAAAGAAGTAGTCCAGTTACAACTTTGTGGGCTTATAACTTGGCTTCTGAATGTCCTAGAGAGGTTAGGTTTGTTTTAGTGTACTCCAATCAACAGCCCCTACAACCACAAAAAGGAATGGAGTCATTAGCACTTAAGGTTTGTAAATGGCACCCAGAATTATGTTGCACGAAGCACAATTTCACATCATTCTGGGTTCATTTGTGTGAAAACAAGGTCCAATCAGGCTGAAACGTTACAGGAAGGTAAAATCTAATGAGTTGTAAGTGATCTGAACGTTTCAAGATGATCGCACATTCCTATAGGGGGTCAAACCATGTCCCAAAGGTCACCGGGCCTGGTGTCACTTTAAAGAAGCAGTCCATTTACACCTTTGTGGGCTTATAACTTGGCTTCTGAATGTCCTAGAGAGGTTAGGTTTGTTTTAGTGTTCTCCAATCAACAGCCCCTACAACCACAAAAAGGAATGGAGTCATTAGCACTTATGGTTTGTAAATGGCACCCAGAATTATGTTGCACGAAGCACAATTTCACATCATTCTGGGTTCATTTGTGTGAAAACAAGGTCCAATCAGGCTGAAACGTTACAGGAAGGTAGAATCTATTGAGTTGTAAGCGATCTGAACGTTTCATGATGATAGCACTTTCCTAAGGGGGTCAAACCATGTCCCAAAGGTCACCGGATCTGGTGTCAATTTAAAGAAGTAGTCCAGTTACACATTTGTGGGCTTATAACTTGGCTTCTGAATGTCCTAGAGAGATCAGGTTTGTTTTAATGTACTCCAACCAACAGCCCCTACAACCACAAAAAGGAATGGAGTCATTAGCACTTATGGTTTTTAAATGGCACCCAGAATTATGTTGCACGAAGCACAATTTCACATCATTCTGGGTTCATTTGTGTGAAAACAAGGTCCAATCAGGCTGAAATGTTACAGGAAGGTAGAATCTATTGAGTTGTAAGTGATCTGAACGTTTCATGATGATAGCACTTTCCTAAGGGGGTCAAACCATGTCCCAAAGGTCACCGGATCTGGTGTCAATTTAAAGAAGTAGTCCAGTTACACCTTTGTGGGCTTATAACTTGGCTTCTGAATGTCCTAGAGAGATCAGGTTTGTTTTAGTATACTCCAATCAACAGCCCCTACAACCACAAAAAGGAATGGAGTCATTAGCACTTATGGTGTTTAAATGGCACCCAGAATTTTGTTGCACGAAGCACAATTTCACATCATTCTGGGTTCATTTGTGTGAAAACAAGGTCCAATCAGGCTGAAACGCTACAAGAAGGTAGAATCTATTGAGTTGTAAGTGATCTGAACGTTTCATGATGATAGCACTT
Organism: Nothobranchius furzeri; assembly: GCF_043380555.1. Classification (NCBI taxonomy): domain Eukaryota; kingdom Metazoa; phylum Chordata; class Actinopteri; order Cyprinodontiformes; family Nothobranchiidae; genus Nothobranchius; species Nothobranchius furzeri. Next base: position 468,389 of record NW_027223052.1, on the reverse strand, counting down.
TCCTAAGGGGGTCAAACCATGTCCCAAAGGTCACCGGGCCTGAAGTCACTTTAAAGAAGTAGTCCAGTTACACCTTTGTGGGCTTATAACTTGGCTTCTGAATGTCCTAGAGAGATCAGGTTTGTTTAAATGTACTACAATCAACAGCCCCTACAACCACAAACAGGAATGGAGTCATTAGCACTTATGGTTTGTAAATGGCACCCAGACTTATGTTGCACGAAGCACAATTTCACATCATTCTGGGAACATTTGTGTGAAAACAAGGTCCAATCAGGCTGAAACGCTACAAGAAGGTAGAATCTATTGAGTTGTAAGTGATCTGAACGTTTCAAGATGATCGCACATTCCTATAGGGGGTAAAACTATGTCCCACAGGTCACCGGGCCTGGTGTCACTTTAAAGAAGTAGTCCAGTTACACCTTTGTGGGCTTATAACTTGGCTTCTGAATGTCCAAGAGAGGTTAGGTTTGTTTTAGTGTACTCCAATCAACAGCCCCTACAACCACAAACAGGAATGGAGTCATTAGCACTTATGGTTTGTAAATGGCACCCAGAATTATGTTGCACGAAGCACAATTTCACATCATTCTGGGTTCATTTGTGTGAAAACAAGGTCCAATCAGGCTGAAACGTTACAGGAAGGTAGAATCTATTGAGTTGTAAGTGATCTGAACGTTTCATGATGATCGCTTATTCCTATAGGGGGTCAAACCATGTCCCAAAGGTCACCGGGCCTGGTGTCCCTTTAAAGAGGTAGTCCAGTTACACCTTTGAGGGCTTATAACCTGGCTTCTGAATATCCTAGAGAGATCAGGTTTGTTTTAGTGTACTCCAATCAACAGTTCCTACAACCTCAAAAAGGAATGGAGTCATTAGCACTTATGGTTTTTAAATGGCACCCAGAATTATGTTGCACGAAGCACAATTTCACATCATTCTGGGTTCATTTGTTTGAAAACAAGGTCCAATCAGGCTGAAATGTTACAGGAAGGTAGAATCTATTGAGTTGTAAGTGATCTGAACGTTTCATGATGATAGCACTTTCCTAAGGGGGTCAAACCATGTCCCAAAGGTCACGTGATCTGGTGTCAATTTAAAGAAGTAGTCCAGTTACACCTTTGTGGGCTTATAACTTGGCTTCTGAATGTCCAAGAGAGATCAGGTTTGTTTTAGTATACTCCAATCAACAGCCCCTACAACCACAAAAAGGAATGGAGTCATTAGCACTTATGGTTTTTAAATGGCACCCAGAATTATGTTGCACGAAGCACAATTTCACATCATTCTGGGTTCATTTGTGTGAAAACAAGGTCCAATCAGGCTGAAATGTTACAGGAAGGTAGAATCTATTGAGTTGTAAGTGATCTGAACGTTTCATGATGATAGCACTTTCCTAAGGGGGTCAAACCATGTCCCAAAGGTCACCGGATCTGGTGTCAATTTAAAGAAGTAGTCCAGTTACACCTTTGTGGGCTTATAACTTGGCTTCTGAATGTCCTAGAGAGATCAGGTTTGTTTTAGTATACTCCAATCAACAGCCCCTACAACCACAAAAAGGAATGGAGTCATTAGCACTTATGGTGTTTAAATGGCACCCAGAATTTTGTTGCACGAAGCACAATTTCACATCATTCTGGGTTCATTTGTGTGAAAACAAGGTCCAATCAGGCTGAAACGCTACAAGAAGGTAGAATCTATTGAGTTGTAAGTGATCTGAACGTTTCATGATGATAGCACTTTCCTAAGGGGGTCAAACCATGTCCCAAAGGTCACCGGGCCTGGTGTCACTTTAAAGAAGTAGTCCAGTTACACCTTTGTGGGCTTATAACTTGGCTTCTGAATGTCCTAGAGAGATCAGGTTTGTTTAAATGTACTCCAATCAACAGCCCCTACAACCACAAACAGGAATGGAGTCATTAGCACTTATGGTTTGTAAATGGCACCCAGACTTATGTTGCACGAAGTACAATTTCACATCATTCTGGGAACATTTGTGTGAAAACAAGGTCCAATCAGGCTGAAACGCTACAAGAAGGTAAAATCTATTGAGTTGTAAGTGATCTGAACGTTTCAAGATGATCGCACATTCCTATAGGGGGTAAAACTATGTCCCAAAGGTCACCGGGCCTGGTGTCACTTTAAAGAAGTAGTCCAGTTACACCTTTGTGGGCTTATAACTTGGCTTCTGAATGTCCTAGAGAGGTTAGGTTTGTTTTAGTGTACTCCAATCAACAGCCCCTACAACCACAAACACGAATGGAGTCATTAGCACTTATGGTTTGTAAATGGCACCCAGAATTATGTTGCACGAAGCACAATTTCACATCATTCTGGGTTCATTTGTTTGAAAACAAGGTCCAATCAGGCTGAAATGTTACAGGAAGGTAGAATCTATTGAGTTGTAAGTGATCTGAACGTTTCATGATGATAGCACTTTCCTAAGGGGGTCAAACCATGTCCCAAAGGTCACCTGATCTGGTGTCAATTTAAAGAAGTAGTCCAGTTACACCTTTGTGGGCTTATAACTTGGCTTCTGAATGTCCAAGAGAGATCAGGTTTGTTTTAGTATACTCCAATCAACAGCCCCTACTACCACAAAAAGGAATGGAGTCATTAGCACTTATGGTTTTTAAATGGCACCCAGAATTATGTTGCACGAAGCACAATTTCACATCATTCTGGGTTCATTTGTGTGAAAACAAGGTCCAATCAGGCTGAAACGCTACAAGAAGGTAGAATCTATTGAGTTGTAAGTGATCTGAACGTTTCATGATGATAGCACTTTCCTAAGGGGGTCAAACCATGTCCCAAAGGTCACCGGGCCTGGTGTCAATTTAAAGAAGTAGTCCAGTTACACCTTTGTGGGCTTATAACTTGGCTTCTGAATGTCCTAGAGAGATCAGGTTTGTTTAAATGTACTCCAATCAACAGCCCCTACAACCACAAACAGGAATGGAGTCATTAGCACTTATGGTTTGTAAATGGCACCCAGACTTATGTTGCACGAAGCACAATTTCACATCATTCTGGGAACATTTGTGTGAAAACAAGGTCCAATCAGGCTGAAACGCTACAAGAAGGTAGAATCTATTGAGTTGTAAGTGATCTGAACGTTTCAAGATGATCGCTCATTCCTATAGGGGGTAAAACTATGTCCCAAAGGTCACCGGGCCTGGTGTCACTTTAAAGAAGTAGTCCAGTTACACCTTTGTGGGCTTATAACTTGGCTTCTGAATGTCCTAGAGAGGTTAGGTTTGTTTTAGTGTACTCCAATCAACAGCCCCTACAACCACAAACAGGAATGGAGTCATTAGAACTTATGGTTTGTAAATGGCACCCAGAATTATGTTGCACGAAGCACAATTTCACATCATTCTGGGTTCATTTGTGTGAAAACAAGGTCCAATCAGGCTGAAACGTTACAGGAAGGTAGAATCTATGGAGTTGTAAGTGATCTGAACGTTTCATGATGATCGCTTATTCCTATAGGGGGTCAAACCATGTCCCAAAGGTCACCGGGCCTGGTGTCCCTTTAAAGAGGTAGTCCAGTTACACCTTTGAGGGCTTATAACCTGGCTTCTGAATATCCTAGAGAGATCAGGTTTGTTTTAGTGTACTCCAATCAACAGTTCCTACAACCTCAAAAAGGAATGGAGTCATTAGCACTTATGGTTTTTAAATGGCACCCAGAATTATGTTGCACGAAGCACAATTTCACATCATTCTGGGTTCATTTGTTTGAAAACAAGGTCCAATCAGGCTGAAATGTTACAGGAAGGTAGAATCTATTGAGTTGTAAGTGATCTGAACGTTTCATGATGATAGCACTTTCCTAAGGGGGTCAAACCATGTCCCAAAGGTCACCTGATCTGGTGTCAATTTAAAGAAGTAGTCCAGTTACACCTTTGTGGGCTTATAACTTGGCTTCTGAATGTCCAAGAGAGATCAGGTTTGTTTTAGTATACTCCAATCAACAGCCCCTACAACCACAAAAAGGAATGGAGTCATTAGAACTTATGGTTTTTAAATGGCACCCAGAATTATGTTGCATGAAGCACAATTTCACATCATTCTGGGTTCATTTGTGTGAAAACAAGGTCCAATCAGGCTGAAACGTTACAGGAAGGTAAAATCTAATGAGTTGTAAGTGATCTGAACGTTTCAAGATGATCGCACATTCCTATAGGGGGTCAAACCATGTCCCAAAGGTCACCGGGCCTGGTGTCACTTTAAAGAAGCAGTCCAGTTACACCTTTGTGGGCTTATAACTTGGCTTCTGAATGTCCTAGAGAGGTTAGGTTTGTTTTAGTGTTCTCCAATCAACAGCCCCTACAACCACAAAAAGGAATGGAGTCATTAGCACTTATGGTTTGTAAATGGCACCCAGAATTATGTTGCACGAAGCACAATTTCACATCATTCTGGGTTCATTTGTGTGAAAACAAGGTCCAATCAGGCTGAAACGTTACAGGAAGGTAGAATCTATTGAGTTGTAAGCGATCTGAACGTTTCATGATGATAGCACTTTCCTAAGGGGGTCAAACCATGTCCCAAAGGTCACCGGATCTGGTGTCAATTTAAAGAAGTAGTCCAGTTACACATTTGTGGGCTTATAACTTGGCTTCTGAATGTCCTAGAGAGATCAGGTTTGTTTTAATGTACTCCAACCAACAGCCCCTACAACCACAAAAAGGAATGGAGTCATTAGCACTTATGGTTTGTAAATGGCACCCAGAATTATGCTGCACTAAGCACAATTTCACATCATTCTGGGTTCATTTGTGTGAAAACAAGGTCCAATCAGGCTGAAACGTTACAAGAAGGTAGAATCTTTTGAGTTGTAAGTGATCTGAACTTTTCATGATGATCGCACATTCCTATAGGGGGTCAAACCATGTCCCAAAGGTCACCGGGCCTGGTGTCACTTTAAAGAAGTAGTCCATTTACACCTTTGAGGGCTTATAACTTGGCTTCTGAATGTCCTAGAGAGATCAGGTTTGTTTTAATGTACTCCAGTCAACAGCCCCTACAACCCCAAAAAGGAATGGAGTCATTAGCACTTATGGTTTTTAAATGGCACCCAGAATTATGTTGCACGAAGCACAATTTCACATCATTCTGGGTTCATTTGTGTGAAAACAAGGTCCAATCAGGCTGAAACGTTACAAGAAGGTAGAATCTTTTGAGTTGTAAGTGATCTGAACTTTTCATGATGATCGCACATTCCTATAGGGGGTCAAACCATGTCCCAAAGGTCACCGGGCCTGGTGTCACTTTAAAGAAGTAGTCCATTTACACCTTTGAGGGCTTATAACTTGGCTTCTGAATGTCCTAGAGAGATCAGGTTTGTTTTAATGTACTCCAGTCAACAGCCCCTACAACCCCAAAAAGGAATGGAGTCATTAGCACTTATGGTTTTTAAATGGCACCCAGAATTATGTTGCACGAAGCACAATTTCACATCATTCTGGGTTCATTTGTGTGAAAACAAGGTCCAATCAGGCTGAAATGTTACAGGAAGGTAGAATCTATTGAGTTGTAAGTGATCTGAACGTTTCATGATGATAGCACTTTCCTAAGGGGGTCAAACCATGTCCCAAAGGTCACCGGGCCTGGTGTCACTTTAAAGAAGTAGTCCAGTTACATCTTTGAGGGCTTATAACTTGGCTTCTGAATATCCTAGAGAGATCAGGTTTGTTTTAGTGTACTCCAATCAACAGCCCCTACAACCACAAAAAGGAATGGAGTCATTAGCACTTATGATTTTTAAATGGCACCCAGAATTATGTTGCACGAAGCACAATTTCACATCATTCTGGGTTCATTTGTGTGAAAACAAGGTCCAATCAGGCTGAAACGTTACAGGAAACTACAATCTATTGAGTTGTAAGTGATCTGAACGTTTCAAGATGATCGCACATTCCTATAGGGGGTCAAACCATGTCCCAAAGGTCACCAGATCTGGTGTCAATTTAAAGTAGTCCAGTTACACATTTGTGGGCTTATAACTTGGCTTCTGAATGTCCTAGAGAGATCAGGTTTGTTTTAATGTACTCCAACCAACAGCCCCTACAACCACAAAAAGGAATGGAGTCATTAGCACTTATGGTTTGTAAATGGCACCCAGAATTATGTTGCACGAAGCACAATTTCACATCATTCTGGGTCCATTTGTGTGAAAACAAGGTCCATTCAGGCTGAAACATTACAAGAAGGTAGAATCTATTGAGTTGTAAGTGATCTGAACGTTTCATGATGATCGCACATTCCTATAGGGGGTCAAACCATGTCCCAAAGGTAACCGGGCCTGGTGTCACTTTAAAGAAGTAGTCCAGTTACACCTTTGTGGGCTTATAACTTGGCTTCTGAATGTCCTAGAGAGATCAGGTTTGTTTTAGTATACTCCAATCAACAGCCCCTACAACCACAAAAAGGAATGGAGTCATTAGCACTTATGGTTTTTAAATGGCACCCAGAATTATGCTGCACTAAGCACAATTTCACATCATTCTGGGTTCGTTTGTGTGAAAACAAGGTCCAATCAGGCTGAAACGTTACAGGAAGGTAGAATCTATTGAGTTGTAAGTGATCTGAACGTTTCATGATGATAGCACTTTCCTAAGGGGGTCAAACCATGTCCCAAAGGTCACCGGGCCTGGTGTCACTTTAAAGAAGCAGTCCAGTTACACCTTTGTGGGCTTATAACTTGGCTTCTGAATGTCCTAGAGAGGTTAGGTTTGTTTTAGTGTTCTCCAATCAACAGCCCCTACAACCACAAAAAGGAATGGAGTCATTAGCACTTATGGTTTGTAAATGGCACCCAGAATTATGTTGCACAAAGCACAATTTCACATCATTCTGGGTTCATTTGTGTGAAAACAAGGTCCAATCAGGCTGAAAGAATCTATTGAGTTGTAAGTGATCTGAACGTTTCATGATGATAGCACTTTCCTAAGGGGGTCAAACCATGTCCCAAAGGTCACCGGGCCTGGTGTCACTTTAAAGAAGTAGTCCAGTTACACCTTTGTGGGCTTATAACTTGGCTTCTGAATGTCCTAGAGAGGTTAGGTTTGTTTTAGTGTTCTCCAATCAACAGCCCCTACAACCACAAAAAGGAATGGAGTCATTAGCACTTATGGTTTGTAAATGGCACCCAGAATTATGTTGCACAAAGCACAATTTCACATCATTCTGGGTTCATTTGTGTGAAAACAAGGTCCAATCAGGCTGAAAGAATCTATTGAGTTGTAAGTGATCTGAACGTTTCATGATGATAGCACTTTCCTAAGGGGGTCAAACCATGTCCCAAAGGTCACCGGATCTGGTGTCAATTTAAAGAAGTAGTCCAGTTACACATTTGTGGGCTTATAACTTGGCTTCTGAATGTCCTAGAGAGATCAGGTTTGTTTTAATGTACTCCAACCAACAGCCCCTACAACCACAAAAAGGAATGGAGTCATTAGCACTTATGGTTTGTAAATGGCACCCAGAATTATGCTGCACTAAGCACAATTTCACATCATTCTGGGTTCATTTGTGTGAAAACAAGGTCCAATCAGGCTGAAACGTTACAAGAAGGTAGAATCTTTTGAGTTGTAAGTGATCTGAACTTTTCATGATGATCGCACATTCCTATAGGGGGTCAAACCATGTCCCAAAGGTCACCGGGCCTGGTGTCACTTTAAAGAAGTAGTCCATTTACACCTTTGAGGGCTTATAACTTGGCTTCTGAATGTCCTAGAGAGATCAGGTTTGTTTTAATGTACTCCAGTCAACAGCCCCTACAACCCCAAAAAGGAATGGAGTCATTAGCACTTATGGTTTTTAAATGGCACCCAGAATTATGTTGCACGAAGCACAATTTCACATCATTCTGGGTTCATTTGTGTGAAAACAAGGTCCAATCAGGCTGAAACGTTACAAGAAGGTAGAATCTTTTGAGTTGTAAGTGATCTGAACTTTTCATGATGATCGCACATTCCTATAGGGGGTCAAACCATGTCCCAAAGGTCACCGGGCCTGGTGTCACTTTAAAGAAGTAGTCCATTTACACCTTTGAGGGCTTATAACTTGGCTTCTGAATGTCCTAGAGAGATCAGGTTTGTTTTAATGTACTCCAGTCAACAGCCCCTACAACCCCAAAAAGGAATGGAGTCATTAGCACTTATGGTTTTTAAATGGCACCCAGAATTATGTTGCACGAAGCACAATTTCACATCATTCTGGGTTCATTTGTGTGAAAACAAGGTCCAATCAGGCTGAAATGTTACAGGAAGGTAGAATCTATTGAGTTGTAAGTGATCTGAACGTTTCATGATGATAGCACTTTCCTAAGGGGGTCAAACCATGTCCCAAAGGTCACCGGGCCTGGTGTCACTTTAAAGAAGTAGTCCAGTTACATCTTTGAGGGCTTATAACTTGGCTTCTGAATATCCTAGAGAGATCAGGTTTGTTTTAGTGTACTCCAATCAACAGCCCCTACAACCACAAAAAGGAATGGAGTCATTAGCACTTATGATTTTTAAATGGCACCCAGAATTATGTTGCACGAAGCACAATTTCACATCATTCTGGGTTCATTTGTGTGAAAACAAGGTCCAATCAGGCTGAAACGTTACAGGAAACTACAATCTATTGAGTTGTAAGTGATCTGAACGTTTCAAGATGATCGCACATTCCTATAGGGGGTCAAACCATGTCCCAAAGGTCACCAGATCTGGTGTCAATTTAAAGTAGTCCAGTTACACATTTGTGGGCTTATAACTTGGCTTCTGAATGTCCTAGAGAGATCAGGTTTGTTTTAATGTACTCCAACCAACAGCCCCTACAACCACAAAAAGGAATGGAGTCATTAGCACTTATGGTTTGTAAATGGCACCCAGAATTATGTTGCACGAAGCACAATTTCACATCATTCTGGGTCCATTTGTGTGAAAACAAGGTCCATTCAGGCTGAAACATTACAAGAAGGTAGAATCTATTGAGTTGTAAGTGATCTGAACGTTTCATGATGATCGCACATTCCTATAGGGGGTCAAACCATGTCCCAAAGGTAACCGGGCCTGGTGTCACTTTAAAGAAGTAGTCCAGTTACACCTTTGTGGGCTTATAACTTGGCTTCTGAATGTCCTAGAGAGATCAGGTTTGTTTTAGTATACTCCAATCAACAGCCCCTACAACCACAAAAAGGAATGGAGTCATTAGCACTTATGGTTTTTAAATGGCACCCAGAATTATGCTGCACTAAGCACAATTTCACATCATTCTGGGTTCGTTTGTGTGAAAACAAGGTCCAATCAGGCTGAAACGTTACAGGAAGGTAGAATCTATTGAGTTGTAAGTGATCTGAACGTTTCATGATGATAGCACTTTCCTAAGGGGGTCAAACCATGTCCCAAAGGTCACCGGGCCTGGTGTCACTTTAAAGAAGCAGTCCAGTTACACCTTTGTGGGCTTATAACTTGGCTTCTGAATGTCCTAGAGAGGTTAGGTTTGTTTTAGTGTTCTCCAATCAACAGCCCCTACAACCACAAAAAGGAATGGAGTCATTAGCTCTTATGGTTTGTAAATGGCACCCAGAATTATGTTGCACAAAGCACAATTTCACATCATTCTGGGTTCATTTGTGTGAAAACAAGGTCCAATCAGGCTGAAAGAATCTATTGAGTTGTAAGTGATCTGAACGTTTCATGATGATAGCACTTTCCTAAGGGGGTCAAACCATGTCCCAAAGGTCACCGGGCCTGGTGTCACTTTAAAGAAGTAGTCCAGTTACACCTTTGTGGGCTTATAACTTGGCTTCTGAATGTCCTAGAGAGGTTAGGTTTGTTTTAGTGTACTCCAATCAACAGCCCCTAAAACCACAAAAAGGAATGGAGTCATTAGCACTTAAGGTTTGTAAATGGCACCCAGAATTATGTTGCACGAAGCACAATTTCACATCATTCTGGGTCCATTTGTGTGAAAACAAGGTCCAATCAGGCTGAAAGAATCTATTGAGTTGTAAGTGATCTGAACGTTTCATGATGATAGCACTTTCCTAAGGGGGTCAAACCATGTCCCAAAGGTCACCGGGCCTGGTGTCACTTTAAAGAAGTAGTCCAGTTAAACCTTTGAGGGCTTATAACTTGGCTTCTGAATGTCCTAGAGAGATCAGGTTTGTTTTAGTGTACTCCAATCAACAGCCCCTACAACCTCAAAAAGGAATGGAGTCATTAGCACTTATGGTTTTTAAATGGCACCCAGAATTATGTTGCACGAAGCACAATTTCACATCATTCTGGGTTCATTTGTGTGAAAACAAGGTCCAATCAGGCTCAAATGTTACAGGAAGGTAGAATCTATTGAGTTGTAAGTGATCTGAACGTTTCATGATTATAGCACTTTCCTAAGGGGGTCAAACCATGTCCCAAAGGTCACCGGATCTGGTGTCAATTTAAAGAAGTAGTCCAGTTACACCTTTGTGGGCTTATAACTTGGCTTCTGAATGTCCTAGAGAGATCAGGTTTGTTTTAGTATACTCCAATCAACAGCCCCTACAACCACAAAAATGAATGGAGTCATTAGCACTTATTGTGTTTAAATGGCACACAGAATTATGTTGCACGAAGCACAATTTCACATCATTCTGGGTTCATTTGTGTGAAAACAAGGTCCAATCAGGCTGAAACGCTACAAGAAGGTAGATTCTATTGAGTTGTAAGTGATCTGAACGTTTCATGATGATAGCACTTTCATAAGGGGGTCAAACCATGTCCCAAAGGTCACCGGGCCAGGTGTCACTTTAAAGAAGTAGTCCAGTTACACCTTTGTGGGCTTATAACTTGGCTTCTGAATGTCCTAGAGGGATCAGGTTTGTTTAAATGTACTCCAATCAACAGCCCCTACAACCACAAAAAGGAATGGAGTCTTTAGCACTTATGGTTTGTAAATGGCACCCAGAATTATGTTGCACGAAGCACAATTTCACATCATTCTGGGTTCATTTGTGTGAAAACAAGGTCCAATCAGGCTGAAACGTTACAGGAAGGTAGAATCTATTGAGTTGTAAGTGATCTGAACGTTTCATGATGATAGCCCTTTCCTAAGGGGGTCAAACCATGTCCCAAAGGTCACCGGGCCTGGTGTCACTTTAAAGAAGTAGTCCAGTTACACCTTTGTGGGCTTATAACTTGGCTTCTGAATGTCCTAGAGAGATCAGGTTTGTTTTAGTATACTACAGTCAACAGCCCCTACAACCACAAAAAGGAATGGAGTCATTTGCACTTATGGTGTTTAAATGGCACCCAGAATTTTGTTGCACCAAGCACAATTTCACATCATTCTGGGTTCATTTGTGTGAAAACAAGGTCCAATCAGGCTGTAACGCTACAAGAAGGTAGAATCTATTGAGTTGTAAGTGATCTGAACGTTTCATGATGATAGCACTTTCCTAAGGGGGTCAAACCATGTCCCAAAGGTCACCGGGCCTGGTGTCACTTTAAAGAAGTAGTCCAGTTACACCTTTGTGGGCTTATAACTTGGCTTCTGAATGTCCTAGAGAGGTTAGGTTTGTTTTAGTGTACTCCAATCAACAGCCCCTACAACCACAAAAAGGAATGGAGTCATTAGCACTTATGGTTTGTAAATGGCATCCAGAATTATGTTGCACGAAGCACAATTTCACATCATTCTGGGTTCATTTGTGTGAAAACAAGGTCCAATCAGGCTGAAACGTTACAGGAAGGTAGAATCTATTGAGTTGTAAGTGATCTGAACGTTTCATGATGATAGCACTTTCCTAAGGGGGTCAAACCATGTCCCAAACGTCACCTGATCTGGTGTCAATTTAAAGAAGTAGTCCAGTTACACCTTTGTGGGCTTATAACTTGGCTTCTGAATGTCCTAGAGAAATCAGGTTTGTTTTAATGTACTCCAATCAACAGCCCCTACAACCACAAAAAGGAATGGAGTCATTAGCACTTATGGTTTTTAAATGGCACCCAGAATTATGCTGCACTAAGCACAATTTCACATCATTCTGGGTTCATTTGTGTGAAAACAAGGTCCAATCAGGCTGAAATGTTACAGGAAGGTAGAATCTATCGAGTTGTAAGTGATCTGAACGTTTCATGATGATAGAACTTTCCTAAGGGGGTCAAACCATGTCCCAAAGGTCACCGGGCCTGGTGTCACTTTAAAGAAGTAGTCCAGTTACAACTTTGTGGGCTTATAACTTGGCTTCTGAATGTCCTAGAGAGGTTAGGTTTGTTTTAGTGTACTCCAATCAACAGCCCCTACAACCACAAAAAGGAATGGAGTCATTAGCACTTAAGGTTTGTAAATGGCACCCAGAATTATGTTGCACGAAGCACAATTTCACATCATTCTGGGTTCATTTGTGTGAAAACAAGGTCCAATCAGGCTGAAACGTTACAGGAAGGTAAAATCTAATGAGTTGTAAGTGATCTGAACGTTTCAAGATGATCGCACATTCCTATAGGGGGTCAAACCATGTCCCAAAGGTCACCGGGCCTGGTGTCACTTTAAAGAAGCAGTCCAGTTACACCTTTGTGGGCTTATAACTTGGCTTCTGAATGTCCTAGAGAGGTTAGGTTTGTTTTAGTGTTCTCCAATCAACAGCCCCTACAACCACAAAAAGGAATGGAGTCATTAGCACTTATGGTTTGTAAATGGCACCCAGAATTATGTTGCACGAAGCACAATTTCACATCATTCTGGGTTCATTTGTGTGAAAACAAGGTCCAATCAGGCTGAAACGTTACAGGAAGGTAGAATCTATTGAGTTGTAAGCGATCTGAACGTTTCATGATGATAGCACTTTCCTAAGGGGGTCAAACCATGTCCCAAAGGTCACCGGATCTGGTGTCAATTTAAAGAAGTAGTCCAGTTACACATTTGTGGGCTTATAACTTGGCTTCTGAATGTCCTAGAGAGATCAGGTTTGTTTTAATGTACTCCAACCAACAGCCCCTACAACCACAAAAAGGAATGGAGTCATTAGCACTTATGGTTTTTAAATGGCACCCAGAATTATGTTGCACGAAGCACAATTTCACATCATTCTGGGTTCATTTGTGTGAAAACAAGGTCCAATCAGGCTGAAACGTTACAGGAAGGTAGAATCTATTGAGTTGTAAGTGATCTGAACGTTTCATGATGATAGCCCTTTCCTAAGGGGGTCAAACCATGTCCCAAAGGTCACCGGGCCTGGTGTCACTTTAAAGAAGTAGTCCAGTTACACCTTTGTGGGCTTATAACTTGGCTTCTGAATGTCCTAGAGAGATCAGGTTTGTTTTAGTATACTACAGTCAACAGCCCCTACAACCACAAAAAGGAATGGAGTCATTAGCACTTATGGTTTGTAAATGGCATCCAGAATTATGTTGCACGAAGCACAATTTCACATCATTCTGGGTTCATTTGTGTGAAAACAAGGTCCAATCAGGCTGAAACGTTACAGGAAGGTAGAATCTATTGAGTTGTAAGTGATCTGAACGTTTCATGATGATAGCACTTTCCTAAGGGGGTCAAACCATGTCCCAAAGGTCACCTGATCTGGTGTCAATTTAAAGAAGTAGTCCAGTTACACCTTTGTGGGCTTATAACTTGGCTTCTGAATGTCCTAGAGAGATCAGGTTTGTTTTAATGTACTCCAATCAACAGCCCCTACAATCACAAAAAGGAATGGAGTCATTAGCACTTATGGTTTTTAAATGGCACCCAGAATTATGCTGCACTAAGCACAATTTCACATCATTCTGGGTTCATTTGTGTGAAAACAAGGTCCAATCAGGCTGAAATGTTACAGGAAGGTAGAATCTATTGAGTTGTAAGTGATCTGAACGTTTCATGATGATAGAACTTTCCTAAGGGGGTCAAACCATGTCCCAAAGGTCACCGGGCCTGGTGTCACTTTAAAGAAGTAGTCCAGTTACAACTTTGTGGGCTTATAACTTGGCTTCTGAATGTCCTAGAGAGGTTAGGTTTGTTTTAGTGTACTCCAATCAACAGCCCCTACAACCACAAAAAGGAATGGAGTCATTAGCACTTAAGGTTTGTAAATGGCACCCAGAATTATGTTGCACGAAGCACAATTTCACATCATTCTGGGTTCATTTGTGTGAAAACAAGGTCCAATCAGGCTGAAACGTTACAGGAAGGTAAAATCTAATGAGTTGTAAGTGATCTGAACGTTTCAAGATGATCGCACATTCCTATAGGGGGTCAAACCATGTCCCAAAGGTCACCGGGCCTGGTGTCACTTTAAAGAAGCAGTCCAGTTACACCTTTGTGGGCTTATAACTTGGCTTCTGAATGTCCTAGAGAGGTTAGGTTTGTTTTAGTGTTCTCCAATCAACAGCCCCTACAACCACAAAAAGGAATGGAGTCATTAGCACTTATGGTTTGTAAATGGCACCCAGAATTACGTTGCACGAAGCACAATTTCACATCATTCTGGGTTCATTTGTGTGAAAACAAGGTCCAATCAGGCTGAAACGTTACAGGAAGGTAGAATCTATTGAGTTGTAAGCGATCTGAACGTTTCATGATGATAGCACTTTCCTAAGGGGGTCAAACCATGTCCCAAAGGTCACCGGATCTGGTGTCAATTTAAAGAAGTAGTCCAGTTACACATTTGTGGGCTTATAACTTGGCTTCTGAATGTCCTAGAGAGATCAGGTTTGTTTTAATGTACTCCAACCAACAGCCCCTAAAACCACAAAAAGGAATGGAGTCATTAGCACTTATGGTTTTTAAATGGCACCCAGAATTATGTTGCACGAAGCACAATTTCACATCATTCTGGGTTCATTTGTGTGAAAACAAGGTCCAATCAGGCTGAAATGTTACAGGAAGGTAGAATCTATTGAGTTGTAAGTGATCTGAACGTTTCATGATGATAGCACTTTCCTAAGGGGGTCAAACCATGTCCCAAAGGTCACCGGATCTGGTGTCAATTTAAAGAAGTAGTCCAGTTACACCTTTGTGGGCTTATAACTTGGCTTCTGAATGTCCTAGAGAGATCAGGTTTGTTTTAGTATACTCCAATCAACAGCCCCTACAACCACAAAAAGGAATGGAGTCATTAGCACTTATGGTGTTTAAATGGCACCCAGAATTTTGTTGCACGAAGCACAATTTCACATCATTCTGGGTTCATTTGTGTGAAAACAAGGTCCAATCAGGCTGAAACGCTACAAGAAGGTAGAATCTATTGAGTTGTAAGTGATCTGAACGTTTCATGATGATAGCACTTTCCTAAGGGGGTCAAACCATGTCCCAAAGGTCACCGGGCCTGGTGTCACTTTAAAGAAGTAGTCCAGTTACACCTTTGTGGGCTTATAACTTGGCTTCTGAATGTCCTAGAGAGATCAGGTTTGTTTAAATGTACTCCAATCAACAGCCCCTACAACCACAAACAGGAATGGAGTCATTAGCACTTATGGTTTGTAAATGGCACCCAGACTTATGTTGCACGAAGCACAATTTCACATCATTCTGGGAACATTTGTGTGAAAACAAGGTCCAATCAGGCTGAAACGCTACAAGAAGGTAGAATCTATTGAGTTGTAAGTGATCTGAATGTTTCAAGATGATCGCACATTCCTATAGGGGGTAAAACTATGTCCCAAAGGTCACCGGGCCTGGTGTCACTTTAAAGAAGTAGTCCAGTTACACCTTTGTGGGCTTATAACTTGGCTTCTGAATGTCCTAGAGAGGTTAGGTTTGTTTTAGTGTACTCCAATCAACAGCCCCTACAACCACAAACAGGAATGGAGTCATTAGCACTTATGGTTTGTAAATGGCACCCAGAATTATGTTGCACGAAGCACAATTTCACATCATTCTGGGTTCATTTGTGTGAAAACAAGGTCCAATCAGGCTGAAACGTTACAGGAAGGTAGAATCTATTGAGTTGTAAGTGATCTGAACGTTTCATGATGATCGCTTATTCCTATAGGGGGTCAAACCATGTCCCAAAGGTCACCGGGCCTGGTGTCCCTTTAAAGAGGTAGTCCAGTTACACCTTTGAGGGCTTATAACCTGGCTTCTGAATATCCTAGAGAGATCAGGTTTGTTTTAGTGTACTCCAATCAACAGTTCCTACAACCTCAAAAAGGAATGGAGTCATTAGCACTTATGGTTTTTAAATGGCACCCAGAATTATGTTGCACGAAGCACAATTTCACATCATTCTGGGTTCATTTGTTTGAAAACAAGGTCCAATCAGGCTGAAATGTTACAGGAAGGTAGAATCTATTGAGTTGTAAGTGATCTGAACGTTTCATGATGATAGCACTTTCCTAAGGGGGTCAAACCATGTCCCAAAGGTCACCTGATCTGGTGTCAATTTAAAGAAGTAGTCCAGTTACACCTTTGTGGGCTTATAACTTGGCTTCTGAATGTCCAAGAGAGATCAGGTTTGTTTTAGTATACTCCAATCAACAGCCCCTACAACCACAAAAAGGAATGGAGTCATTAGCACTTATGGTTTTTAAATGGCACCCAGAATTATGTTGCACGAAGCACAATTTCACATCATTCTGGGTTCATTTGTGTGAAAACAAGGTCCAATCAGGCTGAAACGTTACAAGAAGGTAGAATCTATTGAGTTGTAAGTGATCTGAACGTTTCATGATGATAGAACTTTCCTAAGGGGGTCAAACCATGTCCCAAAGGTCACCGGATCTGGTGTCAATTTAAAGAAGTAGTCCAGTTACACCTTTGTGGGCTTATAACTTGGCTTCTGAATGTCCTAGAGAGATCAGGTTTGTTTTAGTATACTCCAATCAACAGCCCCTACAACCACAAAAAGGAATGGAGTCATTAGCACTTATGGTGTTTAAATGGCACCCAGAATTTTGTTGCACGAAGCACAATTTCACATCATTCTGGGTTCATTTGTGTGAAAACAAGGTCCAATCAGGCTGAAACGCTACAAGAAGGTAGAATCTATTGAGTTGTAAGTGATCTGAACGTTTCATGATGATTGCACTTTCCTAAGGGGGTCAAACCATGTCCCAAAGGTCACCGGGCCTGGTGTCACTTTAAAGAAGTAGTCCAGTTACACCTTTGTGGGCTTATAACTTGGCTTCTGAATGTCCTAGAGAGATCAGGTTTGTTTAAATGTACTCCAATCAACAGCCCCTACAACCACAAACAGGAATGGAGTCATTAGCACTTATGGTTTGTAAATGGCACCCAGACATATGTTGCACGAAGCACAATTTCACATCATTCTGGGAACATTTGTGTGAAAACAAGGTCCAATCAGGCTGAAACGCTACAAGAAGGTAGAATCTATTGAGTTGTAAGTGATCTGAACGTTTCAAGATGATCGCACATTCCTATAGGGGGTAAAACTATGTCCCAAAGGTCACCGGGCCTGGTGTCACTTTAAAGAAGTAGTCCAGTTACACCTTTGTGGGCTTATAACTTGGCTTCTGAATGTCCTAGAGAGGTTAGGTTTGTTTTAGTGTACTCCAATCAACAGCCCCTACAACCACAAACAGGAATGGGTCATTAGCACTTATGGTTTGTAAATGGCACCCAGAATTATGTTGCACGAAGCACAATTTCACATCATTCTGGGTTCATTTGTGTGAAAACAAGGTCCAATCAGGCTGAAACGTTACAGGAAGGTAGAATCTATTGAGTTGTAAGTGATCTGAACGTTTCATGATGATCGCTTATTCCTATAGGGGGTCAAACCATGTCCCAAAGGTCACCGGGCCTGGTGTCCCTTTAAAGAGGTAGTCCAGTTACACCTTTGAGGGCTTATAACCTGGCTTCTGAATATCCTAGAGAGATCAGGTTTGTTTTAGTGTACTCCAATCAACAGTTCCTACAACCTCAAAAAGGAATGGAGTCATTAGCACTTATGGTTTTTAAATGGCACCCAGAATTATGTTGCACGAAGCACAATTTCACATCATTCTGGGTTCATTTGTTTGAAAACAAGGTCCAATCAGGCTGAAATGTTACAGGAAGGTAGAATCTATTGAGTTGTAAGTGATCTGAACGTTTCATGATGATAGCACTTTCCTAAGGGGGTCAAACCATGTCCCAAAGGTCACCTGATCTGGTGTCAATTTAAAGAAGTAGTCCAGTTACACCTTTGTGGGCTTATAACTTGGCTTCTGAATGTCCTAGAGAGATCAGGTTTGTTTTAGTATACTCCAATCAACAGCCCTTACAACCACAAAAAGGAATGGAGTCATTAGCACTTATGGTTTTTAAATGGCACCCAGAATTATGTTGCACGAAGCACAATTTCACATCATTCTGGGTTCATTTGTGTGAAAACAAGGTCCAATCAGGCTGAAATGTTACAGGAAGGTAGAATCTATTGAGTTGTAAGTGATCTGAACGTTTCATGATGATAGCACTTTCCTAAGGGGGTCAAACCATGTCCCAAAGGTCACCGGGCCTGGTGTCACTTTAAAGAAGCAGTCCAGTTACACCTTTGTGGGCTTATAACTTGGCTTCTGAATGTCCTAGAGAGGTTAGGTTTGTTTTAGTGTTCTCCAATCAACAGCCCCTACAACCACAAAAAGGAATGGAGTCATTAGCACTTATGGTTTGTAAATGGCACCCAGAATTATGTTGCACGAAGCACAATTTCACATCATTCTGGGTTCATTTGTGTGAAAACAAGGTCCAATCAGGCTGAAACGTTACAGGAAGGTAGAATCTATTGAGTTGTAAGCGATCTGAACGTTTCATGAAGATAGCACTTTCCTAAGGGGGTCAAACCATGTCCCAAAGGTCACCGGATCTGGTTGTCAATTTAAAGAAGTAGTCCAGTTACACATTTGTGGGCTTATAACTTGGCTTCTGAATGTCCTAGAGAGATCAGGTTTGTTTTAATGTACTCCAACCAACAGCCCCTACAACCACAAAAAGGAATGGAGTCATTAGCACTTATGGTTTGTAAATGGCACCCAGAATTATGCTGCACTAAGCACAATTTCACATCATTCTGGGTTCATTTGTGTGAAAACAAGGTCCAATCAGGCTGAAACGTTACAAGAAGGTAGAATCTTTTGAGTTGTAAGTGATCTGAACTTTTCATGATGATCGCACATTCCTATAGGGGGTCAAACCATGTCCCAAAGGTCACCGGGCCTGGTGTCACTTTAAAGAAGTAGTCCATTTACACCTTTGAGGGCTTATAACTTGGCTTCTGAATGTCCTAGAGAGATCAGGTTTGTTTTAATGTACTCCAGTCAACAGCCCCTACAACCCCAAAAAGGAATGGAGTCATTAGCACTTATGGTTTTTAAATGGCACCTAGAATTATGTTGCACGAAGCACAATTTCACATCATTCTGGGTTCATTTGTGTGAAAACAAGGTCCAATCAGGCTGAAATGTTACAGGAAGGTAGAATCTATTGAGTTGTAAGTGATCTGAACGTTTCATGATGATAGCACTTTCCTAAGGGGGTCAAACCATGTCCCAAAGGTCACCGGACCTGGTGTCACTTTAAAGAAGTAGTCCAGTTACACATTTGTGGGCTTATAACTTGGCTTCTGAATATCCTAGAGAGATCAGGTTTGTTTTAGTGTACTCCAATCAACAGCCCCTACAACCACAAAAAGGAATGGAGTCATTAGCACTTATGATTTTTAAATGGCACCCAGAATTATGTTGCACGAAGCACAATTTCACATCATTCTGGGTTCATTTGTGTGAAAACAAGGTCCAATCAGGCTGAAACGTTACAGGAAACTACAATCTATTGAGTTGTAAGTGATCTGAACGTTTCAAGATGATCGCACATTCCTATAGGGGGTCAAACCATGTCCCAAAGGTCACCAGATCTGGTGTCAATTTAAAGTAGTCCAGTTACACATTTGTGGGCTTATAACTTGGCTTCTGAATGTCCTAGAGAGATCAGGTTTGTTTTAATGTACTCCAACCAACAGCCCCTACAACCACAAAGAGGAATGGAGTCATTAGCACTTATGGTTTGTAAATGGCACCCAGAATTATGTTGCACGAAGCACAATTTCACATCATTCTGGGTCCATTTGTGTGAAAACAAGGTCCATTCAGGCTGAAACATTACAAGAAGGTAGAATCTATTGAGTTGTAAGTGATCTGAACGTTTCATGATGATCGCACATTCCTATAGGGGGTCAAACCATGTCCCAAAGGTAACCGGGCCTGGTGTCACTTTAAAGAAGTAGTCCAGTTACACCTTTGTGGGCTTATAACTTGGCTTCTGAATGTCCTAGAGAGATCAGGTTTGTTTTAGTATACTCCAATCAACAGCCCCTACAACCACAAAAAGGAATGGAGTCATTAGCACTTATGGTTTTTAAATGGCACCCAGAATTATGCTGCACTAAGCACAATTTCACATCATTCTGGGTTCGTTTGTGTGAAAACAAGGTCCAATCAGGCTGAAACGTTACAGGAAGGTAGAATCTATTGAGTTGTAAGTGATCTGAACGTTTCATGATGATAGCACTTTCCTAAGGGGGTCAAACCATGTCCCAAAGGTCACCGGGCCTGGTGTCACTTTAAAGAAGCAGTCCAGTTACACCTTTGTGGGCTTATAACTTGGCTTCTGAATGTCCTAGAGAGGTTAGGTTTGTTTTAGTGTTCTCCAATCAACAGCCCCTACAACCACAAAAAGGAATGGAGTCATTAGCACTTATGGTTTGTAAATGGCACCCAGAATTATGTTGCACAAAGCACAATTTCACATCATTCTGGGTTCATTTGTGTGAAAACAAGGTCCAATCAGGCTGAAAGAATCTATTGAGATGTAAGTGATCTGAACGTTTCATGATGATAGCACTTTCCTAAGGGGGTCAAACCATGTCCCAAAGGTCACCGGGCCTGGTGTCACTTTAAAGAAGTAGTCCAGTTACACCTTTGTGGGCTTATAACTTTGCTTCTGAATGTCCTAGAGAGGTTAGGTTTGTTTTAGTGTACTCCAATCAACAGCCCCTAAAACCACAAAAAGGAATGGAGTCATTAGCACTTAAGGTTTGTAAATGGCACCCAGAATTATGTTGCACGAAGCACAATTTCACATCATTCTGGGTCCATTTGTGTGAAAACAAGGTCCAATCAGGCTGAAACGCTACAAGAAGGTAGAATCTATTGAGTTGTAAGTGATCTGAACGTTTCAAGATGATCGCACATTCCTATAGGGGGTAAAACCATGTCCCAAAGGTCACCGGGCCTGGTGTCACTTTAAAGAAGTAGTCCAGTTACACCTTTGAGGGCTTATAACTTGGCTTCTGAATGTCCTAGAGAGATCAGGTTTGTTTTAGTGTACTCCAATCAACAACCCCTACAACCTCAAAAAGGAATGGAGTCATTAGCACTTATGGTTTTTAAATGGCACCCAGAATTATGTTGCACGAAGCACAATTTCACATCATTCTGGGTTCATTTGTGTGAAAACAAGGTCCAATCAGGCTCAAATGTTACAGGAAGGTAGAATCTATTGAGTTGTAAGTGATCTGAACGTTTCATGATTATAGCACTTTCCTAAGGGGGTCAAACCATGTCCCAAAGGTCACCGGATCTGGTGTCAATTTAAAGAAGTAGTCCAGTTACACCTTTGTGGGCTTATAACTTGGCTTCTGAATGTCCTAGAGGTATCAGGTTTGTTTAAATGTACTCCAATCAACAGCCCCTACAACCACAAAAAGGAATGGAGTCTTTAGCACTTATGGTTTGTAAATGGCACCCAGAATTATGTTGCACGAAGCACAATTTCACATCATTCTGGGTTCATTTGTGTGAAAACAAGGTCCAATCAGGCTGAAACGTTACAGGAAGGTAGAATCTATTGAGTTGTAAGTGATCTGAACGTTTCATGATGATAGCCCTTTCCTAAGGGGGTCAAACCATGTCCCAAAGGTCACCGGGCCTGGTGTCACTTTAAAGAAGTAGTCCAGTTACACCTTTGTGGGCTTATAACTTGGCTTCTGAATGTCCTAGAGAGATCAGGTTTGTTTTAGTATACTACAATCAACAGCCCCTACAACCACAAAAAGGAATGGAGTCATTAGCACTTATGGTGTTTAAATGGCACCCAGAATTTTGTTGCACCAAGCACAATTTCACATCATTCTGGGTTCATTTGTGTGAAAACAAGGTCCAATCAGGCTGAAACGCTACAAGAAGGTAGAATCTATTGAGTTGTAAGTGATCTGAACGTTTCATGATGATCGCACATTCCTATAGGGGGTAAAACCATGTCCCAAAGGTCACCGGGCCTGGTGTCACTTTAAAGAAGTAGTCCAGTTACACCTTTGTGGGCTTATAACTTGGCTTCTGAATGTCCTAGAGAGGTTAGGTTTGTTTTAGTGTACTCCAATCAACAGCCCCTACAACCACAAAAAGGAATGGAGTCATTAGCACTTATGGTTTGTAAATGGCATCCAGAATTATGTTGCACGAAGCACAATTTCACATCATTCTGGGTTCATTTGTGTGAAAACAAGGTCCAATCAGGCTGAAACGTTACAGGAAGGTAGAATCTATTGAGTTGTAAGTGATTTGAACATTTCATGATGATAGCACTTTCCTAAGGGGGTCAAACCATGTCCCAGAGGTCACCGGATCTGGTGTCAATTTAAAGAAGTAGTCCAGTTACACATTTGTGGGCTTATAACTTGGCTTCTGAATGTCCTAGAGAGATCAGGTTTGTTTTAGTGTACTCCAATCAATATCTCCTACAACCTCAAAAAGGAATGGAGTCATTAGCACTTATGGTTTTTAAATGGCACCCAGAATTATGCTGCACTAAGCACAATTTCACAACATTCTGGGTTCATTTGTGTGAAAACAAGGTCCAATCAGGCTGAAACGTTACAGGAAGGTAGAATCTATTGAGTTGTAAGTGATCTGAACGTTTCATGATGATCGCACATTCCTATAGGGGGTCAAACCATGTCCCAAAGGTCACCGGGCCTGGTGTCCCTTTAAAGAGGTAGTCCAGTTACACCTTTGAGGGCTTATAACTTGGCTTCTGAATATCCTAGAGAGATCAGGTTTGTTTTAGTGTACTCCAATCAACAGTTCCTACAACCTCAAAAAGGAATGGAGTCATTAGCACTTATGGTTTTTAAATGCCACCCAGAATTATGTTGCACGAAGCACAATTTCACATAATTCTGGGTTCATTTGTGTGAAAACAAGGTCCAATCAGGCTGAAATGTTACAGGAAGGTAGAATCTATTGAGTTGTAAGTGATCTGAACGTTTCATGATGATAGCACTTTCCTAAGGGGGTCAAACCATGTCCCAAAGGTCACCGGATCTGGTGTCAATTTAAAGAAGTAGTCCAGTTACACCTTTGTGGGCTTATAACTTGGCTTCTGAATGTCCAAGAGAGATCAGGTTTGTTTTAGTATACTCCAATCAACAGCCCCTACAACCACAAAAAGGAATGGAGTCATTAGCACTTATGGTTTTTAAATGGCACCCAGAATTATGTTGCACGAAGCACAATTTCACATCATTCTGGGTTCATTTGTGTGAAAACAAGGTCCAATCAGGCTGAAACGTTACAGGAAGGTAAAATCTAATGAGTTGTAAGTGATCTGAACGTTTCAAGATGATCACACATTCCTATAGGGGGTCAAACCATGTCCCAAAGGTCACCGGGCCTGGTGTCACTTTAAAGAAGCAGTCCAGTTACACCTTTGAGGGCTTATAACTTGGCTTCTGAATGTCCTAGAGAGATCAGGTTTGTTTTAATGTACTCCAACCAACAGCCCCTACAACCACAAAAAGGAATGGAGTCATTAGCACTTATGGTTTGTAAATGGCACCCAGAATTATGCTGCACTAAGCACAATTTCACATCATTCTGGGTTCATTTGTGTGAAAACAAGGTCCAATCAGGCTGAAACGTTACAAGAAGGTAGAATCTATTGAGTTGTAAGTGATCTGAACTTTTCATGATGCCCGCAGATTCCTATAGGGGGTCAAACCATGTCCCAAAGGTCACCGGGCCTGGTGTCACTTTAAAGAAGTAGTCCATTTACATCTTTGAGGGCTTATAACTTGGCTTCTGAATGTCCTAGAGAGATCAGGTTTGTTTTAGTGTACTCCAATCAACAGCCCCTACAACCCCTAAAAGGAATGGAGTCATTAGCACTTATGGTGTTTAAATGGCACCCAGAATTATGTTGCACGAAGCACAATTTCACATCATTCTGGGTTCATTTGTGTGAAAACAAGGTCCAATCAGGCTGAAATGTTACAGGAAGGTAGAATATATTGAGTTGTAAGTGATCTGAACGTTTCATGATGATAGCCCTTTCCTAAGGGTGTCAAACCATGTCCCAAAGGTCACCGGGCCTGGTGTCACTTTAATGAAGTAGTCCAGTTACATCTTTGAGGGCTTATAACTTGGCTTCTGAATGTCCTAGAGAGATCAGGTTTGTTTTAGTGTACTCCAATCAACAGCCCCTACAACCACAAAAAGGAATGGAGTCATTAGCACTTATGGTTTTTAAATGGCACCCAGAATTATGTTGCACGAAGCACAATTTCACATCATTCTGGGTTCATTTGTGTGAAAACAAGGTCCAATCAGGCTGAAACGTTACAGGAAACTACAATCTATTGAGTTGTAAGTGATCTGAACGTTTCAAGATGATCGCACATTCCTATAGGGGGTCAAACCATGTCCCAAAGGTCACCGGGCCTGGTGTAACTTTAAAGAAGCAGTCCAGTTACACCTTTGTGGGCTTATAACTTAGCTTCGGAATGTCCTAGAGAGGTTAGGCTTGTTTTAGTGTTCTCCAATCAACAGCCCCTACAACCACAAAAAGGAATGGAGTCATTAGCACTTAGGGTTTGTAAATGGCACCCAGAATTATGTTGCACGAAGCACATTTTCACATCATTCTGGGTTCATTTGTGTGAAAACAAGGTCCAATCAGGCTGAAACGTTACAGGAAGGTAGAATCTATTGAGTTGTAAGTGATCTGAACGTTTCATGATGATAGCACTTTCCTAAGGGGGTCAAACAATGTCCCAAAGGTCACCAGATCTGGTGTCAATTTAAAGTAGTCCAGTTACACATTTGTGGGCTTATAACTTGGCTTCTGAATGTCCTAGAGAGATCAGGTTTGTTTTAGTATACTCCAATCAACAGCCCCTACAACCACAAAAAGGAATGGAGTCTTTAGCACTTATGGTTTTTAAATTGCACCCATAATTATGCTGCACTAAGCACAATTTCACATCATTCTGGGTTCATTTGTGTGAAAACAAGGTCCAATCAGGCTGAAACGTTACAGGAAGGTAGAATCTATTGAGTTGTAAGTGATCTGAACGTTTCATGATGATAGCACTTTCCTAAGGGGGTCATACCATGTCCCAAAGGTCACCGGGCCTGGTGTCACTTTAAAGAAGCAGTCCAGTTACACCTTTGTGGGCTTATAACTTGGCTTCTTAATGTCCTAGAGAGGTTAGGTTTGTTTTAGTGTTCTCCAATCAACAGCCCCTACAACCACAAAAAGGAATGGAGTCATTAGCACTTATGGTTTGTAAATGGCACCCAGAATTATGTTGCACGAAGCACAATTTCACATCATTCTGGGTTCATTTGTGTGAAAACAAGGTCCAATCAGGCTGAAAGAATCTATTGAGTTGTAAGTGATCTGAACGTTTCATGATGATAGCACTTTCCTAAGGGGGTCAAACCATGTCCCAAAGGTCACCGGGCCTGGTGTCACTTTAAAGAAGTAGTCCAGTTACACCTTTGTGGGCTTATAACTTGGCTTCTGAATGTCCTAGAGAGGTTAGGTTTGTTTTAGTGTACTCCAATCAACAGCCCCTACAACCACAAAAAGGAATGGAGTCATTAGCACTTAAGGTTTGTAAATGGCACCCAGAATTATGTTGCACGAAGCACAATTTCACATCATTCTGGGTCCATTTGTGTGAAAACAAGGTCCAATCAGGCTGAAACGCTACAAGAAGGTAGAATCTATTGAATTGTAAGTGATCTGAACGTTTCAAGATGATCGCACATTCCTATAGGGGGTAAAACCATGTCCCAAAGGTCACCGG
Organism: Nothobranchius furzeri; assembly: GCF_043380555.1. Classification (NCBI taxonomy): domain Eukaryota; kingdom Metazoa; phylum Chordata; class Actinopteri; order Cyprinodontiformes; family Nothobranchiidae; genus Nothobranchius; species Nothobranchius furzeri. The sequence continues at coordinate 442,324 of NW_027223052.1, read as the reverse complement.
GCCTGGTGTCACTTTAAAGAAGTAGTCCAGTTACACCTTTGAGGGCTTATACCTTGGCTTCTGAATGTCCTAGAGAGATCAGGTTTGTTTTAGTGTACTCCAATCAACAGCCCCTACAACCTCAAAAAGGAATGGAGTCATTAACACTTATGGTTTTTAAATGGCACCCAGAATTATGTTGCACGAAGCACAATTTCACATCATTCTGGGTTCATTTGTGTGAAAACAAGGTCCAATCAGGCTGAAATGTTACAGGAAGGTAGAATCTATTGAGTTGTAAGTGATCTGAACGTTTCATGATTATAGCACTTTCCTAAGGGGGTCAAACCATGTCCCAAAGGTCACCGGATCTGGTGTCAATTTAAAGAAGTAGTCCAGTTACACCTTTGTGGGCTTATAACTTGGCTTCTGAATGTCCTAGAGAGATCAGGTTTGTTTTAGTATACTCCAATCAACAGCCCCTACAACCACAAAAAGGAATGGAGTCATTAGCACTTACGGTGTTTAAATGGCACCCAGAATTATGTTGCACGAAGCACAATTTCACATCATTCTGGGTTCATTTGTGTGAAAACAAGGTCCAATCAGGCTGAAACGTTACAGGAAGGTAGAATCTATTGAGTTGTAAGTGATCTGAACGTTTCATGATGATAGTAATTTCCTAAGGGGGTCAAACCATGTCCCAAAGGTCACCGGGCCTGGTGTCACTTTAAAGAAGTAGTCCAGTTACACCTTTGTGGATTTATAACTTGGCTTCTGAATGTCCTAGAGAGGTTAGGTTTGTTTTAGTGTACTCCAATCAACAGCCCCTACAACCACAAAAAGGAATGGAGTCATTAGCACTTATGGTTTGTAAATGGCACCCAGAATTATGTTGCACGAAGCACAATTTCACATCATTCTGGGTCCATTTGTGTGAAAACAAGGTCCAATCAGGCTGAAACGCTACAAGAAGGTAGAATCTATTGAGTTGTAAGTGATCTGAACGTTTCAAGATGATCGCACATTCCTATTGGGGTTAAAACCATGTCCCAAAGGTCACCGGGCCTGGTGTCACTTTAAAGAAGTAGTCCAGTTACACCTTTGAGGGCTTTTAACTTGGCTTCTGAATGTCCTAAAGAGATCAGGTTTGTTTTAGTGTACTCCAATCAACAGCCCCTACAACCTCAAAAAGGAATGGAGTCATTAGCACTTATGGTTTTTAAATGGCACCCAGAATTATGTTGCACAAAGCACAATTTCACATCATTCTGGGTTCATTTGTGTGAAAACAAGGTCCAATCAGGCTGATACGTTACAGGAAGGTAGAATCTATTGAGTTGTAAGTGATCTGAACATTTCATGATGATAGCACTTTCCTAAGGGGGTCAAACAATGTCCCAAAGGTCACCAGATCTGGTGTCAATTTAAAGTAGTCCAGTTACACATTTGTGGGCTTATAACTTGGCTTCTGAATGTCCTAGAGAGATCAGGTTTGTTTTAGTATACTCCAATCAACAGCCCCTACAACCACAAAAAGGAAATGGAGTCATTAGCACTTATGGTTTTTAAATGGCACCCAGAATTATGCTGCACTAAGCACAATTTCACATCATTCTGGGTTCATTTGTGTGAAAACAAGGTCCAATCAGGCTGAAACGTTACAGGAAGGTAGAATCTATTGAGTTGTAAGTGATCTGAACGTTTCATGATGATAGCACTTTCCTAAGGGGGTCATACCATGTCCCAAAGGTCACCGGGCCTAGTGTCACTTTAAAGAAGCAGTCCAGTTACACCTTTGTGGGCTTATAACTTGGCTTCTGAATGTCCTAGAGAGGTTAGGTTTGTTTTAGTGTTCTCCAATCAACAGCCCCTACAACCACAAAAAGGAATGGAGTCATTAGCACTTATGGTTTGTAAATGGCACCCAGAATTATGTTGCACGAAGCACAAATTCACATCATTCTGGGTTCATTTGTGTGAAAACAAGGTCCAATCAGGCTGAAAGAATCTATTGAGTTGTAAGTGATCTGAACGTTTCATGATGATAGCACTTTCCTAAGGGGGTCAAACCATGTCCCAAAGGTCACCGGGCCTGGTGTCACTTTAAAGAAGTAGTCCAGTTACACCTTTGTGGGCTTATAACTTGGCTTCTGAATGTCCTAGAGAGGTTAGGTTTGTTTTAGTGTACTCCAATCAACAGCCCCTACAACCACAAAAAGGAATGGAGTCATTAGCACTTAAGGTTTGTAAATGGCACCCAGAATTATGTTGCACGAAGCACAATTTCACATAATTCTGGGTCCATTTGTGTGAAAACAAGGTCCAATCAGGCTGAAACGCTACAAGAAGGTAGAATCTATTGAGTTGTAAGTGATCTGAACGTTTCAAGATGATCGCACATTCCTATAGGGGGTAAAACCATGTCCCAAAGGTCACCGGGCCTGGTGTCACTTTAAAGAAGTAGTCCAGTTACACCTTTGAGGGCTTATACCTTGGCTTCTGAATGTCCTAGAGAGATCAGGTTTGTTTTAGTGTACTCCAATCAACAGCCCCTACAACCTCAAAAAGGAATGGAGTCATTAGCACTTATGGTTTTTAAATGGCACCCAGAATTATGTTGCACGAAGCACAATTTCACATCATTCTGGGTTCATTTGTGTGAAAACAAGGTCCAATCAGGCTGAAATGTTACAGGAAGGTAGAATCTATTGAGTTGTAAGTGATCTGAACGTTTCATGATTATAGCACTTTCCTAAGGGGGTCAAACCATGTCCCAAAGGTCACCGGATCTGGTGTCAATTTAAAGAAGTAGTCCAGTTACACCTTTGTGGGCTTATAACTTGGCTTCTGAATGTCCTAGAGAGATCAGGTTTGTTTTAGTATACTCCAATCAACAGCCCCTACAACCACAAAAAGGAATGGAGTCATTAGCACTTATGGTGTTTAAATGGCACCCAGAATTATGTTGCACGAAGCACAATTTCACATCATTCTGGGTTCATTTGTGTGAAAACAAGGTCCAATCAGGCTGAAACGTTACAGGAAGGTAGAATCTATTGAGTTGTAAGTGATGTGAACGTTTCATGATGATAGTAATTTCCTAAGGGGGTCAAACCATGTCCCAAAGGTCACCGGGCCTGGTGTCACTTTAAAGAAGTAGTCCAGTTACACCTTTGTGGGCTTATAACTTGGCTTCTGAATGTCCTACAGAGGTTAGGTTTGTTTTAGTGTACTCCAATCAACAGCCCCTACAACCACAAAAAGGAATGGAGTCATTAGCACTTATGGTTTATAAATGGCACCCAGAATTATGTTGCACGAAGCACAATTTCACATCATTCTGGGTCCATTTGTGTGAAAACAAGGTCCAATCAGGCTGAAACGCTACAAGAAGGTAGAATCTATTGAGTTGTAAGTGATCTGAACGTTTCAAGATGATCGCACATTCCTATAGGGGGTAAAACCATGTCCCAAAGGTCACCGGGCCTGGTGTCATTTCAAAGAAGTAGTCCAGTTACACCTTTGAGGGCTTTTAACTTGGCTTCTGAATGTGCAAGACAGATCAGGTTTGTTTTAGTGTACTCCAATCAACAGCCCCTACAACCTCAAAAAGGAATGGAGTCATTAGCACCTATGGTTTTTAAATGGCACCCAGAATTATGTTGCACGAAGCACAATTTCACATCATTCTGGGTTCATTTGTGTGAAAACAAGGTCCAATCAGGCTGAAACGTTACAGGAAGGTAGAATCTATTGAGTTGTAAGTGATCTGAACGTTTCATGATGATAGCACTTTCCTAAGGGGGTCAAACCATGTCCCAAAGGTCACCGGGCCTGGTGTCACTTTAAAGAAGTAGTCCAGTTACACCTTTGTGGGCTTATAACTTGGCTTCTGAATGTCCTAGAGAGGTTAGGTTTGTTTTAGTGTACTCCAATCAACAGCCCCTACAACCACAAAAAGGAATGGAGTCATTAGCACTTAAGGTTTGTAAATGGCACCCAGAATTATGTTGCACGAAGCACAATTTCACATCATTCTGGGTCCATTTGTGTGAAAACAAGGTCCAATCAGGCTGAAACGCTACAAGAAGGTAGAATCTATTGAGTTGTAAGTGATCTGAACGTTTCAAGATGATCGCACATTCCTATAGGGGGTAAAACCATGTCCCAAAGGTCACCGGGCCTGGTGTCACTTTAAAGAAGTAGTCCAGTTACACCTTTGAGGGCTTATACCTTGGCTTCTGAATGTCCTAGAGAGATCAGGTTTGTTTTAGTGTACTCCAATCAACAGCCCCTACAACCTCAAAAAGGAATGGAGTCATTAGCACTTATGGTTTTTAAATGGCACCCAGAATTATGTTGCACGAAGCACAATTTCACATCATTCTGGGTTCATTTGTGTGAAAACAAGGTCCAATCAGGCTGAAATGTTACAGGAAGGTAGAATCTATTGAGTTGTAAGTGATCTGAACGTTTCATGATTATAGCACTTTCCTAAGGGGGTCAAACCATGTCCCAAAGGTCACCGGATCTGGTGTCAATTTAAAGAAGTAGTCCAGTTACACCTTTGTCGGCTTATAACTTGGCTTCTGAATGTCCTAGAGAGATCAGGTTTGTTTAAGTATACTCCAATCAACAGCCCCTACAACCACAAAAAGGAATGGAGTCATTAGCACTTATGGTTTGTAAATGGCACCCAGAATTATGTTGCACGAAGCACAATTTCACATCATTCTGGGTCCATTTGTGTGAAAACAAGGTCCAATCAGGCTGAAACGCTACAAGAAGGTAGAATCTATTGAGTTGTAAGTGATCTGAACGTTTCAAGATGATCGCACATTCCTATAGGGGGTAAAACCATGTCCCAAAGGTCACCGGGCCTGGTGTCACTTTAAAGAAGTAGTCCAGTTACACCTTTGAGGGCTTTTAACTTGGCTTCTGAATGTCCTAGAGAGATCAGGTTTGTTTTAGTGTACTCCAATCAACAGCCCCTACAACCTCAAAAAGGAATGGAGTCATTAGCACTTATGGTTTTTAAATGGCACCCAGAATTATGTTGCACAAAGCACAATTTCACATCATTCTGGGTTCATTTGTGTGAAAACAAGGTCCAATCAGTCTGAAACGTTACAGGAAGGTAGAATCTATTGAGTTGTAAGTGATCTGAACGTTTCATGATGATAGCACTTTCCTAAGGGGGTAAAACCATGTCCCAAAGGTCACCGGATCTGGTGTCAATTTAAAGAAGTAGTCCAGTTACACATTTATGGGCTTATAACTTGGCTTCTGAATGTCCTAGAGAGATCAGGTTTGTTTTAATGTACTCCAACCAACAGCCCCTACAACCACAAAAAGGAATGGAGTCATTAGCACTTATGGTTTGTAAATGGCACCCAGAATTATGTTCCACGAAGCACAATTTCACATCATTCTGGGTCCATTTGTGTGAAAACAAGGTCCAATCAGGCTGAAACGTTACAAGAAGGTAGAATCTATTGAGTTGTAAGTGATCTGAACGTTTCATGATGATCGCACATTCCTATAGGGGGTCAAACCATGTCCCAAAGGTCACCGGGCCTGGTGTCCCTTTAAAGAGGTAGTCCAGTTACACCTTTGAGGGCTTATAACTTGGCTTCTGAATATCCTAGAGAGATCAGGTTTGTTTTAGTGTACTCCAATCAACAGTTCCTACAACCTCAAAAAGGAATGGAGTCATTAGCACTCATGGTTTTTAAATGGCACCCAGAATTATGTTGCACGAAGCACAATTTCACATCATTCTGGGTTCATTTGTGTGAAAACAAGGTCCAATCAGGCTGAAATGTTACAGGAAGGTAGAATCTATTGAGTTGTAAGTGATCTGAACGTTTCATGATGATAGCACTTTCCTAAGGGGGTCAAACCATGTCCCAAAGGTCACCGGATCTGGTGTCAATTTAAAGAAGTAGTCCAGTTACACCTTTGTGGGCTTATAACTTGGCTTCTAAATGTCCAAGAGAGATCAGGTTTGTTTTAGTATACTCCAATCAACAGCCCCTACAACCACAAAAAGGAATGGAGTCATTAGCACTTATGGTTTTTAAATGGCACCCAGAATTATGTTGCACGAAGCACAATTTCACATCATTCTGGGTTCATTTGTGTGAAAACAAGGTCCAATCAGGCTGAAATGTTACAGGAAGGTAGAATCTATTGAGTTGTAAGTGATCTGAACGTTTCATGATGATAGCACTTTCCAGAGGGGGTCAAACCATGTCCCAAAGGTCCCCTGATCTGGTGTCAATTTAAAGAAGTAGTCCAGTTACACCTTTGTGGGCTTATAACTTGGCTTCTGAATGTCCTAGAGAGATCAGATTTGTTTTATTATACTCCAATTGACAGCCCCTACAACCACAAAAAGGAATGGAGTCATTAGCACTTATGGTTTTTAAATGGCACCCAGAATTATGTTGCACGAAGCACAATTTCACATCATTCTGGGTTCATTTGTGTGAAAACAAGGTCCAATCAGGCTGAAACGTTACAGGAAGGTAAAATCTATTGAGTTGTAAGTGATCTGAACGTTTCAAGATGATCGCACATTCCTATAGGGGGTCAAACCATGTCCCAAAGGTCACCGGGGGTGGTGTCACTTTAAAGAAGCAGTCCAGTTAAACCTTTTTTGGGCTTATAACTTGGCTTCTGAATGTCCTAGAGAGATCAGGTTTGTTTTAGTGTACTCCAATCAACATCTCCTACAACCTCAAAAGGAATGGAGTCATTAGCACTTATGGTTTTTAAATGGCACCCAGAAATATGCTGCACTAAGCACAATTTCACAACATTCTGGGTTCATTTGTGTGAAAACAAGGTCCAATCAGGCTGAAATGTTACAGGAAGGTAGAATCTATTGAGTTGTAAGTGATCTGAACGTTTCATGATGATAGCACTTTCCTAAGGGGGTCAAACCATGTCCCAAAGGTCACCGGATCTGGTGTCACTTTAAAGAAGCTGTCCAGTTACACCTTTGTGGGCTTATAACTTGGCTTCTGAATGTCCTAGAGAGATCAGGTTTGTTTTAGTGTACTCCAATCAACATCCCCTACAACCTCAAAAAGGAATGGAGTCATTAGCACTTATGGTTTGTAAATGGCACCCAGAATTATGTTGCACGATGCACAATTTCACATCATTTTGGGTCCATTTGTGTGAAAACAAGGTCCAATCAGGCTGAAACGTTACAAGAAGGTAGAATCTATTGAGTTGTAAGTGATCTGAACGTTTCATGATGATCGCACATTCCTATAGGGGGTCAAACCATGTCCCAAAGGTCACCGGGCCTTGTGTCACTTTAAAGAAGTAGTCCAGTTACACCTTTGAGGGCTTATAACTTGGCTTCTGAATATCCTAGAGAGATCAGGTTTGTTTTAGTGTACTTCAATCAACAGCCCCTACAACCTCAAAAAGGAATGGAGTCATTAGCACTTATGGTTTTTAAATGGCACCCAGAATTATGTTGCATGAAGCACAATTTCACATCATTCTGGGTTCATTTGTGTGAAAACAAGGTCAAATCAGGCTGAAATGTTACAGGAAGGTAGAATCTATTGAGTTGTAAGTGATCTGAACGTTTCATGATGATAGCACTTTCCTAAGGGGGTCAAACCATGTCCCAAAGGTCACCGGATCTGGTGTCAATTTAAAGAAGTAGTCCAGTTACACATTTGTGGGCTTATAACTTGGCTTCTGAATGTCCTAGAGAGATCAGGTTTGTTTTAGTATACTCAAATCAACAGTCCCTACAACCACAAAAAGGAATGGAGTCATTAGCAGTTATGGTTTTTAAATGGCACCCAGAATTATGTTGCACGAAGCACAATTTCACATCATTCTGGGTTCATTTGTGTGAAAACAAGGTCCAATCAGGTTGAAACATTACAGGAAGGTAAAATCTATTGAGTTGTAAGTGATCTGAACGTTTCAAGATGATAGCACATTCCTATAGGCGGTCAAACCATGTCCCAAAGGTCCCCGGATCTGGTGTCAATTTAAAGAAGTAGTCCAGTTACACCTTTGTGGGCTTATAACTTGGCTTCTGAATGTCCTAGAGAGATCAGGTTTGTTTTATTATACTCCAGTCAACAGCCCCTACAACCACAAAAAGGAATGGAGTCATTAGCACTTATGGTTTTTAAATGGCACCCAGATTTATGTTGCACGAAGCACAATTTCACATCATTCTGGGTTCATTTGTGTGAAAACAAGGTCCAATCAGGCTGAAACGTTACAGGTGTTGCAAGTCCGAGCAACCAGTCAAGGCTTAGAAACAGTGGTCAGAGACAAGGGTCACACAAGGGTCAAGAGGACAAGAGTTCAGGACTTGCTGGTGAGGACAGAACTAGGCAAAGGGTCAAAAGACACGCTGGCTTCTGTGGATCCACCCATGGACACACCCCTGGGCCCGCCCCTAACTCCACCTCTGGCGGGAAAAGAAGGACTGGCATGGAGTGAGAAAAAGTCCAACTGAACCCAGGAGCTCTCAGGAATGCTGAAAGAAGATCTACAATTTGCTACCAATATGAAGATTTATGACCTGTGCTCTCATTCCAGGAGTGCAGCATGTAACTTTTGTGCCCTCATGTGAATACTGCATGTAGTGAAATGATACTAAATGTCTTATGTAGAGCTAAAAAAGTGTATTTGGTAAATGACCCCTTGACCTAAACTGTCAGGAGAGAATGACTTGTGACTCTTACATTGTTTAGAGCAGTCTCAGAAGTGATATAAAAGGATGCAGCTCAGATCGAGCGGGGCTTCGTTCTTGGGGAGATTCTGAGAAGACGAGAGCTAGTGTAAACTAACTCTTATTTAATCATTTTGAACTAATTCCTCCGTGGGGGATAGTAGTTGCTTTTCACTTTACCCATTTTTGTATTTTGATTTTGTAATAAACCTTTTTTGAAAAAGAAACATAATCCTGATTCTTTCAGGTTTTCTCTAAAGCTTCACGTTTGGGGCCCTGGCCATAAATTGCACAGAGGTAAGCATGTCGAAGATCGGTCTCTGAATTATCAGGACTTACTTTACAGTTTATAACAGTATAATATAAAGAAACCTTAAGATAAGGGAAGTTTTAACTTCCCCCTCCTTGCGAGTAACGAGTTGTCTTAAGGGCGATAAAAGCAAAATATTCGAGGTTATTTTGGCTCTGATTGCAGGTTGAAAAAGTCTCTAATCAGCTGGAAGGTTGGATTAATAAATAAATTGATAAACTTATGATAGCCTGATCAACTAGCATAAATCATTTTATAGTTACCAACCTCCCACATAAGCTGTTAGAGGCGCAATTAATTCCGGGTAATCCAAACAATTGCTGAGAGGCTTGGCTTGCCTCCAGAATTCTCTCTAGTATCTTAACCAAAAGGTAACGAGTTTAAAAGAAGTGTAGTACTCTGGGGCTGGCTATTCGTGCAAGTCATTTCACCTTTAAAATAAAAGACAAGATTCTAATTAGGTAGTCCAAACCCGGATCTAGTACGATTATACTCGTCGATACACCCCCGAACCCTGATGGATGCACCGTCTCATAAGTTCTAACGGAACTGGGTTTTAAAGGAACTGGTAAATGGGACGGGCACACGACACAGGAAGGTAAAATCTATTGAGTTGTAAGTGATCTGAACGTTTCAAGATGATCGCACATTCCTATAGGGGGTCAAACCATGTCCCAAAGGTCACCGGGCCTGGTGTCACTTTAAAGAAGCAGTCCAGTTACACCTTTGTGGGCTTATAACTTGGCTTCTGAATGTCCTAGAGAGATCAGGTTTGTTTTAGTGTACTCCAATCAACATCCCCTACAACCTCAAAAAGGAATGGAGTCATTAGCACTTATGGTTTGTAAATGGCACCCAGAATTATGTTGCACGAAGCACAATTTCACATCATTTTGGGTCCATTTGTGTGAAAACAAAGTCCAATCAGGCTGAAACGTTACAAGAAGGTAGAATCTATTGAGTTGTAAGTGATCTGAACGTTTCATGATGATCGCACATTCCTATAGGGGGTCAAACCATGTCCCAAAGGTCACCGGGCCTTGTGTCACTTTAAAGAAGTAGTCCAGTTACACCTTTGAGGGCTTATAACTTGGCTTCTGAATATCCTAGAGAGATCAGGTTTGTTTTAGTGTACTTCAATCAACAGCCCCTACAACCTCAAAAAGGAATGGAGTCATTAGCACTTATGGTTTTTAAATGGCACCCAGAATTATGTTGCATGAAGCACAATTTCACATCATTCTGGGTTCATTTGTGTGAAAACAAGGTCAAATCAGGCTGAAATGTTACAGGAAGGTAGAATCTATTGAGTTGTAAGTGATCTGAACGTTTCATGATGATAGCACTTTCCTAAGGGGGTCAAACCATGTCCCAAAGGTCACCGGATCTGGTGTCAATTTAAAGAAGTAGTCCAGTTACACCTTTGTGGGCTTATAACTTGGCTTCTGAATGTCCTAGAGAGATCAGGTTTGTTTTAGTATACTCAAATCAACAGTCCCTACAACCACAAAAAGGAATGGAGTCATTAGCAGTTATGGTTTTTAAATGGCACCCAGAATTATGTTGCACGAAGCACAATTTCACATCATTCTGGGTTCATTTGTGTGAAAACAAGGTCCAATCAGGCTGAAACGTTACAGGAAGGTAAAATCTATTGAGTTGTAAGTGATCTGAACGTTTCAAGATGATCGCACATTCCTATAGGGGGTCAAACCATGTCCCAAAGGTCAACGGGCCTGGTGTCACTTTAAAGAAGCAGTCCAGTTACACCTTTGTGGGCTTATAACTTGGCTTCTGAATGTCCTAGAGAGGTTAGGTTTGTTTTAGTGTTCTCCAATCAACAGCCCCTTCAACCACAAAAAGGAATGGAGTCATTAGCACTTATGGTTTGTAAATGGCACCCAGAATTATGTTGCACGAAGCACAATTTCACATCATGCTGGGTTCATTTGTGTGAAAACAAGGTCCAATCAGGCTGAAATGTTACAGGAAGGTAGAATCTATTGAGTTGTAAGCGATCTGAACGTTTCATGATGATAGCACTTTCCTAAGGGGGTCAAACCATGTCCCAAAGGTCACCGGATCTGGTGTCAATTTAAAGAAGTAGTCCAGTTACACCTTTGAGGGCTTATAACTTGGCTTCTGAATGTCCTAGAGAGATCAGGTTTGTTTTAGTGTACTCCAATCAACAGCCCCTACAACCTCAAAAAGGAATGGAGTCATTAGCACTTATGGTTTTTAAATGGCACCCAGAATTATGTTGCACGAAGAACAATTTCACATCATTCTTAGTTCATTTGTGTGAAAACAAGGTCCAATCAGGCTGAAATGTTACAGGAAGGTAGAATCTATTGAGTTGTAAGTGATCTGAACGTTTCATGATGATAGCACTTTCCAGAGGGGGTCAAACCATGTCCCAAAGGTCCCCTGATCTGGTGTCAATTTAAAGAAGTAGTCCAGTTACACCTTTGTGGGCTTATAACTTGGCTTCTGAATGTCCTAGAGAGATCAGATTTGTTTTATTATACTCCAATTGACAGCCCCTACAACCACAAAAAGGAATGGAGTCATTAGCACTTATGGTTTTTAAATGGCACCCAGAATTATGTTGCACGAAGCACAATTTCACATCATTCTGGGTTCATTTGTGTGAAAACAAGGTCCAATCAGGCTGAAACGTTACAGGAAGGTAAAATCTATTGAGTTGTAAGTGATCTGAACGTTTCAAGATGATCGCACATTCCTATAGGGGGTCAAACCATGTCCCAAAGGTCACCGGGGGTGGTGTCACTTTAAAGAAGCAGTCCAGTTAAACCTTTTTTGGGCTTATAACTTGGCTTCTGAATGTCCTAGAGAGATCAGGTTTGTTTTAGTGTACTCCAATCAACATCTCCTACAACCTCAAAAGGAATGGAGTCATTAGCACTTATGGTTTTTAAATGGCACCCAGAATTATGCTGCACTAAGCACAGTTTCACAACATTCTGGGTTCATTTGTGTGAAAACAAGGTCCAATCAGGCTGAAACGTTACAGGAAGGTAGAATCTATTGAGTTGTAAGTGATCTGAACGTTTCATGATGATAGCACTTTCCTAAGGGGGTCAAACCATGTCCCAAAGGTCACCGGATCTGGTGTCAATTTAAAGAAGTAGTCCAGTTACACATTTGTGTGCTTATAACTTGGCTTCTGAATGTCCTAGAGAGATCAGGTTTGTTTTAATGTCCTCCAACCAACAGCCCCTACAACCACAAAAAGGAATGGAGTCATTAGCACTTATGGTTTGTAAATGGCACCCAGAATTATGTTGCACGATGCACAATTTCACATCATTTTGGGTCCATTTGTGTGAAAACAAGGTCCAATCAGGCTGAAACGTTACAAGAAGGTAGAATCTATTGAGTTGTAAGTGATCTGAACGTTTCATGATGATCGCACATTCCTATAGGGGGTCAAACCATGTCCCAAAGGTCACCGGGCCTTGTGTCACTTTAAAGAAGTAGTCCAGTTACACCTTTGAGGGCTTATAACTTGGCTTCTGAATGTTCTAGAGAGATCAGGTTTGTTTTAGTGTACTTCAATCAACAGCCCCTACAACCTCAAAAAGGAATGGAGTCATTAGCACTTATGGTTTTTAAATGGCACCCAGAATTATGTTGCATGAAGCACAATTTCACATCATTCTGGGTTCATTTGTGTGAAAACAAGGTCAAATCAGGCTGAAATGTTACAGGAAGGTAGAATCTATTGAGTTGTAAGTGATCTGAACGTTTCATGATGATAGCACTTTCCTAAGGGGGTCAAACCATGTCCCAAAGGTCACCGGATCTGGTGTCAATTTAAAGAAGTAGTCCAGTTACACATTTGTGGGCTTATAACTTGGCGTCTGAATGTCCTAGAGAGATCAGGTTTGTTTTAGTATACTCAAATCAACAGTCCCTACAACCACAAAAAGGAATGGAGTCATTAGCAGTTATGGTTTTTAAATGGCACCCAGAATTATGTTGCACGAAGCACAATTTCACATCATTCTGGGTTCATTTGTGTGAAAACAAGGTCCAATCAGGTTGAAACATTACAGGAAGGTAAAATCTATTGAGTTGTAAGTGATCTGAACGTTTCAAGATGATAGCACATTCCTATAGGGGGTCAAACCATGTCCCAAAGGTCAACGGGCCTGGTGTCACTTTAAAGAAGCAGTCCAGTTACACCTTTGTGGGCTTATAACTTGGCTTCTGAATGTCCTAGAGAGGTTAGAATTGTTTTAGTGTTCTCCAATCAACAGCCCCTTCAACCACAAAAAGGAATGGAGTCATTAGCACTTATGGTTTGTAAATGGCACCCAGAATTATGTTGCACGAAGCACAATTTCACATCATGCTGGGTTCATTTGTGTGAAAACAAGGTCCAATCAGGCTGAAATGTTACAGGAAGGTAGAATCTATTGAGTTGTAAGCGATCTGAACGTTTCATGATTATAGCACTTTCCTAAGGGGGTCAAACCATGTCCCAAAGGTCACCGGATCTGGTGTCAATTTAAAGAAGTAGTCCAGTTACACATTTGTGTGCTTATAACTTGGCTTCTGAATGTCCTAGAGAGATCAGGTTTGTTTTAATGTCCTCCAACCAACAGCCCCTACAACCACAAAAAGGAATGGAGTCATTAGCACTTATGGTTTTTAAATGGCACCCAGAATTATGTTGCACGAAGCACAATTTCATATCATTCTGGGTTCATTTGTGTGAAAACAAGGTCCAATCAGGCTGAAACGTTACAGGAAGGTAAAATCTATTGAGTTGTAAGTGATCTGAACGTTTCAAGATGATTGCACATTCCTATAGGGGGTCAAACCATGTCCCAAAGGTCACCGGGGGTGGTGTCACTTTAAAGAAGCAGTCCAGTTAAACCTTTGTGGGCTTATAACTTGGCTTCTGAATGTCCTAGAGAGATCAGGTTTGTTTTAGTGTACTCCATTCAACATCTCCTACAACCTCAAAAAGGAATGGAGTCATTAGCACTTATGGTTTTTAAATGGCACCCAGAATTATGCTGCACTAAGCACAATTTCACAACATTCTGGGTTCATTTGTGTGAAAACAAGGTCCAATCAGGCTGAAACGTTACAGGAAGGTAGAATCTATTGAGTTGTATGTGATCTGAATGTTTCATGATGATAGCACTTTCCTAAGGGGGTCAAACCATGTCCCAAAGGTCACCGGATCTGGTGTCAATTTAAAGAAGTAGTCCAGTTACACATTTGTGGGCTTATAACTTGGCTTCTGAATGTTCTAGAGAGATCAGGTTTGTTTTAATGTACTCCAACCAACAGCCCCTACAACCACAAAAAGGAATGGAGTCATTAGCACTTATGGTTTGTAAATGGCACCCAGACTTATGTTGCACGAAGCACAATTTCACATCATTCTGGGAACATTTGTGTGAAAACAAGGTCCAATCAGGCTGAAACGCTACAAGAAGGTAGAATCTATTGAGTTGTAAGTGATCTGAACGTTTCAAGATGATCGCACATTCCTATAGGGGGTAAAACCATGTCCCAAAGGTCACCGGGCCTGGTGTCACTTTAAAGAAGTAGTCCAGTTACACCTATGTGGGCTTATAACTTGGCTTCTGAATGTCCTAGAGAGGTTAGGTTTGTTTTAGTGTACTCCAATCAACAGCCCCTACAACCACAAAAAGGAATGGAGTCATTAGCACTTAAGGTTTGTAAATGGCACCCAGAATTATGTTGCACGAAGCACAATTTCACATCATTCTGGGTTCATTTGTGTGAAAACAAGGTCCAATCAGGCTGAAATGTTACAGGAAGGTAGAATCTATTGAGTTGTAAGAGATCTGAACGTTTCATGATGATAGCACTTTCCTAAGGGGGTCAAACCATGTCCCAAAGGTCACCGGATCTGGTGTCAATTTAAAGAAGTAGTCCAGTTACACCTTTGTGGGCTTATAATTTGGCTTCTGAATGTCCTAGAGAGATCAGGTTTGTTTTAGTATACTCCAATCAACAGCCCCTACAACCACAAAAAGGAATGGAGTCATTAGCACTTATGGTGCTTAAATGGCACCCAGAATTTTGTTGCACGAAGCACAATTTCACATCATTCTGGGTTCATTTGTGTGAAAACAAGGTCCAATCAGGCCAAAACGCTACAAGAAGGTAGAATCTATTGAGTTGTAAGTGATCTGAACGTTTCATGATGATAGCACTTTCCTAAGGGGGTCAAACCATGTCCCAAAGGTCACCGGGCCTGGTGTCACTTTAAAGAAGTAGTCCAGTTACACCTTTGTGGGCTTATAACTTGGCTTCTGAATGTCCTAGAGAGATCAGGTTTGTTTTAGTGTACTCCAATCAACATCTCCTACAACCTCAAAAGGAATGGAGTCATTAGCACTTATGGTTTTTAAATGGCACCCAGAATTATGCTGCACTAATTACAATTTCACAACATTCTGGGTTCATTTGTGTGAAAACAAGGTCCAATCAGGCTGAAACGTTACAGGAAGGTAGAATCTATTGAGTTGTAAGTGATCTGAACGTTACATGATGATAGCACTTTCCTAAGGGGGTCAAACCATGTCCCAAAGGTCATCGGATCTGGTGTCAATTTAAAGAAGTAGTCCAGTTACACATTTGTGGGCTTATAACTTGGCTTCTGAATGTTCTAGAGAGATCAGGTTTGTTTTAATGTACTCCAACCAACAGCCCCTACAACCACAAAAAGGAATGGAGTCATTAGCACTTATGGTTTGTAAATGGCACCCAGAATTATGTTGCACGAAGCAAAATTTCACATCATTCTGGGTCCATTTGTGTGAAAACAAGGTCCAATCAGGCTGAAACGTTACAAGAAGGTAGAATCTATTGAGTTGTAAGATATCTGAACGTTTCGTGATGATCGCACATTCCTATAGGGGGTCAAACCATGTCCCAAAGGTCACCGGGCCTGGTGTCACTTTAAAGAGGTAGTCCAGTTACACCTTTGACGGCTTATAACTTGGCTTCTGATTATCCTAGAGAGATCAGGTTTGTATTAGTGTACTCCAATCAACAGCCCCTACAACCTCAAAAAGGAATGGAGTCATTAGAACTTATGGTTTTTAAATGGCACCCAGAATTATGTTGCACGAAGCACAATTTCACATCATTCTGGGTTCATTTGTGTGAAAACAAGGTCCAATCAGGCTGAAACGTTACAGGAAGGTAGAATCTATTGAGTTGTAAGTGATCTGAACGTTTCATGATGATAGCACTTTCCTAAGGGGGTCAAACCATGTCCCAAAGGTCACCGGATCTGGTGTCAATTTAAAGAAGTAGTCCAGTTACACATTTGTGGGCTTATAACTTGGCTTCTGAATGTTCTAGAGAGATCAGGTTTGTTTTAATGTACTCCAACCAACAGCCCCTACAACCACAAAAAGGAATGGAGTCATTAGCACTTATGGTTTGTAAATGGCACCCAGAATTATGTTGCACGAAGCACAATTTCACATCATTCTGGGTCCATTTGTGTGAAAACAAGGTCCAATCAGGCTGAAACGTTACAAGAAGGTAGAATCTATTGAGTTGTAAGTGATCTGAACGTTTCATGATGATCGCACATTCCTATAGGGGGTCAAACCATGTCCCAAAGGTCACCGGGCCTGGTGTCACTTTAAAGAGATAGTCCAGTTACACCTTTGAGGGCTTATAACTTGGCTTCTGATTATCCTAGAGAGATCAGGTTTGTATTAGTGTACTCCAATCAACAGCCCCTACAACCTCAAAAAGGAATGGAGTCATTAGCACTTATGGTTTTTAAATGGCACCCAGAATTATGTTGCACGAAGCACAATTTCACATCATTCTGGGTTCATTTGTGTGAAAACAAGGTCCAATCAGACTGAAACGCTACAAGAAGGTAGAATCTGTTGAGTTGTAAGTGATCTGAACGTTTCATGATGATAGCACTTTCCTAAGGGGGTCAAACCATGTCCCAAAGGTCACCGGGCCTGGTGTCACTTTAAAGAAGTAGTCCAGTTACACCTATGTGGGCTTATAACTTGGCTTCTGAATGTCCTAGAGAGGTTAGGTTTGTTTTAGTGTACTCCAATCAACAGCCCCTACAACCACAAAAAGGAATGGAGTCATTAGCACTTAAGGTTTGTAAATGGCACCCAGAATTATGTTGCACGAAGCACAATTTCACATCATTCTGGGTTCATTTGTGTGAAAACAAGGTCCAATGAGGCTGAAATGTTACAGGAAGGTAGAATCTATTGAGTTGTAAGAGATCTGAACGTTTCATGATGATAGCACTTTCCTAAGGGGGTCAAACCATGTCCCAAAGGTCACCGGATCTGGTGTCAATTTAAAGAAGTAGTCCAGTTACACCTTTGTGGGCTTATAATTTGGCTTCTGAATGTCCTAGAGAGATCAGGTTTGTTTTAGTATACTCCAATCAACAGCCCCTACAACCACAAAAAGGAATGGAGTCATTAGCACTTATGGTGCTTAAATGGCACCCAGAATTTTGTTGCACGAAGCACAATTTCACATCATTCTGGGTTCATTTGTGTGAAAACAAGGTCCAATCAGGCTGAAACGCTACAAGAAGGTAGAATCTATTGAGTTGTAAGTGATCTGAACGTTTCATGATGATAGCACTTTCCTAAGGGGGTCAAACCATGTCCCAAAGGTCACCGGGCCTGGTGTCACTTTAAAGAAGTAGTCCAGTTACACCTTTGTGGGCTTATAACTTGGCTTCTGAATGTCCTAGAGAGATCAGGTTTGTTTTAGTGTACTCCAATCAACATCTCCTACAACCTCAAAAGGAATGGAGTCATTAGCACTTATGGTTTTTAAATGGCACCCAGAATTATGCTGCACTAAGCACAATTTCACAACATTCTGGGTTCATTTGTGTGAAAACAAGGTCCAATCAGGCTGAAACGTTACAGGAAGGTAGAATCTATTGAGTTGTAAGTGATCTGAACGTTACATGATGATAGCACTTTCCTAAGGGGGTCAAACCATGTCCCAAAGGTCACCGGATCTGGTGTCAATTTAAAGAAGTAGTCCAGTTACACATTTGTGGGCTTATAACTTGGCTTCTGAATGTTCTAGAGAGATCAGGTTTGTTTTAATGTACTCCAACCAACAGCCCCTACAACCACAAAAAGGAATGGAGTCATTAGCACTTATGGTTTGTAAATGGCACCCAGAATTATGTTGCACGAAGCAAAATTTCACATCATTCTGGGTCCATTTGTGTGAAAACAAGGTCCAATCAGGCTGAAACGTTACAAGAAGGTAGAATCTATTGAGTTGTAAGTGATCTGAACATTTCATGATGATCGCACATTCCTATAGGGGGTCAAACCGTGTCCCAAAGGTCACCGGGCCTGGTGTCACTTTAAAGAGGTAGTCCAGTTACACCTTTGAGGGCTTATAACTTGGCTTCTGATTATCCTAGAGAGATCAGGTTTGTATTAGTGTACTCCAATCAACAGCCCCTACAACCTCAAAAAGGAATGGAGTCATTAGAACTTATGGTTTTTAAATGGCACCCAGAATTATGTTGCACGAAGCACAATTTCACATCATTCTGGGTTCATTTGTGTGAAAACAAGGTCCAATCAGGCTGAAACGTTATAGGAAGGTAGAATCTATTGAGTTGTAAGTGATCTGAACGTTTCAAGATGATCCCACATTCCTATAGGGGGTCAAACCATGTCCCAAATTTCACCGGGCCTGGTGTCACTTTAAAGAAGCAGTCCAGTTACACCTTTGTGGGCTTATAACTTGGCTTCTGAATGTCCTAGAGAGGTTAGGTTTGTTTTAGTGTTCTCCAATCAACAGCCCCTACAACCACAAAAAGGAATGGAGTCATTAGCACTTATGGTTTGTAAATGGCACCCAGAATTATGTTGCACGAAGCACAATTTCACATCATTCTGGGTTCATTTGTGTGAAAACAAGGTCCATTCAGGCTGAAACGTTACAGGAAGGTAGAATCTATTGAGTTGTAAGCGATCTGAACGTTTCATGATGATAGCACTTTCCTAAGGGGGTCAAACCATGTCCCAAAGGTCACCGGATCTGGTGTAAATTTAAAGAAGTAGTCCAGTTACACATTTGTGGGCTTATAACTTGGCTTCTGAATGTCCTAGAGAGATCAGGTTTGTTTTAATGTACTCCAACCAACAGCCCCTACAACCACAAAAAGGAATGGAGTCATTAGCACTTATGGTTTGTAAATGGCACCCAGAATTATGCTGCACTAAGCACAATTTCACATCATTCTGGGTTCATTTGTGTGAAAACAAGGTCCAATCAGGCTGAAACGTTACAAGAAGGTAGAATCTATTGAGTTGTAAGTGATCTGAACTTTTCATGATGCTCGCACATTCCTATAGGGGGTCAAACCATGTCCCAAAGGTCACCGGGCCTGGTGTCACTTTAAAGAAGTAGTCCATTTACACCTTTGAGGGCTTATAACTTGGCTTCTGAATGTCCTAGAGAGATCGGGTTTGTTTTAGTGTACTCCAATCAACAGCCCCTACAACCCCAAAAAGGAATGGAGTCATTAGCACTTATGGTGTTTAAATGGCACCCAGAATTATGTTGCACGAAGCACAATTTCACATCATTCTGGGTTCATTTGTGTGAAAACAAGGTCCAATCAGGCTGAAATGTTACAGGAAGGTAGAATCTATTGAGTTGTAAGTGATCTGAACGTTTCATGATGATAGCACTTTCCTAAGGGGGTCAAACCATGTCCCAAAGGTCACTGGGCCTGGTGTCACTTTAAAGAAGTAGTCCAGTTACATCTTTGAGGGCTTATAACTTGGCTTCTGAATATCCTAGAGACATCAGGTTTGTTTTAGTGTACTCCAATCAACAGCCCCTACAACCAAAAAAAGGAATGGAGTCATTAGCACTTATGGTTTTTAAATGGCACCCAGAATTATGTTGCACGAAGCACAATTTCACATCATTCTGGGTTCATTTGTGTGAAAACAAGGTCCAATCAGGCTGAAACGTTACAGGAAACTACAATCTATTGAGTTGTAAGTGATCTGAACGTTTCAAGATGATCGCACATTCCTATAGGGGGTCAAACCATGTCCCAAAGGTCACCGGGCCTGGTGTCACTTTAAAGAAGCAGTCCAGTTACACCTTTGTGGGCTTATAACTTGGCTTCGGAATGTCCTAGAGAGGTTAGGCTTGTTTTAGTGTTCTCCAATCAACAGCCCCTACAACCACAAAAAGGAATGGATTCATTAGCACTTAGGGTTTGTAAATGGCACCCAGAATTATGTTGCACGAAGCACATTTTCACATCATTCTGGGTTCATTTGTGTGAAAACAAGGTCCAATCAGGCTGAAACGTTACAGGAAGGTAGAATCTATTGAGTTGTAAGTGATCTGAATGTTTCATGATGATAGCACTTTCCTAAGGGGGTCAAACAATGTCCCAAAGGTCACCAGATCTGGTGTCAATTTAAAGTAGTCCAGTTACACATTTGTGGGCTTATAACTTGGCTTCTGAATGTCCTAGAGAGATCAGGTTTGTTTTAATGTACTCCAACCAACAGCCCCTACAACCACAAAAAGGAATGGAGTTATTAGCACTTATGGTTTGTAAATGGCACCCAGAATTATGTTGCACGAAGCACAATTTCACATCATTCTGGGTCCATTTGTGTGAAAACAAGGTCCATTCAGGCTGAAACAATACAAGAAGGTAGAATCTATTGAGTTGTAAGTGATCTGAACGTTTCATGATGATTGCACATTCCTATAGGGGGTCAAACCATGTCCCAAAGGTCACCGGGCCTGGTGTCACTTTAAAGAAGTAGTCCAGTTACACCTTTGTGGGCTCATAACTTGGCTTCTGAATGTCCTAGAGAGATCAGGTTTGTTTTAGTATACTCCAATCAACAGCCCCTACAACCACAAAAAGGAATGGAGTCATTAGCACTTATGGTTTTTAAATGGCACCCAGAATTATGTTGCACGAAGCACAATTTCACATCATTCTGGGTTCATTTGTGTGAAAACAAGGTCCAATCAGGCTGAAACGTTACAGGAAGGTAAAATCTAATGAGTTGTAAGTGATCTGAACGTTTCAAGATGATCACACATTCCTATAGGGGGTCAAACCATGTCCCAAAGGTCACCGGGCCTGGTGTCACTTTAAAGAAGCAGTCCAGTTACACCTTTGAGGGCTTATAACTTGGCTTCTGAATGTCCTAGAGAGGTTAGGTTTGTTTTAGTGTTCTCCAATCAACAGCCCCTACAACCACAAAAAGGAATGGAGTCATTAGCACTTATGGTTTGTAAATGGCACCCAGAATTATGTTGCACGAAGCACAATTTCACATCATTCTGGGTTCATTTGTGTGAAAACAAGGTCCATTCAGGCTGAAACGTTACAGGAAGGTAGAATCTATTGAGTTGTAAGCGATCTGAACGTTTCATGATGATAGCACTTTCCTAAGGGGGTCAAACCATGTCCCAAAGGTCACCGGATCTGGTGTAAATTTAAAGAAGTAGTCCAGTTACACATGGCTTCTGAATGTCCTAGAGAGATCAGGTTTGTTTTAATGTACTCCAACCAACAGCCCCTACAACCACAAAAAGGAATGGAGTCATTAGCACTTATGGTTTGTAAATGGCACCCAGAATTATGTTGCACTAAGCACAATTTCACATCATTCTGGGTTCATTTGTGTGAAAACAAGGTCCAATCAGGCTGAAACGTTACAAGAAGGTAGAATCTATTGAGTTGTAAGTGATCTGAACTTTTCATGATGCTCGCACATTCCTATAGGGGGTCAAACCATGTCCCAAAGGTCACCGGGCCTGGTGTCACTTTAAAGAAGTAGTCCATTTACACCTTTGAGGGCTTATAACTTGGCTTCTGAATGTCCTAGAGAGATCAGGTTTGTTTTAGTGTACTCCAATCAACAGCCCCTACAACCCCAAAAAGGAATGGAGTCATTAGCACTTATGGTGTTTAAATGGCACCCAGAATTATGTTGCACGAAGCACAATTTCACATCATTCTGGGTTCATTTGTGTGAAAACAAGGTCCAATCAGGCTGAAATGTTACAGGAAGGTAGAATCTATTGAGTTGTAAGTGATCTGAACGTTTCATGATGATAGCACTTTCCTAAGGGGGTCAAACCATGTCCCAAAGGTCACTGGGCCTGGTGTCACTTTAAAGAAGTAGTCCAGTTACATCTTTGAGGGCTTATAACTTGGCTTCTGAATATCCTAGAGACATCAGGTTTGTTTTAGTGTACTCCAATCAACAGCCCCTACAACCAAAAAAAGGAATGGAGTCATTAGCACTTATGGTTTTTAAATGGCACCCAGAATTATGTTGCACGAAGCACAATTTCACATCATTCTGGGTTCATTTGTGTGAAAACAAGGTCCAATCAGGCTGAAACGTTACAGGAAACTACAATCTATTGAGTTGTAAGTGATCTGAACGTTTCAAGATGATCGCACATTCCTATAGGGGGTCAAACCATGTCCCAAAGGTCACCGGGCCTGGTGTCACTTTAAAGAAGCAGTCCAGTTACACCTTTGTGGGCTTATAACTTGGCTTCGGAATGTCCTAGAGAGGTTAGGCTTGTTTTTGTGTTCTCCAATCAACAGCCCCTACAACCACAAAAAGGAATGGAGTCATTAGCACTTAGGGTTTGTAAATGGCACCCAGAATTATGTTGCACGAAGCACATTTTCACATCATTCTGGGTTCATTTGTGTGAAAACAAGGTCCAATCAGGCTGAAACGTTACAGGAAGGTAGAATCTATTGAGTTGTAAGTGATCTGAATGTTTCATGATGATAGCACTTTCCTAAGGGGTTCAAACATTGTCCCAAAGGTCACCAGATCTGGTGTCAATTTAAAGTAGTCCAGTTACACATTTGTGGGCTTATAACTTGGCTTCTGAATGTCCTAGAGAGATCAGGTTTGTTTTAATGTACTCCAACCAACAGCCCCTACAACCACAAAAAGGAATGGAGTTATTAGCACTTATGGTTTGTAAATGGCACCCAGAATTATGTTGCACGAAGCACAATTTCACATCATTCTGGGTCCATTTGTGTGAAAACAAGGTCCATTCAGGCTGAAACAATACAAGAAGGTAGAATCTATTGAGTTGTAAGTGATCTGAACGTTTCATGATGATTGCACATTCCTATAGGGGGTCAAACCATGTCCCAAAGGTCACCGGGCCTGGTGTCACTTTAAAGAAGTAGTCCAGTTACACCTTTGTGGGCTCATAACTTGGCTTCTGAATGTCCTAGAGAGATCAGGTTTGATTTAGTATACTCCAATCAACAGCCCCTACAACCACAAAAAGGAATGGAGTCATTAGCACTTATGGTTTTTAAATGGCACCCAGAATTATGCTGCACTAAGCACAATTTCACATCATTCTGGGTTCATTTGTGTGAAAACAAGGTCCAATCAGGCTGAAACGTTACAGGAAGGTAGAATCTATTGAGTTGTAAGTGATCTGAACGTTTCATGATGATAGCACTTTCCTAAGGGGGTCAAACCATGTCCCAAAGGTCACCGGGCCTGGTGTCACTTTAAAGAAGCAGTCCAGTTACACCTTTGTGGGCTTATAACTTGGCTTCTGAATGTCCTAGAGAGGTTAGGTTTGTTTTAGTGTTCTCCAATCAACAGCCCCTACAACCACAAAAAGGAATGGAGTCATTAGCACTTATGGTTTGTAAATGGCACCCAGAATTATGTTGCACGAAGCACAAATTCACATCATTCTGGGTTCATTTGTGTGAAAACTAGGTCCAATCAGGCTGAAAGACTCTATTGAGTTGTAAGTGATCTGAACGTTTCATGATGATAGCACTTTCCTAAGGGGGTCTAACCATGTCCCAAAGGTCACCGGGCCTGGTGTCACTTTAAAGAAGTAGTCCAGTTACACCTTTGTGGGCTTATAACTTGGCTTCGGAATGTCCTAGAGAGGTTAGGTTTGTTTTAGTGTACTCCAATCAACAGCCCCTACAACCACAAATAGGAATGGAGTCATTAGCACTTAAGGTTTGTAAATGGCACCCAGAATTATGTTGCACGAAGCACAATTTCACATCATTCTGGGTCCATTTGTGTGAAAACAAGGTCCAATCAGGCTGAAACGCTACAAGAAGGTAGAATCTATTGAGTTGTAAGTGATCTGAACGTTTCAAGATGATCGCACATTCCTATAGGGGGTAAAACC
The DNA here is from genome assembly GCF_043380555.1 of Nothobranchius furzeri. Lineage (NCBI taxonomy): Eukaryota > Metazoa > Chordata > Actinopteri > Cyprinodontiformes > Nothobranchiidae > Nothobranchius > Nothobranchius furzeri. The sequence goes on along the minus strand of NW_027223052.1, from coordinate 418,046 downwards.
ATGTCCCAAAGGTCACCGGGCCTGGTGTCACTTTAAAGAAGTAGTCCAGTTACACCTTTGAGGGCTTATACCTTGGCTTCTGAATGTCCTAGAGAGATGTGGTTTGTTTTAGTGTACTCCAATCAACAGCCCCTACAACCTCAAAAAGGAATGGAGTCATTAGCACTTATGGTTTTTAAATGGCACCCAGAATTATGTTGCACGAAGCACAATTTCACATCATTCTGGGTTCATTTGTGTGAAAACAAGGTCCAATCAGGCTGAAATGTTACAGGAAGGTAGAATCTATTGAGTTGTAAGTGATCTGAACGTTTCATGATTATAGCACTTTCCTAAGGGGGTCAAACCATGTCCCAAAGGTCACCGGATCTGGTGTCAATTTAAAGAAGTAGTCCAGTTACACCTTTGTGGGCTTATAACTTGGCTTCTGAATGTCCTAGAGAGATCAGGTTTGTTTTAGTATACTCCAATCAACAGCCCCTACAACCACAAAAAGGAATGGAGTCATTAGCACTTATGGTGTTTAAATGGCACCCAGAATTATGTTGCACGAAGCACAATTTCACATCATTCTGGGTTCATTTGTGTGAAAACAAGGTCCAATCAGGCTGAAACGTTACAGGAAGGTAGAATCTATTGAGTTGTAAGTGATCTGAACGTTTCATGATGATAGTACTTTCCTAAGGGGGTCAAACCATGTCCCAAAGGTCACCGGGCCTGGTGTCACTTTAAAGAAGTAGTCCAGTTACACCTTTGTGGGCTTATAACTTGGCTTCTGAATGTCCTAGAGAGATCAGGTTTGTTTTAGTATACTCCAATCAACAGCCCTTACAACCACAAAAAGGAATGGAGTCATTAGCACTTATGGTTTTTAAATGGAACCTAGAATTATGTTGCACGAAGCACAATTTCACACCATTCTGGGTTAATTTGTGTGAAAACAAGGTCCAATCAGGCTGAAACGCTATAGGAAGGTAGAATCTATTGAGTTGTAAGTGATCTGAACGTTTCAAGATGATCCCACATTCCTATAGGGGGTCAAACCATGTCCCAAATTTCACCGGGCCTGGTGTCACTTTAAAGAAGCAGTCCAGTTACACCTTTGTGGGCTTATAACTTGGCTTCTGAATGTCCTAGAGAGATCAGGTTTGTTTTAGTGTTCTCCAATCAACAGCCCCTACAACCACAAAAAGGAATGGGGTCATTAGCACTTATGGTTTTTAAATGGCACCCAGAATTATGTTGCACGAAGCACAATTTCACATCATTCTGGGTTCATTTGTGTGAAAACAAGGTCCAATCAGGCTGAAACGTTACAGGAAGGTAAAATCTAATGAGTTGTAAGTGATCTGAACGTTTCAAGATGATCACACATTCCTATAGGGGGTCAAACCATGTCCCAAAGGTCACCGGGCCTGGTGTCACTTTAAAGAAGCAGTCCAGTTACACCTTTGTGGGCTTATAACTTGGCTTCTGAATGTCCTAGAGAGGTTAGGTTTGTTTTAGTGTTCTCCAATCAACAGCCCCTACAACCACAAAAAGGAATGGAGTCATTAGCACTTATGGTTTGTAAATGGCACCCAGAATTATGTTGCACGAAGCACAATTTCACATCATTCTGGGTTCATTTGTGTGAAAACAAGGTCCATTCAGGCTGAAACGTTACAGGAAGGTAGAATCTATTGAGTTGTAAGCGATCTGAACGTTTCATGATGATAGCACTTTCCTAAGGGGGTCAAACCATGTCCCAAAGGTCACCGGATCTGGTGTAAATTTAAAGAAGTAGTCCAGTTACACATTTGTGGGCTTATAACTTGGCTTCTGAATGTCCTAGAGAGATCAGGTTTGTTTTAATGTACTCCAACCAACAGCCCCTACAACCACAAAAAGGAATGGAGTCATTAGCACTTATGGTTTGTAAATGGCACCCAGAATTATGCTGCACTAAGCACAATTTCACATCATTCTGGGTTCATTTGTGTGAAAACAAGGTCCAATCAGGCTGAAACGTTACAAGAAGGTAGAATCTATTGAGTTGTAAGTGATCTGAACTTTTCATGATGCTCGCACATTCCTATAGGGGGTCAAACCATGTCCCAAAGGTCACCGGGCCTGGTGTCACTTTAAAGAAGTAGTCCATTTACACCTTTGAGGGCTTATAACTTGGCTTCTGAATGTCCTAGAGAGATCGGGTTTGTTTTAGTGTACTCCAATCAACAGCCCCTACAACCCCAAAAAGGAATGGAGTCATTAGCACTTATGGTGTTTAAATGGCACCCAGAATTATGTTGCACGAAGCACAATTTCACATCATTCTGGGTTCATTTGTGTGAAAACAAGGTCCAATCAGGCTGAAATGTTACAGGAAGGTAGAATCTATTGAGTTGTAAGTGATCTGAACGTTTCATGATGATAGCACTTTCCTAAGGGGGTCAAACCATGTCCCAAAGGTCACTGGGCCTGGTGTCACTTTAAAGAAGTAGTCCAGTTACATCTTTGAGGGCTTATAACTTGGCTTCTGAATATCCTAGAGACATCAGGTTTGTTTTAGTGTACTCCAATCAACAGCCCCTACAACCAAAAAAAGGAATGGAGTCATTAGCACTTATGGTTTTTAAATGGCACCCAGAATTATGTTGCACGAAGCACAATTTCACATCATTCTGGGTTCATTTGTGTGAAAACAAGGTCCAATCAGGCTGAAACGTTACAGGAAACTACAATCTATTGAGTTGTAAGTGATCTGAACGTTTCAAGATGATCGCACATTCCTATAGGGGGTCAAACCATGTCCCAAAGGTCACCGGGCCTGGTGTCACTTTAAAGAAGCAGTCCAGTTACACCTTTGTGGGCTTATAACTTGGCTTCGGAATGTCCTAGAGAGGTTAGGCTTGTTTTAGTGTTCTCCAATCAACAGCCCCTACAACCACAAAAAGGAATGGAGTCATTAGCACTTAGGGTTTGTAAATGGCACCCAGAATTATGTTGCACGAAGCACATTTTCACATCATTCTGGGTTCATTTGTGTGAAAACAAGGTCCAATCAGGCTGAAACGTTACAGGAAGGTAGAATCTATTGAGTTGTAAGTGATCTGAATGTTTCATGATGATAGCACTTTCCTAAGGGGGTCAAACAATGTCCCAAAGGTCACCAGATCTGGTGTCAATTTAAAGTATTCATCAAGCTACAAAACAGAGGGGTCCCTTCTTACCTAGTTAGGATTTTGCACTTCTGGTACTCTCATCAACTAATGCAGGTAAAGTGGGGGACAGAAGTGTCTGAACCTTTCTCCGTATCAAATGGAGTCAGACAAGGCGGGATTCTGTCACCTGTCCTTTTTAACCTGTACCTTGACGAGTTGTCTGTTACTCTGAATGATAGTAAGACTGGATGCTTGGTGGGTGACCGACTGGTAAATCATTTAATATATGCAGATGACCTAGTCCTCATGTCTCCCTACAGCGCAGGCCTGCAGCAGCTGCTCAGGGCATGTGCTAAGTATGGTGAGCAATTTGACATCCTGTTTAACCCTAAAAAGAGTGTGGTTATGATTGCTGCTACTAAAGGGGACCTGAAGCTTAATTTTCCATCTTTTAACTTAACAAATCAGGTCCTGGAAGTGGTAAGCAAAGTAAATTATTTGGGGCACATTTTAAGAAGTGACCTCTGTGATGACGAGGACATTAAGAGGCAGTGTGGTAAGCTGTACATGCAGGCTAACACTCTGGCACGTAACTTTGGCATGTGCTCAGATCCTGTTAAAGTGTCCCTCTTTCGTTCCTTTTGTACTCCTCTCTATACAGCCCACTTGTGGTGCAACTATAGTAAGGTAGTAATGAAGAAGCTTCAAGTGGCTTATCAGGATGCTTTTAGAATCCTCATGAAGCTCCCTAGATGGACTTCGGCAAGTCACATGTTTGTTACGAGTAACATCCCAACTTTTCATGCGCTTCTGAGGCTCTTCATGTACAAATTCATCTGCCGACTGAGTTTGTCAGCTAACGCGGTTGTTAGAGCTCTGTCATCTTTATCTTACAGTGACACGAGGTACTCCTCAGTCCTTTTTAAACATTGGAGCAACTGCCTATACGGTTTGTAATTAGAATGTGTTTGTATTTTATTTTTTTTTATTTTTTTTTTTTATTTTTTTTATTCTTGTTATGGACATATCCCTTGTCTGAAATAAAATTTGATTGATTGATTGATTAAAGTAGTCCAGTTACACATTTGTGGGCTTATAACTTGGCTTCTGAATGTCCTAGAGAGATCAGGTTTGTTTTAATGTACTCCAACCAACAGCCCCTACAACCACAAAAAGGAATGGAGTTATTAGCACTTATGGTTTGTAAATGGCACCCAGAATTATGTTGCACGAAGCACAATTTCACATCATTCTGGGTCCATTTGTGTGAAAACAAGGTCCATTCAGGCTGAAACAATACAAGAAGGTAGAATCTATTGAGTTGTAAGTGATCTGAACGTTTCATGATGATTGCACATTCCTATAGGGGGTCAAACCATGTCCCAAAGGTCACCGGGCCTGGTGTCACTTTAAAGAAGTAGTCCAGTTACACCTTTGTGGGCTCATAACTTGGCTTCTGAATGTCCTAGAGAGATCAGGTTTGTTTTAGTATACTCCAATCAACAGCCCCTACAACCACAAAAAGGAATGGAGTCATTAGCACTTATGGTTTTTAAATGGCACCCAGAATTATGTTGCACGAAGCACAATTTCACATCATTCTGGGTTCATTTGTGTGAAAACAAGGTCCAATCAGGCTGAAACGTTACAGGAAGGTAAAATCTAATGAGTTGTAAGTGATCTGAATGTTTCAAGATGATCACACATTCCTATAGGGGGTCAAACCATGTCCCAAAGGTCACCGGGCCTGGTGTCACTTTAAAGAAGCAGTCCAGTTACACCTTTGTGGGCTTATAACTTGGCTTCTGAATGTCCTAGAGAGGTTAGGTTTGTTTTAGTGTTCTCCAATCAACAGCCCCTACAACCACAAAAAGGAATGGAGTCATTAGCACTTATGGTTTGTAAATGGCACCCAGAATTATGTTGCACGAAGCACAATTTCACATCATTCTGGGTTCATTTGTGTGAAAACAAGGTCCATTCAGGCTGAAACGTTACAGGAAGGTAGAATCTATTGAGTTGTAAGCGATCTGAACGTTTCATGATGATAGCACTTTCCTAAGGGGGTCAAACCATGTCCCAAAGGTCACCGGATCTGGTGTAAATTTAAAGAAGTAGTCCAGTTACACATTTGTGGGCTTATAACTTGGCTTCTGAATGTCCTAGAGAGATCAGGTTTGTTTTAATGTACTCCAACCAACAGCCCCTACAACCACAAAAAGGAATGGAGTCATTAGCACTTATGGTTTGTAAATGGCACCCAGAATTATGTTGCACTAAGCACAATTTCACATCATTCTGGGTTCATTTGTGTGAAAACAAGGTCCAATCAGGCTGAAACGTTACAAGAAGGTAGAATCTATTGAGTTGTAAGTGATCTGAACTTTTCATGATGCTCGCACATTCCTATAGGGGGTCAAACCATGTCCCAAAGGTCACCGGGCCTGGTGTCACTTTAAAGAAGTAGTCCATTTACACCTTTGAGGGCTTATAACTTGGCTTCTGAATGTCCTAGAGAGATCAGGTTTGTTTTAGTGTACTCCAATCAACAGCCCCTACAACCCCAAAAAGGAATGGAGTCATTATCACTTATGGTGTTTAAATGGCACCCAGAATTATGTTGCACGAAGCACAATTTCACATCATTCTGGGTTCATTTGTGTGAAAACAAGGTCCAATCAGGCTGAAATGTTACAGGAAGGTAGAATCTATTGAGTTGTAAGTGATCTGAACGTTTCATGATGATAGCACTTTCCTAAGGGGGTCAAACCATGTCCCAAAGGTCACTGGGCCTGGTGTCACTTTAAAGAAGTAGTCCAGTTACATCTTTGAGGGCTTATAACTTGGCTTCTGAATATCCTAGAGACATCAGGTTTGTTTTAGTGTACTCCAATCAACAGCCCCTACAACCAAAAAAAGGAATGGAGTCATTAGCACTTATGGTTTTTAAATGGCACCCAGAATTATGTTGCACGAAGCACAATTTCACATCATTCTGGGTTCATTTGTGTGAAAACAAGGTCCAATCAGGCTGAAACGTTACAGGAAACTACAATCTATTGAGTTGTAAGTGATCTGAACGTTTCAAGATGATCGCACATTCCTATAGGGGGTCAAACCATGTCCCAAAGGTCACCGGGCCTGGTGTCACTTTAAAGAAGCAGTCCAGTTACACCTTTGTGGGCTTATAACTTGGCTTCGGAATGTCCTAGAGAGGTTAGGCTTGTTTTTGTGTTCTCCAATCAACAGCCCCTACAACCACAAAAAGGAATGGAGTCATTAGCACTTAGGGTTTGTAAATGGCACCCAGAATTATGTTGCACGAAGCACATTTTCACATCATTCTGGGTTCATTTGTGTGAAAACAAGGTCCAATCAGGCTGAAACGTTACAGGAAGGTAGAATCTATTGAGTTGTAAGTGATCTGAATGTTTCATGATGATAGCACTTTCCTAAGGGGGTCAAACAATGTCCCAAAGGTCACCAGATCTGGTGTCAATTTAAAGTAGTCCAGTTACACATTTGTGGGCTTATAACTTGGCTTCTGAATGTCCTAGAGAGATCAGGTTTGTTTTAATGTACTCCAACCAACAGCCCCTACAACCACAAAAAGGAATGGCGTTATTAGCACTTATGGTTTGTAAATGGCACCCAGAATTATGTTGCACGAAGCACAATTTCACATCATTCTGGGTCCATTTGTGTGAAAACAAGGTCCATTCAGGCTGAAACAATACAAGAAGGTAGAATCTATTGAGTTGTAAGTGATCTGAACGTTTCATGATGATTGCACATTCCTATAGGGGGTCAAACCATGTCCCAAAGGTCACCGGGCCTGGTGTCACTTTAAAGAAGTAGTCCAGTTACACCTTTGTGGGCTCATAACTTGGCTTCTGAATGTCCTAGAGAGATCAGGTTTGTTTTAGTATACTCCAATCAACAGCCCCTACAACCACAAAAAGGAATGGAGTCATTAGCACTTATGGTTTTTAAATGGCACCCAGAATTATGCTGCACTAAGCACAATTTCACATCATTCTGGGTTCATTTGTGTGAAAACAAGGTCCAATCAGGCTGAAACGTTACAGGAAGGTAGAATCTATTGAGTTGTAAGTGATCTGAACGTTTCATGATGATAGCACTTTCCTAAGGGGGTCAAACCATGTCCCAAAGGTCACCGGGCCTGGTGTCACTTTAAAGAAGCAGTCCAGTTACACCTTTGTGGGCTTATAACTTGGCTTCTGAATGTCCTAGAGAGGTTAGGTTTGTTTTAGTGTTCTCCAATCAACAGCCCCTACAACCACAAAAAGGAATGGAGTCATTAGCACTTATGGTTTGTAAATGGCACCCAGAATTATGTTGCACGAAGCACAAATTCACATCATTCTGGGTTCATTTGTGTGAAAACTAGGTCCAATCAGGCTGAAAGACTCTATTGAGTTGTAAGTGATCTGAACGTTTCATGATGATAGCACTTTCCTAAGGGGGTCTAACCATGTCCCAAAGGTCACCGGGCCTGGTGTCACTTTAAAGAAGTAGTCCAGTTACACCTTTGTGGGCTTATAACTTGGCTTCGGAATGTCCTAGAGAGGTTAGGTTTGTTTTAGTGTACTCCAATCAACAGCCCCTACAACCACAAAAAGGAATGGAGTCATTAGCACTTAAGGTTTGTAAATGGCACCCAGAATTATGTTGCACGAAGCACAATTTCACATCATTCTGGGTCCATTTGTGTGAAAACAAGGTCCAATCAGGCTGAAACGCTACAAGAAGGTAGAATCTATTGAGTTGTAAGTGATCTGAACGTTTCAAGATGATCGCACATTCCTATAGGGGGTAAAACCATGTCCCAAAGGTCACCGGGCCTGGTGTCACTTTAAAGAAGTAGTCCAGTTACACCTTTGAGGGCTTATACCTTGGCTTCTGAATGTCCTAGAGAGATCAGGTTTGTTTTAGTGTACTCCAATCAACAGCCCCTACAACCTCAAAAAGGAATGGAGTCATTAGCACTTATGGTTTTTAAATGGCACCCAGAATTATGTTGCACGAAGCACAATTTCACATCATTCTGGGTTCATTTGTGTGAAAACAAGGTCCAATCAGGCTGAAATGTTACAGGAAGGTAGAATCTATTGAGTTGTAAGTGATCTGAACGTTTCATGATTATAGCACTTTCCTAAGGGGGTCAAACCATGTCCCAAAGGTCACCGGATCTGGTGTCAATTTAAAGAAGTAGTCCAGTTACACCTTTGTGGGCTTATAACTTGGCTTCTGAATGTCCTAGAGAGATCAGGTTTGTTTTAGTATACTCCAATCAACAGCCCCTACAACCACAAAAAGGAATGGAGTCATTAGCACTTATGGTGTTTAAATGGCACCCAGAATTATGTTGCACGAAGCACAATTTCACATCATTCTGGGTTCATTTGTGTGAAAACAAGGTCCAATCAGGCTGAAACGTTACAGGAAGGTAGAATCTATTGAGTTGTAAGTGATCTGAACGTTTCATGATGATAGTACTTTCCTAAGGGGGTCAAACCATGTCCCAAAGGTCACCGGGCCTGGTGTCACTTTAAAGAAGTAGTCCAGTTACACCTTTGTGGGCTTATAACTTGGCTTCTGAATGTCCTAGAGAGGTTAGGTTTGTTTTAGTGTACTCCAATCAACAGCCCCTACAACCACAAAAAGGAATGGAGTCATTAGCACTTGAGGTTTGTAAATGGCACCCAGAATTATGTTGCACAAAGCACAATTTCACAGCATTCTGGGTCCATTTGTGTGAAAACAAGGTCCAATCAGGCTGAAACGCTACAAGAAGGTAGAATCTATTGAGTTGTAAGTGATCTGAACGTTTCAAGATGATCGCACATTCCTATAGGGGGTAAAACAATGTCCCAAAGGTCACCGGGCCTGGTGTCACTTTAAAGAAGTAGTCCAGTTACACCTTTGAGGGCTTTTAACTTGGCTTCTGAATGTCCTAGAGAGATCAGGTTTGTTTTAGTGTACTCCAATCAACAGCCCCTACAACCTCAAAAAGGAATGGAGTCATTAGCACTTATGGTTTTTAAATGGCACCCAGAATTATGTTGCACAAAGCACAATTTCACATCATTCTGGGTTCATTTGTGTGAAAACAAGGTCCAATCAGGCTGAAACGTTACAGGAAGGTAGAATCTATTGAGTTGTAAGTGATCTGAACGTTTCATGATGATAGCACTTTCCTAAGGGGGTCAAACCATGTCCCAAAGGTCACCGGATCTGGTGTCAATTTAAAGAAGTAGTCCAGTTACACATTTGTGGGCTTATAACTTGGCTTCTGAATGTCCTAGAGAGATCAGGTTTGTTTTAATGTACTCCAACCAACAGCCCCTACAACCACAAAAAGGAATGGAGTCATTAGCACTTATGGTTTGTAAATGGCACCCAGAATTATGTTGCACGAAGCACAATTTCACATCATTCTGGGTCCATTTGTGTGAAAACAAGGTCCAATCAGGCTGAAACGTTACAAGAAGGTAGAATCTATTGAGTTGTAAGTGATCTGAACGTTTCATGATGATCGCACATTCCTATAGGGGGTCAAACCATGTCCCAAAGGTCACCGGGCCTGGTGTACCTTTAAAGAGGTAGTCCAGTTACACCTTTGAGGGCTTATAACTTGGCTTCTGAATATCCTAGAGAGATCAGGTTTGTTTTAGTGTACTCCAATCAACAGTTCCTACAACCTCAAAAAGGAATGGAGTCATTAGCACTTATGGTTTTTAAATGGCACCCAGAATTATGTTGCACGAAGCACAATTTCTCATCATTCTGGGTTCATTTGTGTGAAAACAAGGTCCAATCAGGCTGAAATGTTACAGGAAGGTAGAATCTATTGAGTTGTAAGTGATCTGAACGTTTCATGATGATAGCACTTTCCTAAGGGGGTCAAACCATGTCCCAAAGGTCACCGGATCTGGTGTCAATTTAAAGAAGTAGTCCAGTTACACCTTTGTGGGCTTATAACTTGGCTTCTGAATGTCCAAGAGAGATCAGGTTTGTTTTAGTATACTCCAATCAACAGCCCCTACAACCACAAAAAGGAATGGAGTCATTAGCACTTATGGTTTTTAAATGGCACCCAGAATTATGTTGCACGAAGCACAATTTCACATCATTCTGGGTTCATTTGTGTGAAAACAAGGTCCAATCAGACTGAAACGTTACAGGAAGGTAAAATCTAATGAGTTGTAAGTGATCTGAACGTTTCAAGATGATCACACATTCCTATAGGGGGTCAAACCATGTCCCAAAGGTCACCGGGCCTGGTGTCACTTTAAAGAAGCAGTCCAGTTACACCTTTGTGGGCTTATAACTTGGCTTCTGAATGTCCTAGAGAGGTTAGGTTTGTTTTAGTGTTCTCCAATCAACAGCCCCTACAACCACAAAAAGGAATGGAGTCATTAGCACTTATGGTTTGTAAATGACACCCAGAATTATGTTGCACGAAGCACAATTTCACATCATTCTGGGTTCATTTGTGTGAAAACAAGGTCCAATCAGGCTGAAACGTTACAGGAAGGTAGAATCTATTGAGTTGTAAGCGATCTGAACGTTTCATGATGATAGCACTTTCCTAAGGGGGTCAAACCATGTCCCAAAGGTCACCGGATCTGGTGTCAATTTAAAGAAGTAGTCCAGTTACACATTCGTGGGCTTATAACTTGGCTTCTGAATGTCCTAGAGAGATCAGGTTTGTTTTAATGTACTCCAACCAACAGCCCCTACAACCACAAAAAGGAATGGAGTCATTAGCACTTATGGTTTGTAAATGGCACCCAGAATTATGCTGCACTAAGCACAATTTCACATCATTCTGGGTTCATTTGTGTGAAAACAAGGTCCAATCAGGCTGAAACGTTACAAGAAGGTAGAATCTATTGAGTTGTAAGTGATCTGAACTTTTCATGATGATCGCACATTCCTATAGGGGGTCAAACCATGTCCCAAAGGTCACCGGGCCTGGTGTCACTTTAAAGAAGTAGTCCATTTACACCTTTGAGGGCTTATAACTTGGCTTCTGAATGTCCTAGAGAGATCAGGTTTGTTTTAGTGTACTCCAATCAACAGCCCCTACAACCCGAAAAAGGAATGGAGTCTCTAGCACTTATGGTTTTTAAATGGCACCCAGAATTATGTTGCACGAAGCACAATTTCACATCATTCTGGGTTCATTTGTGTGAAAACAAGGTCCAATCAGGCTGAAATGTTACAGGATGGTAGAATCTATTGAGTTGTAAGTGATCTGAACGTTTCATGATGATAGCACTTTCCTAAGGGGGTCAAACCATGTCCCAAAGGTCACCGGGCCTGGTGTCACTTTAAAGAAGTAGTCCAGTTACACCTTTGAGGGCTTTTAACTTGGCTTCTGAATGTCCTAGAGAGATCAGGTTTGTTTTAGTGAACTCCAATCAATAGCCCCTACAACCACAAAAAGGAATGGAGTCATTAGCACTTATGGTTTTTAAATGGCACCCAGAATTATGTTGCACGAAGCACAATTTCACATCATTCTGGGTTCATTTGTGTGAAAACAAGGTACAATCAGGCTGAAACGTTACAGGAAACTACAATCTATTGAGTTGTAAGTGATCTGAACGTTTCAAGATGATCGCACATTCCTATAGGGGGTCAAACCATGTCCCAAAGGTCACCGGGCCTGGTGTCACTTTAAAGAAGCAGTCCAGTTACACCTTTGTGGGCTTATAACTTGGCTTTGGAATGTCCTAGAGAGGTTAGGCTTGTTTTAGTGTTCTCCAATCAACAGCCCCTACAACCACAAAAAGGAATGGAGTCATTAGCACTTATGGTTTGTAAATGGCACCCAGAATTATGTTGCACGAAGCACAATTTCACATCATTCTGGGTTCATTTGTGTGAAAACAAGGTCCAATCAGGCTGAAACGTTACAGGAAGGTAGAATCTATTGAGTTGTAAGTGATCTGAACGTTTCATGATGATAGCACTTTCCTAAGGGGGTCAAACAATGTCCCAAAGGTCACCAGATCTGGTGTCAATTTAAAGTAGTCCAGTTACACATTTGTGGGCTTATAACTTGGCTTCTGAATGTCCTAGAGAGATCAGGTTTGTTTTAGTATACTCCAATCAACAGCCCCTATAACCACAAAAAGGAATGGAGTCATTAGCACTTATGGTTTTTAAATGGCACCCAGAATTATGCTTCACTAAGCACAATTTCACATCATTCTGGGTTCATTTGTGTGAAAACAAGGTCCAATCAGGCTGAAACGTTACAGGAAGGTAGAATCTATTGAGTTGTAAGTGATCTGAACGTTTCATGATGATAGCACTTTCCTAAGGGGGTCAAACCATGTCCCAAAGGTCACCGGGCCTGGTGTCACTTTAAAGAAGCAGTCCAGTTACACCTTTGTGGGCTTATAACTTGGCTTCGGAATGTCCTAGAGAGGTTAGGCTTGTTTTTGTGTTCTCCAATCAACAGCCCCTACAACCACAAAAAGGAATGGAGTCATTAGCACTTAGGGTTTGTAAATGGCACCCAGAATTATGTTGCACGAAGCACATTTTCACATCATTCTGGGTTCATTTGTGTGAAAACAAGGTCCAATCAGGCTGAAACGTTACAGGAAGGTAGAATCTATTGAGTTGTAAGTGATCTGAATGTTTCATGATGATAGCACTTTCCTAAGGGGGTCAAACAATGTCCCAAAGGTCACCAGATCTGGTGTCAATTTAAAGTAGTCCAGTTACACATTTGTGGGCTTATAACTTGGCTTCTGAATGTCCTAGAGAGATCAGGTTTGTTTTAATGTACTCCAACCAACAGCCCCTACAACCACAAAAAGGAATGGAGTTATTAGCACTTATGGTTTGTAAATGGCACCCAGAATTATGTTGCACGAAGCACAATTTCACATCATTCTGGGTCCATTTGTGTGAAAACAAGGTCCATTCAGGCTGAAACAATACAAGAAGGTAGAATCTATTGAGTTGTAAGTGATCTGAACGTTTCATGATGATTGCACATTCCTATAGGGGGTCAAACCATGTCCCAAAGGTCACCGGGCCTGGTGTCACTTTAAAGAAGTAGTCCAGTTACACATTTGTGGGCTCATAACTTGGCTTCTGAATGTCCTAGAGAGATCAGGTTTGTTTTAGTATACTCCAATCAACAGCCCCTACAACCACAAAAAGGAATGGAGTCATTAGCACTTATGGTTTTTAAATGGCACCCAGAATTATGCTGCACTATGCACAATTTCACATCATTCTGGGTTCATTTGTGTGAAAACAAGGTCCAATCAGGCTGAAACGTTACAGGAAGGTAGAATCTATTGAGTTGTAAGTGATCTGAACGTTTCATGATGATAGCACTTTCCTAAGGGGGTCAAACCATGTCCCAAAGGTCACCGGGCCTGGTGTCACTTTAAAGAAGCAGTCCAGTTACACCTTTGTGGGCTTATAACTTGGCTTCTGAATGTCCTAGAGAGGTTAGGTTTGTTTTAGTGTTCTCCAATCAACAGCCCCTACAACCACAAAAAGGAATGGAGTCATTAGCACTTATGGTTTGTAAATGGCACCCAGAATTATGTTGCACGAAGCACAAATTCACATCATTCTGGGTTCATTTGTGTGAAAACTAGGTCCAATCAGGCTGAAAGACTCTATTGAGTTGTAAGTGATCTGAACGTTTCATGATGATAGCACTTTCCTAAGGGGGTCTAACCATGTCCCAAAGGTCACCGGGCCTGGTATCACTTTAAATAAGTAGTCCAGTTACACCTTTGTGGGCTTATAACTTGGCTTCTGAATGTCCTAGAGAGGTTAGGTTTGTTTTAGTGTACTCCAATCAACAGCCCCTACAACCACAAAAAGGAATGGAGTCATTAGCACTTAAGGTTTGTAAATGGCACCCAGAATTATGTTGCACGAAGCATAATTTCACATCATTCTGGGTCCATTTGTGTGAAAACAAGGTCCAATCAGGCTGAAACGCTACAAGAAGGTAGAATCTATTGAGTTGTAAGTGATCTGAACGTTTCAAGATGATCGCACATTCCTATAGGGGGTAAAACCATGTCCCAAAGGTCACCGGGCCTGGTGTCACTTTAAAGAAGTAGTCCAGTTACACCTTTGAGGGCTTATACCTTGGCTTCTGAATGTCCTAGAGAGATCAGGTTTGTTTTAGTGTACTCCAATCAACAGCCCCTACAACCTCAAAAAGGAATGGAGTCATTAGCACTTATGGTTTTTAAATGGCACCCAGAATTATGTTGCACGAAGCACAATTTCACATCATTCTGGGTTCATTTGTGTGAAAACAAGGTCCAATCAGGCTGAAATGTTACAGGAAGGTAGAATCTATTGAGTTGTAAGTGATCTGAACGTTTCATGATTATAGCACTTTCCTAAGGGGGTCAAACCATGTCCCAAAGGTCACCGGATCTGGTGTCAATTTAAAGAAGTAGTCCAGTTACACCTTTGTGGGCTTATAACTTGGCTTCTGAATGTCCTAGAGAGATCAGGTTTGTTTTAGTATACTCCAATCAACAGCCCCTACACCAACAAAAAGGAATGGAGTCATTAGCACTTATGGTGTTTAAATGGCACCCAGAATTATGTTGCACGAAGCACAATTTCACATCATTCTGGGTTCATTTGTGTGAAAACAAGGTCCAATCAGGCTGAAACGTTACAGGAAGGTAGAATCTATTGAGTTGTAAGTGATCTGAACGTTTCATGATGATAGTACTTTCCTAAGGGGGTCAAACCATGTCCCAAAGGTCACCGGGCCTGGTGTCACTTTAAAGAAGTAGTCCAGTTACACCTTTGTGGGCTTATAACTTGGCTTCTGAATGTCCTAGAGAGGTTAGGTTTGTTTTAGTGTACTCCAATCAACAGCCCCTACAACCACAAAAAGGAATGGAGTCATTAGCACTTAAGGTTTGTAAATGGCACCCAGAATTATGTTGCACAAAGCACAATTTTACAGCATTCTGGGTCCATTTGTGTGAAAACAAGGTCCAATCAGGCTGAAACGCTACAAGAAGGTAGAATCTATTGAGTTGTAAGTGATCTGAACGTTTCAAGATGATCGCACATTCCTATAGGGGGTAAAACAATGTCCCAAAGGTCACCGGGCCTGGTGTCACTTTAAAGAAGTAGTCCAGTTACACCTTTGAGGGCTTTTAACTTGGCTTCTGAATGTCCTAGAGAGATCAGGTTTGTTTTAGTGTACTCCAATCAACAGCCCCTACAACCTCAAAAAGGAATGGAGTCATTAGCACTTATGGTTTTTAAATGGCACCCAGAATTATGTTGCACAAAGCACAATTTCACATCATTCTGGGTTCATTTGTGTGAAAACAAGGTCCAATCAGGCTGAAACGTTACAGGAAGGTAGAATCTATTGAGTTGTAAGTGATCTGAACGTTTCATGATGATAGCACTTTCCTAAGGGGGTCAAACCATGTCCCAAAGGTCACCGGATCTGGTGTCAATTTAAAGAAGTAGTCCAGTTACACCTTTGTGGGCTTATAACTTGGCTTCTGAATGTCCAAGAGAGATCAGGTTTGTTTTAGTATACTCCAATCAACAGCCCCTACAACCACAAAAAGGAATGGAGTCATTAGCACTTATGGTTTTTAAATGGCACCCAGAATTATGTTGCACGAAGCACAATTTCACATCATTCTGGGTTCATTTGTGTGAAAACAAGGTCCAATCAGGCTGAAACGTTACAGGAAGGTAGAATCTATTGAGTTGTAAGCGATCTGAACGTTTCATGATGATAGCACTTTCCTAAGGGGGTCAAACCATGTCCCAAAGGTCACCGGATCTGGTGTCAATTTAAAGAAGTAGTCCAGTTACACATTCGTGGGCTTATAACTTGGCTTCTGAATGTCCTAGAGAGATCAGGTTTGTTTTAATGTACTCCAACCAACAGCCCCTACAACCACAAAAAGGAATGGAGTCATTAGCACTTATGGTTTGTAAATGGCACCCAGAATTATGCTGCACTAAGCACAATTTCACATCATTCTGGGTTCATTTGTGTGAAAACAAGGTCCAATCAGGCTGAAACGTCACAAGAAGGTAGAATCTATTGAGTTGTAAGTGATCTGAACTTTTCATGATGATCGCACATTCCTATAGGGGGTCAAACCATGTCCCAAAGGTCACCGGGCCTGGTGTCACTTTAAAGAAGTAGTCCATTTACACCTTTGAGGGCTTATAACTTGGCTTCTGAATGTCCTAGAGAGATCAGGTTTGTTTTAGTGTACTCCAATCAACAGCCCCTACAACCCGAAAAAGGAATGGAGTCTCTAGCACTTATGGTTTTTAAATGGCACCCAGAATTATGTTGCACGAAGCACAATTTCACATCATTCTGGGTTCATTTGTGTGAAAACAAGGTCCAATCAGGCTGAAATGTTACAGGATGGTAGAATCTATTGAGTTGTAAGTGATCTGAACGTTTCATGATGATAGCACTTTCCTAAGGGGGTCAAACCATGTCCCAAAGGTCACCGGGCCTGGTGTCACTTTAAAGAAGTAGTCCAGTTACACCTTTGAGGGCTTTTAACTTGGCTTCTGAATGTCCTAGAGAGATCAGGTTTGTTTTAGTGAACTCCAATCAATAGCCCCTACAACCACAAAAAGGAATGGAGTCATTAGCACTTATGGTTTTTAAATGGCACCCAGAATTATGTTGCACGAAGCACAATTTCACATCATTCTGGGTTCATTTGTGTGAAAACAAGGTACAATCAGGCTGAAACGTTACAGGAAACTACAATCTATTGAGTTGTAAGTGATCTGAACGTTTCAAGATGATCGCACATTCCTATAGGGGGTCAAACCATGTCCCAAAGGTCACCGGGCCTGGTGTCACTTTAAAGAAGCAGTCCAGTTACACCTTTGTGGGCTTATAACTTGGCTTTGGAATGTCCTAGAGAGGTTAGGCTTGTTTTAGTGTTCTCCAATCAACAGCCCCTACAACCACAAAAAGGAATGGAGTCATTAGCACTTGTGGTTTGTAAATGGCACCCAGAATTATGTTGCACGAAGCACAATTTCACATCATTCTGGGTTCATTTGTGTGAAAACAAGGTCCAATCAGGCTGAAACGTTACAGGAAGGTAGAATCTATTGAGTTGTAAGTGATCTGAACGTTTCATGATGATAGCACTTTCCTAAGGGGGTCAAACAATGTCCCAAAGGTCACCAGATCTGGTGTCAATTTAAAGTAGTCCAGTTACACATTTGTGGGCTTATAACTTGGCTTCTGAATGTCCTAGAGAGATCAGGTTTGTTTTAATGTACTCCAACCAACAGCCCCTACAATCACAAAAAGGAATGGAGTGATTAGCACTTATGGTTTGTAAATGGCACCCAGAATTATGTTGCACGAAGCACAATTTCACATCATTCTGGGTCCGTTTGTGTGAAAACAAGGTCCATTCAGGCTGAAACATTACAAGAAGGTAGAATCTATTGAGTTGTAAGTGATCTGAACGTTTCATGATGATCGCACATTCCTATAGGGGGTCAAACCATGTCCCAAAGATCACCGGGCCTGGTGTCACTTTAAAGAAGTAGTCCAGTTACACATTTGTGGGCTTATAACTTGGCTTCTGAATGTCCTAGAGAGATCAGGTTTGTTTTAGTATACTCCAATCAACAGCCCCTACAACCACAAAAAGGAATGGAGTCATTAGCACTTATGGTTTTTAAATGGCACCCAGAATTATGCTGCACTAAGCACAATTTCACATCATTCTGGGTTCATTTGTGAGAAAACAAGGTCCAATCAGGCTGAAACGTTACAGGAAGGTAGAATCTATTGAGTTGTAATTGATCTGAACGTTTCGGGATGATAGCACTTTCCTAAGGGGGTCAAACCATGTCCCAAAGGTCACCGGGCCTGGTGTCACTTTAAAGAAGCAGTCCAGTTACACCTTTGTGGGCTTATAACTTGGCTTCTGAATGTCCTAGAGAGGTTAGGTTTGTTTTAGTGTTCTCCAATCAACAGCCCCTACAACCAAAAAAAGGAATGGAGTCATTAGCACTTATGGTTTGTAAATGGCACCCAGAATTATGTTGCACGAAGCACAATTTCACATCATTCTGGGTTCATTTGTGTGAAAACAAGGTCCAATCAGGCTGAAATGTTACAGGAAGGTAGAATCTATTGAGTTGTAAGTGATCTGAACGTTTCATGATGATAGCACTTTCCTAAGGGGGTCAAACCATGTCCCAAAGGTCACCGGGCCTGGTGTCACTTTAAAGAAGTAGTCCAGTTACACCTTTGAGGGCTTTTAACTTGGCTTCTGAATGTCCTAGAGAGATCAGGTTTGTTTTAGTGTACTCCAATCAATAGCCCCTACAACCACAAAAAGGAATGGAGTCATTAGCACTTATGGTTTTTAAATGGCACCCAGAATTATGTTGGACGAAGCACAATTTCACATCATTCTGGGTTCATTTGTCTGAAAACAAGGTCCAATCAGGCTGAAACGTTACAGGAAACTACAATCTATTGAGTTGTAAGTGATCTGAACGTTTCAAGATGATCGCACATTCCTATAGGGGGTAAAACCATGTCTCAAAGGTCACCGGGCCTGGTGTCACTTTAAAGAAGTAGTCCAGTTACACCTTTGTGGGCTTATAACTTGGCTTCTGAATGTCCTAGAGAGATCAGGTTTGTTTTAGTGTACTCCAATCAACAGCCCCTACAACCTCAAAAAGGAATGGAGTCATTAGCACTTATGGTTTTTAAATGGCACCCAGAATTATGTTGCACGAATCACAATTTCACATCATTCTGGGTTCATTTGTTTTAAAACAAGGTCTAATCAGGCTGAAATGTTACAGGAAGGTAAAATCTATTGAATTGTAAATGATCTGAACGTTTCATGATGATAGCACTTTCCTAAGGGGGTCAAACCATGTCCCAAAGGTCAACGGGCCTGGTGTCACTTTAAAGAAGCAGTCCAGTTACACATTTGTGGGCTTATAACTTGGCTTCTGAATGTCCTAGAGAGGTTAGGTTTGTTTTAATGTACTCCAACCAACAGCCCCTACAACCACAAAAAGGAATGGAGTTATTAGCACTTATGGTTTGTAAATGGCACCCAGAATTATGTTGCACGAAGCACAATTTCACATCATTCTGGGTCCATTTGTGTGAAAACAAGGTCCATTCAGGCTGAAACAATACAAGAAGGTAGAATCTATTGAGTTGTAAGTGATCTGAACGTTTCATGATGATTGCACATTCCTATAGGGGGTCAAACCATGTCCCAAAGGTCACCGGGCCTGGTGTCACTTTAAAGAAGTAGTCCAGTTACACATTTGTGGGCTCATAACTTGGCTTCTGAATGTCCTAGAGAGATCAGGTTTGTTTTAGTATACTCCAATCAACAGCCCCTACAACCACAAAAAGGAATGGAGTCATTAGCACTTATGGTTTTTAAATGGCACCCAGAATTATGCTGCACTATGCACAATTTCACATCATTCTGGGTTCATTTGTGTGAAAACAAGGTCCAATCAGGCTGAAACGTTACAGGAAGGTAGAATCTATTGAGTTGTAAGTGATCTGAACGTTTCATGATGATAGCACTTTCCTAAGGGGGTCAAACCATGTCCCAAAGGTCACCGGGCCTGGTGTCACTTTAAAGAAGCAGTCCAGTTACACCTTTGTGGGCTTATAACTTGGCTTCTGAATGTCCTAGAGAGGTTAGGTTTGTTTTAGTGTTCTCCAATCAACAGCCCCTACAACCACAAAAAGGAATGGAGTCATTAGCACTTATGGTTTGTAAATGGCACCCAGAATTATGTTGCACGAAGCACAAATTCACATCATTCTGGGTTCATTTGTGTGAAAACTAGGTCCAATCAGGCTGAAAGACTCTATTGAGTTGTAAGTGATCTGAACGTTTCATGATGATAGCACTTTCCTAAGGGGGTCTAACCATGTCCCAAAGGTCACCGGGCCTGGTATCACTTTAAATAAGTAGTCCAGTTACACCTTTGTGGGCTTATAACTTGGCTTCTGAATGTCCTAGAGAGGTTAGGTTTGTTTTAGTGTACTCCAATCAACAGCCCCTACAACCACAAAAAGGAATGGAGTCATTAGCACTTAAGGTTTGTAAATGGCACCCAGAATTATGTTGCACGAAGCACAATTTCACATCATTCTGGGTCCATTTGTGTGAAAACAAGGTCCAATCAGGCTGAAACGCTACAAGAAGGTAGAATCTATTGAGTTGTAAGTGATCTGAACGTTTCAAGATGATCGCACATTCCTATAGGGGGTAAAACCATGTCCCAAAGGTCACCGGGCCTGGTGTCACTTTAAAGAAGTAGTCCAGTTACACCTTTGAGGGCTTATACCTTGGCTTCTGAATGTCCTAGAGAGATCAGGTTTGTTTTAGTGTACTCCAATCAACAGCCCCTACAACCTCAAAAAGGAATGGAGTCATTAGCACTTATGGTTTTTAAATGGCACCCAGAATTATGTTGCACGAAGCACAATTTCACATCATTCTGGGTTCATTTGTGTGAAAACAAGGTCCAATCAGGCTGAAATGTTACAGGAAGGTAGAATCTATTGAGTTGTAAGTGATCTGAACGTTTCATGATTATAGCACTTTCCTAAGGGGGTCAAACCATGTCCCAAAGGTCACCGGATCTGGTGTCAATTTAAAGAAGTAGTCCAGTTACACCTTTGTGGGCTTATAACTTGGCTTCTGAATGTCCTAGAGAGATCAGGTTTGTTTTAGTATACTCCAATCAACAGCCCCTACACCAACAAAAAGGAATGGAGTCATTAGCACTTATGGTGTTTAAATGGCACCCAGAATTATGTTGCACGAAGCACAATTTCACATCATTCTGGGTTCATTTGTGTGAAAACAAGGTCCAATCAGGCTGAAACGTTACAGGAAGGTAGAATCTATTGAGTTGTAAGTGATCTGAACGTTTCATGATGATAGTACTTTCCTAAGGGGGTCAAACCATGTCCCAAAGGTCACCGGGCCTGGTGTCACTTTAAAGAAGTAGTCCAGTTACACCTTTGTGGGCTTATAACTTGGCTTCTGAATGTCCTAGAGAGGTTAGGTTTGTTTTAGTGTACTCCAATCAACAGCCCCTACAACCACAAAAAGGAATGGAGTCATTAGCACTTAAGGTTTGTAAATGGCACCCAGAATTATGTTGCACAAAGCACAATTTTACAGCATTCTGGGTCCATTTGTGTGAAAACAAGGTCCAATCAGGCTGAAACGCTACAAGAAGGTAGAATCTATTGAGTTGTAAGTGATCTGAACGTTTCAAGATGATCGCACATTCCTATAGGGGGTAAAACAATGTCCCAAAGGTCACCGGGCCTGGTGTCACTTTAAAGAAGTAGTCCAGTTACACCTTTGAGGGCTTTTAACTTGGCTTCTGAATGTCCTAGAGAGATCAGGTTTGTTTTAGTGTACTCCAATCAACAGCCCCTACAACCTCAAAAAGGAATGGAGTCATTAGCACTTATGGTTTTTAAATGGCACCCAGAATTATGTTGCACAAAGCACAATTTCACATCATTCTGGGTTCATTTGTGTGAAAACAAGGTCCAATCAGGCTGAAACGTTACAGGAAGGTAGAATCTATTGAGTTGTAAGTGATCTGAACGTTTCATGATGATAGCACTTTCCTAAGGGGGTCAAACCATGTCCCAAAGGTCACCGGATCTGGTGTCAATTTAAAGAAGTAGTCCAGTTACACCTTTGTGGGCTTATAACTTGGCTTCTGAATGTCCAAGAGAGATCAGGTTTGTTTTAGTATACTCCAATCAACAGCCCCTACAACCACAAAAAGGAATGGAGTCATTAGCACTTATGGTTTTTAAATGGCACCCAGAATTATGTTGCACGAAGCACAATTTCACATCATTCTGGGTTCATTTGTGTGAAAACAAGGTCCAATCAGACTGAAACGTTACAGGAAGGTAAAATCTAATGAGTTGTAAGTGATCTGAACGTTTCAAGATGATCACACATTCCTATAGGGGGTCAAACCATGTCCCAAAGGTCACCGGGCCTGGTGTCACTTTAAAGAAGCAGTCCAGTTACACCTTTGTGGGCTTATAACTTGGCTTCTGAATGTCCTAGAGAGGTTAGGTTTGTTTTAGTGTTCTCCAATCAACAGCCCCTACAACCACAAAAAGGAATGGAGTCATTAGCACTTATGGTTTGTAAATGACACCCAGAATTATGTTGCACGAAGCACAATTTCACATCATTCTGGGTTCATTTGTGTGAAAACAAGGTCCAATCAGGCTGAAACGTTACAGGAAGGTAGAATCTATTGAGTTGTAAGCGATCTGAACGTTTCATGATGATAGCACTTTCCTAAGGGGGTCAAACCATGTCCCAAAGGTCACCGGATCTGGTGTCAATTTAAAGAAGTAGTCCAGTTACACATTCGTGGGCTTATAACTTGGCTTCTGAATGTCCTAGAGAGATCAGGTTTGTTTTAATGTACTCCAACCAACAGCCCCTACAACCACAAAAAGGAATGGAGTCATTAGCACTTATGGTTTGTAAATGGCACCCAGAATTATGCTGCACTAAGCACAATTTCACATCATTCTGGGTTCATTTGTGTGAAAACAAGGTCCAATCAGGCTGAAACGTCACAAGAAGGTAGAATCTATTGAGTTGTAAGTGATCTGAACTTTTCATGATGATCGCACATTCCTATAGGGGGTCAAACCATGTCCCAAAGGTCACCGGGCCTGGTGTCACTTTAAAGAAGTAGTCCATTTACACCTTTGAGGGCTTATAACTTGGCTTCTGAATGTCCTAGAGAGATCAGGTTTGTTTTAGTGTACTCCAATCAACAGCCCCTACAACCCGAAAAAGGAATGGAGTCTCTAGCACTTATGGTTTTTAAATGGCACCCAGAATTATGTTGCACGAAGCACAATTTCACATCATTCTGGGTTCATTTGTGTGAAAACAAGGTCCAATCAGGCTGAAATGTTACAGGATGGTAGAATCTATTGAGTTGTAAGTGATCTGAACGTTTCATGATGATAGCACTTTCCTAAGGGGGTCAAACCATGTCCCAAAGGTCACCGGGCCTGGTGTCACTTTAAAGAAGTAGTCCAGTTACACCTTTGAGGGCTTTTAACTTGGCTTCTGAATGTCCTAGAGAGATCAGGTTTGTTTTAGTGAACTCCAATCAATAGCCCCTACAACCACAAAAAGGAATGGAGTCATTAGCACTTATGGTTTTTAAATGGCACCCAGAATTATGTTGCACGAAGCACAATTTCACATCATTCTGGGTTCATTTGTGTGAAAACAAGGTACAATCAGGCTGAAACGTTACAGGAAACTACAATCTATTGAGTTGTAAGTGATCTGAACGTTTCAAGATGATCGCACATTCCTATAGGGGGTCAAACCATGTCCCAAAGGTCACCGGGCCTGGTGTCACTTTAAAGAAGCAGTCCAGTTACACCTTTGTGGGCTTATAACTTGGCTTTGGAATGTCCTAGAGAGGTTAGGCTTGTTTTAGTGTTCTCCAATCAACAGCCCCTACAACCACAAAAAGGAATGGAGTCATTAGCACTTGTGGTTTGTAAATGGCACCCAGAATTATGTTGCACGAAGCACAATTTCACATCATTCTGGGTTCATTTGTGTGAAAACAAGGTCCAATCAGGCTGAAACGTTACAGGAAGGTAGAATCTATTGAGTTGTAAGTGATCTGAACGTTTCATGATGATAGCACTTTCCTAAGGGGGTCAAACAATGTCCCAAAGGTCACCAGATCTGGTGTCAATTTAAAGTAGTCCAGTTACACATTTGTGGGCTTATAACTTGGCTTCTGAATGTCCTAGAGAGATCAGGTTTGTTTTAATGTACTCCAACCAACAGCCCCTACAATCACAAAAAGGAATGGAGTGATTAGCACTTATGGTTTGTAAATGGCACCCAGAATTATGTTGCACGAAGCACAATTTCACATCATTCTGGGTCCGTTTGTGTGAAAACAAGGTCCATTCAGGCTGAAACATTACAAGAAGGTAGAATCTATTGAGTTGTAAGTGATCTGAACGTTTCATGATGATCGCACATTCCTATAGGGGGTCAAACCATGTCCCAAAGGTCACCGGGCCTGGTGTCACTTTAAAGAAGTAGTCCAGTTACACATTTGTGGGCTTATAACTTGGCTTCTGAATGTCCTAGAGAGATCAGGTTTGTTTTAGTATACTCCAATCAACAGCCCCTACAACCACAAAAAGGAATGGAGTCATTAGCACTTATGGTTTTTAAATGGCACCCAGAATTATGCTGCACTAAGCACAATTTCACATCATTCTGGGTTCATTTGTGAGAAAACAAGGTCCAATCAGGCTGAAACGTTACAGGAAGGTAGAATCTATTGAGTTGTAATTGATCTGAACGTTTCGGGATGATAGCACTTTCCTAAGGGGGTCAAACCATGTCCCAAAGGTCACCGGGCCTGGTGTCACTTTAAAGAAGCAGTCCAGTTACACCTTTGTGGGCTTATAACTTGGCTTCTGAATGTCCTAGAGAGGTTAGGTTTGTTTTAGTGTTCTCCAATCAACAGCCCCTACAACCAAAAAAAGGAATGGAGTCATTAGCACTTATGGTTTGTAAATGGCACCCAGAATTATGTTGCACGAAGCACAATTTCACATCATTCTGGGTTCATTTGTGTGAAAACAAGGTCCAATCAGGCTGAAAGAATCTATTGAGTTGTAAGTGATCTGAACGTTTCATGATGATAGCACTTTCCTAAGGGGGTCAAACCATGTCCCAAAGGTCACCGGGCCTGGTGTCACTTTAAAGAAGTAGTCCAGTTACACCTTTGTGGGCTTATAACTTGGCTTCTGAATGTCCTAGAGAGGTTAGGTTTGTTTTAGTGTACTCCAATCAACAGCCCCTACAACCACAAAAAGGAATGGAGTCATTAGCACTTAAGGTTTGTAAATGGCACCCAGAATTATGTTGCACGAAGCACAATTTCACATCATTCTGGGTCCATTTGTGTGAAAACAAGGTCCAATCAGGCTGAAACGCTACAAGAAGGTGGAATCTATTGAGTTGTAAGTGATCTGAACGTTTCAAGATGATCGCACATTCCTATAGGGGGTAAAACCATGTCCCAAAGGTCACCGGGCCTGGTGTCACTTTAAAGAAGTAGTCCAGTTACACCTTTGAGGGCTTATACCTTGGCTTTTGAATGTCCTAGAGAGATCAGGTTTGTTTTAGTGTACTCCAATCAACAGCCCCTACAACCACAAAAAGGAATGGAGTCATTAGCACTTATGGTTTTTAAATGGCACCCAGAATTATGTTGCACGAAGCACAATTTCACATCATTCTGGGTTCATTTGTGTGAAAACAAGGTCCAATCAGGCTGAAATGTTACAGGAAGGTAGAATCTATTGAGTTGTAAGTGATCTGAACGTTTCATGATGATAGCACTTTCCTAAGGGGGTCAAACCATGTCCCAAAGGTCACCGGGCCTGGTGTCACTTTAAAGAAGTAGTCCAGTTACACCTTTGAGGGCTTTTAACTTGGCTTCTGAATGTCCTAGAGAGATCAGGTTTGTTTTAGTGTACTCCAATCAATAGCCCCTACAACCACAAAAAGGAATGGAGTCATTAGCACTTATGGTTTTTAAATGGCACCCAGAATTATGTTGGACGAAGCACAATTTCACATCATTCTGGGTTCATTTGTCTGAAAACAAGGTCCAATCAGGCTGAAACGTTACAGGAAACTACAATCTATTGAGTTGTAAGTGATCTGAACGTTTCAAGATGATCGCACATTCCTATAGGGGGTAAAACCATGTCTCAAAGGTCACCGGGCCTGGTGTCACTTTAAAGAAGTAGTCCAGTTACACCTTTGTGGGCTTATAACTTGGCTTCTGAATGTCCTAGAGAGATCAGGTTTGTTTTAGTGTACTCCAATCAACAGCCCCTACAACCTCAAAAAGGAATGGAGTCATTAGCACTTATGGTTTTTAAATGGCACCCAGAATTATGTTGCACGAATCACAATTTCACATCATTCTGGGTTCATTTGTTTTAAAACAAGGTCTAATCAGGCTGAAATGTTACAGGAAGGTAAAATCTATTGAATTGTAAGTGATCTGAACGTTTCATGATGATAGCACTTTCCTAAGGGGGTCAAACCATGTCCCAAAGGTCAACGGGCCTGGTGTCACTTTAAAGAAGCAGTCCAGTTACACATTTGTGGGCTTATAACTTGGCTTCTGAATGTCCTAGAGAGGTTAGGTTTGTTTTAGTGTTCTCCAATCAACAGCCCCTTCAACCACAAAAAGGAATGGAGTTATTAGCACTTATGGTTTGTAAATGGCACCCAGAATTATGTTGCACGAAGCACAATTTCACATCATGCTGGGTTCATTTGTGTAAAAACAAGGTCCAATCAGGCTGAAATGTTACAGGAAGGTAGAATCTATTGAGTTGTAAGCGATCTGAACGTTTCATGATGATAGCACTTTCCTAAGGGGGTCAAACCATGTCCCAAAGGTCACCGGATCTGGTGTCAATTTAAAGAAGTAGTCCAGTTACACATTTGTGGGCTTATAACTTGGCTTCTGAATGTCCTAGAGAGTTCAGGTTTGTTTTAGTGTACTCCAATCAACAGCCCCTACAACCTCAAAAAGGAATGGAGTCATTAGCACTTATGGTTTTTAAATGGCACCCAGAATTATGTTGCACGAAGCACAATTTCACATCATTCTGAGTTCATTTGTGTGAAAACAAGGTCCAATACGGCTGAAATGTTACAGGAAGGTAGAATCTATTGAGTTGTAAGTGATCTGAACGTTTCATGATGATAGCACTTTCCAGAGGGGGTCAAACCATGTCCCAAAGGTCCCCGGATGTGGTGTCAATTTAAAGAAGTAGTCCAGTTACACCTTTGTGGGCTTATAACTTGGCTTCTGAATGTCCTAGAGAGATCAGGTTTGTTTTATTATACTCCAGTCAACAGCCCCTACAACCACAAAAAGGAATGGAGTCATTAGCACTTATGGTTTTTAAATGGCACCCAGATTTATGTAGCACGAAGCACAATTTCACATCATTCTGGGTTCATTTGTGTGAAAACAAGGTCCAATCAGGCTGAAACGTTACAGGAAGGTAAAATCTATTGAGTTGTAAGTGATCTGAACGTTTCAAGATGATCGCACATTCCTATAGGGGGTCAAACCATGTCCCAAAGGTCACCGGGCCTGGTGTCACTTTAAAGAAGCAGTCCAGTTACACCTTTGTGGGCTTATAACTTGGCTTCTGAATGTCCTAGAGAGATCAGGTTTGTTTTAGTGTACTCCAAACAACAGCCCCTACAACCTCAAAAAGGAATGGAGTCATTAGCACTTATGGTTTGTAAATGGCACCCAGAATTATGTTGCACGAAGCACAATTTCACATCATTTTGGGTCCATTTGTGTGAAAACAAGGTCCAATCAGGCTGAAACGTTACAAGAAGGTAGAATCTATTGAGTTGTAAGTGATCTGAACGTTTCATGATGATCGCACATTCCTATAGGGGGTCAAACCATGTCCCAAAGGTCACCGGGCCTTGTGTCACTTTAAAGAAGTAGTCCAGTTACACCTTTGAGGGCTTATAACTTGGCTTCTGAATATCCTAGAGAGATCAGGTTTGTTTTAGTGTACTTCAATCAACAGCCCCTACAACCTCAAAAAGGAATGGAGTCATTAGCACTTATGGTTTTTAAATGGCACCCAGAATTATGTTGCATGAAGCACAATTTCACATCATTCTGGGTTCATTTGTGTGAAAACAAGGACAAATCAGGCTGAAATGTTACATGAAGGTAGAATCTATTGAGTTGTAAGTGATCTGAACGTTTCATGATGATAGCACTTTCCTAAGGGGGTCAAACCATGTCCCAAAGGTCACCGGATCTGGTGTCAATTTAAAGAAGTAGTCCAGTTACACCTTTGTGGGCTTATAACTTGGCTTCTGAATGTCCTAGAGAGATCAGGTTTGTTTTAGTATACTCAAATCAACAGTCCCTACTACCACAAAAAGGAATGGAGTCATTAGCAGTTATGGTTTTTAAATGGCACCCAGAATTATGTTGCACGAAGCACAATTTCACATCATTCTGGGTTCATTTGTGTGAAAACAAGGTCCAATCAGGCTGAAACATTACAGGAAGGTAAAATCTATTGAGTTGTAAGTGATCTGAACGTTTCAAGATGATCGCACATTCCTATAGGGGGTCAAACCATGTCCCAAAGGTCAACGGGCCTGGTGTCACTTTAAAGAAGCAGTCCAGTTACACCTTTGTGGGCTTATAACTTGGCTTCTGAATGTCCTAGAGAGGTTAGGTTTAATTTAGTGTTCTCCAATCAACAGCCCCTTCAACCACAAAAAGGAATGGAGTCATTAGCACTTATGGTTTGTAAATGGCACCCAGAATTATGTTGCACGAAGCACAATTTCACATCATGCTGGGTTCATTTGTGTGAAAACAAGGTCCAATCAGGCTGAAATGTTACAGGAAGGTAGAATCTATTGAGTTGTAAGCGATCTGAACGTTTCATGATGATAGCACTTTCCTAAGGGGGTCAAACCATGTCCCAAAGGTCACCGGATCTGGTGTCAATTTAAAGAAGTAGTCCAGATACACATTTGTGTGCTTATAACTTGGCTTCTGAATGTCCTAGAGAGATCAGGTTTGTTTTAGTGTACTCCAATCAACAGCCCCTACAACCACAAAAATGAATGGAGTCATTAGCACTTATGGTTTGTAAATGGCACCCAGAATTATGCTGCACTAAGCACAATTTCACATCATTCTGGGTTCATTTGTGTGAAAACAAGGTCCAATCAGACTGAAACGCTACAAGAAGGTAGAATCTATTGAGTTGTAAGTGATCTGAACGTTTCAAGATGATCGCACATTCCTATAGGGGGTAAAACCATGTCCCAAAGGTCACCGGGCCTGGTGTCACTTTAAAGAAGTAGTCCAGTTACACCTTTGAGGGCTTATAACTTGGCTTCTGAATGTCCTAGAGAGATCAGGTTTGTTTAAATGTACTCCAATCAACAGCCCCTACAACCACAAAAAGGAATGGAGTCATTAGCACTTATGGTTTGTAAATGGCACCCAGACTTATGTTGCACGAAGCACAATTTCACATCATTCTGGGAACATTTGTGTGAAAACAAGGTCCAATCAGGCTGAAACGCTACAAGAAGGTAGAATCTATTGAGTTGTAAGTGATCTGAACGTTTCAAGATGATCGCACATTCCTATAGGGGGTAAAACCATGTCCCAAAGGTCACCGGGCATGGTGTCACTTTAAAGAAGTAGTCCAGTTACACCTATGTGGGCTTATAACTTGGCTTCTGAATGTCCTAGAGAGGTTAGGTTTGTTTTAGTGTACTCCAATCAACAGCCCCTACAACCACAAAAAGGAATGGAGTCATTAGCACTTAAGGTTTGTAAATGGCACCCAGAATTATGTTGCACGAAGCACAATTTCACATCATTCTGGGTTCATTTGTGTGAAAACAAGGTCCAATCAGGCTGAAATGTTACAGGAAGGTAGAATCTATTGAGTTGTAAGTGATCTGAACGTTTCATGATGATAGCACTTTCCTAAGGGGGTCAAACCATGTCCCAAAGGTCACCGGATCTGGTGTCAATTTAAAGAAGTAGTCCAGTTACACATTTGTGGGCTTATAATTTGGCTGCTGAATGTCCTAGAGAGATCAGGTTTGTTTTAGTATACTCCAATCAACAGCCCCTACAACCACAAAAAGGAATGGAGTCATTAGCACTTATGGTGCTTAAATGGCACCCAGAATTTTGTTGCACGAAGCACAATTTCACATCATTCTGGGTTCATTTGTGTGAAAACAAGGTCCAATCAGGCTGAAACGCTACAAGAAGGTAGAATCTATTGAGTTGTAAGTGATCTGAACGTTTCATGATGATAGCACTTTCCTAAGGGGGTCAAACCATGTCCCAAAGGTCACCGGGCCTGGTGTCACTTTAAAGAAGTAGTCCAGTTACACCTTTGTGGGCTTGTAACTTGGCTTCTGAATGTCCTAGAGAGATCAGGTTTGTTTTAGTGTACTCCAATCAACATCTCCTACAACCTCAAAAGGAATGGAGTCATTAGCACTTATGGTTTTTAAATGGCACCCAGAATTATGCTGCACTAAGCACAATTTCACAACATTCTGGGTTCATTTGTGTGAAAACAAGGTCCAATCAGGCTGAAACGTTACAGGAAGGTAGAATCTATTGAGTTGTAAGTGATCTGAACGTTTCATGATGATAGCACTTTCCTAAGGGGGTCAAACCATGTCCTAAAGGTCACCGGATCTGGTGTCAATTTAAAGAAGTAGTCCAGTTACACATTTGTGGGCTTATAACTTGGCTTCTGAATGTTCTAGAGAGATCAGGTTTGTTTTAATGTACTCCAACCAACAGCCCCTACAACCACAAAAAGGAATGGAGTCATTAGCACTTATGGTTTGTAAATGGCACCCAGAATTATGTTGCACGAAGCACAATTTCACATCATTCTGGGTCCATTTGTGTGAAAACAAGGTCCAATCAGGCTGAAACGTTACAAGAAGGTAGAATCTATTGAGTTGTAAGTGATCTGAACGTTTCATGATGATCGCACATTCCTATAGGGGGTCAAACCATGTCCCAAAGGTCACCGGGCCTGGTGTCACTTTAAAGAGGTAGTCCAGTTACACCTTTGAGGGCTTATAACTTGGCTTCTGATTATCCTAGAGAGATCAGGTTTGTATTAGTGTACTCCAATCAACAGCCCCTACAACCTCAAAAAGGAATGGAGTCATTAGCACTTATGGTTTTTAAATGGCACCCAGAATTATGTTGCACGAAGCACAATTTCACATCATACTGGGTTCATTTGTGTGAAAACAAGGTCCAATCAGGCTGAAATGTTACAGGAAGGTAGAAACTATTGAGTTGTAAGTGATCTGAACGTTTCATGATGATAGCACTTTCCTAAGGGGGTCAAACCATGTCCCAAAGGTCACCGGATCTGGTGTCACTTTAAAGAAGTAGTCCAGTAACACCTTTGTGGGCTTATAACTTGGCTTCTGAATGTCCAAGAGAGATCAGGTTTGTTTTAGTATACTCCAATCAACAGCCCCTACAACCACAAAAAGGAATGGAGTCATTAGCACTTATGGTTTGTAAATGGCACCCAGAATTATGTTGCACGAAGCACAATTTCACATCATTCTGGGTCCATTTGTGTGAAAACAAGGTCCAATCAGGCTGAAACGTTACAAGAAGGTAGAATCTATTGAGTTGTAAGTGATCTGAACGTTTCATGATGATCGCACATTCCTATAGGGGGTCAAACCATGTCCCAAAGGTCACCGGGCCTGGTGTCACTTTAAAGAGGTAGTCCAGTTACACCTTTGAGGGCTTATAACTTGGCTTCTGATTATCCTAGAGAGATCAGGTTTGTATTAGTGTACTCCAATCAACAGCCCCTACAACCTCAAAAAGGAATGGAGTCATTAGCACTTATGGTTTTTAAATGGCACCCAGAATTATGTTGCACGAAGCACAATTTCACATCATACTGGGTTCATTTGTGTGAAAACAAGGTCCAATCAGGCTGAAATGTTACAGGAAGGTAGAAACTATTGAGTTGTAAGTGATCTGAACGTTTCATGATGATAGCACTTTCCTAAGGGGGTCAAACCATGTCCCAAAGGTCACCGGATCTGGTGTCACTTTAAAGAAGTAGTCCAGTAACACCTTTGTGGGCTTATAACTTGGCTTCTGAATGTCCAAGAGAGATCAGGTTTGTTTTAGTAT
Source organism: Nothobranchius furzeri (assembly GCF_043380555.1). Taxonomy (NCBI): domain Eukaryota; kingdom Metazoa; phylum Chordata; class Actinopteri; order Cyprinodontiformes; family Nothobranchiidae; genus Nothobranchius; species Nothobranchius furzeri. The sequence continues at coordinate 385,962 of NW_027223052.1, read as the reverse complement.
ACTCCAATCAACAGCCCCTACAACCACAAAAAGGAATGGAGTCATTAGCACTTATGGTTTTTAAATGGCACCCAGAATTATGTTGCACGAAGCACAATTTCACATCATTCTGGGTTCATTTGTGTGAAAACAAGGTCCAATCAGGCTGAAACGTTACAGGAAGGTAAAATCTATTGAGTTGTAAGTGATCTGAACGTTTCAAGATGATCGCACATTCCTATAGGGGGTCAAACCATGTCCCAAAGGTCACCGGGCCTGGTGTCACTTTAAAGAAGCAGTCCAGTTACACCTTTGTGGGCTTATAACTTGGCTTCTGAATGTCCAAGAGAGATCAGGTTTGTTTTAGTATACTCCAATCAACAGCCCCTACAACCACAAAAAGGAATGGAGTCATTAGCACTTATGGTTTGTAAATGGCACCCAGAATTATGTTGCACGAAGCACAATTTCACATCATTCTGGGTCCATTTGTGTGAAAACAAGGTCCAATCAGGCTGAAACGTTACAAGAAGGTAGAATCTATTGAGTTGTAAGTGATCTGAACGTTTCATGATGATCGCACATTCCTATAGGGGGTCAAACCATGTCCCAAAGGTCACCGGGCCTGGTGTCACTTTAAAGAGGTAGTCCAGTTACACCTTTGAGGGCTTATAACTTGGCTTCTGATTATCCTAGAGAGATCAGGTTTGTATTAGTGTACTCCAATCAACAGCCCCTACAACCTCAAAAAGGAATGGAGTCATTAGCACTTATGGTTTTTAAATGGCACCCAGAATTATGTTGCACGAAGCACAATTTCACATCATACTGGGTTCATTTGTGTGAAAACAAGGTCCAATCAGGCTGAAATGTTACAGGAAGGTAGAAACTATTGAGTTGTAAGTGATCTGAACGTTTCATGATTATAGCACTTTCCTAAGGGGGTCAAACCATGTCCCAAAGGTCACCGGATCTGGTGTCACTTTAAAGAAGTAGTCCAGTAACACCTTTGTGGGCTTATAACTTGGCTTCTGAATGTCCAAGAGAGATCAGGTTTGTTTTAGTATACTCCAATCAACAGCCCCTACAACCACAAAAAGGAATGGAGTCATTAGCACTTATGGTTTGTAAATGGCACCCAGAATTATGTTGCACGAAGCACAATTTCACATCATTCTGGGTCCATTTGTGTGAAAACAAGGTCCAATCAGGCTGAAACGTTACAAGAAGGTAGAATCTATTGAGTTGTAAGTGATCTGAACGTTTCATGATGATCGCACATTCCTATAGGGGGTCAAACCATGTCCCAAAGGTCACCGGGCCTGGTGTCACTTTAAAGAGGTAGTCCAGTTACACCTTTGAGGGCTTATAACTTGGCTTCTGATTATCCTAGAGAGATCAGGTTTGTATTAGTGTACTCCAATCAACAGCCCCTACAACCTCAAAAAGGAATGGAGTCATTAGCACTTATGGTTTTTAAATGGCACCCAGAATTATGTTGCACGAAGCACAATTTCACATCATACTGGGTTCATTTGTGTGAAAACAAGGTCCAATCAGGCTGAAATGTTACAGGAAGGTAGAAACTATTGAGTTGTAAGTGATCTGAACGTTTCATGATGATAGCACTTTCCTAAGGGGGTCAAACCATGTCCCAAAGGTCACCGGATCTGGTGTCACTTTAAAGAAGTAGTCCAGTAACACCTTTGTGGGCTTATAACTTGGCTTCTGAATGTCCAAGAGAGATCAGGTTTGTTTTAGTATACTCCAATCAACAGCCCCTACAACCACAAAAAGGAATGGAGTCATTAGCACTTATGGTTTTTAAATTGCACCCAGAATTATGTTGCACGAAGCACAATTTCACATCATTCTGGGTTCATTTGTGTGAAAACAAGGTCCAATCAGGCTGAAACGTTACAGGAAGGTAAAATCTATTGAGTTGTAAGTGATCTGAACGTTTCAAGATGATCGCACATTCCTATAGGGGGTCAAACCATGTCCCAAAGGTCACCGGGCCTGGTGTCACTTTAAAGAAGCAGTCCAGTTACACCTTTGTGGGCTTATAACTTGGCTTCTGAATGTCCAAGAGAGATCAGGTTTGTTTTAGTATACTCCAATCAACAGCCCCTACAACCACAAAAAGGAATGGAGTCATTAGCACTTATGGTTTGTAAATGGCACCCAGAATTATGTTGCACGAAGCACAATTTCACATCATTCTGGGTCCATTTGTGTGAAAACAAGGTCCAATCAGGCTGAAACGTTACAAGAAGGTAGAATCTATTGAGTTGTAAGTGATCTGAACGTTTCATGATGATCGCACATTCCTATAGGGGGTCAAACCATGTCCCAAAGGTCACCGGGCCTGGTGTCACTTTAAAGAGGTAGTCCAGTTACACCTTTGAGGGCTTATAACTTGGCTTCTGATTATCCTAGAGAGATCAGGTTTGTATTAGTGTACTCCAATCAACAGCCCCTACAACCTCAAAAAGGAATGGAGTCATTAGCACTTATGGTTTTTAAATGGCACCCAGAATTCTGTTGCACGAAGCACAATTTCACATCATACTGGGTTCATTTGTGTGAAAACAAGGTCCAATCAGGCTGAAATGTTACAGGAAGGTAGAAACTATTGAGTTGTAAGTGATCTGAACGTTTCATGATGATAGCACTTTCCTAAGGGGGTCAAACCATGTCCCAAAGGTCACCGGATCTGGTGTCACTTTAAAGAAGTAGTCCAGTAACACCTTTGTGGGCTTATAACTTGGCTTCTGAATGTCCAAGAGAGATCAGGTTTGTTTTAGTATACTCCAATCAACAGCCCCTACAACCACAAAAAGGAATGGAGTCATTAGCACTTATGGTTTTTAAATGGCACCCAGAATTATGTTGCACGAAGCACAATTTCACATCATTCTGGGTTCATTTGTGTGAAAACAAGGTCCAATCAGGCTGAAACGTTACAGGAAGGTAAAATCTATTGAGTTGTAAGTGATCTGAACGTTTCAAGATGATCGCACATTCCTATAGGGGGTCAAACCATGTCCCAAAGGTCACCGGGCCTGGTGTCACTTTAAAGAAGCAGTCCAGTTACACCTTTGTGGGCTTATAACTTGGCTTCTGAATGTCCTAGAGAGGTTAGGTTTGTTTTAGTGTTCTCCAATCAACAGCCCCTACAACCACAAAAAGGAATGGAGTCATTAGCACTTATGGTTTGTAAATGGCACCCAGAATTATGTTGCACGAAGCACAATTTCACATCATTCTGGGTTCATTTGTGTGAAAACAAGGTCCAATCAGGCTGAAACGCTACAAGAAGGTAGAATCTATTGAGTTGTAAGTGATCTGAACGTTTCATGATGATAGCACTTTCCTAAGGGGGTCAAACAATGTCCCAAAGGTCACCGGACCTGGTGTCACTTTAAAGAAGTAGTCCAGTTACACCTTTGTGGGCTTATAACTTGGCTTCTGAATGTCCCAGAGAGATCAGGTTTGTTTTAATGTACTCCAATCAACAGCCCCTACAACCACAAGAAGGAATGGAGTCATTAGCACTTATGGTTTGTAAATGGCACCCAGAATTATGTTGCACGAAGCACAATTTCACATCATTCTGGGTTCATTTGTGTGAAAACAAGGTCCAATCAGGCTGAAACGTTACAGGAAGGTAGAATCTATTGAGTTGTAAGTGATCTGAACGTTTCATGATGATAGCACTTTCCTAAGGGGGTCAAACCATGTCCCAAAGGTCACCGGATATGGTGTAAATTTAAAGAAGTCGTCCAGTTACACATTTGTGGTCTTATAACTTGGCTTCTGAATGTCCTAGAGAGATCAGGTTTGTTTTAGTGTACTCCAATCAACATCCCCTACAACCTCAAAAAGGAATGGAGTCATTAGCACTTATGGTTTTTAAATGGCACCCAGAATTATGCTGCACTAAGCACAATTTCACATCATTCTGGGTTCATTTGTGTGAAAACAAGGTCCAATCAGGCTGAAACGTTACAGGAAGGTAGAATCTATTGAGTTGTAAATGATCTGAACGTTTCATGATGATAGCCTTTCCTAAGGGGGTCAAACCATGTCCCAAAGGTCACTGGATCTGGTGTCAATTTAAAGTAGTCCAGTTACACATTTGTGGGCTTATAACTTGGCTTCTGAATGTCCTAGAGAGATCAGGTTTGTTTTAATGTACTCCAACCAACAGCCCCTACAACCACAAAAAGGAATGGAGTCATTAGCACTTATGGTTTGTAAATGGCACCCAGAATTATGTTGCACGAAGCACAATTTCACATCATTCTGGGTTCATTTGTGTGAAAACAAGGTCCAATCAGGCTGAAATGTTACAGGAAGGTAGAATCTATTGAGTTGTAAGTGATCTGAACGTTTCATGATGATAGCACTTTCCTAAGGGGGTCAAACCATGTCCCAAAGGTCACCGGATCTGGTGTCAATTTAAATAAGTAGTCCAGCTACACCTTTGTGGGCTTATAACTTGGCTTCTGAAAGTCCTAGAGAGATCAGGTTTGTTTTAGTATACTCAAATCAACAGCCCTTACAACCACAAAAAGGAATGGAGTCATTAGCACTTATGGTTTTTAAATGGCACCCAGAATTATTTTGCACGAAGGACAATTTCACATCATTCTGGGTTCATTTGTGTGAAAACAAGGTCCAATCAGGCTGAAACGTTATAGGAAGGTAGAATCTATTGAGTTGTAAGTGATCTGAACGTTTCAAGATGATCCCACATTCCTATAGGGGGTCAAACCATGTCCCAAATTTCACCGGGCCTGGTGTCACTTTAAAGAAGCAGTCCAGTTACACCTTTGTGGGCTTATAACTTGGCTTCTGAATGTCCTAGAGATGTTAGGTTTGTTTTAGTGTTCTCCAATCAACAGCCCCTACAACCACAAAAAGGAATGGAGTCATTAGCACTTATGGTTTGTAAATGGCACCCAGAATTATGTTGCACGAAGCACAATTTCACATCATTCTGGGTTCATTTGTGTGAAAACAAGGTCCAATCAGGCTGAAAGAATCTATTGAGTTGTAAGTGATCTGAACGTGTCAAGATGATCGCACATTCCTATAGGGGGTAAAACCATGTCCCAAAGGTCACCGGGCCTGGTGTCACTTTAAAGAAGTAGTCCAGTTACACCTTTGAGGACTTATACCTTGGCTTCTGAATGTCCTAGAGAGATCAGGTTTGTTTTAGTGTACTCCAATCAACAGCCCCTACAACCTCAAAAAGGAATGGAGTCATTAGCACTTATGGTTTGTAAATGGCACCCAGAATTATGTTGCACGAAGCACAATTTCACATCATTCTGGGTTCATTTGTGTGAAAACAAGGTCCAATCAGGCTGAAACGTTACAGGAAGGTAGAATCTATTGAGTTGTAAGTGACCTGAACGTTTCATGATTATAGCACTTTCCTAAGGGGGTCAAACCATGTCCCAAAGGTCACCGGATCTGGTGTAAATTTAAAGAAGTAGTCCAGTTACATATTTGTGGGCTTATAACTTGGCTTCTGAATGTCCTAGAGAGATCAGGTTTGTTTTAGTGTACTCCAATCAACATCCCCTACAACCTCAAAAAGGAATGGAGTCATTAGCACTTATGGTTTTTAAATGGCACCCAGAATTATGCTGCACTAAGCAGAATTTCACATCATTCTGGGTTCATTTGTGTGAAAACAAGGTCCAATCAGGCTGAAACGTTACAGGAAGGTAGAATCTATTGAGTTGTAAATGATCTGAACGTTTCATGATGATAGCACTTTCCTATGGGGGTCAAACCATGTCCCAAATGTCACCGGATCTGGTGTCAATTTAAATAAGTAGTCCAGTTACACCTTTGTGGGCTTATAACTTGGCTTCTGAATGTCCTAGAGAGATCAGGTTTGTTTTAGTATACTCCAATCAACAGCCCTTACAACCACAAAAAGGAATGGAGTCATTAGCACTTATGGTTTTTAAATGGCACCCAGAATTATGTTGCACGAAGCACAATTTCACACCATTCTGGGTTCATTTGTGTGAAAACAAGGTCCAATCAGGCTGAAACGCTATAGGAAGGTAGAATCTATTGAGTTGTAAGTGATCTGAACGTTTCAAGATGATCCCACATTCCTATAGGGGGTCAAACCATGTCCCAAATTTCACCGGGCCTGGTGTCACTTTAAAGAAGCAGTCCAGTTACACCTTTGTGGGCTTATAACTTGGCTTCTGAATGTCCTAGAGAGATCAGGTTTGTTTTAGTGTTCTCCAATCAACAGCCCCTACAACCACAAAAAGGAATGGAGTCATTAGCACTTATGGTTTGTAAATGGCACCCAGAATTATGTTGCACGAAGCACAATTTCACATCATTCTGGGCTCATTTGTGTGAAAACAAGGTCCAATCAGGCTGAAAGAATCTATTGAGTTGTAAGTGATCTGAACGTTTAATGAAGATAGCACTTTCCTAAGGGGGTCAAACCATGTCCCAAAGGTCACCGGGCCTGGTGTCACTTTAAAGAAGTAGTCTAGTTACACCTTTGTGGGCTTATAACTTTGCTTCTGAATGTCCTAGAGAGGTTAGGTTTGTTTTAGTGTACTCCAATCAACAGCCCCTACAACCACAAAAAGGAATGGAGTCATTAGCACTTAAGGTTTGTAAATGGCACCCAGAATTATGTTGCACGAAGCAGAATTTCACATCATTCTGGGTCCATTTGTGTGAAAACAAGGTCCAATCAGGCTGAAACACTACAAGAAGGTAGAATCTATTGAGTTGTAAGTGATCTGAACGTTTCAAGATGATCGCACTTTCCTATAGGGGGTCAAACCATGTCCCAAAGGTCACCGGGCCTGGTGTCACTTTAAAGAAGTAGTCCAGTTACACCTTTGAGGGCTTATACCTTGGCTTCTGAATGTCCTAAAGAGATCAGGTTTGTTTTAGTGAACTCTAATCAACAGCCCCTGCAACCACAAAAAGGAATGGAGTCATTAGCACTTATGGTTTTTAAATGGCACCCAGAAATATGTTGCACGAAGCACAATTTCACATCATTCTGGGTTCATTTGTGTGAAAACAAGGTCCAATCAGGCTGAAATGTTACAGGAAGGTAGAATCTATTGAGTTGTAAGTGATCTGAACGTTTCAGGATTATAGCACTTTCCTAAGGGGGTCAAACCATGTCCCAAAGGTCACCGGGCCTGGTGTCAATTTAAAGAAGTAGTCCAGTTACACCTTTGTGGGCTTATAACTTGGCTTCTGAATGTCCTAGAGAGATCAGGTTCGTTTAAATGTACTCCAATCAACAGCCCCTACAACCACAAAAAGGAATGGAATCATTAGCACTTATGGTTTGTAAATGGCACCCAGACTTATGTTGCAGGAAGCACAATTCCACATCATTCTGGGAACATTTGTGCGAAAACAAGGTCCAATCAGGCTGAAACGCTACAAGAAGGTAGAATCTATTGAGTTGTAAGTGATCTGAACGTTTCAAGATGATCGCACATTCCTATAGGGGGTAAAACCATGTCCCAAAGGTCACCGGGCCTGGTGTCACTTTAAAGAAGTAGTCCAGTTACACCTTTGTGGGCTTATAACTTGGCTTCTGAATGTCCTAGAGAGGTTAGGTTTGTTTTAGTGTACTCCAATCAACAGCCCCTACAACCACAAAAAGGAATGGAGTCATTAGCACTTATGGTTTGTAAATGGCACCCAGAATTATGTTGCACGAAGCACAATTTCACATCATTCTGGGTTCATTTGTGTGAAAACAAGGTCCAATCAGGCTGAAACGTTACAGGAAGGTAGAATCTATTGAGTTGTAAGTGATTTGAACGTTTCATGATGATAGCACTTTCCTAAGGGGGTCAAACCATGTCCCAGACGTCACCGGATCTGGTGTCAATTTAAAGAAGTAGTCCAGTTACACATTTGTGGGCTTATAACTTGGCTTCTGAATGTCCTAGAGAGATCAGGTTTGTTTTAGTGTACTCCAATCAACATCTCCTACAACCTCAAAAAGGAATGGAGTCATTAGCACTTATGGTTTTTAAATGGCACCCAGAAATATGCTGCACTAAGCACAATTTCACAACATTCTGGGTTCATTTGTGTGAAAACAAGGTCCAATCAGGCTGAAACGTTACAGGAAGGTAGAATCTATTGAGTTGTAAGTTATCTGAACGTTTCATGATGATAGCACTTTCCTAAGGGGGTCAAACCATGTCCCAAAGGTCACCGGATCTGGTGTCAATTTAAAGAAGTAGTCCAGTTACACATTTGTTGGCTTATAACTTGGCTTCTGAATGTTCTAGAGAGATCAGGTTTGTTTTAATGTACTCCAACCAACAGCCCATACAACCACAAAAAGGAATGGAGTCATTAGCACTTATGGTTTGTAAATGGCACCCAGAATTATGTTGCACGAAGCACAATTTCACATCATTCTGGGTCCATTTGTGTGAAAACAAGGTCCAATCAAGCTGAAACGTTACAAGAAGGTAGAATCTATTGAGTTGTAAGTGATCTGAACGTTTCATGATGATCGCACATTCCTATAGGGGGTCAAACCATGTCCCAAAGGTCACCGGGCCTGGTGTCACTTTAAAGAGGTAGTCCAGTTACACCTTTGAGGGCTTATAACTTGGCTTCTGAATATCCTAGAGAGATCAGGTTTGTATTAGTGTACTCCAATCAACAGCCCCTACAACCTCAAAAAGGAATGGAGTCATTAGTACTTATGGTTTTTAAATGGCACCCAGAATTATGTTGCACGAAGCACAATTTCACATCATTCTGGGTTCATTTGTGTGAAAACAAGGTCCAATCAGGCTGAAACGTTACAAGAAGGTAGAATCTATTGAGTTGTAAGTGATCTGAACGTTTCATGATGATCGCACATTCCTATAGGGGGTCAAACCATGTCCCAAAGGTCACCGGGCCTGGTGTCACTTTAAAGAGGTAGTCCAGTTACACCTTTGAGGGCTTATAACTTGGCTTCTGAATATCCTAGAGAGATCAGGTTTGTATTAGTGTACTCCAATCAACAGCCCCTACAACCTCAAAATGGAATGGAGTCATTAGCACTTATGGTTTTTAAATGGCACCCAGAATTATGTTGCACGAAGCACAATTTCACATCATTCTGGGTTCATTTGTGTGAAAACAAGGTCCAATCAGGCTGAAATGTTACAGGACGGTAGAAACTATTGAGTTGTAAGTGATCTGAACGTTTCATGATGATAGCACTTTCCTAAGGGGGTCAAACCATGTCCCAAAGGTCACCGGATATGGTGTAAATTTAAAGAAGTAGTCCAGTTACACATTTGTGGGCTTATAACTTGGCTTCTGAATGTCCTAGAGAGATCAGGTTTGTTTTAGTGTACTCCAATCAACATCCCCTACAACCTCAAAAAGGAATGGAGTCATTAGCACTTATGGTTTTTAAATGGCACCCAGAATTATGCTGCACTAAGCACAATTTCACATCATTCTGGGTTCATTTGTGTGAAAACAAGGTCCAATCAGGCTGAAACGTTACAGGAAGGTAGAATCTATTGAGTTGTAAATGATCTGAACGTTTCATGATGATAGCCTTTCCTAAGGGGGTCAAACCATGTCCCAAAGGTCACTGGATCTGGTGTCAATTTAAAGAAGTAGTCCAGTTACACATTTGTGGGCTTATAACTTGGCTTCTGAATGTCCTAGAGAGATCAGGTTTGTTTTAATGTACTCCAACCAACAGCCCCTACAACCACAAAAAGGAATGGAGTCATTAGCACTTATGGTTTGTAAATGGCACCCAGAATTATGTTGCACAAAGCACAATTTCACATCATTCTGGGTTCATTTGTGTGAAAACAAGGTCCAATCAGGCTGAAATGTTACAGGAAGGTAGAATCTATTGAGTTGTAAGTGATCTGAACGTTTCATGATGATAGCACTTTCCTAAGGGGGTCAAACCATGTCCCAAAGGTCACCGGATCTGGTGTCAATTTAAATAAGTAGTCCAGCTACACCTTTGTGGGCTTATAACTTGGCTTCTGAATGTCCTAGAGAGATCAGGTTTGTTTTAGTATACTCAAATCAACAGCCCTTACAACCACAAAAAGGAATGGAGTCATTAGCACTTATGGTTTTTAAATGGCACCCAGAATTATTTTGCACGAAGGACAATTTCACATCATTCTGGGTTCATTTGTGTGAAAACAAGGTCCAATCAGGCTGAAACGTTATAGGAAGGTAGAATCTATTGAGTTGTAAGTGATCTGAACGTTTCAAGATGATCCCACATTCCTATAGGGGGTCAAACCATGTCCCAAATTTCACCGGGCCTGGTGTCACTTTAAAGAAGCAGTCCAGTTACACCTTTGTGGGCTTATAACTTGGCTTCTGAATGTCCTAGAGAGGTTAGGTTTGTTTTAGTGTTCTCCAATCAACAGCCCCTACAACCACAAAAAGGAATGGAGTCATTAGCACTTATGGTTTAAAAATGGCACGCAGAATTATGTTGCACGAAGCACAATTTCACATCATTCTGGGTTCATTTGTGTGAAAACAAGGTCCAATCAGGCTGAAAGAATCTATTGAGTTGTAAGTGATCTGAACGTGTCAAGATGATCGCACATTCCTATAGGGGGTAAAACCATGTCCCAAAGGTCACCGGGCCTGGTGTCACTTTAAAGAAGTAGTCCAGTTACACCTTTGAGGACTTATACCTTGGCTTCTGAATGTCCTAGAGAGATCAGGTTTGTTTTAGTGTACTCCAATCAACAGCCCCTACAACCTCAAAAAGGAATGGAGTCATTAGCACTTATGGTTTGTAAATGGCACCCAGAATTATGTTGCACGAAGCACAATTTCACATCATTCTGGGTTCATTTGTGTGAAAACAAGGTCCAATCAGGCTGAAACGTTACAGGAAGGTAGAATCTATTGAGTTGTAAGTGACCTGAACGTTTCATGATTATAGCACTTTCCTAAGGGGGTCAAACCATGTCCCAAAGGTCACCGGATCTGGTGTAAATTTAAAGAAGTAGTCCAGTTACACATTTGTGGGCTTATAACTTGGCTTCTGAATGTCCTAGAGAGATCAGGTTTGTTTTAGTGTACTCCAATCAACATCCCCTACAACCTCAAAAAGGAATGGAGTCATTAGCACTTATGGTTTTTAAATGGCACCCAGAATTATGCTGCACTAAGCAGAATTTCACATCATTCTGGGTTCATTTGTGTGAAAACAAGGTCCAATCAGGCTGAAACGTTACAGGAAGGTAGAATCTATTGAGTTGTAAATGATCTGAACGTTTCATGATGATAGCACTTTCCTATGGGGGTCAAACCATGTCCCAAATGTCACCGGATCTGGTGTCAATTTAAATAAGTAGTCCAGTTACACCTTTGTGGGCTTATAACTTGGCTTCTGAATGTCCTAGAGAGATCAGGTTTGTTTTAGTATACTCCAATCAACAGCCCCTACAACCACAAAAAGGAATGGAGTCATTAGCACTTAAGGTTTGTAAATGGCACCCAGAATTATGTTGCACGAAGCACAATTTCACATCATTCTGGGTCCATTTGTGTGAAAACAAGGTCCAATCAGGCTGAAACGCTACAAGAAGGTAGAATCTATTGAGTTGTAAGTGATCTGAACGTTTCAAGATGATCGCACTTTCCTATAGGGGGTCAAACCATGTCCCAAAGGTCACCGGGCCTGGTGTCACTTTAAAGAAGTAGTCCAGTTACACCTTTGAGGGCTTATACCTTGGCTTCTGAATGTCATAGAGAGATCAGGTTTGTTTTAGTGTACTCCAATCAACAGCCCCTACAACCTCAAAAAGGAATGGAGTCATTAGCACTTATGGTTTTTAAATGGCACCCAGAATTATGTTTCACGAAGCACAATTTCACATCATTCTGGGTTCATTTGTGTGAAAACAAGGTCCAATCAGGCTGAAATGTTACAGGAAGGTAGAATCTATTGAGTTGTAAGTGATCTGAACGTTTCAGGATTATAGCACTTTCCTAAGGGGGTCAAACCATGTCCCAAAGGTCACCGGATCTGGTGTCAATTTAAAGAAGTAGTCCAGTTACACCTTTGAGGGCTTATAACTTGGCTTCTGAATGTCCTAGAGAGATCAGGTTTGTTTTAGTGAACTCTAATCAACAGCCCCTGCAACCACAAAAAGGAATGGAGTCATTAGCACTTATGGTTTTTAAATGGCACCCAGAATTATGTTGCACGAAGCACAATTTCACATCATTCTGGGTTCATTTGTGTGAAAACAAGGTCCAATCAGGCTGAAATGTTACAGGAAGGTAGAATCTATTGAGTTGTAAGTGATCTGAACGTTTCATGATGATAGCACTTTCCTAAGGGGGTCAAACCATGTCCCAAAGGTCACCGGGCCTGGTGTCACTTTAAAGAAGTAGTCCAGTTACACCTTTGTGGGCTTATAACTTGGCTTCTGAATGTCCTAGAGAGATCAGGTTTGTTTAAATGTACTCCAATCAACAGCCCCTACAACCACAAAAAGGAACGGAGTCATTAGCACTTATGGTTTGTAAATGGCACCCAGACTTATGTTGCAGGAAGCACAATTTCACATCATTCTGGGAACATTTGTGCGAAAACAAGGTCCAATCAGGCTGAAACGCTACAAGAAGGTAGAATCTATTGAGTTGTAAGTGATCTGAACGTTTCAAGATGATCGCACATTCCTATAGGGGGTAAAACCATGTCCCAAAGGTCACCGGGCCTGGTGTCACTTTAAAGAAGTAGTCCAGTTACACCTTTGTGGGCTTATAACTTGGCTTCTGAATGTCCTAGAGAGGTTAGGTTTGTTTTAGTGTACTCCAATCAACAGCCCCTACAACCACAAAAAGGAATGGAGTCATTAGCACTTATGGTTTGTAAATGGCACCCAGAATTATGTTGCACGAAGCACAATTTCACATCATTCTGGGTTCATTTGTGTGAAAACAAGGTCCAATCAGGCTGAAACGTTACAGGAAGGTAGAATCTATTGAGTTGTAAGTGATTTGAACGTTTCATGATGATAGCACTTTCCTAAGGGGGTCAAACCATGTCCCAGACGTCACCGGATCTGGTGTCAATTTAAAGAAGTAGTCCAGTTACACATTTGTGGGCTTATAACTTGGCTTCTGAATGTCCTAGAGAGATCAGGTTTGTTTTAGTGTACTCCAATCAACATCTCCTACAACCTCAAAAAGGAATGGAGTCATTAGCACTTATGGTTTTTAAATGGCACCCAGAATTATGCTGCACTAAGCACAATTTCACAACATTCTGGGTTCATTTGTGTGAAAACAAGGTCCAATCAGGCTGAAACGTTACAAGAAGGTAGAATCTATTGAGTTGTAAGTGATCTGAACGTTTCATGATGATCGCACATTCCTATAGGGGGTCAAACCATGTCCCAAAGGTCACCGGGCCTGGTGTCACTTTAAAGAGGTAGTCCAGTTACACCTTTGAGGGCTTATAACTTGGCTTCTGAATATCCTAGAGAGATCAGGTTTGTATTAGTGTACTCCAATCAACAGCCCCTACAACCTCAAAAAGGAATGGAGTCATTAGCACTTATGGTTTTTAAATGGCACCCAGAATTATGTTGCACGAAGCACAATTTCACATCATTCTGGGTTCATTTGTGTGAAAACAAGGTCCAATCAGGCTGAAATATCACAGGACGGTAGAAACTATTGAGTTGTAAGTGATCTGAACGTTTCATGATGATAGCACTTTCCTAAGGGGGTCAAACCATGTCCCAAAGGTCACCGGATCTGGTGTCAATTTAAAGAAGTAGTCCAGTAACACCTTTGTGGGCTTATAACTTGGCTTCTGAATGTCCAAGAGAGATCAGGTTTGTTTTAGTATACTCCAATCAACAGCCCCTAAAACCACAAAAAGGAATGGAGTCATTAGCACTTATGGTTTTTAAATGGCACCCAGAATTATGTTGCACGAAGCACAATTTCACATCATTCTGGGTTCATTTGTGTGAAAACAAGGTCCAATCAGGCTGAAACGTTACAGGAAGGTAAAATCTGTTGAGTTGTAAGTGATCTGAACGTTTCAAGATGATCGCACATTCCTATAGGGGGTCAAACCATGTCCCAAAGGTCACCGGGCCTGGTGTCACTTTAAAGAAGCAGTCCAGTTACACCTTTGTGGGCTTATAACTTGGCTTCTGAATGTCCTAGAGAGGTTAGGTTTGTTTTAGTGTTCTCCAATCAACAGCCCCTACAACCACAAAAAGGAATGGAGTCATTAGCACTTATGGTTTGTAAATGGCACCCAGAATTATGCTGCACTAAGCAAAATTTCACATCATTCTGGGTTCATTTGTGTGAAAACAAGGTCCAATCAGGCTGAAACGTTACAAGAAGGTAGAATCTATTGAGTTGTAAGGGATCTGAACGTTTCATGATGATCGCACATTCCTATAGGGGGTCAAACCATGTCCCAAAGGTCACCGGGCCTGGTGTCACTTTAAAGAAGTAGTCCATTTACACCTTTGAGGGCTTATAACTTGGCTTCTGAATGTCCTAGTGAGATCAGGTTTGTTTTAGTGTACTCCAATCAACAGCCCCTACAACCTCAAAAAGGAATGGAGTCATTAGCACTTATGGTTTTTAAATGGCACCCAGACTTATGTTGCACGAAGCACAATTTCACATCATTCTGGGTTCATTTGTGTGAAAACAAGGTCCAATCAGGCTGAAATGTTACAGGAAGGTAGAATCTATTGAGTTGTAAGTGATCTGAACGTTTCATGATGATAGCACTTTCCTAAGGGGGTCAAACCATGTCCCAAAGGTCACCGGGCCTTGTGTCACTTTAAAAAAGTAGTCCATTTACACCTTTGAGGGCTTATAACTTGGCTTCTGAATGTCCTAGCGAGATCAGGTTTGTTTTAGTGTACTCCAATCAACAGCCCCTACAACCTCAAAAAGGAATGGAGTCATTAGCACTTATGGTTTGTAAATGGCACCCAGAATTATGTTGCACGAAGCACAATTTCACATCATTCTGGGTTCATTTGTGTGAAAACAAGGTCCAATCAGGCTGAAACGTTACAGGAAACTAAAATCTATTGAGTTGTAAGTGATCTGAACGTTTCAAGATGATCGCACATTCCTATAGGGGGTCAAACCATGTCCCAAAGGTCACCGGGCCTGGTGTCACTTTAAAGAAGCAGTCCAGTTACACCTTTGTGGGCTTATAACTTGGCTTCTGAATGTCCTAGAGAGGTTAGGTTTGTTTTAGTGTTCTCCAATCAACAGCCCCTACAACCACAAAAAGGAATGGAGTCATTAGCACTTATGGTTTGTAAATGGCACCCAGAATTATGTTGCACGAAGCACAATTTCACATCATTCTGGGTTCATTTGTGTGAAAACAAGGTCCAATCAGGCTGAAACGTTACAGGAAGGTAGAATCTATTGAGTTGTAAGCGATCTGAACGTTTCATGATGATAGCACTTTCCTAAGGGGGTCAAACCATGTCCCAAAGGTCACCGGATCTGGTGTCAATTTAAAGAAGTAGTCCAGTTACACATTTGTGGGCTTATAACTTGGCTTCTGAATGTCCTAGAGAGATCAGGTTTGTTTTAATGTACTCCAACCAACAGCCCCTACAACCACAAAAAGGAATGGAGTCATTAGCACTTATGGTTTGTAAATGGCACCCAGAATTATGCTGCACTAAGCACAATTTCACATCATTCTGGGTTCATTTGTGTGAAAACAAGGTCCAATCAGGCTGAAACGTTACAAGAAGGTAGAATCTATTGAGTTGTAAGTGATCTGAACGTTTCATGATGATCGCACATTCCTATAGGGGGTCAAACCATGTCCCAAAGGTCACCGGGCCTGGTGTCACTTTAAAGAAGTAGTCCATTTACACCTTTGAGGGCTTATAACTTGGCTTCTGAATGTCCTAGAGAGATCAGGTTTGTTTTAGTGTACTCCAATCAACAGCCCCTACAACCTCAAAAAGGAATGGAGTCATTAGCACTTATGGTTTTTAAATGGCACCCAGAATTATGTTGCACGAAGCACAATTTCACATCATTCTGGGTTCATTTGTGTGAAAACAAGGTCCAATCAGGCTGAAATGTTACAGGAAGGTAGAATCTATTGAGTTGTAAGTGATCTGAACGTTTCATGATGATAGCACTTTCCTAAGGGGGTCAAACCATGTCCCAAAGGTCACCGGGCCTTGTGTCACTTTAAATAAGTAGTCCATTTACACCTTTGAGGGCTTATAACTTGGCTTCTGAATGTCCTAGAGAGATCAGGTTTGTTTTAGTGTACTCCAATCAACAGCCCCTACAACCTCAAAAAGGAATGGAGTCATTAGCACTTATGGTTTTTAAATGGCACCCAGAATTATGTTGCACGAAGCACAATTTCACATCATTCTGGGTTCATTTGTGTGAAAACAAGGTCCAATCAGGCTGAAACGTTACAGGAAACTAAAATCTATTTAGTTGTAAGTGATCTGAACGTTTCAAGATGATCGCACATTCCTATAGGGGGTCAAACCATGTCCCAAAGGTCACCGGGCCTGGTGTCAATTTAAAGAAGCAGTCCAGTTACACCTTTGTGGGCTTATAACTTGGCTTCTGAATGTCCTAGAGAGGTTAGGTTTGTTTTAGTGTTCTCCAATCAACAGCCCCTACAACCACAAAAAGGAATGGAGTCATTAGCACTTATGGTTTGTAAATGGCACCCAGAATTATGTTGCACGAAGCACAATTTCACATCATTCTGGGTTCATTTGTGTGAAAACAAGGTCCAATCAGGCTGAAACGTTACAGGAAGGTAGAATCTATTGAGTTGTAAGCGATCTGAACGTTTCATGATGATAGCACTTTCCTAAGGGGGTCAAACCATGTCCCAAAGGTCACCGGATCTGGTGTCAATTTAAAGAAGTAGTCCAGTTACACATTTGTGGGCTTATAACTTGGCTTCTGAATGTCCTAGAGAGATCAGGTTTGTTTTAATGTACTCCAACCAACAGCCCCTACAACCACAAAAAGGAATGGAGTCATTAGCACTTATGGTTTGTAAATGGCACCCAGAATTATGCTGCACTAAGCACAATTTCACATCATTCTGGGTTCATTTGTGTGAAAACAAGGTCCAATCAGGCTGAAACATTACAAGAACGTAGAATCTATTGAGTTGTAAGTGATCTGAACGTTTCATGATGATCGCACATTCCTATAGGGGGTCAAACCATGTCCCAAAGGTCACCGGGCCTGGTGTCACTTTAAAGAAGTAGTCCATTTACACCTTTGAGGGCTTATAACTTGGCTTCTGAATGTCCTAGAGAGATCAGGTTTGTTTTAGTGTACTCCAATCAACAGCCCCTACAACCTCAAAAAGGAATGGAGTCATTAGCACTTATGGTTTTTAAATGGCACCCAGAATTATGTTGCACGAAGCACAATTTCACATCATTCTGGGTTCATTTGTGTGAAAACAAGGTCCAATCAGGCTGAAATGTTACAGGAAGGTAGAATCTATTGAGTTGTAAGTGATCTGAACGTTTCATGATGATAGCACTTTCCTAAGGGGGTCAAACCATGTCCCAAAGGTCACCGGGCCTTGTGTCACTTTAAATAAGTAGTCCATTTACACCTTTGAGGGCTTATAACTTGGCTTCTGAATGTCCTAGAGAGATCAGGTTTGTTTTAGTGTACTCCAATCAACAGACCCTACAACCTCAAAAAGGAATGGAGTCATTAGCACTTATGGTTTTTAAATGGCACCCAGAATTATGTTGCACGAAGCACAATTTCACATCATTCTGGGTTCATTTGTGTGAAAACAAGGTCCAATCAGGCTGAAACGTTACAGGAAACTAAAATCTATTGAGTTGTAAGTGATCTGAACATTTCAAGATGATCGCACATTCCTATAGGGAGTCAAACCATGTCCCAAAGGTCACCGGGCCTGGTGTCAATTTAAAGAAGCAGTCCAGTTACACCTTTGTGGGCTTATAACTTGGCTTCTGAATGTCCTAGAGAGGTTAGGTTTGTTTTAGTGTTCTCCAATCAACAGCCCCTACAACCACAAAAAGGAATGGAGTCATTAGCACTTATGGTTTGTAAATGGCACCCAGAATTATGTTGCACGAAGCACAATTTCACATCATTCTGGGTTCATTTGTGTGAAAACAAGGTCCAATCAGGCTGAAACGTTACAGGAAGGTAGAATCTATTGAGTTGTAAGCGATCTGAGCGTTTCATGATGATAGCACTTTCCTAAGGGGGTCAAACCATGTCCCAAAGGTCACCGGATCTGGTGTCAATTTAAAGAAGTAGTCCAGTTACACATTTGTGGGCTTATAACTTGGCTTCTGAATGTCCTAGAGAGATCAGGTTTGTTTTAATGTACTCCAACCAACAGCGCCTACAACCACAAAAAGGAATGGAGTCATTAGCACTTATGGTTTGTAAATGGCACCCAGAATTATGCTGCACTAAGCACAATTTCACATCATTCTGGGTTCATTTGTGTGAAAACAAGGTCCAATCAGGCTGAAACATTACAAGAACGTAGAATCTATTGAGTTGTAAGTGATCTGAACGTTTCATGATGATCGCACATTCCTATAGGGGGTCAAACCATGTCCCAAAGGTCACCGGGCCTGGTGTCACTTTAAAGAAGTAGTCCATTTACACCTTTGAGGGCTTATAACTTGGCTTCTGAATGTCCTAGAGAGATCAGGTTTGTTTTAGTGTACTCCAATCAACAGCCCCTACAACCTCAAAAAGGAATGGAGTCATTAGCAGTTATGGTTTTTAAATGGCACCCAGAATTATGTTGCACGAAGCACAATTTCACGTCATTCTGGGTTCATTTGTGTGAAAACAAGGTCCAATCAGGCTGAAACGTTACAGGAAGGTAGAATCTGTTGAGTTGTAAGAGATCTGAACGTTTCATGATGATAGCACTTTCCTAAGGGGGTCAAACCATGTCCCAAAGGTCAACGGGCCTGGTGTCACCTTAAAGAAGCAGTCCAGTTACACCTTTGTGGGCTTATAACTTGGCTTCTGAATGTCCTAGAGAGGTTAGGTTTGTTTTAGTGTTCTCCAATCAACAGCCCCTACAACCACAAAAAGGAATGGAGTCATTAGCACTTATGGTTTGTAAATGGCACCCAGAATTATGCAGCACAAAGCACAATTTCACATCATTCTGGGTTCATTTGTGTGAAAACAAGGTCCAATCAATCTGAAACGTTACAGGAAGGTAGAATCTATTGAGTTGTAAGTTATCTGAACGTTTCCTGATGATAGCCCTTTCCTAAGGGGGTCAAACCATGTCCCAAAGGTCACCGGATCTGGTGTCAATTTTAAAGAAGTAGTCCAGTTACACCTTTGTGGGCTTATAACTTGGCTTCTGAATGTCCTAGAGAGATCAGGTTTGTTTTAGTATACTCCAATCAACAGCCCCTACAACCACAAAAAGAAATGGAGTCATTAGCACTTATGGTTTGTAAATGGCACCCAGAATTATGTTGCACGAAGAACAATTTCACATCATTCTGGGTTCATTTGTGTGAAAACAAGGTCCAATCAGGCTGAAACGTTACAGGAAGGTGGAATCTATTGAGTTGTAAGTGATCTGAACGTTTCAAGATGATCGCAAATTCCTATAGGGGGTCAAACCATGTCCCAAAGGTCACCGGATCTGGTGTCAATTTAAAGAAGTAGTCCAGTTACACAATTGTGGGCTTATAACTTGGCTTCTGAATGTCCTAGAGAGATCAGGTTTGTTTTAGTGTACTCCAATCAACAGCCCCTACAACCTCAAAAAGGAATGGAGTCATTAGCACTTAAGGTTTGTAAATGGCACCCAGAATTATGTTGCACGAAGCACAATTTCACATCATTCTGGGTCCATTTGTGTGAAAACAAGGTCCAATCAGGCTAAAAACGCTACAAGAAGGTAGAATCTATTGAGTTGTAAGTGATCTGAACGTTTCAAGATGATCGCACATTCCTATAGGGGGTAAAACCATGTCCCAAAGGTCACCGGGCCTGGTGTCACTTTAAAGAAGTAGTCCAGTTACACCTTTGTGGGCTTATAACTTGGCCTTTGAATGTCCTAGAGAGGTCAGGTTTGTTTTAGTGTACTCCAATCAACAGCCCCTACAACCACAAAAAGGAATGGAGTCATTAGCACTTATGGTTTTTAAATGGCACCCAGAATTATGTTGCACGAAGCACAATTTCACATCATTCTGGGTTCATTTGTGTGAAAACAAGGTCCAATCAGGCTGAAATATCACAGGACGGTAGAAACTATTGAGTTGTAAGTGATCTGAACGTTTCATGATGATAGCACTTTCCTAAGGGGGTCAAACCATGTCCCAAAGGTCACCGGATCTGGTGTCAATTTAAAGAAGTAGTCCAGTAACACCTTTGTGGGCTTATAACTGTCACGGTTTGCCTCTGCAGTAACCCATTTGCAGGAATAAAGATCCTTTATCCAGAGTTCAAAAAGATTTAATAAACAAAACTTCCTCCACTGACTGTGGGAACCAAAAAACCAAAACCAAACTCAATCCATACATGTACAACTCAGCAAAGACAACTCCACACTGATGACTGGCAGCAGTGGCCTGAAATAGGGTGAGGGGCAATCAAGATGATGTGGTTCAGCTGCAGCACTCCAGGAGGCTCACAGGGAAGGGGAGGATTCCTGAGAGGAGCTGCAGCTGACCTGAACAAAAACAACAGAGAAAAAGTTAAACACAAGCACAAAAAGGGGCGAATCATAACATAACCCCCCTCACAAAGTCCGGCTCCCAGACGGACGTCTCGGCTGGGTGGGGTGTTCCCGGTGAAACTGATCGATCAGATCACGGCTGAGGATGTGGCGTTCTGGGACCCATTGCCTGTCCGCCGGGCCATAACCCACCCAGTCCACGAGGTATTGGACGCCCCTGCCCACTCTCCTCGAGGCCAAGAGCTTATTCACGCTGTAGACAGGTCCGCCATCCACAATGCGGGGAGCTGGAGGGACCGCAGGTGGCGTCTGCAGGGGACAGAGTCTCTCAGGCTTCAGCTTGCTCACATGGAACACAGGGTGGACTCTCAGTGCCCGAGGGAGCTCCAACCTGACGGCTACTGGGTTGATGACCTTGGTGATGGGGAAGGGTCCGATGAATCGGGGCTGCATCTTCCTGGCACCCCCCTTCAGTGGCAGATCAGCCGAAGAGAGCCAAACCCTGTCACCCACCTTGTACTCCGGAGCAGCAGACCTCCGGCGGTTAGCCACGGAGGTGAACCGTTCCTGGTTCCGAACCAGTCGGGAACGGTACTCAGTCCATGTACGACGGCAGCGCCTCACGAATGCTGCAGGACCGGAGGTGGAAGCCGACCTCTCCTGATGGGGGAAGAGAGGTGGTTGGTACCCGTAGGCAGCCTGGAAGGGGGAGAAGCCAGTAGAATTAACCAGGGTGTTGTGCGAATACTCAGCCCAGGGGAGTTGAGAGGACCAAGTCTGGGGGTTCTTCAGGCACATAGCACGCAGGGTGGTCTCCAGATCCTGGTTAAAGCGCTCTACTTGACCATTTGTCTGAGGGTGGAAACCAGAGCTCAGACTGACCGTTATTCCAAGGAGTCTGCAGAACTCCTTCCAAAAAGCTGCAACAAACTGGGGTCCTCGATCCGAGGTGATGTTCTCCGGAAGTCCGTGCAGCCGAAAAACATGCCGCACCACCACCTCCGCCAGTTGCTGAGCCGATGGCAATCTCTGCAGGGGTATAGCATGCACCATCTTTGAAAACCTGTCCACTACAGTCAGGATCACAGTCTTACCCTTAGAGTTGGGTAGTCCAGTGATGAAGTCCATTGCAATGTGGGACCAAGGTCTGGAGGGAACAGGTAGAGGTTGCAGGAGTCCAGCCGGAGGAGTTCTGGGTGACTTGACGCTGGCACACACTGGGCAAGAGGAGACAAAAGCTCGAACGTCAGACGACACCGTAGGCCACCAGAACCGCTGCGCTACCAGGAAGGCAGTCCTGGTTACCCCAGGATGGCAGGCCAGGCGTGATGAATGCCCCCATTTCAACACCGCCGGGCGAAAACCTGGGGGAACAAACAAACAGTGCGGGGGGCATCCAGACGGAATGGTAGTGGGGTCTCGGACTGCAGCATTGATTCTGCGCTCCAAGGACCAACGAGAGACCCCAAGGACCAAGTTGGGCGGCACGATGAACGTGGACTCTGACTCCAAAGCCTCACCTTCCTGCTGGTACTGGCGGGACAGGGCATCAGGTTTAATGTTCTTACTGCCCGGACGGAAGGAGAGGTTGAAGTTAAACCTGTCAAAAAACAGAGCCCACCGTGCTTGGCGGGGGTTAAGGCGCTTGGCAGTCCGTACATACTCCAAGTTCTTATGGTCGGTCCACACCAAAAACGGCTGCTCAGCACCCTCCAACCAGTGGCGCCATTCTTCGAGTGCTAGCTTAACAGCTAGCAACTCTCTGTTCCCTATGTCGTAATTTCTCTCTGCAGGAGTGAGCTTGCAGGAGAAATACGCGCAGGGATGTACTTTATTATCAGACGCTCTCTGTGACAGCACAGCACCCACCCCTGACTCAGACGCATCAACCTCCACAATGAATTGCTTGGAGGTGTCAGGCTGGGTCAGGATAGGGGCCGCAGAGAACCGTCTTTTGAGCTCGGCAAAGGCCATGTCGGCAGCAGTGTCCCAGACAAAACGTACCTTAGCCGAGGTGAGTCTGTGGAGGGGTGCAGCCACGCCACTGAAACCTCTGATGAAGCGCCTGTAGAAGTTGGCGAACCCCAGGAAGCGTTGAAGCTGCTTCCGACCAGTAGGTGTAGGCCACTCGAGAACCGCTTTGACCTTGTCACTGTCCATCTGTACCTCTCCAGGCGTGATCACATGCCCCAAGAACTTAGTCTTGGTGGTGTGAAACTCACACTTTTCAGCCTTACAGAAAAGCTGGTTCTCAAGTAGGCGCTGCAGAACGGCCCTGACGTGCTGCACATGTGTTTTAAGGTCTGGGGAGAAAATTAAAATGTCATCCAGATAGACGTACACAAATCTGTTAATCATGTCCTTCAACACATCATTAATAAAACACTGAAACACAGCTGGTGCGTTTGTCAGTCCAAAAGGCATCACCAGGTATTCAAAATGGCCGCACGGGGTGTTGAAGGCAGTTTTCCACTCATCCCCCTCCCGTATGCGCACCAGATGATAAGCGTTCCGTAGATCCAGCTTAGTGAACACCCGAGCCACTCTAATCTGGTCAAAGGCAGACTGCAAGAGAGGCAGGGGGTAAGTGTTACGAACCGTGACGCTATTCAGACCCCTGTAGTCAATACACGGCCGTAAACCCCCATCCTTCTTGCCCACAAAGAAAAACCCTGCCCCCGCAGGTGATGAGGATGGCCGAATAATGCCTGCCTGTAAGCCCTCCTGAATGTATTCCTCCATGGCTGTTGTCTCAGGGATGGACAGAGGATAGAGACGGCCTTTAGGAGGTTGAGCACCAGGAAGGAGGTCCACAGCACAGTCGTAAGGACGGTGAGGGGGCAGGTTCTTAGCACGAACCTTACTGAACACCGCAGCCAAGTCTGTATATTCGGGGGGAACATTACTGATGTCAGGTGGTTCCAAGGGAGGCTGGCTAGAAACAGGGCGAACAGGAGCAGCAGACAAACAGTTCAATAAACAAAAAGGACTCCACGTCAACACGCGGCCAGAAACCCAGTCAATATGGGGACAGTGTTTGCTTAGCCAGGGGTAACCCAGGATCACAGGAGGCACTAAAGAGTCAACCACAAAAAAACACATCCGCTCTGTGTGGTTCCCAGAGACCGTCACAGTGACAGGAACAGTGCGTGCAGTCACCTTGTGGATAAGGGAACCATTTACAGCATGGATGGACAATGCAGGAAACACTTCCTCGACTGGAATCAAAAGTTCGCTTACCACTGCCTGGGACATCAGATCCCCATCAGAGCCGGAGTCAATAAGGGTGTCATATTCACCGTGTTTCGTCCCATATGTCAACCGCACACTGGTGGGCGGTCGTGAGGGCGGAGAAAAGGATGACACCCGACCCGCTAGCTGCATGGGCTCCGAGGGCGGGGCGTCACTGCCCAGGTGAGAAACACTCACAGAAATCGGGTGAGGACGAGGTGAAGAAGTCAGTGGGCGGAGCTCATCATGAAGGCGCTCCATCCTCCGCCGATCGATGCGTACAGCCAGATCGATAAGATCCTCCAGCTCCTCAGGAACCTCCCTCGCGGCTAGCTCGTCCTTGAGCTCGCTGGAGAGCCCCTGAAGGAAGACGTCGACCAGTGCATCATCAGGCCAGCGGGAGCTTGCCGCCAGCGTCCGGAACTGTACTGCATAGGACGCCACGCTGTCGTCTCCTTGTTTGAGCCGGAGCAGCTCAGAAGCAGCCGCGCGGTGCGGTGTTGAGGGATCAAACACCACGAGGAGTTGAGTGGAAAAGGCCCGGAAGGAACGAACCACCTCCGCTCCACGATCCCACTCAGCCAGCCCCCACCTCTTGGCTCTGCCCGTCAGGAAACTCAAGGCAAAAGCCACCTTGCTCTGCTCCGAGGGGAATTCGCTTGGATTAAAGTCAAAATGGAGCCGGCAGGAGGTGAGGAATGGTCGACAATCCTCTGCGGTACCAGAAAAAGTTTCAGGACGACCCAAACGAACCTGTCGAGGGGGAGCAGGCGCTTGCTCCAGTCTGGCTACACGTCCATGCAACTGCTGCAACCCTGACATGCAGCTGCGGAGCTCCTGGGTCAGAACAGGAAGGCTGGCTTCTCCTGCAGCACCCTCACCAGAGGCAGGTAAGGAAGGGTCTTGTCTCTGGGTTCTTCCTGCTGGGTCAGACATCTTGGTGGAGTTGTAATGTCACGGTTTGCCTCTGCAGTAACCCATTTGCAGGAATAAAGATCCTTTATCCAGAGTTCAAAAAGATTTAATAAACAAAACTTCCTCCACTGACTGTGGGAACCAAAAAACCAAAACCAAACTCAATCCATACATGTACAACTCAGCAAAGACAACTCCACACTGATGACTGGCAGCAGTGGCCTGAAATAGGGTGAGGGGCAATCAAGATGATGTGGTTCAGCTGCAGCACTCCAGGAGGCTCACAGGGAAGGGGAGGATTCCTGAGAGGAGCTGCAGCTGACCTGAACAAAAACAACAGAGAAAAAGTTAAACACAAGCACAAAAAGGGGCGAATCATAACAATAACTTGGCTTCTGAATGTCCAAGAGAGATCAGGTTTGTTTTAGTATACTCCAATCAACAGCCCCTAAAACCACAAAAAGGAATGGAGTCATTAGCACTTATGGTTTTTAAATGGCACCCAGAATTATGTTGCACGAAGCACAATTTCACATCATTCTGGGTTCATTTGTGTGAAAACAAGGTCCAATCAGGCTGAAACGTTACAGGAAGGTAAAATCTGTTGAGTTGTAAGTGATCTGAACGTTTCAAGATGATCGCACATTCCTATAGGGGGTCAAACCATGTCCCAAAGGTCACCGGGCCTGGTGTCACTTTAAAGAAGCAGTCCAGTTACACCTTTGTGGGCTTATAACTTGGCTTCTGAATGTCCTAGAGAGGTTAGGTTTGTTTTAGTGTTCTCCAATCAACAGCCCCTACAACCACAAAAAGGAATGGAGTCATTAGCACTTATGGTTTGTAAATGGCACCCAGAATTATGCTGCACTAAGCAAAATTTCACATCATTCTGGGTTCATTTGTGTGAAAACAAGGTCCAATCAGGCTGAAACGTTACAAGAAGGTAGAATCTATTGAGTTGTAAGGGATCTGAACGTTTCATGATGATCGCACATTCCTATAGGGGGTCAAACCATGTCCCAAAGGTCACCGGGCCTGGTGTCACTTTAAAGAAGTAGTCCATTTACACCTTTGAGGGCTTATAACTTGGCTTCTGAATGTCCTAGTGAGATCAGGTTTGTTTTAGTGTACTCCAATCAACAGCCCCTACAACCTCAAAAAGGAATGGAGTCATTAGCACTTATGGTTTTTAAATGGCACCCAGACTTATGTTGCACGAAGCACAATTTCACATCATTCTGGGTTCATTTGTGTGAAAACAAGGTCCAATCAGGCTGAAATGTTACAGGAAGGTAGAATCTATTGAGTTGTAAGTGATCTGAACGTTTCATGATGATAGCACTTTCCTAAGGGGGTCAAACCATGTCCCAAAGGTCACCGGGCCTTGTGTCACTTTAAAAAAGTAGTCCATTTACACCTTTGAGGGCTTATAACTTGGCTTCTGAATGTCCTAGAGAGATCAGGTTTGTTTTAGTGTACTCCAATCAACAGCCCCTACAACCTCAAAAAGGAATGGAGTCATTAGCACTTATGGTTTGTAAATGGCACCCAGAATTATGTTGCACGAAGCACAATTTCACATCATTCTGGGTTCATTTGTGTGAAAACAAGGTCCAATCAGGCTGAAACGTTACAGGAAACTAAAATCTATTGAGTTGTAAGTGATCTGAACGTTTCAAGATGATCGCACATTCCTATAGGGGGTCAAACCATGTCCCAAAGGTCACCGGGCCTGGTGTCACTTTAAAGAAGCAGTCCAGTTACACCTTTGTGGGCTTATAACTTGGCTTCTGAATGTCCTAGAGAGGTTAGGTTTGTTTTAGTGTTCTCCAATCAACAGCCCCTACAACCACAAAAAGGAATGGAGTCATTAGCACTTATGGTTTGTAAATGGCACCCAGAATTATGTTGCACGAAGCACAATTTCACATCATTCTGGGTTCATTTGTGTGAAAACAAGGTCCAATCAGGCTGAAACGTTACAGGAAGGTAGAATCTATTGAGTTGTAAGCGATCTGAACGTTTCATGATGATAGCACTTTCCTAAGGGGGTCAAACCATGTCCCAAAGGTCACCGGATCTGGTGTCAATTTAAAGAAGTAGTCCAGTTACACATTTGTGGGCTTATAACTTGGCTTCTGAATGTCCTAGAGAGATCAGGTTTGTTTTAATGTACTCCAACCAACAGCCCCTACAACCACAAAAAGGAATGGAGTCATTAGCACTTATGGTTTGTAAATGGCACCCAGAATTATGCTGCACTAAGCACAATTTCACATCATTCTGGGTTCATTTGTGTGAAAACAAGGTCCAATCAGGCTGAAACGTTACAAGAAGGTAGAATCTATTGAGTTGTAAGTGATCTGAACGTTTCATGATGATCGCACATTCCTATAGGGGGTCAAACCATGTCCCAAAGGTCACCGGGCCTGGTGTCACTTTAAAGAAGTAGTCCATTTACACCTTTGAGGGCTTATAACTTGGCTTCTGAATGTCCTAGAGAGATCAGGTTTGTTTTAGTGTACTCCAATCAACAGCCCCTACAACCTCAAAAAGGAATGGAGTCATTAGCACTTATGGTTTTTAAATGGCACCCAGAATTATGTTGCACGAAGCACAATTTCACATCATTCTGGGTTCATTTGTGTGAAAACAAGGTCCAATCAGGCTGAAATGTTACAGGAAGGTAGAATCTATTGAGTTGTAAGTGATCTGAACGTTTCATGATGATAGCACTTTCCTAAGGGGGTCAAACCATGTCCCAAAGGTCACCGGGCCTTGTGTCACTTTAAATAAGTAGTCCATTTACACCTTTGAGGGCTTATAACTTGGCTTCTGAATGTCCTAGAGAGATCAGGTTTGTTTTAGTGTACTCCAATCAACAGCCCCTACAACCTCAAAAAGGAATGGAGTCATTAGCACTTATGGTTTTTAAATGGCACCCAGAATTATGTTGCACGAAGCACAATTTCACATCATTCTGGGTTCATTTGTGTGAAAACAAGGTCCAATCAGGCTGAAACGTTACAGGAAACTAAAATCTATTTAGTTGTAAGTGATCTGAACGTTTCAAGATGATCGCACATTCCTATAGGGGGTCAAACCATGTCCCAAAGGTCACCGGGCCTGGTGTCAATTTAAAGAAGCAGTCCAGTTACACCTTTGTGGGCTTATAACTTGGCTTCTGAATGTCCTAGAGAGGTTAGGTTTGTTTTAGTGTTCTCCAATCAACAGCCCCTACAACCACAAAAAGGAATGGAGTCATTAGCACTTATGGTTTGTAAATGGCACCCAGAATTATGTTGCACGAAGCACAATTTCACATCATTCTGGGTTCATTTGTGTGAAAACAAGGTCCAATCAGGCTGAAACGTTACAGGAAGGTAGAATCTATTGAGTTGTAAGCGATCTGAACGTTTCATGATGATAGCACTTTCCTAAGGGGGTCAAACCATGTCCCAAAGGTCACCGGATCTGGTGTCAATTTAAAGAAGTAGTCCAGTTACACATTTGTGGGCTTATAACTTGGCTTCTGAATGTCCTAGAGAGATCAGGTTTGTTTTAATGTACTCCAACCAACAGCCCCTACAACCACAAAAAGGAATGGAGTCATTAGCACTTATGGTTTGTAAATGGCACCCAGAATTATGCTGCACTAAGCACAATTTCACATCATTCTGGGTTCATTTGTGTGAAAACAAGGTCCAATCAGGCTGAAACATTACAAGAACGTAGAATCTATTGAGTTGTAAGTGATCTGAACGTTTCATGATGATCGCACATTCCTATAGGGGGTCAAACCATGTCCCAAAGGTCACCGGGCCTGGTGTCACTTTAAAGAAGTAGTCCATTTACACCTTTGAGGGCTTATAACTTGGCTTCTGAATGTCCTAGAGAGATCAGGTTTGTTTTAGTGTACTCCAATCAACAGCCCCTACAACCTCAAAAAGGAATGGAGTCATTAGCACTTATGGTTTTTAAATGGCACCCAGAATTATGTTGCACGAAGCACAATTTCACATCATTCTGGGTTCATTTGTGTGAAAACAAGGTCCAATCAGGCTGAAATGTTACAGGAAGGTAGAATCTATTGAGTTGTAAGTGATCTGAACGTTTCATGATGATAGCACTTTCCTAAGGGGGTCAAACCATGTCCCAAAGGTCACCGGGCCTTGTGTCACTTTAAATAAGTAGTCCATTTACACCTTTGAGGGCTTATAACTTGGCTTCTGAATGTCCTAGAGAGATCAGGTTTGTTTTAGTGTACTCCAATCAACAGACCCTACAACCTCAAAAAGGAATGGAGTCATTAGCACTTATGGTTTTTAAATGGCACCCAGAATTATGTTGCACGAAGCACAATTTCACATCATTCTGGGTTCATTTGTGTGAAAACAAGGTCCAATCAGGCTGAAACGTTACAGGAAACTAAAATCTATTGAGTTGTAAGTGATCTGAACATTTCAAGATGATCGCACATTCCTATAGGGGGTCAAACCATGTCCCAAAGGTCACCGGGCCTGGTGTCAATTTAAAGAAGCAGTCCAGTTACACCTTTGTGGGCTTATAACTTGGCTTCTGAATGTCCTAGAGAGGTTAGGTTTGTTTTAGTGTTCTCCAATCAACAGCCCCTACAACCACAAAAAGGAATGGAGTCATTAGCACTTATGGTTTGTAAATGGCACCCAGAATTATGTTGCACGAAGCACAATTTCACATCATTCTGGGTTCATTTGTGTGAAAACAAGGTCCAATCAGGCTGAAACGTTACAGGAAGGTAGAATCTATTGAGTTGTAAGCGATCTGAGCGTTTCATGATGATAGCACTTTCCTAAGGGGGTCAAACCATGTCCCAAAGGTCACCGGATCTGGTGTCAATTTAAAGAAGTAGTCCAGTTACACATTTGTGGGCTTATAACTTGGCTTCTGAATGTCCTAGAGAGATCAGGTTTGTTTTAATGTACTCCAACCAACAGCGCCTACAACCACAAAAAGGAATGGAGTCATTAGCACTTATGGTTTGTAAATGGCACCCAGAATTATGCTGCACTAAGCACAATTTCACATCATTCTGGGTTCATTTGTGTGAAAACAAGGTCCAATCAGGCTGAAACATTACAAGAACGTAGAATCTATTGAGTTGTAAGTGATCTGAACGTTTCATGATGATCGCACATTCCTATAGGGGGTCAAACCATGTCCCAAAGGTCACCGGGCCTGGTGTCACTTTAAAGAAGTAGTCCATTTACACCTTTGAGGGCTTATAACTTGGCTTCTGAATGTCCTAGAGAGATCAGGTTTGTTTTAGTGTACTCCAATCAACAGCCCCTACAACCTCAAAAAGGAATGGAGTCATTAGCAGTTATGGTTTTTAAATGGCACCCAGAATTATGTTGCACGAAGCACAATTTCACGTCATTCTGGGTTCATTTGTGTGAAAACAAGGTCCAATCAGGCTGAAACGTTACAGGAAGGTAGAATCTGTTGAGTTGTAAGAGATCTGAACGTTTCATGATGATAGCACTTTCCTAAGGGGGTCAAACCATGTCCCAAAGGTCAACGGGCCTGGTGTCACCTTAAAGAAGCAGTCCAGTTACACCTTTGTGGGCTTATAACTTGGCTTCTGAATGTCCTAGAGAGGTTAGGTTTGTTTTAGTGTTCTCCAATCAACAGCCCCTACAACCACAAAAAGGAATGGAGTCATTAGCACTTATGGTTTGTAAATGGCACCCAGAATTATGCAGCACAAAGCACAATTTCACATCATTCTGGGTTCATTTGTGTGAAAACAAGGTCCAATCAATCTGAAACGTTACAGGAAGGTAGAATCTATTGAGTTGTAAGTTATCTGAACGTTTCCTGATGATAGCCCTTTCCTAAGGGGGTCAAACCATGTCCCAAAGGTCACCGGATCTGGTGTCAATTTTAAAGAAGTAGTCCAGTTACACCTTTGTGGGCTTATAACTTGGCTTCTGAATGTCCTAGAGAGATCAGGTTTGTTTTAGTATACTCCAATCAACAGCCCCTACAACCACAAAAAGAAATGGAGTCATTAGCACTTATGGTTTGTAAATGGCACCCAGAATTATGTTGCACGAAGAACAATTTCACATCATTCTGGGTTCATTTGTGTGAAAACAAGGTCCAATCAGGCTGAAACGTTACAGGAAGGTGGAATCTATTGAGTTGTAAGTGATCTGAACGTTTCAAGATGATCGCAAATTCCTATAGGGGGTCAAACCATGTCCCAAAGGTCACCGGATCTGGTGTCAATTTAAAGAAGTAGTCCAGTTACACAATTGTGGGCTTATAACTTGGCTTCTGAATGTCCTAGAGAGATCAGGTTTGTTTTAGTGTACTCCAATCAACAGCCCCTACAACCTCAAAAAGGAATGGAGTCATTAGCACTTAAGGTTTGTAAATGGCACCCAGAATTATGTTGCACGAAGCACAATTTCACATCATTCTGGGTCCATTTGTGTGAAAACAAGGTCCAATCAGGCTAAAAACGCTACAAGAAGGTAGAATCTATTGAGTTGTAAGTGATCTGAACGTTTCAAGATGATCGCACATTCCTATAGGGGGTAAAACCATGTCCCAAAGGTCACCGGGCCTGGTGTCACTTTAAAGAAGTAGTCCAGTTACACCTTTGTGGGCTTATAACTTGGCTTCTGAATGTCCTAGAGAGGTTAGGTTTGTTTTAGTGTACTCCAATCAACAGCCCCTACAACCACAAAAGGAATGGAGTCATTAGCACTTAAGGTTTGTAAAGGGCACCCAGAATTATGTTGCACGAAGCACAATTTCACATCATTCTGGGTCCATTTGTGTGAAAACAAAATCCAATCAGGCTGAAACGTTACAAGAAGGTAGAATCTATTGAGTTGTAAGTGATCTGAACGTTTCATGATGATCGCACTTTCCTATAGGGGGTCAAACCATGTCCCAAAGGTCACCGGGCCTGGTGTCACTTTAAAGAAGTAGTCCAGTTACACCTTTGTGGGCTTATAACTTGGCTTCTGAATGTCCTAGAGAGGTTAGGTTTGTTTTAGTGTACTCCAATCAACAGCCCCTACAACCACAAAAAGGAATGGAGTCATTAGCACTTAAGGTTTGTAAATGGCACCCAGAATTATGTTGCACGAAGCACAATTTCACATCATTCTGGGTTCATTTGTGTGAAAACAAGGTCCAATCAGGCTGAAACGTTACAGGAAGTTAGAATCTATTGAGTTGTAAGTGATCTGAACGTTTCAAGATGATCGCACATTCCTATAGGGGGTCAAACCATGTCCCAAAGGTCACCGGATCTGGTGTCAATTTAAAGAAGTAGTCCAGTTACACAATTGTGGGCTTATAACTTGGCTTCTGAATGTCCTAGAGAGATCAGGTTTATTTTAATGTACTCCAACCAACAGCCCCTACAACCACAAAAAGGAATGGAGTCATTAGCACTTATGGTTTGTAAATGGCACCCAGAATTATGTTGCACGAAGCACAATTTCACATCATTCTGGGTCCATTTGTGTGAAAACAAGGTCTAATCAGGCTGAAACGTTACAGGAAGGTAGAATCTATTGAGTTGTAAGTGATCTGAACGTTTCATGATGATCGAACATTCCTATAGGGGGTCAAACCATGTCCCAAAGGTCACCGGGCCTGGTGTCACTTTAAAGAAGTAGTCCAGTTACACCTTTGAGGGCTTATAACTTGGCTTCTGAATGTCCTAGAGAGATCAGGTTTGTTTTAGTGTACTCCAATCAACAGCCCCTACAACCTCAAAAAGGAATGGAGTCATTAGCACTTAAGGTTTGTAAATGGCACCCAGAATTATGTTGCACGAAGCACAATTTCACATCATTCTGGGTCCATTTGTGTGAAAACAAGGTACAATCAGGCTGAAACGCTACAAGAAGGTAGAATCTATTGAGTTGTAAGTGATCTGAACGTTTCAAGATGAACGCACATTCCTATAGGGGGTAAAACCATGTCCCAAAGGTCACCGGGCCTGGTGTCACTTTAAAGAAGTAGTCCAGTTACACCTTTGTGGGCTTATAACTTGGCTTCTGAATGTCCTAGAGAGGTTAGGTTTGTTTTAGTGTACTCCAATCAACAGCCCCTACAACCAAAGAAAGGAATGGAGTCATTAGCACTTATGGTTTGTAAATGGCACCCAGAATTATGTTGCACGAAGCACAATTTCACATCATTCTGGGTTCATTTGTGTGAAAACAAGAACCAATCAGGCGGACACGCTACAGGAAGGTTGAATCTATTGAGTTGTAAGTGATCTGAACGTTTCATGATTATAGCTCTTTCCTAAGGGGGTCAAACTATGCCCCAAAGGTCACCGGATCTGGTGTCAATTTAAAGAAGTAGTCCAGTTACACATTTGTGGGCTTATAACTTGGCTTCTGAATGTCCTAGAGAGATCAGGTTTGTTTTAGTGTACTCCAATCAACAGCCCCTATAACCACAACAAGGAATGGAGTCATTAGCACTTATGGTTTGTAAATGGCACCCAGAATTATATTGCACGAAGCACAATTTCACATCATTCTGGGTCCATTTGTGTGAAAACAAGGTCCAATCAGGCTGAAACGTTACAGGAAGGTAGAATCTATTGAGTTGTAAGTGATCTGAACGTTCCATGATGATAGCACTTTCCTAAGGGGGTCAAACCATGTCCCAAAGGTCACCGGATCTGGTGTCAATTTAAAGAAGTAGTTCAGTTACACATTTGTGGGCTTATAACTTGGCTTCTGAATGTCCTAGAGAGATCAGGTTTGTTTTAGTGTACTCCAATCAACAGCCCCTACAACCAGAAAAAGGAATGGAGTCATTAGCACTTATGGTTTGTAAATGGCACCCAGAATTCTGTTGCACGAAGCACAATTTCACATCATTCTGGGTTCATTTGTGTGAAAACAAGGTCCAATCAGGCTGAAACGTTACAGGAAGGTGGAATCTATTGAGTTGTAAGTGATCTGAACGTTTCAAGATGATCGCAAATTCCTATAGGGGGTAAAACCATGTCCCAAAGGTCACCGGGCCTGGTGTCACTTTAAAGAAGTAGTCCAGTTACACCTTTGTGGGCTTATAACTTGGCTTCTGAATGTCCTAGAGAGGTTAGGTTTGTTTTAGTGTACTCCAATCAACAGCCCCTACAACCACAACAAGGAATGGAGTCATTAGCACTTATGGTTTGTAAATGGCACCCAGAATTATATTGCACGAAGCACAATTTCACATCATTCTGGGTCCATTTGTGTGAAAACAAGGTCCAATCAGTCTGAAACGTTACAGGAAGGTAGAATCTATTGAGTTGTAAGTGATCTGAACGTTTCATGATGATAGCACTTTCCTAAGGGGGTCAAACCATGTCCCAAAGGTCACCGGATCTGGTGTCAATTTAAAGAAGTAGTTCAGTTACACATTTGTGGGCTTATAACTTGGCTTCTGAATGTCCTAGAGAGATCAGGTTTGTTTTAGTGTACTCCAATCAACAGCCCCTACAACCACAAAAATGAATGGAGTCATTAGCACTTATGGTTTGTAAATGGCACCCAGAATTATGTTGCACGAAGCACAATTTCACATCATTCTGGGTCCATTTGTGTGAAAACAAGGTCCAATCAGGCTGAAACGTTACAGGAAGGTAGAATATATTGAGTTGTAAGTGATCTGAACGTTTCATGATGATAGCACTTTCCTAAGGGGGTCAAACCATGTCCCAAAGGTCACCGGATCTGGTGTCAATTTAAAGAAGTAGTTCAGTTACACATTTGTGGGCTTATAACTTGGCTTCTGAATGTCCTAGAGAGATCAGGTTTGTTTTAGTGTACTCCAATCAACAGCCCCTACAACCACAAAAAGGAATGGAGTCATTAGCACTTAAGGTTTGTAAATGGCACCCAGAATTATGTTGCACGAAGCACAATTTCACATCATTCTGGGTTCATTTGTGTGAAAACAAGGTCCAATCAGGCTGAAACGCTACAAGAAGGTAGAATCTATTGAGTTGTAAGTGATCTGAACGTTTCAAGATGATCACACATTCCTATAGGGGGTCAAACCATGTCCCAAAGGTCACCGGGCCTGGTGTCACTTTAAAGAAGTAGTCCAGTTACACCTTTGTGGGCTATTAACTTGGCTTCTGAATGTCCTAGAGAGATCAGGTTTGTTTTAGTATACTCCAATCAACAGCCCCTACAACCACAAAAAGGAATGGAGTCATTAGCACTTATGGTTTGTAAATGGCACCCAGAATTATGTTGCACGAAGCACAATTTCACATCATTCTGGGTCCATTTGTGTGAAAACAATGTCCAATCAGGCTGAAACGTTACAGGAAGGTAGAATCTATTGAGTTGTAAGTGATCTGAACGTTTCATGATGATATCACTTTCCTAAGGGGGTCAAACCATGTCCCAAAGGTCACCGGATCTGGTGTCAATTTAAAGAAGTAGTCCAGTTACACATTTGTGGGCTTATAACTTGGCTTCTGAATGTCCTAGAGAGATCAGGTTTGTTTTAATGTACTCCAACCAACAGCCCCTACAACCACAAAAAGGAATGGAGTCATTAGCACTTATGGTTTGTAAATGGCACCCATAATTATAATGCACGAAGCACAATTTCACATCATTCTGGGTCCATTTGTGTGAAAACAATGTCCAATCAGGCTGAAATGTTACAGGAAGGAAGAATCTATTGAGTTGTAAGTGATCTGAACGTTTCATGATGATAGCACTTTCCTAAGGGGGTCAAACCATGTCCCAAAGGTCACCGGATCTGGTGTCAATTTAAAGAAGTAGTCCATTTACACCTTTGTGGGCTTATAACTTGGCTTCTGAATGTCCTAGAGAGATCAGGTTTGTTTTAGTATACTCCAATCAACAGCCCCTACTACCAAAAATAGGAATGGAGTCATTAGCACTTATGGTTTTAAAATGGCACCCAGAATTATGTTGCACGAAGCACAGTTTCACATCATTCTGGGTTCATTTGTGTGAAAACAAGGTCCAATCAGGCTGAAACGTTACATGAAGGTAGAATCTATTGAGTTGTAAGTGATCTGAACGTTTCATGATGACAGCACTTTCCGAAGGGGGTCAAACCATGTCACAAAGGTCACCGGGCCTGGTGTCACTTTAAAGAAGTAGTCCAGTTACACCTTTGTGGGTTTATAACTTGGCTTCTGAATGTCCTAGAGAGGTTAGGTTTGTTTTAGTGTTCTCTAATCAACAGCCCCTACAACCACAAAAAGGAATGGAGTCATTAGCACTTATGGTTTGTAAATGGCACCCAGAATTATGTTGCACGAAGCACAATTTCACATCATTCTGGGTTCATTTGTGTGAAAACAAGGTCCAATCAGACTGAAACGTTACAGGAAGGTAGAATCTATTGAGTTGTAAGTGATCTGAACGTTTCATGATGATAGCACTTTCCTAAGGGGGTCAAACCATGTCACAAATGTCACGAGATCTGGTGTCAATTTAAAGAAGTAGTCCAGTTACACATTTGTGGGCTTATAACTTGGCTTCTGAATGTCCTAGTGAGATCAGGTTTGTTTTAATGTACTCCAACCAACAGCCCCTACAACCACAAAAAGGAATGGAGTCATTAGCACTTATGGTTTGTAAATGGCACCCAGAATTATGTTGCACGAAGCACAATTTCACATCATTCTGGGTCCATTTGTGTGAAAACAAGGTCCATTCAGGCTGAAACATTACAAGAAGGTAGAATCTATTGAGTTGTAAGTGATCTGAACGTTTCATGATGAGCGCACATTCCTATAGGGGGTCAAACCATGTCCCAAAGGTGACCGGGCCTGGTGTCACTTTAAAGAAGTAGTCCAGTTACACCTTTGTGGGCTTATAACTTGGCTTCTGAATGTCCTAGAGAGATCAGGTTTGTTTTAGTGTTCTCCAATCAACAGCCCCTACAACCACAAAAAGGAATGGAGTCATTAGCACTTATGGTTTGTAAATGGCACCCAGAATTATGTTGCACGAAGCACAATTTCACATCATTCTGGGTCCATTTGTGTGAAAACAAGGTCCAATAAGGCTGAAACGTTACAAGAAGGTAGAATCTATTGAGTTGTAAGTGATCTGAACGTTTCATGATGATCGCACATTCCTATAGGGGGTCAAACCATGTCCCAAAGGTCACCGGGCCTGGTGTCACTTTAAAGAAGTAGTCCAGTTACACCTTTGAGGGCTTATAACTTGGCTTCTGAATGTCCTAGAGAGATCAGGTTTGTTTTAGTGTACTCCAATCAACAGCCCCTACAACCTCAAAAAGGAATGGAGTCATTAGCACTTAAGGTTTGTAAATGGCACCCAGAATTATGTTGCACGAAGCACAATTTCACATCATTCTGGGTCCATTTGTGTGAAAACAAGGTCCAATCAGGCTAAAAACGCTACAAGAAGGTAGAATCTATTGAGTTGTAAGTGATCTGAACGTTTCAAGATGATCGCACATTCCTATAGGGGGTAAAACCATGTCCCAATGGTCACCGGGCCTGGTGTCACTTTAAAGAAGTAGTCCAGTTACACCTTTGTGGGCTTATAACTTGGCTTCTGAATGTCCTTGAGAGGTTAGGTTTGTTTTAGTGTACTCCAATCAACAGCCCCTACAACCACAAAAAGGAATGGAGTCATTAGCACTTAAGGTTTGTAAATGGCACCCAGAATTATGTTGCACGAAGCACAATTTCACATCATTCTGGGTTCATTTGTGTGAAAACAAGGTCCAATCAGGCTGAAACGTTACAGGAGGGTAGAATCTATTGAGTTGTAAGTGATCTGAACGTTTCAAGATGATCGCACATTCCTATAGGGGGTCAAACCATGTCCCAAAGGTCACCGGATCTGGTGTCAATTTAAAGAAGTAGTCCAGTTACACAATTGTGGGCTTATAATTTGGCTTCTGAATGTCCTAGAGAGATCAGGTTTGTTTTAATGTACTCCAACCAACAGCCCCTACAACCACAAAAAGGAATGGAATCATTAGCACTTATGGTTTGTAAATGGCACCCAGAATTATGTTGCACGAAGCACAATTTCACATCATTCTGGGTCCATTTGTGTGAAAACAAAATCCAATCAGGCTGAAACGTTACAAGAAGGTAGAATCTATTGAGTTGTAAGTGATCTGAACGTTTCATGATGATCGCACATTCCTATAGGGGGTCAAACCATGTCCCAAAGGTCACCGGGCCTGGTGTCACTTTAAAGAAGTAGTCCAGTTACACCTTTGTGGGCTTATAACTTGGCTTCTGAATGTCCTAGAGAGGTTAGGTTTGTTTTAGTGTTCTCCAATCAACAGCCCCTACAACCACAAAAAGGAATGGAGTCATTAGCACTTATGGTTTGTAAATGGCACCCAGAATTATGTTGCACGAAGCACAATTTCACATCATTCTGGGTTCATTTGTGTGAAAACAAGGTCCAATCAGGCTGAAACGTTACAGGAAGGTGGAATCTATTGAGTTGTAAGTGATCTGAACGTTTCAAGATGATCGCAAATTCCTATAGGGGGTAAAACCATGTCCCAAAGGTCACCGGATCTGGTGTCACTTTAAAGAAGTAGTCCAGTTACACCTTTGTGGGCTTATAACTTGGCTTCTGAATGTCCTAGAGAGGTTAGGTTTGTTTTAGTGTACTCCAATCAACAGCCCCTACAACCACAAAAAGGAATGGAGTCATTAGCACTTAAGGTTTGTAAATGGCACCCAGAATTATGTTGCACGAAGCACAATTTCACATCATTCTGGGTTCATTTGTGTGAAAACAAGGTCCAATCAGGCTGAAACGTTACAGGAAGGTAGAATCTATTGAGTTGTAAGTCATCTGAACGTTTCAAGATGATCGCACATTCCTATAGGGGGTCAAACCATGTCCCAAAGGTCACCGGATCTGGTGTCAATTTAAAGAAGTAGTCCAGTTACACAATTGTGGGCTTATAACTTGGCTTCTGAATGTCCTAGATAGATCAGGTTTATTTTAATGTACTCCAACCAACAGCCCCTACAACCACAAAAAGGAATGGAGTCATTAGCACTTATGGTTTGTAAATGGCACCCAGAATTATGTTGCACGAAGCACAATTTCACATCATTCTGGGTCCATTTGTGTGAAAACAAGGTCTAATCAGGCTGAAACGTTACACGAAGGTAGAATCTATTGAGTTGTAAGTGATCTGAACGTTTCATGATGATCGCACATTCCTATAGGGGGTCAAACCATGTCCCAAAGGTCACCGGGCCTGGTGTCACTTTAAAGAAGTAGTCCAGTTACACCTTTGAGGGCTTATAACTTGGCTTCTGAATGTCCTAGAGAGATCAGGTTTGTTTTAGTGTACTCCAATCAACAGCCCCTACAACCTCAAAAAGGAATGGAGTCATTAGCACTTATGGTTTGTAAATGGCACCCAGAATTATGTTGCACGAAGCACAATTTCACATCATTCTGGGTTCATTTGTGTGAAAACAAGGTCCAATCAGGCGGACACGCTACAGGAAGGTAGAATCTATTGAGTTGTAAGTGATCTGAACGTTTCAAGATGATAGCTCTTTCCTAAGGGGGTCAAACTATGCCCCAAAGGTCACCGGATCTGGTGTCAATTTAAAGAAGTAGTCCAGTTACACATTTGTGGGCTTATAACTTGGCTTCTGAATGTCCTAGAGAGATCAGGTTTGTTTTAGTGTACTCCAATCAACAGCCCCTATAACCACAACAAGGAATGGAGTCATTAGCACTTATGGTTTGTAAATGGCACCCAGAATTATATTGCACGAAGCACAATTTCACATCATTCTGGGTCCATTTGTGTGAAAACAAGGTCCAATCAGGCGGACACGTTACAGGAAGGTAGAATCTATTGAGTTGTAAGTGATCTGAACGTTTCATGATGATAGCACTTTCCTAAGGGGGTCAAACCATGTCCCAAAGGTCACCGGATCTGGTGTCAATTTAAAGAAGTAGTTCAGTTACACATTTGTGGGCTTATAACTTGGCTTCTGAATGTCCTAGAGAGATCAGGTTTGTTTTAGTGTACTCCAATCAACAGCCCCTACAACCACAAAAATGAATGGAGTCATTAGCACTTATGGTTTGTAAATGGCACCCAGAATTATGTTGCACGAAGCACAATTTCACATCATTCTGGGTCCATTTGTGTGAAAACAAGGTCCAATCAGGCTGAAACGTTACAGGAAGGTAGAATCTATTGAGTTGTAAGTGATCTGAACGTTTCATGATGATAGCACTTTCCTAAGGGGGTCAAACCATGTCCCAAAGGTCACCGGATCTGGTGTCAATTTAAAGAAGTAGTTCAGTTACACATTTGTGGGCTTATAACTTGGCTTCTGAATGTCCTAGAGAGATCAGGTTTGTTTTAGTGTACTCCATTCAACAGCCCCTACAACCACAAAAAGGAATGGAGTCATTAGCACTTAAGATTTGTAAATGGCACCCAGAATTATGTTGCACGAAGCACAATTTCACATCATTCTGGGTTCATTTGTGTGAAAACAAGGTCCAATCAGGCTGAAACGCTACAAGAAGGTAGAATCTATTGAGTTGTAAGTGATCTGAACGTTTCAAGATGATCACACATTCCTATAGGGGGTCAAACCATGTCCCAAAGGTCACCGGGCCTGGTGTCACTTTAAAGAAGTAGTCCAGTTACACCTTTGTGGGCTTATAACTTGGCTTCTGAATGTCCTAGAGAGATCAGGTTTGTTTTAATGTACTCCAACCAACAGCCCCTACAACCACAAAAAGGAATGGAGTCATTAGCACTTATGGTTTGTAAATGGCACCCAGAATTATAATGCACGAAGCACAATTTCACATCATTCTGGGTCCATTTGTGTAAAAACAATGTCCAATCAGGCTGAAATGTTACAGGAAGGAAGAATCTATTGAGTTGTAAGTGATCTGAACGTTTCATGATGATAGCACTTTCCTAAGGGGTTCAAACCATGTCCCAAAGGTCACCGGATCTGGTGTCAATTTAAAGAAGTAGTCCAGTTACACCTTTGTGGGCTTATAACTTGGCTTCTGAATGTCCTAGAGAGATCAGGTTTGTTTTAGTATACTCCAATCAACAGCCCCTACAACCAAAAATAGGAATGGAGTCATTAGCACTTATGGTTTTAAAATGGCACCCAGAATTATGTTGCACGAAGCACAGTTTCACATCATTCTGGGTTCATTTGTGTGAAAACAAGGTCCAATCAGGCTGAAACGTTACAGGAAGGTAGAATCTATTGAGTTGTAAGTGATCTGAACGTTTCATGATGATAGCACTTTCCTAAGGGGGTCAAACCATGTCACAAAGGTCACCGGGCCTGGTGTCACTTTAAAGAAGTAGTCCAGTTACACCTTTGTGGGTTTATAACTTGGCTTCTGAATGTCCTAGAGAGGTTAGGTTTGTTTTAGTGTTCTCCAATCAACAGCCCCTACAACCACAAAAAGGATTGGAGTCATTAGCACTTATGGTTTGTAAATGGCACCCAGAATTATGTTGCACGAAGCACAATTTCACATCATTCTGGGTTCATTTGTGTGAAAACAAGGTCCAATCAGACTGAAACGTTACAGGAAGGTAGAATCTATTGTTTTGTAAGTGATCTGAACGTTTCATGATGATAGCACTTTCCTAAGAGGGTCAAACCATGTCACAAATGTCACGAGATCTGGTGTCAATTTAAAGAAGTAGTCCAGTTACACATTTGTGGGCTTATAACTTGGCTTCTGAATGTCCTAGTGAGATCAGGTTTGTTTTAATGTACTCCAACCAACAGCCCCTACAACCACAAAAAGGAATGGAGTCATTAGCACTTATGGTTTGTAAATGGCACCCAGAATTATGTTGCACGAAGCACAATTTCACATCATTCTGGGTCCATTTGTGTGAAAACAAGGTCCATTCAGGCTGAAACATTACAAGATGGTAGAATCTATTGAGTTGTAAGTGATCTGAACGTTTCATGATGAGCGCACATTCCTATAGGGGGTCAAACCATGTCCCAAAGGTGACCGGGCCTGGTGTCACTTTAAAGAAGTAGTCCAGTTACACCTTTGTGGGCTTATAACTTGGCTTCTGAATGTCCTAGAGAGATCAGGTTTGTTTTAGTATACTCCAATCAACAGCCCCTACAACCACAAAAAGGAATGGAGTCATTAGCACTTATGGTTTTTAAATGGCACCCAGAATTATGCTGCACTAAGCACAATTTCACATCATTCTGGGTTCATTTGTGTGAAAACAAGGTCCAATCAGGCTGAAACGTTACAGGAAGGTAGAATCTATTGAGTTGTAAGTGATCTGAACGTTTCATGATGATAGCACTTTCCTAAGGGGGTAAAACCATGTCCCAAAGGTCACCGGATCTGGTGTCAATATAAAGAAGTAGTCCAGTTACACATTTGTGGGCTTATAACTTGGCTTCTGAATGTCCTAGAGAGATCAGGTTTGTTTTAATGTACTCCAACCAACAGCCCCTACAACCACAAAAAGGAATGGAGTCATTAGCACTTATGGTTTGTAAATGGCACCCAGAATTATGTTGCACGAAGCACAATTTCACATCATTCTGGGTTCATTTGTGTGAAAACAAGGTCCAATCAGGCTGAAACGCTACAAGAAGGTAGAATCTATTGAGTTGTAAGTGATCTGAACGTTTCAAGATGATCACACATTCTTATAGGGGGTCAAACCATGTCCCAAAGGTCACCGGG
Source organism: Nothobranchius furzeri (assembly GCF_043380555.1). Taxonomy (NCBI): domain Eukaryota; kingdom Metazoa; phylum Chordata; class Actinopteri; order Cyprinodontiformes; family Nothobranchiidae; genus Nothobranchius; species Nothobranchius furzeri. Next base: position 343,290 of record NW_027223052.1, on the reverse strand, counting down.
CCTGGTGTCACTTTAAAGAAGTAGTCCAGTTACACCTTTGTGGGCTAATAACTTGGCTTCTGAATGTCCTAGAGAGGTTAGGTTTGTTTTAGTGTTCTCCAATCAACAGCCCCTACAACCACAAAAAGGAATGGAGTCATTAGCACTTATGGTTTGTAAATGGCACCCAGAATTATGTTGCACGAAGCACAATTTCACATCATTCTGGGTTCATTTGTGTTAAAACAAGGTCCAATCAGGCTGAAACGTTACAGGAAGGTAGAATCTATTGAGTTGTAAGTGATCTGAACGTTTCATGATGATAGCACTTTCCTAAGCGGGTCAAACCATGTCCCAAAGGTCACCGGATCTGGTGTCAATTTAAAGAAGTAGTCCAGTTACACCTTTGTGGGCTTATAACTTGGCTTCTGAATGTCCTAGAGAGACCAGGTTTGTTTTAGTATACTCCAATCAACAGCCCCTACAACCACAAAAAGGAATGGAGTCATTAGCACTTATGGTTTGTAAATGGCACCCAGAATTATGTTGCACGAAGCACAATTTCACATCATTCTGGGTCCATTTGTGTGAAAACAAGGTCCAATCAGGCTGAAACGTTACAGGAAGGTAGAATCTATTGAGTTGTAAGTGATCTGAACGTTTCATGATGATAGCACTTTCCTAAGGGGGTCAAACCATGTCCCAAAGGTCACCGGATCTGGTGTCAATTTAAAGAAGTAGCCCAGTTACACATTTGTGGGCTTATAACTTGGCTTCTGAATGTCCTAGAGAGATCAGGTTTGTTTTAATGTACTCCAACCAACAGCCCCTACAACCACAAAAAGGAATGGAGTCATTAGCACTTATGGTTTGTAAATGGCATCCAGAAATATGTTGCAAGAAGCACAATTTCACATCATTCTGGGTCCATTTGTGTGAAAACAAGGTCCAATCAGGCTGAAATGTTACAGGAAGGTAGAATCTATTGAGTTGTAAGTGATCTGAACGTTTCATGATGATAGCACTTTCCTAAGGGGGTCAAACCATGTCCAAAAGGTCACCGGATCTGGTGTCAATTTAAAGAAGTAGTCCAGTTACACCTTTGTGGGCTTATAACTTGGCTTCTGAATGTCCTAGAGAGATCAGGTTTGTTTTAGTATACTCCAATCAACAGCCCCTACAACCACAAAAAGGAATGGAGTCGTTAGCACTTATGGTTTTTAAATGGCACCCAGAATTATGTTGCACGAATCACAATTTCACATCATTCTGGGTTCATTTGTTTGAAAACAAGGTCCAATCAGGCTGGAAAGTTACAGGAAGGTAGAATCTATTGAGTTGTAAGTGATCTGAACATTTCAAGATGATAGCACTTTCCTAAGGGGGTCAAACCATGTCACAAAGGTCACCAGATCTGGTGTCAATTTAAAGTAGTCCAGTTACACATTTGTGGGCTTATAACTTGGCTTCTGAATGTCCTAGAGAGATCAGGTTTGTTTTAATGTACTCCAATTAACAGCCCCTACAACCACAAAAAGGAATGGAGTCATTACCACTTATGGTTTGTAAATGGCACCCAGAATTATGTTGCACGAAGCACAATTTCACATCATTCTGGGTTCATTTGTGTGAAAACAAGGTCCAATCAGGCTGAAACGTTACAGGAAGGTAGAATCTATTGAGTTGTAAGTGATCTGAACGTTTCATGATGATAGCACTTTCCTAAGGGGGTCAAACCATGTCCCAAAGGTCACTGGATCTGGTGTCACTTTAAAGAAGTAGTCCAGTTACAAATTTGTGGGCTTTTAACTTGGCTTCTGAATGTCCTAGAGAGATCAGGTTTGTTTTAATGTACTCCAATCAACAGCCCCTACAACCACAAAAAGGAATGGAGTCATTAGCACTTATAGTTTGTAAATGGCACCCAGAATTATGTTGCACGAAGCACAATTTCACATCATTCTGGGTCCATTTGTGTGAAAACAAGGTCCAATCAGGATGAAACGCTACAGGAAGGTAGAATCTATTGAGTTGTAAGTGATCTGAACGTTTCATGATGATAGCTCTTTCCTAAGGGGGTCAAACCATGTCCCAAAGGTCACCGGATCTGGTGTCAATTTAAATAAGTAGTCCAGTTACACATTTATGGGCTTATAACTTGGCTTCTGAATGTCCTAGAGAGATCAGGTTTGTTTTAGTGTACTCCAATCAACAGCCCCTACAACCACAAAAAGGAATGGAGTCATTAGCACTTATGGTTTGCAAATGGCACCCAGAATTATGTTGCACGAAGCACAATTTCACATCATTCTGGGTCCATTTGTGTGAAAACAAGGTCCAATCAGGCTGAAACGTTACAGGAAGGTAGAATCTATTGAGTTGTAAGTGATCTGAACGTTTCATGATGATAGCACTTTCCTAAGGGGGTCAAACCATGTCCCAAAGGTCACCGGATCTGGTGTCAATTTAAAGAAGTAGTTCAGTTACACATTTGTGGGCTTATAACTTGGCTTCTGAATGTCCTGGAGAGATCAGGTTTGTTTTAGTGTACTCCAATCAACAGCCCCTACAACCACAACAAGGAATGGAGTCATTAGCACTTATGGTTTGTAAATGGCACCCAGAATTATGTTGCACGAAGCACAATTTCACATCATTCTGGGTCCATTTGTGTGAAAACAAGGTCCAATCAGGCTGAAACGTTACAGGAAGGTAGAATCTATTGAGTTGTAAGTGATCTGAACGTTTCAAGATGATCACACATTCCTATAGGGGGTCAAACCATGTCCCAAAGGTCACCGGGCCTGGTGTCACTTTAAAGAAGTAGTCCAGTTACACCTTTGTGGGCTTATAACTTGGCTTCTGAATGTCCTAGAGAGGTTAGGTTTGTTTTAGTGTTCTCCAATCAACAGCCCCTACAACCACAAAAAGGAATGTAGTCATTAGCACTCATGGTTTTTAAATGGCACCCAGAATTATGTTGCACGAAGCACAATTTCACATCATTCTGGGTTCATTTGTGTGAAAACAAGGTCCAATCAGGCTGAAACGTTACAGGAAGGTAGAATCTATTGAGTTGTAAGTGATCTGAACGTTTCATGATGATAGCACTTTCCTAAGGGGGTCAAACCATGTCCCAAAGGTCACCGGATGTGGTGTCAATTTAAAGAAGTAGTCCAGTTACACATTTGAGGGCTTATAACTTGGCTTCTGAATGTCCTAGAGAGATCAGGTTTGTTTTAGTATACTCCAATCAACAGCCCCTACAACCACAAAAAGGAATGGAGTCATTAGCACTTATGGTTTTTAAATGGCACCCAGAATTATGTTGCACGAATCACAATTTCACATCATTCTGGGTTCATTTGTGTGAAAACAAGGTCCAATCAGGCTGGAAAGTTACAGGAAGGTAGAATCTATTGAGTTGTAAGTGATCTGAACATTTCAAGATGATAGCACTTTCCTAAGGGGGTCAAACCATGTCACAAAGGTCACCAGATCTGGTGTCAATTTAAAGTAGTCCAGTTACACATTTGTGGGCTTATAACTTGGCTTCTGAATGTCCTAGAGAGATCAGGTTTGTTTTAATGTACTCCAACCAACAGCCCCTACAACCACAAAAAGGAATGGAGTCATTACCACTTATGGTTTGTAAATGGCACCCAGAATTATGTTGCACGAAGCACAATTTCACATCATTCTGGGTCCATTTGTGTGAAAACAAGGTCCATTCAGGCTGAAACATTACAAGAAGGTAGAATCTATTGAGTTGTAAGTGATCTGAACGTTTCATGATGATCGCACATTCCTATAGGGGGTCAAACCATGTCCCAAAGGTCACCGGGCCTGGTGTCACTTTAAAGAAGTAGTCCAGTTACACATTTGTGGGCTTATAACTTGGCTTCTGAATGTCCTAGAGAGATCAGGTTTGTTTTACTATACTCCAATCAACAGCCCCTACAACCACAAAAAGGAATGGAGTCATTAGCACTTATGGTTTTTAAATGGCACCCAGAATTATGCTGCACTAAGCACAATTTCACATCATTCTGGGTTCATTTGTGTGAAAACAAGGTCCAATCAGGCTGAAACGTTACAGGAAGGTAGAATCTATTGAGTTGTAAGTGATCTGAACGTTTCATGATGATAGCACTTTCCTAAGGGGGTCAAACCATGTCCCAAAGGTCACCGGATCTGGTGTCAATTTAAAGAAGTAGTCCAGTTACACATTTGTGGGCTTATAACTTGGCTTCTGAATGTCCTAGAGAGATCAGGTTTGTTTTAATGTACTCCAATCAACAGCCCCTACAACCTCAAAAAGGAATGGAGTCATTAGCACTTATGGTTTGTAAATGGCAACCAGAATTATGTTGCACGAAGCACAATTTCACATCATTCTGGGTCCATTTGTGTGAAAACAAGGTCCAATCAGGATGAAACGCTACAGGAAGGTAGAATCTATTGAGTTGTAAGTGATCTGAACGTTTCATGATGATAGCTCTTTCCTAAGGGGGTCAAACCATGTCCCAAAGGTCACCGGATCGGGTGTCAATTTAAAGAAGTAGTCCAGTTACACATTTATGGGCTTATAACTTGGCTTCTGAATGTCCTAGAGAGATCAGGTTTGTTTTAGTGTACTCCAATCAGCAGCCCCTACAACCACAAAAAGGAATGGAGTCATTAGCACTTATGGTTTGCAAATGGCACCCAGAATTATGTTGCACGAAGCACAATTTCACATCATTCTGGGTCCATTTGTGTGAAAACAAGGTCCAATCAGGCTGAAACGTTACAGGAAGGTAGAATCTATTGAGTTGTAAGTGATCTGAACGTTTCATGATGATAGCACTTTCCTAAGGGGGTCAAACCATGTCCCAAAGGTCACCGGATCTTGTGTCAATTTAAAGAAGTAGTTCAGTTACACATTTGTGGGCTTATAACTTGGCTTCTGAATGTCCTGGAGAGATCAGGTTTGTTTTAGTGTACTCCAATCAACAGCCCCTACAACCACAAAAAGGAATGGAGTCATTAGCACTTATGGTTTGTAAATGGCACCCAGAATTATGTTGCACGAAGCACAATTTCACATCATTCTGGGTCCATTTGTGTGAAAACAAGGTCCAATCAGGCTGAAACGTTACAGGAAGGTAGAATCTATTGAGTTGTAAGTGATCTGAACGTTTCATGATGATAGCACTTTCCTAAGGGGGTCAAACCATGTCCCAAAGGTCACCGGATCTGGTGTCAATTTAAAGAAGTAGTCCAGTTACACCTTTGAGGGCTTATAACTTGGCTTCTGAATGTCCTAGAGAGATCAGGTTTGTTTTAGTATACTCCAATCAACAGCCCCTACAACCACAAAAAGGAATGGAGTCATTAGCACTTATGGTTTGTAAATGGCACCCAGAATTATGTTGCATGAAGCACAATTTCACATCATTCTGGGTCCATTTGTGTGAAAACAAGGTCCAATCAGGCTGAAACGCTACAAGAAGGTAGAATCTATTGAGTTGTAAGTGATCTGAACGTTTCAAGATGATCGCACATTCCTATAGGGGGTAAAACCATGTCCCAAAGGTCACCGGGCCTGGTGTCACTTTAAAGAAGTAGTCCAGTTACACCTTTGTGGGCTTATAACTTGGCTTCTGAATGTCCTAGAGAGATCAGGTTTGTTTTAGTATACTCCAATCAACAGCCCCTACAACCACAAAAAGGAATGTAGTCATTAGCACTCATGGTTTTTAAATGGCACCCAGAATTATGTTGCACGAAGCACAATTTCACATCATTCTGGGTTCATTTGTGTGAAAACAAGGTCCAATTAGGCTGAAACGTTACAGGAAGGTAGAATCTATTGAGTTGTAAGTGATCTGAACGTTTCATGATGATAGCACTTTCCTAAGGGGGTCAAACCATGTCCCAAAGGTCACCGGATCTGGTGTCAATTTAAAGAAGTAGTCCAGTTACACCTTTGAGGGCTTATAACTTGGCTTCTGAATGTCCTAGAGAGATCAGGTTTGTTTTAGTGTACTCCAATCAACAGCCCCTACAACCACAAAAAGGAATGGAGTCATTAGCACTTATGGTTTGTAAATGGCACCCAGAATTATGTTGCACAAAGCACAATTTCACATCATTCTGGGTTCATTTGTGTGAAAACAAGGTCCAATCAGGCTGAAACGTTACAAGAAGGTAGAATCTATTGAGTTGTAAGTGATCTGAAAGTTTCATGATGATCGCACATTCCTATAGGGGGTCAAACCATGTCCCAAAGGTCACCGGGCCGGGTGTCACTTTAAAGAAGTAGTCCATTTACACGTTTGAGGGCTTATAACTTGGCTTCTGAATGTCCTAGAGAGATCAGGTTTGTTTTAGTGTACTCCAATCAACAGCCCCTACAACCTCAAAAAGGAATGGAGTCATAAGCACTAAGGTTTGTAAATGGCACCCAGAATTATGTTGCACGAAGCACAATTTCACATCATTCTGGGTTCATTTGTGTGAAAACAAGGTCCAATCAGGCTGAAACTTTACAGGAAGGTAGAATCTATTGAGTTGTAAGTGATCTGAACGTTTCAAGATTATCGCACATTCCTATAGGGGGTAAAACCATGTCCCAAAGGTCACCGGGCCTGGTGTCACTTTAAAGAAGTAGTCCAGTTACACCTTTGTGGGCTTATGACTTGGCTTCTGAATGTCCTTGAGAGGTTAGGTTTGTTTTAGTGTACTCCAATCAACAGCCCCTACAACCACAAAAAGGAATGGAGTCATTAGCACTTATGGTTTGTAAATGGCACCCAGAATTATGTTGCACGAAGCACAATTTCACATCATTCTGGGTCCATTTGTGTGAAAACAAGGTCCAATCAGGATGAAACGCTACAGGAAGGTAGAATCTATTGAGTTGTAAGTGATCTGAACGTTTCATGATGATAGCTCTTTCCTAAGGGGGTCAAACCATGTCCCAAAGGTCACCGGATCTGGTGTCAATTTAAAGAAGTAGTCCAGTTACACATTTATGGGCTTATAACTTGGCTTCTGAATGTCCTAGAGAGATCAGGTTTGTTTTAGTGTACTCCAATCAACAGCCCCTACAACCACAAAAAGGAATGGAGTCATTAGCACTTATGGTTTGCAAATGGCACCCAGAATTATGTTGCACGAAGCACAATTTCACATCATTCTGGGTCCATTTGTGTGAAAACAAGGTCCAATCAGGCTGAAACGTTACAAGAAGGTAGAATCTATTGAGTTGTAAGTGATCTGAACGTTTCATGATGATAGCACTTTCCTAAGGGGGTAAAACCATGTCCCAAAGGTCACCGGATCTGGTTTCATTTTAAAGAAGTAGTTCAGTTACACATTTGTGGGCTTATAACTTGGCTTCTGAATGTCCTGGAGAGATCAGGTTTGTTTTAGTGTACTCCAATCAACAGCCCCTACAACCACAAAAAGGAATGGAGTCATTAGCACTTATGGTTTGTAAATGGCACCCAGAATTATGTTGCACGAAGCACAATTTCACATCATTCTGGGTCCATTTGTGTGAAAACAAGGTCCAATCAGGCTGAAACGTTACAGGAAGGTAGAATCTATTGAGTTGTAAGTGATCTGAACGTTTCATGATGATAACACTTTCCTAAGAGGTCAAACCATGTCCCAAAGGTCACCGGATCTGGTGTCAATTTAAAGAAGTAGTTCAGTTACACATTTGTGGGCTTATAACTTGGCTTCTGAATGTCCTAGAGAGATCAGGTTTGTTTTAGTGTGCTCCAATCAACAGCCCCTACAACCACAAAAAGGAATGGAGTCATTAGCACTTAAGGTTTGTAAATGGCACCCAGAATTATGTTGCACGAAGCACAATTTCACATCATTCTGGGTTCATTTGTGTGAAAACAAGGTCCAATCAGGCTGAAACGCTGCAAGAAGGTAGAATCTATTGAGTTCTAAGTGATCTGAACGTTTCAAGATGATCACACATTCCTATAGGGGGGTCAAACCATGTCCCAAAGGTCACCGGGCCTGGAGTCACTTTAAAGAAGTAGTCCAGTTACACCTTTGTGGGCTTATAACTTGGCTTCTGAATGTCCTAGAGAGGTTAGGTTTGTTTTAGTGTTCTCCAATCAACAGCCCCTACAACCACAAAAAGGAATGGAGTTATTAGCACTTATGGTTTTTAAATGGCACCCAGAATTATGTTGCACGAAGCACAATTTCACATCATTCTGGGTTCATTTGTGTGAAAACAAGGTCCAATCAGGCTGAAACGTTACAGGAAGGTAGAATCTATTGAGTTGTAAGTGATCTGAACGTTTCATGATGATAGCACTTTCCTAAGGGGGTCAAACCATGTCCCAAAGGTCACCGGATCTGGTGTCAATTTAGAGAAGTAGTCCAGTTACACCTTTGAGGGCTTATAACTTGGCTTCTGAATGTCCTAGAGAGATCAGGTTTGTTTTAGTATACTCCAATCAACAGCCCCTACAACCACAAAAAGGAATGGAGTCATTAGCACTTATGGTTTGTAAATGGCACCCAGAATTATGTTGCATGAAGCACAATTTCACATCATTCTGGGTTCATTTGTGTGAAAACAAGGTCCAATTAGGCTGAAACGTTACAGGAAGGTAGAATCTATTGAGTTGTAAGTGATCTGAACGTTTCATGATGATAGCACTTTCCTAAGGGGGTCAAACCATGTCCCAAAGGTCACCGGATCTGGTGTCAATTTAAAGAAGTAGTCCAGTTACACCTTTGAGGGCTTATAACTTGGCTTCTGAATGTCCTAGAGAGATCAGGTTTGTTTTAGTGTACTCCAATCAACAGCCCCTACAACCACAAAAAGGAATGGAGTCATTAGCACTTATGGTTTGTAAATGGCACCCAGAATTATGTTGCACAAAGCACAATTTCACATCATTCTGGGTTCATTTGTGTGAAAACAAGGTCCAATCAGGCTGAAACGTTACAAGAAGGTAGAATCTATTGAGTTGTAAGTGATCTGAAAGTTTCATGATGATCGCACATTCCTATAGGGGGTCAAACCATGTCCCAAAGGTCACCGGGCCGGGTGTCACTTTAAAGAAGTAGTCCATTTACACGTTTGAGGGCTTATAACTTGGCTTCTGAATGTCCTAGAGAGATCAGGTTTGTTTTAGTGTACTCCAATCAACAGCCCCTACAACCTCAAAAAGGAATGGAGTCATAAGCACTAAGGTTTGTAAATGGCACCCAGAATTATGTTGCACGAAGCACACTTTCACATCATTCTGGGTTCATTTGTGTGAAAACAAGGTCCAATCAGGCTGAAACTTTACAGGAAGGTAGAATCTATTGAGTTGTAAGTGATCTGAACGTTTCAAGATTATCGCACATTCCTATAGGGGGTAAAACCATGTCCCAAAGGTCACCGGGCCTGGTGTCACTTTAAAGAAGTAGTCCAGTTACACCTTTGTGGGCTTATGACTTGGCTTCTGAATGTCCTTGAGAGGTTAGGTTTGTTTTAGTGTACTCCAATCAACAGCCCCTACAACCACAAAAAGGAATGGAGTCATTAGCACTTATGGTTTGTAAATGGCACCCAGAATTATGTTGCACGAAGCACAATTTCACATCATTCTGGGTCCATTTGTGTGAAAACAAGGTCCAATCAGGATGAAACGCTACAGGAAGGTAGAATCTATTGAGTTGTAAGTGATCTGAACGTTTCATGATGATAGCTCTTTCCTAAGGGGGTCAAACCATGTCCCAAAGGTCACCGGATCTGGTGTCAATTTAAAGAAGTAGTCCAGTTACACATTTATGGGCTTATAACTTGGCTTCTGAATGTCCTAGAGAGATCAGGTTTGTTTTAGTGTACTCCAATCAACAGCCCCTACAACCACAAAAAGGAATGGAGTCATTAGCACTTATGGTTTGCAAATGGCACCCAGAATTATGTTGCACGAAGCACAATTTCACATCATTCTGGGTCCATTTGTGTGAAAACAAGGTCCAATCAGGCTGAAACGTTACAAGAAGGTAGAATCTATTGAGTTGTAAGTGATCTGAACGTTTCATGATGATAGCACTTTCCTAAGGGGGTAAAACCATGTCCCAAAGGTCACCGGATCTGGTTTCATTTTAAAGAAGTAGTTCAGTTACACATTTGTGGGCTTATAACTTGGCTTCTGAATGTCCTGGAGAGATCAGGTTTGTTTTAGTGTACTCCAATCAACAGCCCCTACAACCACAAAAAGGAATGGAGTCATTAGCACTTATGGTTTGTAAATGGCACCCAGAATTATGTTGCACGAAGCACAATTTCACATCATTCTGGGTCCATTTGTGTGAAAACAAGGTCCAATCAGGCTGAAACGTTACAGGAAGGTAGAATCTATTGAGTTGTAAGTGATCTGAACGTTTCATGATGATAACACTTTCCTAAGAGGTCAAACCATGTCCCAAAGGTCACCGGATCTGGTGTCAATTTAAAGAAGTAGTTCAGTTACACATTTGTGGGCTTATAACTTGGCTTCTGAATGTCCTAGAGAGATCAGGTTTGTTTTAGTGTGCTCCAATCAACAGCCCCTACAACCACAAAAAGGAATGGAGTCATTAGCACTTAAGGTTTGTAAATGGCACCCAGAATTATGTTGCACGAAGCACAATTTCACATCATTCTGGGTTCATTTGTGTGAAAACAAGGTCCAATCAGGCTGAAACGCTGCAAGAAGGTAGAATCTATTGAGTTCTAAGTGATCTGAACGTTTCAAGATGATCACACATTCCTATAGGGGGGTCAAACCATGTCCCAAAGGTCACCGGGCCTGGAGTCACTTTAAAGAAGTAGTCCAGTTACACCTTTGTGGGCTTATAACTTGGCTTCTGAATGTCCTAGAGAGGTTAGGTTTGTTTTAGTGTTCTCCAATCAACAGCCCCTACAACCACAAAAAGGAATGGAGTTATTAGCACTTATGGTTTTTAAATGGCACCCAGAATTATGTTGCACGAAGCACAATTTCACATCATTCTGGGTTCATTTGTGTGAAAACAAGGTCCAATCAGGCTGAAACGTTACAGGAAGGTAGAATCTATTGAGTTGTAAGTGATCTGAACGTTTCATGATGATAGCACTTTCCTAAGGGGGTCAAACCATGTCCCAAAGGTCACCGGATCTGGTGTCAATTTAGAGAAGTAGTCCAGTTACACCTTTGAGGGCTTATAACTTGGCTTCTGAATGTCCTAGAGAGATCAGGTTTGTTTTAGTATACTCCAATCAACAGCCCCTACAACCACAAAAAGGAATGGAGTCATTAGCACTTATGGTTTGTAAATGGCACCCAGAATTATGTTGCATGAAGCACAATTTCACATCATTCTGGGTCCATTTGTGTGAAAACAAGGTCCAATCAGGCTGAAACGCTACAAGAAGGTAGAATCTATTGAGTTGTAAGTGATCTGAACGTTTCAAGATGATCGCACATTCCTATAGGGGGTAAAACCATGTCCCAAAGGTCACCGGGCCTGGTGTCACTTTAAAGAAGTAGTCCAGTTACACCTTTGTGGGCTTATAACTTGGCTTCTGAATGTCCTAGAGAGATCAGTTTTGTTTTAGTGTACTCCAATCAACAGCCCCTACAACCACAAAAAGGAATGGAGTCATTAGCACTTATGGTTTGTAAATGGCACCCAGAATTATGTTGCACAAAGCACAATTTCACATCATTCTGCGTTCATTTGTGTGAAAACAAGGTCCAATCAGGCTGAAACGTTACAAGAAGGTAGAATCTATTGAGTTGTAAGTGATCTGAAAGTTTCATGATGATCGCACATTCCTATAGGGGGTCAAACCATGTCCCAAAGGTCACCGGGCCGGGTGTCACTTTAAAGAAGTAGTCCATTTACACGTTTGAGGGCTTATAACTTGGCTTCTGAATGTCCTAGAGAGATCAGGTTTGTTTTAGTGTACTCCAATCAACAGCCCCTACAACCACAAAAAGGAATGGAGTCATTAGCACTTATGGTTTGTAAATGGCACCCAGAATTATGTTGCACAAAGCACAATTTCACATCATTCTGGGTTCATTTGTGTGAAAACAAGGTCCAATCAGGCTGAAACGTTACAAGAAGGTAGAATCTATTGAGTTGTAAGTGATCTGAAAGTTTCATGATGATCGCACATTCCTATAGGGGGTTAAACCATGTCCCAAAGGTCACCGGGCTGGGTGTCACTTTAAAGAAGTAGTCCATTTACACGTTTGAGGGCTTATAACTTGGCTTCTGAATGTCCTAGAGAGATCAGGTTTGTTTTAGTGTACTCCAATCAACAGCCCCTACAACCTCAAAAAGGAATGGAGTCATTAGCACTAAGGTTTGTAAATGGCACCCAGAATTATGTTGCACGAAGCACAATTTCACATCATTCTGGGTTCATTTGTGTGAAAACAAGGTCCAATCAGGCTGAAACGTTACAGGAAGGTAGAATCTATTGAGTTGTAAGTGATCTGAACATTTCAAGATTATCGCACATTCCTATAGGGGGTAAAACCATGTCCCAAAGGTCACCGGGCCTGGTGTCACTTTAAAGAAGTAGTCCAGTTACACCTTTGTGGGCTTATGACTTGGCTTCTGAATGTCCTAGAGAGGTTAGGTTTGTTTTAGTGTACTCCAATCAACAGCCCCTACAACCACAAAAAGGAATGGAGTCATTAGCACTTATGGTTTGTAAATGGCACCCAGAATTATGTTGCACGAAGCACAATTTCACATCATTCTGGGTCCATTTGTGTGAAAACAAGGTCCAATCAGGCTGAAACGTTACAGGAAGGTAGAATCTATTGAGTTGTAAGTGATCTGAACGTTTCATGATGATAGCACTTTCCTAAGGGGGTCAAACCATGTCCCAAAGGTCACCGGATCTGGTGTCAATTTAAAGAAGTAGTTCAGTTACACATTTGTGGGCTTATAACTTGGCTTCTGAATGTCCTAGAGAGATCAGGTTTTTTTTAGTGTACTCCAATCAACAGCCCCTACAACCACAAAAAGGAATGGAGTCATTAGCACTTAAGGTTTGTAAATGGCACCCAGAATTATGTTGCACGAAGCACAATTTCACATCATTCTGGGTTCATTTGTGTGAAAACAAGGTCCAATCAGGCTGAAACGTTACAGGAAGGTAGAATCTATTGAGTTGTAAGTGATCTGAACGTTTCATGATGATAGCACTTTCCTAAGGGGGTCAAACCATGTCCCAGAGGTCACTGGATCTGGTGTCAATTTAAAGAAGTAGTCCAGTTACACCTTTGAGGGCTTATAACTTGGCTTCTGAATGTCCTAGAGAGATCAGGTTTGTTTTAGTATACTCCAATCAACAGCCCCTACAACCACAAAAAGGAATGGAGTCATTAGCACTTATGGTTTGTAAATGGCACCCAGAATTATGTTGCATGAAGCACAATTTCACATCATTCTGGGTCCATTTGTGTGAAAACAAGGTCCAATCAGGCTGAAACGCTACAAGAAGGTAGAATCTATTGAGTTGTAAGTGATCTGAACGTTTCAAGATGATCGCACATTCCTATAGGGGGTCAAACCATGTCCCAAAGGTCACCGGGCCTGGTGTCACTTTAAAGAAGTAGTCCAGTTACACCTTTGTGGGCTTATAACTTGGCTTCTGAATGTCCTAGAGAGATCAGTTTTGTTTTAGTGTACTCCAATCAACAGCCCCTACAACCACAAAAAGGAATGGAGTCATTAGCACTTATGGTTTGTAAATGGCACCCAAAATTATGTTGCACAAAGCACAATTTCACATCATTCTGCAATCATTTGTGTGAAAACAAGGTCCAATCAGGCTGAAACGTTACAAGAAGGTAGAATCTATTGAGTTGTAAGTGATCTGAAAGTTTCATGATGATCGCACATTCCTATAGGGGGTCAAACCATGTCCCAAAGGTCACCGGGCCGGGTGTCACTTTAAAGAAGTAGTCCATTTACACGTTTGAGGGCTTATAACTTGGCTTCTGAATGTCCTAGAGAGATCAGGTTTGTTTTAGTGTACTCCAATCAACAGCCCCTACAAATACAAAAAGGAATGGAGTCATTAGCACTTATGGTTTGTAAATGGCACCCAGAATTATGTTGCACAAAGCACAATTTCACATCATTCTGGGTTCATTTGTGTGAAAACAAGGTCCAATCAGGCTGAAACGTTACAAGAAGGTAGAATCTATTGAGTTGTAAGTGATCTGAAAGTTTCATGATGATCGCACATTCCTATAGGGGGTCAAACCATGTCCCAAAGGTTACCGGGCCGGGTGTCACTTTAAAGAAGTAGTCCATTTACACGTTTGAGGGCTTATAACTTGGCTTCTGAATGTCCTAGAGAGATCAGGTTTGTTTTAGTGTACTCCAATCAACAGCCCCTACAACCTCAAAAAGGAATGGAGTCATTAGCACTAAGGTTTGTAAATGGCACCCAGAATTATGTTGCACGAAGCACAATTTCACATCATTCTGGGTTCATTTGTGTGAAAACAAGGTCCAATCAGGCTGAAACGTTACAGGAAGGTAGAATCTATTGAGTTGTAAGTGATCTGAACGTTTCAAGATTATCGCACATTCCTATAGGGGGTCAAACCATGTCCCAAAGGTCACCGGGCCTGGTGTCACTTTAAAGAAGTAGTCCAGTTACACCTTTGTGGGCTTATGACTTGGCTTCTGAATGTCCTAGAGAGGTTAGGTTTGTTTTAGTGTACTCCAATCAACAGCCCCTACAACCACAAAAAGGAATGGAGTCATTAGCACTTATGGTTTGTAAATGGCACCCAGAATTATATTGCACGAAGCACAATTTCACATCATTCTGGGTCCATTTGTGTGAAAACAAGGTCCAATCAGGCTGAAACGTTACAGGAAGGTAGAATCTATTGAGTTGTAAGTGATCTGAACGTTTCATGATGATAGCACTTTCCTAAGGGGGTCAAACCATGTCCCAAAGGTCACCGGATCTGGTGTCAATTTAAAGAAGTAGTTCAGTTACACCTTTGTGGGCTTATAACTTGGCTTCTGAATGTCCTAGAGAGGTTAGGTTTGTTATAGTGTAATCCAATCAACAGCCCCTACAACCACAAAAAGGAATGGAGTCATTAGCACTTATGGTTTGTAAATGGCACCCAGAATTATGTTGCACGAAGCACAATTTCAGATCATTCTGGGTTCATTTGTGTGAAAACAAGGTCCAATCAGGCTGAAACGTTACAGGACGGTAGAATCTATTGTGTTGTAAGTGATCTGAACGTTTCATGATGATAGCACTTTCCTAAGGGGGTCAAACCATGTCCCAAAGGTCACCGGATCTGGTGTCAATTTAAAGAAGTAGTCCAGTTACACCTTTGTGGGCTTATAACTTGGCTTCTGAATGTCCTAGAGAGATCAGGTTTGTTTTAGTATACTCCAATCAACAGCCCCTACAACCACAAAAAGGAATGGAGTCATTAGCACTTATGGTTTGTAAATGGCACCCAGAATTATGTTGCACGAAGCACAATTTAACATCATTCTGTGTCCATTTGTGTGAAAACAAGGTCCAATCAGGCTGAAACGCTACAAGAAGGTAGAATCTATTGAGTTGTAAGTGATCTGAACGTTTCAAGATGATCGCACATTCCTATAGGGGGTAAAACCATGTCCCAAAGGTCACCGGGCCTGGTGTCACTTTAAAGAAGTAGTCCAGTTACACCTTTGTGGGCTTATGACTTGGCTTCTGAATGTCCTAGAGAGGTTAGGGTTGTTTTAGTGTACTCCAATCAACAGCCCCTACAACCACAAAAAGGAATGGAGTCATTAGCACTTATGGTTTGTAAATGGCACCCAGAATTATGTTGCACGAAGCACAATTTCACATCATTCTGGGTCCATTTGTGTGAAAACAAGGTCCAATCAGGCTGAAACGTTACAGGAAGGTAGAATCTATTGAGTTGTAAGTGATCTGAACGTTTCATGATGATAGCACTTTCCTAAGGGGGTCAAACCATGTCCCAAAGGTCATCGGATCTGGTGTCAATTTAAAGAAGTAGTTCAGTTACACATTTGTGGGCTTATAACTTGGCTTCTGAATGTCCTAGAGAGATCAGGTTTGTTTTAATGTACTCCAATCAACAGCCCCTACAACCACAAAAAGGAATGGAGTCATTAGCACTTAAGGTTTGTAAATGGCACCCAGAATTATGTTGCACGAAGCACAATTTCACATCATTCTGGGTTCATTTGTGTGAAAACAAGGTCCAATCAGGCTGAAACGCTACAAGAAGGTAGAATCTATTGAGTTGTAAGTGATCTGAACGTTTCAAGATGATCACACATTCCTATAGGGGGTCAAACCATGTCCCAAAGGTCACCGGGCCTGGTGTCTCTTTAAAGAAGTAGTCCAGTTACACCTTTGTGGGCTTATAACTTGGCTTCTGAATGTCCTAGAGAGGTTAGGTTTGTTATAGTGTAATCCAATCAACAGCCCCTACAACCACAAAAAGGAATGGAGTCATTAGCACTTATGGTTTGTAAATGGCACCCAGAATTATGTTGCACGAAGCACAATTTCACATCATTCTGGGTTCATTTGTGTGAAAACAAGGTCCAATCAGACTGAAACGTTACAGGACGGTAGAATCTATTGAGTTGTAAGTGATCTGAACGTTTCATGATGATAGCACTTTCCTAAGGGGGTCAAACCATGTCCCAAAGGTCACGGGATCTGGTGTCAATTTAAAGAAGTAGTCCAGTTACACCTTTGTGGGCTTATAACTTGGCTTCTGAATGTCCTAGAGAGATCAGGTTTGTTTTAGTATACTCCAATCAACAGCCCCTACAACCACAAAAAGGAATGGAGTCATTAGCACTTATGGTTTGTAAATGGCACCCAGAATTATGTTGCACGAAGCACAATTTAACATCATTCTGTGTCCATTTGTGTGAAAACAAGGTCCAATCAGGCTGAAACGCTACAAGAAGGTAGAATCTATTGAGTTGTAAGTGATCTGAACGTTTCAAGATGATCGCACATTCCTATAGGGGGTAAAACCATGTCCCAAAGGTCACCGGGCCTGGTGTCACTTTAAAGAAGTAGTCCAGTTACACCTTTGTGGGCTTATAACTTGGCTTCTGAATGTCCTAGAGAGGTTAGGTTTGTTTTAGTGTTCTCCAATCAACAGCCCCTACAACCACAAAAAGGAATGGGGTCATTAGCACTTATGGTTTGTAAATGGCACCCAGAATTATGTTGCACGAAGCACAATTTCACATCATTCTGGGTCCATTTGTGTGAAAACAAGGTCCAATCAGGCTGAAACGTTACAGGAAGGTAGAATCTATTGAGTTGTAAGTGATCTGAACATTTCATGATGATAGCACTTTCCTAAGGGGGTCAAACCATGTCCCAAAGGTCACCGGATCTGGTGTCAATTTAAAGAAGTAGTTCAGTTACACATTTGTGGGCTTATAACTTGGCTTCTGAATGTCCTAGAGAGATCAGGTTTGTTTTAGTGTACTCCAATCAACAGCCCCTACAACCACAAAAAGGAATGGAGTCGTTAGCACTTAAGGTTTGTAAATGGCACCCAGAATTATGTTGCACGAAGCACAATTTCACATCATTCTGGGTTCATTTGTGTGAAAACAAGGTCCAATCAGGCTGAAATGTTACAGGAAGGTAGAATCTATTGAGTTGTAAGTGATCTGAACGTTTCATGATGATCGCACATTCATCTTGGGGGTCAAACCATGTCCCAAAGGTCAACGGGCCTGGTGTCACTTTAAAGAAGCAGTCCAGTTACACCTTTGTGGGCTTATAACTTGGCTTCTGAATGTCCTAGAGAGGTTAGGTTTGTTTTATTGATCTCCAATCAACAGCCCCTACAACCACAAAAAGGAATGGAGTCATTAGCACTTATGGTTTGTAAATGGCACCCAGAATTATGTTGCACGAAGCACAATTTCACATCATTCTGGGTTCATTTGTGTGAAAACAAGGTCCAATCAGGCTGAAACGTTACAGGAAGGTAGAATCTATTGAGTTGTAAGTGATCTGAACGTTTCATGATGATAGCACTTTCCTAAGGGGGTCAAACCATGTCCCAAAGGTCACCGGATCTGGTGTCAATTTAAAGAAGTAGTCCAGTTATACCTTTGTGGGCTTATAACTTGGCTTCTGAATGTCCTAGAGAGGTTAGGTTTGTTTTAGTATACTCCAATCAACAGCCACTACAACCACAAAAAGGAATGGAGTCTTTAGCACTTAAGGTTTGTAAATGGCACCCAGAATTATGTTGCACAAAGCACAATTTCACATCATTCTGGGTTCATTTGTGTGAAAACAAGGTCCAATCAGGCTGAAACGCTACAACAAGGTAGAATCTATTGAGTTGTAAGTGATCTGAACGTTTCATGATGATAGCACTTTCCTAAGGGGGTCAAACCATGTCCCAAAGGTCACCGGATCTGGTGTCAATTTAAAGAAGTAGTCCAGTTACACCTTTGTGGGCTTATAACTTGGCTTCTGAATGTCCTAGAGAGATAAGGTTTGTTTTCGTATACTCCAATCAACAGCCCCTACAACCACAAAAAGGAATGGAGTCATTAGCACTTATGGTTTTTAAATGGCACCCAGAATTATGTTGCACGAAGCACAATTTCACATCATTCTGGGTTCATTTGTGTGAAAACAAGGTCCAATCAGGCTGAAACGCTACAACAAGGTAGAATCTATTGAGTTGTAAGTGATCTGAACGTTTCATGATGATAGCACTTTCCTAAGGGGGTCAAACCATGTCCCAAAGGTCACCGGATCTGGTGTCAATTTAAAGAAGTAGTCCAGTTACACCTTTGAGGGCTTATAACTTGGCTTCTGAATGTCCTAGAGAGATCAGGTTTGTTTTAGTGTACTCCAATCAACAGCCCCTACAACCTCAAAAAGGAATGGAGTCATTAGCACTTATGGTTTTTAAATGGCACCCAGAATTATGTTGCACGAAGCACAATTTCACATCATTCTGGGTCCATTTGTGTGAAAACAAGGTCCAATCAGGCTGAAACGCTACAAGAAGGTAGAATCTATTGAGTTGTAAGTGATCTGAACATTTCAAGATGATCGCACATTCCTATAGGGGGTAAAACCATGTCCCAAAGTTCACCGGGCCTGGTGTCACTTTAAAGAAGTAGTCCAGTTACACCTTTGTGGGCTTATAACTTGGCTTCTGAATGTCCTAGAGAGGTCAGGTTTGTTTTAGTGTACTCCAATCAACAGCCCCTACAACCACAAAAAGGAATGGAGTCATTAGCACTTATGGTTTGTAAATGGCACCCAGAATTATGTTGCACGAAGCACAATTTCACATCATTCTGGGTTCATTTGTGTGAAAACAAGGTCCAATCAGGCTGAAACGTTACAGGAAGGTAGAATCTATTGAGTTGTAAGTGATCTGAACGTTTCATGATGATATCTCTTTCCTAAGGGGGTCAAACCATGTCCCAAAGGTCACCGGATCTGGTGTCAATTTAAAGAAGTAGTCCAGTTACACATTTGTGGGCTTATAACTTGGCTTCTGAATGTCCTAGAGAGATCAGGTTTGTTTTAGTGTACTCCAATCAACAGCCCCTACAACCACAAAAAGGAATGGAGTCATTAGCACTTATGGTTTGTAAATGGCACCAAGAATTATGTTGCACGAAGCACAATTTCACATCATTCTGGGTCCATTTGTGTGAAAACAAGGTCCAATCAGGCTGAAACGCTACAAGAAGGTAGAATCTATTGAGTTGTACGTGATCTGAACGTTTCAAGATGATCACACATTCCTATAGGGGGTCAAACCATGTCCCAAAGGTCACCGGGCCTGGTGTCACTTTAAAGAAGTAGTCCAGTTACACCTTTGTGGGCTTATAACTTGGCTTCTGAATGTCCTAGAGAGGTTAGGTTTGTTATAGTGTTATCCAATCAACAGCCCCTACAACCACAAAAAGGAATGGAGTCATTAGCACTTATGGTTTGTAAATGGCACCCAGAATTATGTTGCACGAAGCACAATTTCACATCATTCTGGGTTCATTTGTGTGAAAACAAGGTCCAATCAGGCTGAAACGTTACAGGACGGTAGAATCTATTGAGTTGTAAGTGATCTGAACGTTTCATGATGATAGCACTTTCCTAAGGGGGTCAAACCATGTCCCAAAGGTCACCGGATCTGGTGTCAATTTAAAGAAGTAGTTCAGTTACACCTTTGTGGGCTTATAACTTGGCTTCTGAATGTTCTAGAGAGATCAGGTTTGTTTTAGTATACTCCAATCAACAGCCCCTACAACCACAAAAAGGAATGGAGTCATTAGCACTTATGGTTTGTAAATGGCACCCAGAATTATGTTGCACGAAGCACAATTTAACATCATTCTGGGTCCATTTGTGTGAAAACAAGGTCCAATCAGGCTGAAACGCTACAAGAAGGTAGAATCTATTGAGTTGTAAGTGATCTGAACGTTTCAAGATGATCGCACATTCCTATAGGGGGTAAAACCATGTCCCAAAGGTCACCGGGCCTGGAGTCACTTTAAAGAACTCGTCCAGTTACACCTTTGTGGGCTTATAACTTGGCTTCTGAATGTCCTAGAGAGGTTAGGTTTGTTTTAGTGTACTCCAATCAACAGCCCCTACAACCACAAAAAGGAATGGCGTCATTAGCACTTATGGTTTGTAAATGGCACCCAGAATTATGTTGCACGAAGCACAATTTCACATCATTCTGGGTTCACTTGTGTGAAAACAAGGTCCAATCAGGCTGAAACTCTACAAGAAGGTAGAATCTATTGAGTTGTAAGTGATCTGAATGTTTCATGATGATCGCACATTCCTATAGGGGGTCAAACCATGTCCCAAAGGTCACCGGGCCTGGTGTCACTTTAAAGAAGTAGTCCAGTTACACCTTTGAGGGCTTATAACTTGGCTTCTGAATATCCTAGAGAGATCAGGTTTGTTTTAGTGTACTCCAATCAACAGCCCCTACAACCACAAAAAGGAATGGAGTCATTAGCACTTATGGTTTTTAAATGGCACCCAGAATTATGTTGTACAAAGCACAATTTCACATCATTCTGGGTTCATTTGTGTGAAAACAAGGTCAAATCAGGCTGAAATGTTACAGGAAGGTAGAATCTATTGAGTTGTAAGTGATCTGAACGTTTCATGATGATCGCACATTCTTCTTGGGGGTCAAACCATGTCCCAAAGGTCAACGGGCCTGGTGTCACTTTAAAGAAGCAGTCCAGTTACACCTTTGTGGGCTTATAACTTGGCTTCTGAATGTCCTAGAGAGGTTAGGCTTGTTTTATTGTTCTCCAATCAACAGCCCCTACAACCACAAAAAGGAATGGAGTCATTAGCACTTATGGTTTGTAAATGGCACCCAGAATTATGTTGCACGAAGCACAATTTCACATCATTCTGGGTCCATTTGTGTGAAAACAAGGTCCAATCAGGCTGAAACGCTACAACAAGGTAGAATCTATTGAGTTGTAAGCGATCTGAACGTTTCATGATGATAGCACTTTCCTAAGGGGGTCAAACCATGTCCCAAAGGTCACCGGATCTGGTGTCAATTTAAAGAAGTAGTCCAGTTACACCTTTGTGGGCTTATAACTTGGCTTCTGAATGTCCTAGAGAGATAAGGTTTGTTTTCGTATACTCCAATCAACAGCCCCTACAACCACAAAAAGGAATGGAGTCATTAGCACTTATGGTTTTTAAATGGCACCCAGAATTATGTTGCACGAAGCACAATTTCACATCATTCTGGGTTCATTTGTGTGAAAACAAGGTCCAATCAGGCTGAAACGCTACAACAAGGTAGAATCTATTGAGTTGTAAGTGATCTGAACGTTTCATGATGATAGCACTTTCCTAAGGGGGTCAAACCATGTCCCAAAGGTCACCGGATCTGGTGTCAATTTAAAGAAGTAGTCCAGTTACACATTTGTGGGCTTATAACTTGGCTTCTGAATGTCCTAGAGAGATCAGGTTTGTTTTAGTGTACTCCAATACACAGCCCCTACAACCACAAAAAGGAATGGAGTCATTAGCACTTATGGTTTGTAAATGGCACCAAGAATTATGTTGCACGAAGCACAATTTCACATCATTCTGGGTCCATTTGTGTGAAAACAAGGTCCAATCAGGCTGAAACGCTACAAGAAGGTAGAATCTATTGAGTTGTAAGTGATCTGAACGTTTCAAGATGATCACACATTCCTATAGGGGGTCAAACCATGTCCCAAAGGTCACCGGGCCTGGAGTCACTTTAAAGAACTCGTCCAGTTACACCTTTGTGGGCTTATAACTTGGCTTCTGAATGTCCTAGAGAGGTTAGGTTTGTTTTAGTGTACTCCAATCAACAGCCCCTACAACCACAAAAAGGAATGGAGTAATTAGCACTTATGGTTTGTAAATGGCACCCAGAATTATGTTGCACGAAGCACAATTTCACATCATTCTGGGTTCACTTGTGTGAAAACAAGGTCCAATCAGGCTGAAACGCTACAAGAAGGTAGAATCTATTGAGTTGTAAGTGATCTGAATGTTTCATGATGATCGCACATTCCTATAGGGGGTCAAACCATGTCCCAAAGGTCACCGGGCCTGGTGTCACTTTAAAGAAGTAGTCCAGTTACACCTTTGAGGGCTTATAACTTGGCTTCTGAATATCCTAGAGAGATCAGGTTTGTTTTAGTGTACTCCAATCAACAGCCCCTACAACCACAAAAAGGAATGGAGTCATTAGCACTTATGGTTTTTAAATGGCACCCAGAATTATGTTGTACAAAGCACAATTTCACATCATTCTGGGTTCATTTGTGTGAAAACAAGGTCAAATCAGGCTGAAATGTTACAGGAAGGTAGAATCTATTGAGTTGTAAGTGATCTGAACGTTTCATGATGATCGCACATTCTTCTTGGGGGTCAAACCATGTCCCAAAGGTCAACGGGCCTGGTGTCACTTTAAAGAAGCAGTCCAGTTACACCTTTGTGGGCTTATAACTTGGCTTCTGAATGTCCTAGAGAGGTTAGGCTTGTTTTATTGTTCTCCAATCAACAGCCCCTACAACCACAAAAAGGAATGGAGTCATTAGCACTTATGGTTTGTAAATGGCACCCAGAATTATGTTGCACGAAGCACAATTTCACATCATTCTGGGTCCATTTGTGTGAAAACAAGGTCCAATCAGGCTGAAACGCTACAACAAGGTAGAATCTATTGAGTTGTAAGCGATCTGAACGTTTCATGATGATAGCACTTTCCTAAGGGGGTCAAACCATGTCCCAAAGGTCACCGGATCTGGTGTCAATTTAAAGAAGTAGTCCAGTTACACCTTTGTGGGCTTATAACTTGGCTTCTGAATGTCCTAGAGAGATAAGGTTTGTTTTCGTATACTCCAATCAACAGCCCCTACAACCACAAAAAGGAATGGAGTCATTAGCACTTATGGTTTTTAAATGGCACCCAGAATTATGTTGCACGAAGCACAATTTCACATCATTCTGGGTTCATTTGTGTGAAAACAAGGTCCAATCAGGCTGAAACGCTACAACAAGGTAGAATCTATTGAGTTGTAAGTGATCTGAACGTTTCATGATGATAGCACTTTCCTAAGGGGGTCAAACCATGTCCCAAAGGTCACCGGATCCGGTGTCAATTTAAAGAAGTAGTCCAGTTACACCTTTGAGGGCTTATAACTTGGCTTCTGAATGTCCTAGAGAGATCAGGTTTGTTTTAGTGTACTCCAATCAACAGCCCCTACAACCTCAAAAAGGAATGGAGTCATTAGCACTTAAGGTTTGTAAATGGCACCCAGAATTATGTTGCACGAAGCACAATTTCACATCATTCTGGGTCCATTTGTGTGAAAACAAGGTCCAATCAGGCTGAAACGCTACAAGAAGGTAGAATCTATTGAGTTGTAAGTGATCTGAACATTTCAAGATGATCGCACATTCCTATAGGGGGTAAAACCATGTCCCAAAGGTCACCGGGCCTGGTGTCACTTTAAAGAAGTAGTCCAGTTACACCTTTGTGGGCTTATAACTTGTCTTCTGAATGTCCTAGAGAGGTCAGGTTTGTTTTAGTTACTCCAATCAACAGCCCCTACAACCACAAAAAGGAATGGAGTCATTAGCACTTATGGTTTGTAAATGGCACCCAGAATTATGTTGCACGAAGCACAATTTCACATCATTCTGGGTTCATTTGTGTGAAAACAAGGTCCAATCAGGCTGAAACGTTACAGGAAGGTAGAATCTATTGAGTTGTAAGTGATCTGAACGTTTCATGATGATAGCTCTTTCCTAAGGGGGTCAAACCATGTCCCAAAGGTCACCGGATCTGGTGTCAATTTAAAGAAGTAGTCCAGTTACACATTTGTGGGCTTATAACTTGGCTTCTGAATGTCCTAGAGAGATGAGGTTTGTTTTAGTGTACTCCAATCAACAGCCCCTACAACCACAAAAAGGAATGGAGTCATTAGCACTTATGGTTTGTAAATGGCACCAAGAATTATGTTGCACGAAGCACAATTTCACATCATTCTGGGTCCATTTATGTGAAAACAAGGTCCAATCAGGCTTAAACGTCACAGGAAGGTAGAATCTATTGAGTTGTAAGTGATCTGAACGTTTCATGATGATAGCACTTTCCTAAGGGGGTCAAACCATGTCCCAAAGGTCACCGGATCTGGTGTCAATTTAAAGAAGTAGTTCAGTTACACATTTGTGGGCTTATAACTTGGCTTCTGAATGTCCTAGAGAGATCAGGTTTGTTTTAGTGTACTCCAATCAACAGCCCCTACAACCACAAAAAGGAATGGAGTCATTAGCACTTATGGTTTGTAAATGGCACCCAGAATTATGTTGCACGAAGCACAATTTCACATCATTCTGGGTCCATTTGTGTGAAAACAAGGTCCAATCAGGCTGAAACGTTACTGGAAGGTAGAATCTATTGAGTTGTAAGTGATCTGAACGTTTCATGATGATAGCACTTTCCTAAGGGGGTCAAACCATGTCCCAAAGGTCACCGGATCTGGTGTCAATTTAAAGAAGTAGTTCAGTTACACCTTTGTGGGCTTATAACTTGGCTTCTGAATGTCCTAGAGCAGGGGTATACAAATACTATTTAAAAAGGTCCAGTCAGAAAGAATTTTTTTAGCCCAAGGTCCGAAAGATCATTATGTCCGACCTACAATAGTGTGACATGTATTTAAGTATCCTAGCAGTTTTATCAACATCTGCATTATTAATTTGCATATCAAATCAGAAATACTTCAGTGTAATTCAAATACTTATGACATTTATTGTCACTTAAAGTGTTGAACATGTAAATGATTTATTTGGAATGTTCTCTCATTTATTAAATAAAAGTAGAAAAAACTGTCAACAAGAAAATAACACATGGCAACTGAATCTTCACAAACTACTAACTTCAGAATAAATGTAGAAAAAGCTTAATTTTTTACATTTTTCCTCTTCACGTGCGAACTAAAAAGTCTTAAAATGATTTTAAAAAATGTGACTCTGCACACATGTAATAACTGAACATATATTTAGGTTAATGTTTTCCACATTTTTACTTAGTGAGAGAAGTGAGCTCTTGCTTGTCCTGCCAACATTTTGAACCTGGGCTTGAATGGAGACAGAGCCATCCTCATGCATGTGTGGAGATGCTCATTGGTGAGCCTGGAACGATATTTGTTTTTTATAATGTTCATTGTGGAGAACGCTGCCTCACAGTTGTGGGTGGAACCAAACATGGTCAGCATGTACAAGGCTACTTTCTTTAGATGTGAGAAAGCTGTCTCAGGAACCATTTGGAGCCAGAATGAAGACGGGTCAGTCCTGGCAGACAGTTCTTTCATGGCCACGTTTGCTTGGAGGTCAACTAACTCCATCTGAAGATCCCTGGCATTGACCCATTTAAAATGCTGTGTGGCTTCCTTTGAGAAGCTCCTGACATCTGTGATGAGGAATGGGTTCTGAATGAACATGGTGAGCTGCTGGCCAATGCTGAAGCTATCAAAACGATTGCTGAAGTTAGCAATAAGTTTATCAATGAAGACAACAAACGACGAGACATCTCGCTGTCCCTGAACCTGTTCCTGCACTGCTGGGAAGTGGACACAGTCTTCCTGCAAGTCCTCCTTGAACATTTCAAGTTTTCTCTGAAAGGCACGGACAGCTGTCATTAGTTCACAAATGGAATTGTCCTTGCCCTGTAGCCTCAAGTTCAGTTCGTTTAGATGTGAAGTTATATCAACCAAAAAGGCAACATTGTCCATCTGCTTCTCATTTTCTAGAAATGTAGAAAACTGTGTTGCCTTATGATGTTTTAGCTCTGCCAAAAAAGATGCTACTTCCCTCCTGATGGCCCAAAAGCGTGCTAAAACTCTGCCTTTGCTGAGCCATCTCACATTGTTGTGCAGCAGAAGATCATCAGCATTGGCATCAACTTCTTTGAGGAATTCTCTAAGCATGCGATGCTGGTAGGAAGAGGACGCTCTAAGAAAGTTGATCATTTTCATCACTGAAGTCATCACCTCAGCATGCTCATCTGACAGGGAGGCACAGAGGACAGATTGATGAATAATGCAATGGTAGGTTAAGAGGTCAGGGTTGTCTTTCTTCATTCTTGTTACAGCTCCCTTTTCTCTCCCTATCATAGCAGGGGCTCCATCTGTAGTTATTGAAATCACTTTTGAAGGCTCAATTCCTCTCTTTGCCAACATCTCCATAATGGCCAGGTAGATGTCCTCTCCTGTTGTGCTGGTCTGAAGAGGAGTAATACCCAGCAGGTCTTCATAGAATGCTTTCTGCTCTGCGTAATAAAACCTCACATAAACCAACAGCTGAGCATTATCACACACGTCAGTGGACTCATCCACAGCCAAACCTACACATGGTGCCTTCTGTATGGCTTCATCTAGCTGGGCTACAACATCCTGAGTCAGTATTTCACTTTTCTTTGTAGCAGATGATGCTGATATGGGGATTTGCTTTATTTTTTCACAAACTTCTTGTTTTTCTTTTCCTTCAAACAGTGTTTCAGCAACTGCTGTCATACACTCTTTGACAACCTCTCCATCAGTAAATGGTTTTTTGTGCTGACCCAAAATCCAAGAAACTCTGAGGGAACTCTCATGGGCTCATTGCTGAGCAGTGAACGTGTGGCTCAGGATCCTGGTGGACTGTTCATATTGGGCTTTGAGACTACGTATTTTCTCTGATCTTACTTCTGATCTGAGGGGATATGTTTCTTCAAAACATTTGTGTTTTGTCTCATAATGGCGTTTCACATTGCCACTTTTAATAAGTGCCACTGTTTCTGAACATATGAGACAAACAGGTTTTGTGCCACCAGTGGGAAGAACAAAGAGAAATGACTCTGTCCATTCTGGATTAAATGCTCTATTTTCGCTGTCCACGTTCCGTTTTTTAGAGGCTGCCATTTCTGCTTTTTCTACTTCTCTCCGTCTCACCCGCCTGAATCTCTCCTTGTCGCCTGTCGCCGCTTTCCTTTTCTCTGCCTGAATTCCTCCTCCTTTACACCTGAATCTCTCCTTGTCGCTGCTCTTAGCCTGAATGTCTCCTTCTTTCCACCGCTCTCCGCCTGAATCTCTCGTTTTCTCTGTTCAAATTTCTGCTCTTCGCTGCTCTCCTTCTCTCCGGCGTCTGAACCGTTTATTTTCGCTACGTATCGCCTGTATTTTCTGGCAGGAATAAAACATGTTATTGGCTTGTTGGTGTCACGTGGTCTGACTAAACTCGCGCACAATTGGCCTGTGGGTGTTCGTGGATGCTAGAATACTACCGTAAAGAATGCAATAGCTGCACCGGCCAGAAGCGGTTATAAAATTAGGCGAACTTTATTTTGGCATTAGGCTCGGGTCCACACCAGACAGCATTTCGGTCCGGATCCGGACCCAGGTCCGCCTATTAGTGATCTCTGTCCTAGAGAGATCAGGTTTGTTTTAGTGTACTCCAATCAACAGCCCCTACAACCACAAAAAGGAATGGAGTCATTAGCACTTAAGGTTTGTAAAGGGCACCCAGAATTATGTTGCACGAAGCACAATTTCACATCATTCTGGGTTCATTTGTGTGAAAACAAGGTCCAATCAGGCTGAAACGCTACAAGAAGGTAGAATCTATTGAGTTGTAAGTGATCTGAACGTTTCAAGATGATCACACATTCCTATAGGGGGTAAAACCATGTCCCAAAGGTCACCGGGCCTGGTGTCACTTTAAAGAAGTAGTCCAGTTACACCTTTGTGGGCTTATAACTTGGCCTTTGAATGTCCTAGAGAGGTCAGGTTTGTTTTAGTGTACTCCAATCAACAGCCCCTACAACCACAAAAAGGAATGGAGTCATTAGCACTTATGGTTTTTAAATGGCACCCAGAATTATGTTGCACGAAGCACAATTTCACATCATTCTGGGTTCATTTGTGTGAAAACAAGGTCCAATCAGGCTGAAACGTTACAGGAAGGTAGAATCTATTGAGTTGTAAGTGATCTGAACGTTTCATGATGATAGCACTTTCCTAAGAGGGTCAAACCATGTCAAAAAGGTCAACGGATCTGGTGTCAATTTAAAGAAGTAGTCCAGTTACACATTTGTGGGCTTATAACTTGGCTTCTGAATGTCCTAGAGAGATCAGGTTTGTTTTAATGTACTCAGATCAACAGCCCCTACAACCACAAAAATGAATGGAGTCATTAGCACTTATGGTTTGTAAATGGCACCCAGAATTATGTTGCACGAAGCACAATTTCACATCATTCTGGGTCCATTTGTGTGAAAACAAGGTCCAATCAGGCTGAAACGCTACAGGAAGGTAGAATCTATTGAGTTGTAAGTGATCTGAATGTTTCATGATGATAGCACTTTCCTAAGGGGGTTAAACCATGTCCCAAAGGTCACCGGATCTGGTGTCAATTTAAAGAAGTAGTTCAGTTACACATTTGTGGGCTTATAACTTGGCTTCTGAATGTCCTAGAGAGATCAGATTTGTTTTAGTGTACTCCAATCAACAGCCCCTACAACCACAAAAAGGAATGGAGTCATTAGCACTTATGGTTTGTAAATGGCACCCAGAATTATGTTGCACGAAGCACAATTTCACATCATTCTGGGTCCATTTGTGTGAAAACAAGGTCCAATCAGGCTGAAACGTTACAGGAAGGTAGAATCTATTGAGTTGGAAGTGATCTGAATGTTTCATGATGATAGAACTTTCCTAAGGGGGTCAAACCATGTCCCAAAGGTCACCGGATCTGGTGTCAATTTAAAGAAGTAGTTCAGTTACACCTTTGTGGGCTTATAACTTGGCTTCTGAATGTCCTAGAGAGATCAGGTTTGTTTTAGTGTACTCCAATCAACAGCCCCTAAAACCACAAAAAGGAATGGAGTCATTAGCACTTAAGGTTTGTAAATGGCACCCAGAATTATGTTGCACGAAGCACAATTTCACATCATTCTGGGTCCATTTGTGTGAAAACAAGGTCCAATCAGGCTGAAACGCTACAACAAGGTAGAATCTATTGAGTTGTAAGTGATCTGAACGTTTCATGATGATAGCACTTTCCTAAGGGGGTCAAACCATGTCCCAAAGGTCACCGGATCTGGTGTCAATTTAAAGAAGTAGTTCAGTTACACATTTGTGGGCTTATAACTTGGCTTCTGAATGTCCTAGAGAGATCAGGTTTGTTTTAGTGTACTCCAATCAACAGCCCCTACAACCACAAAAAGGAATGGAGTCATTAGCACTTAAGGTTTGTAAATGGCACCCAGAATTATGTTGCACGAAGCACAATTTCACATCATTCTGGGTTCATTTGTGTGAAAACAAGGTCCAATCAGGCTGAAATGTTACAGGAAGGTAGAATCTATTGAGTTGTAAGTGATCTGAACGTTTCATGATGATCGCACATTCATCTTGGGGGTCGAACCATGTCCCAAAGGTCAACGGGCCTGGTGTCACTTTAAAGAAGCAGTCCAGTTACACCTTTGTGGGCTTATAACTTGGCTTCTGAATGTCCTAGAGAGGTTAGGTTTGTTTTAGTATACTCCAATCAACAGCCCCTACAACCACAAAAAGGAATGGAGTCATTAGCACTTAAGGTTTGTAAATGGCACCCAGAATTATGTTGCACGAAGCACAATTTCACATCATTCTGGGTTCATTTGTGTGAAAACAAGGTCCAATCAGGCTGAAACGTTACAGGAAGGTAGAATCTATTGAGTTGTAAGTGATCTGAACGTTTCATGATGATAGCACTTTCCTAAGGGGGTCAAACCATGTCCCAAAGGTCACCGGCTCTGGTGTCAATTTAAAGAAGTAGTCCAGTTACACCTTTGTGGGCTTATAACTTGGCTTCTGAATGTCCTAGAGAGGTTAGGTTTGTTTTAGTATACTCCAATCAACAGCCACTACAACCACAAAAAGGAATGGAGTCTTTAGCACTTAAGGTTTGTAAATGGCACCCAGAATTATGTTGCACAAAGCACAATTTCACATCATTCTGGGTTCATTTGTGTGAAAACAAGGTCCAATCAGGCTGAAACGCTACAACAAGGTAGAATCTATTGAGTTGTAAGTGATCTGAACATTTCAAGATGATCGCACATTCCTATAGGGGGTAAAACCATGTCCCAAAGGTCACCGGGCCTGGTGTCACTTTAAAGAAGTAGTCCAGTTACACCTTTGTGGGCTTATAACTTGGCTTCTGAATGTCCTAGAGAGGTTAGGTTTGTTTTAGTATACTCCAATCAACAGCCCCTACAACCACAAAAAGGAATGGAGTCATTAGCACTTAAGGTTTGTAAATGGCACCCAGAATTATGTTGCACGAAGCACAATTTCACATCATTCTGGGTTCATTTGTGTGAAAACAAGGTCCAATCAGGCTGAAATGTTACAGGAAGGTAGAATCTATTGAGTTGTAAGTGATCTGAACGTTTCATGATGATAGCACTTTCCTAAGGGGGTCAAACCATGTCCCAAAGGTCACCGGATCTGGTGTCAATTTAAAGAAGTAGTCCAGTTACACCTTTGTGGGCTTATAACTTGGCTTCTGAATGTCCTAGAGAGGTTAGGTTTGTTTTAGTATACTCCAATCAACAGCCACTACAACCACAAAAAGGAATGGAGTCTTTAGCACTTAAGGTTTGTAAATGGCACCCAGAATTATGTTGCACGAAGCACAATTTCACATCATTCTGGGTTCATTTGTGTGAAAACAAGGTCCAATCAGGCTGAAACGTTACAGGAAGGTAGAATCTATTGAGTTGTAAGTGATCTGAACGTTTCATGATGATAGCTCTTTCCTAAGGGGGTCAAACCATGTCCCAAAGGTCACCGGATCTGGTGTCAATTTAAAGAAGTAGTCCAGTTACACATTTGTGGGCTTATAACTTGGCTTCTGAATGTCCTAGAGAGATCAGGTTTGTTTTAGTGTACTCCAATACACAGCCCCTACAACCACAAAAAGGAATGGAGTCATTAGCACTTATGGTTTGTAAATGGCACCAAGAATTATGTTGCACGAAGCACAATTTCACATCATTCTGGGTCCATTTGTGTGAAAACAAGGTCCAATCAGGCTGAAACGCTACAAGAAGGTAGAATCTATTGAGTTGTAAGTGATCTGAACGTTTCAAGATGATCACACATTCCTATAGGGGGTCAAACCATGTCCCAAAGGTCACCGGGCCTGGAGTCACTTTAAAGAACTCGTCCAGTTACACCTTTGTGGGCTTATAACTTGGCTTCTGAATGTCCTAGAGAGGTTAGGTTTGTTTTAGTGTACTCCAATCAACAGCCCCTACAACCACAAAAAGGAATGGAGTCATTAGCACTTATGGTTTGTAAATGGCACCCAGAATTATGTTGCACGAAGCACAATTTCACATCATTCTGGGTTCACTTGTGTGAAAACAAGGTCCAATCAGGCTGAAACGCTACAAGAAGGTAGAATCTATTGAGTTGTAAGTGATCTGAATGTTTCATGATGATCGCACATTCCTATAGGGGGTCAAACCATGTCCCAAAGGTCACCGGGCCTGGTGTCACTTTAAAGAAGTAGTCCACTTACACCTTTGAGGGCTTATAACTTGGCTTCTGAATATCCTAGAGAGATCAGGTTTGTTTTAGTGTACTCCAATCAACAGCCCCTACAACCACAAAAAGGAATGGAGTCATTAGCACTTATGGTTTTTAAATGGCACCCAGAATTATGTTGTACAAAGCACAATTTCACATCATTCTGGGTTCATTTGTGTGAAAACAAGGTCAAATCAGGCTGAAATGTTACAGGAAGGTAGAATCTATTGAGTTGTAAGTGATCTGAACGTTTCATGATGATCGCACATTCTTCTTGGGGGTCAAACCATGTCCCAAAGGTCAACGGGCCTGGTGTCACTTTAAAGAAGCAGTCCAGTTACACCTTTGTGGGCTTATAACTTGGCTTCTGAATGTCCTAGAGAGGTTAGGCTTGTTTTATTGTTCTCCAATCAACAGCCCCTACAACCACAAAAAGGAATGGAGTCATTAGCACTTATGGTTTGTAAATGGCACCCAGAATTATGTTGCACGAAGCACAATTTCACATCATTCTGGGTTCATTTGTGTGAAAACAAGGTCCAATCAGGCTGAAACGCTACAACAAGGTAGAATCTATTGAGTTGTAAGCGATCTGAACGTTTCATGATGATAGCACTTTCCTAAGGGGGTCAAACCATGTCCCAAAGGTCACCGGATCTGGTGTCAATTTAAAGAAGTAGTCCAGTTACACCTTTGTGGGCTTATAACTTGGCTTCTGAATGTCCTAGAGAGATAAGGTTTGTTTTCGTATACTCCAATCAACAGCCCCTACAACCACAAAAAGGAATGGAGTCATTAGCACTTATGGTTTTTAAATGGCACCCAGAATTATGTTGCACGAAGCACAATTTCACATCATTCTGGGTTCATTTGTGTGAAAACAAGGTCCAATCAGGCTGAAACGCTACAACAAGGTAGAATCTATTGAGTTGTAAGTGATATGAACGTTTCATGATGATAGCACTTTCCTAAGGGGGTCAAACCATGTCCCAAAGGTCACCGGATCCGGTGTCAATTTAAAGAAGTAGTCCAGTTACACCTTTGAGGGCTTATAACTTGGCTTCTGAATGTCCTAGAGAGATCAGGTTTGTTTTAGTATACTCCAATCAACAGCCCCTACAACCTCAAAAAGGAATGGAGTCATTAGCACTTAAGGTTTGTAAATGGCACCCAGAATTATGTTGCACGAAGCACAATTTCACATCATTCTGGGTCCATTTGTGTGAAAACAAGGTCCAATCAGGCTGAAACGCTACAAGAAGGTAGAATCTATTGAGTTGTAAGTGATCTGAACATTTCAAGATGATCGCACATTCCTATAGGGGGTAAAACCATGTCCCAAAGGTCACCGGGCCTGGTGTCACTTTAAAGAAGTAGTCCAGTTACACCTTTGTGGGCTTATAACTTGTCTTCTGAATGTCCTAGAGAGGTCAGGTTTGTTTTAGTTACTCCAATCAACAGCCCCTACAACCACAAAAAGGAATGGAGTCATTAGCACTTATGGTTTGTAAATGGCACCCAGAATTATGTTGCACGAAGCACAATTTCACATCATTCTGGGTTCATTTGTGTGAAAACAAGGTCCAATCAGGCTGAAACGTTACAGGAAGGTAGAATCTATTGAGTTGTAAGTGATCTGAACGTTTCATGATGATAGCTCTTTCCTAAGGGGGTCAAACCATGTCCCAAAGGTCACCGGATCTGGTGTCAATTTAAAGAAGTAGTCCAGTTACACATTTGTGGGCTTATAACTTGGCTTCTGAATGTCCTAGAGAGATGAGGTTTGTTTTAGTGTACTCCAATCAACAGCCCCTACAACCACAAAAAGGAATGGAGTCATTAGCACTTATGGTTTGTAAATGGCACCCAGAATTATGTTGCACGAAGCACAATTTCACATCATTCTGGGTCCATTTGTGTGAAAACAAGGTCCAATCAGGCTGAAACGTTACAGGAAGGTAGAATCTATTGAGTTGTAAGTGATCTGAACGTTTCATGATGATAGCACTTTCCTAAGGGGGTCAAACCATGTCCCAAAGGTCACCGGATCTGGTGTCAATTTAAAGAAGTAGTTCAGTTACACCTTTGTGGGCTTATAACTTGGCTTCTGAATGTCCTAGAGCAGGGGTATACAAATACTATTTAAAAAGGTCCAGTCAAAAAAGAATTTTTTTAGCCCAAGGTCCGAAAGATCATTATGTCCGACCTACAATAGTGTGACATGTATTTAAGTATCCTAGCAGTTTTATCAACATCTGCATTATTAATTTGCATATCAAATCAGAAATACTTCAGTGTAATTCAAATACTTATGACATTTATTGTCACTTAAAGCGTTGAACATGTAAATGATTTATTTGGAATGTTCTCTCATTTATTAAATAAAAGTAGAAAAAACTGTCAACAAGAAAATAACACATGGCAACTGAATCTTCACAAACTACTAACTTCAGAATAAATGTAGAAAAAGCTTAATTTTTTACATTTTTCCTCTTCACGTGCGAACTAAAAAGTCTTAAAATGATTTTAAAAAATGTGACTCTGCACACATGTAATAACTGAACATATATTTAGGTTAATGTTTTCCACATTTTTACTTAGTGAGAGAAGTGAGCTCTTGCTTGTCCTGCCAACATTTTGAACCTGGGCTTGAATGGAGACAGAGCCATCCTCAT
This sequence comes from Nothobranchius furzeri, assembly GCF_043380555.1. Classification (NCBI taxonomy): domain Eukaryota; kingdom Metazoa; phylum Chordata; class Actinopteri; order Cyprinodontiformes; family Nothobranchiidae; genus Nothobranchius; species Nothobranchius furzeri. Next base: position 308,464 of record NW_027223052.1, on the reverse strand, counting down.
GCATGTGTGGAGATGCTCATTGGTGAGCCTGGAACGATATTTGTTTTTTATAATGTTCATTGTGGAGAACGCTGCCTCACAGTTGTGGGTGGAACCAAACATGGTCAGGATGTACAAGGCTACTTTCTTTAGATGTGAGAAAGCTGTCTCAGGAACCATTTGGAGCCAGAATGAGGACGGGTCAGTCCTGGCAGACAGTTCTTTCATGGCCACGTTTGCTTGGAGGTCAACTAACTCCATCTGAAGATCCCTGGCATTGACCCATTTAAAATGCTGTGTGGCTTCCTTTGAGAAGCTCCTGACATCTGTGATGAGGAATGGGTTCTGAATGAACATGGTGAGCTGCTGGCCAATGCTGAAGCTATCAAAACGATTGCTGAAGTTAGCAATAAGTTTATCAATGAAGACAACAAACGACGAGACATCTCGCTGTCCCTGAACCTGTTCCTGCACTGCTGGGAAGTGGACACAGTCTTCCTGCAAGTCCTCCTTGAACATTTCAAGTTTTCTCTGAAAGGCACGGACAGCTGTCATTAGTTCACAAATGGAATTGTCCTTGCCCTGTAGCCTCAAGTTCAGTTCGTTTAGATGTGAAGTTATATCAACCAAAAAGGCAACATTGTCCATCTGCTTCTCATTTTCTAGAAATGTAGAAAACTGTGTTGCCTTATGATGTTTTAGCTCTGCCAAAAAAGATGCTACTTCCCTCCTGATGGCCCAAAAGCGTGCTAAAACTCTGCCTTTGCTGAGCCATCTCACATTGTTGTGCAGCAGAAGATCATCAGCATTGGCATCAACTTCTTTGAGGAATTCTCTAAGCATGCGATGCTGGTAGGAAGAGGACGCTCTAAGAAAGTTGATCATTTTCATCACTGAAGTCATCACCTCAGCATGCTCATCTGACAGGGAGGCACAGAGGACAGATTGATGAATAATGCAATGGTAGGTTAAGAGGTCAGGGTTGTCTTTCTTCATTCTTGTTACAGCTCCCTTTTCTCTCCCTATCATAGCAGGGGCTCCATCTGTAGTTATTGAAATCACTTTTGAAGGCTCAATTCCTCTCTTTGCCAACATCTCCATAATGGCCAGGTAGATGTCCTCTCCTGTTGTGCTGGTCTGAAGAGGAGTAATACCCAGCAGGTCTTCATAGAATGCTTTCTGCTCTGCGTAATAAAACCTCACATAAACCAACAGCTGAGCATTATCACACACGTCAGTGGACTCATCCACAGCCAAACCTACACATGGTGCCTTCTGTATGGCTTCATCTAGCTGGGCTACAACATCCTGAGTCAGTATTTCACTTTTCTTTGTAGCAGATGATGCTGATATGGGGATTTGCTTTATTTTTTCACAAACTTCTTGTTTTTCTTTTCCTTCAAACAGTGTTTCAGCAACTGCTGTCATACACTCTTTGACAACCTCTCCATCAGTAAATGGTTTTTTGTGCTGACCCAAAATCCAAGAAACTCTGAGGGAACTCTCATGGGCTCATTGCTGAGCAGTGAACGTGTGGCTCAGGATCCTGGTGGACTGTTCATATTGGGCTTTGAGACTACGTATTTTCTCTGATCTTACTTCTGATCTGAGGGGATATGTTTCTTCAAAACATTTGTGTTTTGTCTCATAATGGCGTTTCACATTGCCACTTTTAATAAGTGCCACTGTTTCTGAACATATGAGACAAACAGGTTTTGTGCCACCAGTGGGAAGAACAAAGAGAAATGACTCTGTCCATTCTGGATTAAATGCTCTATTTTCGCTGTCCACGTTCCGTTTTTTAGAGGCTGCCATTTCTGCTTTTTCTACTTCTCTCCGTCTCACCCGCCTGAATCTCTCCTTGTCGCCTGTCGCCGCTTTCCTTTTCTCTGCCTGAATTCCTCCTCCTTTACACCTGAATCTCTCCTTGTCGCTGCTCTTAGCCTGAATGTCTCCTTCTTTCCACCGCTCTCCGCCTGAATCTCTCGTTTTCTCTGTTCAAATTTCTGCTCTTCGCTGCTCTCCTTCTCTCCGGCGTCTGAACCGTTTATTTTCGCTACGTATCGCCTGTATTTTCTGGCAGGAATAAAACATGTTATTGGCTTGTTGGTGTCACGTGGTCTGACTAAACTCGCGCACAATTGGCCTGTGGGTGTTCGTGGATGCTAGAATACTACCGTAAAGAATGCAATAGCTGCACCGGCCAGAAGCGGTTATAAAATTAGGCGAACTTTATTTTGGCATTAGGCTCGGGTCCACACCAGACAGCATTTCGGTCCGGATCCGGACCCAGGTCCGCCTATTAGTGATCTCTGTCCTAGAGAGATCAGGTTTGTTTTAGTGTACTCCAATCAACAGCCCCTACAACCACAAAAAGGAATGGAGTCATTAGCACTTAAGGTTTGTAAAGGGCACCCAGAATTATGTTGCACGAAGCACAATTTCACATCATTCTGGGTTCATTTGTGTGAAAACAAGGTCCAATCAGGCTGAAACGCTACAAGAAGGTAGAATCTATTGAGTTGTAAGTGATCTGAACGTTTCAAGATGATCACACATTCCTATAGGGGGTAAAACCATGTCCCAAAGGTCACCGGGCCTGGTGTCACTTTAAAGAAGTAGTCCAGTTACACCTTTGTGGGCTTATAACTTGGCCTTTGAATGTCCTAGAGAGGTCAGGTTTGTTTTAGTGTACTCCAATCAACAGCCCCTACAACCACAAAAAGGAATGGAGTCATTAGCACTTATGGTTTTTAAATGGCACCCAGAATTATGTTGCACGAAGCACAATTTCACATCATTCTGGGTTCATTTGTGTGAAAACAAGGTCCAATCAGGCTGAAACGTTACAGGAAGGTAGAATCTATTGAGTTGTAAGTGATCTGAACGTTTCATGATGATAGCACTTTCCTAAGAGGGTCAAACCATGTCAGAAAGGTCACCGGATCTGGTGTCAATTTAAAGAAGTAGTCCAGTTACACATTTGTGGGCTTATAACTTGGCTTCTGAATGTCCTAGAGAGATCAGGTTTGTTTTAATGTACTCCAATCAACAGCCCCTACAACCACAAAAATGAATGGAGTCATTAGCACTCATGGTTTGTAAATGGCACCCAGAATTATGTTGCACGAAGCACAATTTCACATCATTCTGGGTCCATTTGTGTGAAAACAAGGTCCAATCAGGCTGAAACGCTACAGGAAGGTAGAATCTATTGAGTTGTAAGTGATCTGAACGTTTCATGATGATAGCTCTTTCCTAAGGGGGTCAAACCATGTCCCAAAGGTCACCGGATCTGGTGTCAATTTAAAGAAGTAGTCCAGTTACACATTTGTGGGCTTATAACTTGGCTTCTGAATGTCCTAGAGAGATCAGGTTTGTTTTAGTGTACTCCAATCAACAGCCCCTACAACCACAAAAAGGAATGGAGTCATTAGCACTTATGGTTTGTAAATGGCACCCAGAATTATGTTGCACGAAGCACAATTTCACATCATTCTGGGTCCATTTGTGTGAAAACAAGGTCCAATCGGGCTTAAACGTTACAGGAAGGTAGAATCTATTGAGTTGTAAGTGATCTGAATGTTTCATGATGATAGCACTTTCCTAAGGGGGTTAAACCATGTCCCAAAGGTCACCGGATCTGGTGTCAATTTAAAGAAGTAGTTCAGTTACACATTTGTGGGCTTATAACTTGGCTTCTGAATGTCCTAGAGAGATCAGATTTGTTTTAGTGTACTCCAATCAACAGCCCCTACAACCACAAAAAGGAATGGAGTCATTAGCACTTATGGTTTGTAAATGGCACCCAGAATTATGTTGCACGAAGCACAATTTCACATCATTCTGGGTCCATTTGTGTGAAAACAAGGTCCAATCAGGCTGAAACGTTACAGGAAGGTAGAATCTATTGAGTTGGAAGTGATCTGAACGTTTCATGATGATAGAACTTTCCTAAGGGGGTCAAACCATGTCCCAAAGGTCACCGGATCTGGTGTCAATTTAAAGAAGTAGTTCAGTTACACCTTTGTGGGCTTATAACTTGGCTTCTGAATGTCCTAGAGAGATCAGGTTTGTTTTAGTGTACTCCAATCAACAGCCCCTAAAACCACAAAAAGGAATGGAGTCATTAGCACTTAAGGTTTGTAAATGGCACCCAGAATTATGTTGCACGAAGCACAATTTCACATCATTCTGGGTCCATTTGTGTGAAAACAAGGTCCAATCAGGCTGAAACGCTACAACAAGGTAGAATCTATTGAGTTGTAAGTGATCTGAACGTTTCATGATGATAGCACTTTCCTAAGGCGGTCAAACCATGTCCCAAAGGTCACCGGATCTGGTGTCAATTTAAAGAAGTAGTCCAGTTACACCTTTGTGGGCTTATAACTTGGCTTCTGAATGTCCTAGAGAGATAAGGTTTGTTTTCGTATACTCCAATCAACAGCCCCTACAACCACAAAAAGGAATGGAGTCATTAGCACTTATGGTTTTTAAATGGCACCCAGAATTATGTTGCACGAACCACAATTTCACATCATTCTGGGTTCATTTGTGTGAAAACAAGGTCCAATCAGGCTGAAACGTTACAGGAAGGTAGAATCTATTGAGTTGTAAGTGATCTGAACGTTTTATGATGATAGCACTTTCCTAAGAGGGTCAAACCATGTCAGAAAGGTCACCGGATCTGGTGTCAATTTAAAGAAGTAGTCCAGTTACACCTTTGTGGGCTTATAACTTGGCTTCTGAATGTCCTAGAGAGGTTAGATTTGTTTTAGTATACTCCAATCAACAGCCACTACAACCACAAAAAGGAATGGAGTCATTAGCACTTATGGTTTGTAAATGGCACCCAGAATTATGTTGCACGAAGCACAATTTCACATCATTCTGGGTCCATTTGTGTGAAAACAAGGTCCAATCAGGCTGAAACGCTACAGGAAGGTAGAATCTATTGAGTTGTAAGTGATCTGAACGTTTCATGATGATAGCTCTTTCCTAAGGGGGTCAAACCATGTCCCAAAGGTCACCGGATCTGGTGTCAATTTAAAGAAGTAGTCCAGTTACACATTTGTGGGCTTATGACTTGGCTTCTGAATGTCCTAGAGAGATCAGGTTTGTTTTAGTGTACTCCAATCAACAGCCCCTACAACCACAAAAAGGAATGGAGTCATTAGCACTTATGGTTTGTAAATGACACCAAGAATTATGTTGCACGAAGCACAATTTCACATCATTCTGGGTCCATTTGTGTGAAAACAAGGTCCAATCAGGCTTAAACGTTACAGGAAGGTAGAATCTATTGAGTTGTATGTGATCTGAACGTTTCATGATGATAGCACTTTCCTAAGGGGGTCAAACCATGTCCCAAAGGTCACCGGATCTGGTGTCAATTTAAAGAAGTAGTCCAGTTACACATTTGTGGGCTTATAACTTGGCTTCTGAATGTCCTAGAGAGATCAGGTTTGTTTTAGTGTACTCCAATCAACAGCCCCTACAACCACAAAAAGGAATGGAGTCATTAGCACTTATGGTTTGTAAATGGCACCCAGAATTATGTTGCACGAAGCACAATTTCACATCATTCTGGGTCCATTTGTGTGAAAACAAGGTCCAATCAGGCTGAAACGTTACAGGAAGGTAGAATCTATTGAGTTGTAAGTGATCTGAACGTTTCATGATGATAGAACTTTCCTAAGGGGGTCAAACCATGTCCCAAAGGTCACCGGATCTGGTGTCAATTTAAAGAAGTAGTTCAGTTACACCTTTGTGGGCTTATAACTTGGCTTCTGAATGTCCTAGAAAGATCAGGTTTGTTTTAGTGTACTCCAATCAACAGCCCCTACAACCACAAAAAGGAATGGAGTCATTAGCACTTATGGTTTGTAAATGGCACCCAGAATTATGTTGCACGAAGCACAATTTCACATCATTCTGGGTCCATTTGTGTGAAAACAAGGTCCAATCAGGCTGAAACGCTACAACAAGGTAGAATCTATTGAGTTGTAAGTGATCTGAACGTTTCATGATGATAGCACTTTCCTAAGGGGGTCAAACCATGTCCCAAAGGACACCGGATCTGGTGTCAATTTAAAGAAGTAGTCCAGTTACACCTTTGTGGGCTTATAACTTGGCTTCTGAATGTCCTAGAGAGATAAGGTTTGTTTTCGTATACTCCAATCAAAAGCCCCTAAAAACACAAAAAGGAATGGAGTCATTAGCACTTATGGTTTGTAAATGGCACCAAGAATTATGTTGCACGAAGCACAATTTCACATCATTCTGGGTCCATTTGTGTGAAAACAAGGTCCAATCAGGCTTAAACGTTACAGGAAGGTAGAATCTATTGAGTTGTAAGTGATCTGAACGTTTCATGATGATAGCACTTTCCTAAGGGGGTCAAACCATGTCCCAAAGGTCACCGGATCTGGTGTCAATTTAAAGAAGTAGTTCAGTTACACATTTGTGGGCTTATAACTTGGCTTCTGAATGTCCTAGAAAGATCAGGTTTGTTTTAGTGTTCTCCAATCAACAGCCCCTACAACCACAAAAAGGAATGGAGTCATTAGCACTTATGGTTTGTAAATGGCACCCAGAATTATGTTGCACGAAGCACAATTTCACATCATTCTGGGTCCATTTGTTTGAAAACAAGGTCCAATCAGGCTGAAACGTTACAGGAAGGTAGAATCTATTGAGTTGTAAGTGATCTGAACGTTTCATGATGATAGCACTTTCCTAAGAGGGTCAAACCATGTCAGAAAGGTCACCGGATCTGGTGTCAATTTAAAGAAGTAGTCCAGTTACACATTTGTGGGCTTATAACTTGGCTTCTGAATGTCCTAGAGAGATCAGGTTTGTTTTAATGTACTCCAATCAACAGCCCCTACAAACACAAAAAGGAATGGAGTCATTAGCACTTATGGTTTGTAAATGGCACCCAGAATTATGTTGCACGAAGCACAATTTCACATCATTCTGGGTCCATTTGTGTGAAAACAAGGTCCAATCAGGCTGAAACGCTACAGGAAGGTAGAATCTATTGAGTTGTAAGTGATCTGAACGTTTCATGATGATAGCACTTTCCTAAGGGGGTCAAACCATGTCCCAAAGGTCACCGGATCTGGTGTCAATTTAAAGAAGTAGTCCAGTTACACCTTTGTGGGCCTATAACTTGGCTTCTGAATGTCCTAGAGAGATCAGGTTTGTTTTAGTATACTCCAATCAACAGCACTAACAACCACAAAAAGGAATGGAGTCATTAGCACTTATGGTTTGTAAATGGCACCCAGAATTATGTTGCACGAAGCACAATTTCACATCATTCTGGGTCCATTTGTGTGAAAACAAGGTCCAATCAGGCTGAAACGCTACAACAAGGTAGAATCTATTGAGTTGTAAGTGATCTGAACGTTTCATGATGATAGCACTTTCCTAAGGGGGTCAAACCATGTCCCAAAGGACACCGGATCTGGTGTCAATTTAAAGAAGTAGTCCAGTTACACCTTTGTGGGCTTATAACTTGGCTTCTGAATGTCCTAGAGAGATAAGGTTTGTTTTCGTATACTCCAATCAAAAGCCCCTAAAAACACAAAAAGGAATGGAGTCATTAGCACTTATGGTTTGTAAATGGCACCAAGAATTATGTTGCACGAAGCACAATTTCACATCATTCTGGGTCCATTTGTGTGAAAACAAGGTCCAATCAGGCTTAAACGTTACAGGAAGGTAGAATCTATTGAGTTGTAAGTGATCTGAACGTTTCATGATGATAGCACTTTCCTAAGGGGGTCAAACCATGTCCCAAAGGTCACCGGATCTGGTGTCAATTTAAAGAAGTAGTTCAGTTACACATTTGTGGGCTTATAACTTGGCTTCTGAATGTCCTAGAAAGATCAGGTTTGTTTTAGTGTTCTCCAATCAACAGCCCCTACAACCACAAAAAGGAATGGAGTCATTAGCACTTATGGTTTGTAAATGGCACCCAGAATTATGTTGCACGAAGCACAATTTCACATCATTCTGGGTCCATTTGTTTGAAAACAAGGTCCAATCAGGCTGAAACGTTACAGGAAGGTAGAATCTATTGAGTTGTAAGTGATCTGAACGTTTCATGATGATAGCACTTTCCTAAGAGGGTCAAACCATGTCAGAAAGGTCACCGGATCTGGTGTCAATTTAAAGAAGTAGTCCAGTTACACATTTGTGGGCTTATAACTTGGCTTCTGAATGTCCTAGAGAGATCAGGTTTGTTTTAATGTACTCCAATCAACAGCCCCTACAAACACAAAAAGGAATGGAGTCATTAGCACTTATGGTTTGTAAATGGCACCCAGAATTATGTTGCACGAAGCACAATTTCACATCATTCTGGGTCCATTTGTGTGAAAACAAGGTCCAATCAGGCTGAAACGCTACAGGAAGGTAGAATCTATTGAGTTGTAAGTGATCTGAACGTTTCATGATGATAGCACTTTCCTAAGGGGGTCAAACCATGTCCCAAAGGTCACCGGATCTGTTGTCAATTTAAAGAAGTAGTTCAGTTACACATTTGTGGGCTTATAACTTGTCTTCTGAATGTCCTAGAGAGATCAGGTTTGTTTTAGTGTACTCCAATCAACAGCCCCTACAACCACAAAGAGGAATGGAGTCATTAGCACTTATGGTTTGTAAATGGCACCCAGAATTATGTTGCACGAAGCACAATTTCACATCATTCTGGGTCCATTTGTGTGAAAACAAGGTCCAATCAGGCTGAAACGTTACAAGAAGGTAGAATCTATTGAGTTGTAAGTGATCTGAACGTTTCATGATGATAGCACTTTCCTAAGGGGGTCAAACCATGTCCCAAAGGTCACCGGATCTGGTGTCAACTTAAAGAAGTATTTCAGTTACACCTTTGTGGGCTTATAACTTGGCTTCTGAATGTCCTAGAGAGATCAGGTTTGTTTTAGTGTACTCCAATCAACAGCCCCTACAACCACAAAAAGGAATGGAGTCATTAGCACTTAAGGTTTGTAAATGGCACCCAGAATTATGTTGCACGAAGCACAATTTCACATCATTCTGGGTTCATTTGTGTGAAAACAAGGTCCAATCAGGCTGAAACGCTACAAGAAGGTAGAATCTATTGAGTTGTAAGTGATCTGAACGTTTCAAGATGATCACACATTCCTATAGGGGGTAAAACCATGTCCCAAAGGTCAACGGGCCTGGTGTCACTTTAAAGAAGTAGTCCAGTTACACCTTTGTGGGCTTATAACTTGGCTTCTGAATGTCCTAGAGAGGTTAGGTTTGTTTTAGTGTACTCCAATCAACAGCCCCTACAACCACAAAAAGGAATGGAGTCATTAGCACTTATGGTTTGTAAATGGCACCCAGAATTATGTTGCACGAAGCACAATTTCACATCATTCTGGGTCCATTTGTGTGAAAACAAGGTCCAATCAGGCTGAAACGCTACAAGAAGGTAGAATCTATTGAGTTGTAAGTGATCTGAACATTTCAAGATGATCGCACATTCCTATAGGGGGTAAAACCATGTCCCAAAGGTCACCGGGCCTGGTGTCACTTTAAAGAAGTAGTCCAGTTACACCTTTGTGGGCTTATAACTTGGCTTCTGAATGTCCTAGAGAGGTTAGGTTTGTTTTAGTGTACTCCAATCAACAGCCCCTACAACCACAAAAAGGAATGGAGTCATTAGCACTTATGGTTTGTAAATGGCACCCAGAATTATGTTGCACGAAGCACATTTTCACATCATTCTGGGTCCATTTGTGTGAAAACAAGGTCCAATCAGGCTGAAACGCTACAACAAGGTAGAATCTATTGAGTTGTAAGTGATCTGAACGTTTCATGATGATAGCACTTTCCTAAGGGGGTCAAACCATGTCCCAAAGGTCACCGGATCTGGTGTCAATTTAAAGAAGTAGTCCAGTTACACATTTGTGGGCTTATAACTTGGCTTCTGAATGTCCTAGAGAGATCAGGTTTGTTTTAATGTACTCCAATCAACAGCCCCTACAACCACAAAAAGGAATGGAGTCATTAGCACTTATGGTTTGTAAATGGCACCCTGAATTATGTTGCACGAAGCACAATTTCACATCATTCTGGGTCCATTTGTGTGAAAACAAGGTCCAATCAGGCTGAAACGTTACAGGAAGGTAGAAGCTATTGAGTTGTAAGTGATCTGAACGTTTCATGATGATAGCTCTTTCCTAAGGGGGTCAAACCATGTCCCAAAGGTCACCGGATCTGGTGTCAATTTAAAGAAGTAGTCCAGTTACACATTTGTGGGCTTATAACTTATCTTCTGAATGTCCAAGAGAGATCAGGTTTGTTTTAGTGTACTCCAATCAACAGCCCCTACAACCACAAAAAGGAATGGAGTCATTAGCACTTATGGTTTTTAAATGGCACCCAGAATTATGTTGCACGAAGCACAATTTCACATCATTCTGGGTCCATTTGTGTGAAAACAAGGTCCAATCAGGCTTAAACGTTACAGGAAGGTAGAATCTATTGAGTTGTAAGTGATCTGAATGTTTCATGATGATAGCACTTTCCTAGGGGGGTCAAACCATGTCCCAAAGGTCACCGGATCTGGTGTCAATTTAAAGAAGTAGTTCAGTTACACATTTGTGGGCTTATAACTTGGCTTCTGAATGTCCTAGAGAGATCAGGTTTGTTTTAGTGTACTCCAGTCAACAGCCCCTACAACCACAAAAAGGAATGGAGTCATTAGCACTTATGGTTTGTAAATGGCACCCAGAATTATGTTGCACGAAGCACAATTTCACATCATTCTGGGTTCATTTGTGTGAAAACAAGGTTCAATCAGGCTGAAACGCTACAAGAAGGTAGAATCTATTGAGTTGTAAGTGATCTGAACGTTTCAAGATGATCAAACATTCCTATAGGGGGTAAAACCATGTCCCAAAGGTCAACGGGCCTGGTGTCACTTTAAAGTAGTCCAGTTACACCTTTGTGGGCTTATAACTTGGCTTCTGAATGTCCTAGAGAGGTTAGGTTTGTTTTAGTGTTCTCCAATCAACAGCCCCTACAACCACAAAAAGGAATGGAGTCATTAGCACTTATGGTTTGTAAATGGCACCCAGAATTATGTTGCACGAAGCACAATTTCACATCATTCTGGGTTCATTTGTGTGAAAACAAGGTCCAATCAGGCTGAAACGTTACAGGAAGGTAGAATCTATTGAGTTGTAAGTGATCTGAACGTTTCATGATGATAGCACTTTCCTAAGGGGGTCAAACCATGTCCCAGAGGTCACAGGATCTGGTGTCAATTTAAAGAAATAGTCCAGTTACACCTTTGTGGGCTTATAACTTGGCTTCTGAATGTCCTAGAGAGATCAGGTTTGTTTTAGTATACTCCAATCAACAGCCCCTACAACCACAAAAAGGAATGGAGTCATTAGCACTTATGGTTTTTAAATGGCACCCAGAATTATGCTGCACTAAGCACAGGGACAAAAACGAGTCACAGGTTGAGGAGTGGTTGCGCCGTAGGATGGCAGCACCGACGAGAGCTCCCAGTCATCTCAGCAAAAATCTTATTATTTATTTTGTTCTGCTCTCTATTACTGTGCGCACAGCGCGATCATACACGCGGTATGACAGACAAGCGCTTCTGGAGCTACGTTCATCAGCCAGTTCGGATTTTACAGCAGGTTTTTACTCCGTGGACGCTGTGCTGCCTGGAATCCTTTGTTTACTCGCACGACGTCGAGGGAAAACAAAGAGGGGAAAACGTGCTGGAGTTTTGTGCCGAACGCGACAGAGAAACAGCAAGCCACCTCTCCCCAGCATCCTGCTCGCGAATCTCCAGTCTCTGGACAACAAACTTGACGAGCTGCGTGCACGGATTAAACACCAGCAAGACATCAGGAACTGCTGCGTTCTGGCCTTCACGGAGACATGGCTGGAGCCCAGCGTCCCCGACTGCGCCATCACGCCGGATGGATTCACTGTTTACCGGGGAGACCGAACGAAGGACTCAGGCAAGAAGAGGGGAGGAAGGGTGTGCTTTATGGTTAACTCCTTGTGGGCCAGAGATGTGTGTATCTTAAAAACTTACTGCTCTCATAGCCTCGAGCTCCTGACCGTTAAAGTCAGGCCTTTTTACCTCCCGAGGGAGTTCAGCTCAGTTCTCCTCTCAGCTGTTTACATTCCACCACACGCTGATAAAGCCACGGCTATGGACGAACTGTATGACATCATCACTGGACTTGAGAACAAAAATCCAGAAGCTGCCTTTATTGTGCTGGGAGACTTCAACAGAGCCAACATGAAGAAGGTTCTCCCCAAATACTATCAGCACATCTCCTTCCCCACAAGAGGTGATCAAACATTGGACCATTGTTACACTCCATTCAAAGAGTGTTACAAACCCCTCCCCCGCCCAGCTTTTGGTAAGGCAGACCATTGTTCCATTCTGCTGCTGCCTGCATACAGACAAAGACTAAAACGGGAAAAACCAGCTTCCAGAGTTATTTACAAATGGGACAGTGAGGCTGAGGAGGTCCTGCAGGACTGCTTTGAGACAACTGACTGGCAGATATTTGTGGATGCAGCTGATGGCAACATCAATGAACTCACAGACTCTGTCATTGGATATATTGGGAAGTGCATGGATGATATCATCACAAAAACCTCTGTCCACATATACCCAAATCAGAAACCCTGGGTAAATAAAGACGTTCGCGCCAAGCTAAAAGCGCAAACCTCTGCCTTTAACTCTGGAGATGCTGACGCATATAAAGCAGCCAGGTATGACCTCCGAAAGTCCATAAAAAAGGCCAGAAAGGACTACAGGGACAAAATGGAGTCCGGCTACCACAGCTTTGACACCAGGCGACTGTGGAATGGACTGCGCTGCATCACTGACTACAAGAAGGTCAGCACAGTCAGTGTTCAGCCCACTGCATCTCTCGCAGACGAGCTGAACAACTTCTATGCTCGTTTTGATGCAGACAACAGAGAGGAGATCCTCTACCCTCAAGAGGACAGTGAGGCTGCAACTCTAACTCTGGAAACAGAAGCTGTGAGATGGGCCTTTAAAAAGGTCAATCCTCACAAAGCTCCAGGACCAGACGGCATCCCAGGCCGGCTACTCAGAGTGTGTGCAGACGAGCTGGCAGAGGTGTTTACCAACATCTTCAACCTCTCCCTGAGGCAGTCAGTGGTCCCGACGTCCCTCAAAGCATCCACTATCATTCCCGTTCCCAAAAAATCAGTGGTCTCCTGTCTGAATGACTACCGTCCTGTTGCACTGACATCCGTCATCATGAAGTGCCTGGAGCGGCTGGTCAAATGTCACATCTGCTCCTCCCTCCCTGACACACTGGATCCTCTTCAGTTTGCCTATCGGACAAACAGAGCCACAGAGGATGCCATCACCCTGGCAACACACACCGCCCTCACTCACCTGGAGAAAGGGAATACATATGCAAGAATGCTCTTCATCGACTACAGCTCGGCATTTAACACCATCATCCCCTCAAGACTTGCCACGAAGCTCGTCGACCTTGGGCTGGGAACACCGATCTGCAGTTGGATTCTAAACTTCCTCACAGACAGGCCCCAGGTGGGGAGAGTTGGTAAGCACACTTCCTCATCACTCATCCTAAACACAGGTACGCCCCAGGGTTGTGTGCTTAGCCCCCTCCTATATTCCCTGTTCACACACGACTGTGTTGCTAAACATGAGACCAACATCACCATCAAGTTTGCGGATGACACAACCATCATAGGCCTCATCACAGGGGATGATGAGACGGCCTATAGAGAGGAGGTGATGGCACTGTACGAGTGGTGCCTGGAAAATAACCTGACTCTCAACATCAGCAAAACCAGAGAAATGATAGTGGACTACCGGAAACGACCAGTCAGGGAACACCAACCCGTCCGCATCAACAGGGTCGAGGTCGAAAGGGTCAGCAGCTTCAAGTTCCTTGGAGTCAACATCACTGAGGACTTCTCCTGGACCCTTCACACAGACACTACTATCAGGAAAGCTCGCCAGCGGCTTTACTTCCTGAGGAGGCTGAGGAAGTTTGGCGTGAGCGCCTGCTTCATCTCAAATTTCTACAGGTGTGCAATTGAGAGCTTGCTGACGAGGTGCATCACAGTGTGGTACGGAAGCTGCTCTGCCAGCAGCCGCAAATCACTACAGAGGGTGGTGAAAGCAGCAGAGCACATCACTGGCATGAGGCTTCCTGCCATTCAGGACATTTATCTCCAACGATGCCTCCGGAAAGCACACAGCATCATCAAGGACCACAGCCACCCGGCACATCAGCTGTTCTCCTTGTTACCATCTGGCAGACGTTACAGGAGTCTGTCTGCTCGGACTACAAGACTTAAAAACAGTTTCTATCATCAAGCCATACGACACCTCAACCACAACACCTAAACACACACAACACAGGACTCAGAAGCTACCCTGCAGCTTCACAAGTACTATATTTAATCCGTACTGGTCACTTCACTTTATTGTTATTGTAATTTATATCCAAAGTGCAACACTGTAATTTATATCCTGCATAATTTATATCCTGCAATACTGTAATTTATATCTAAAGTGCAATACTGTAATTTTCTGCAGCTCATTCCTGTGCAATATCCCATCTGCCCTCCCGTCATATTTCTTTTGAGGATTTTCTTTATTGACACATATATATTTAGTCATCTTTTCCCTTTTACCATGTCTCTCTAATATTTTGCTCCTTACTATATATTTTTTTGCTTTATTTTATTATATTTTTATTATATTTTATTATATTTTCTCCTGTATCATGTTGCTGAGAGACCGCTGCTCGTCATACACGTTTCATTGCAATGTTGACCCTGTGCTAACTTGCATATGACAAATAAACTAAAACTGAACTGAACTGAATTTCACATCATTCTGGGTTCATTTGTGTGAAAACAAGGTCCAATCAGGCTGAAACGTTACAAGAAGGTAGAATCTATTGAGTTGTAAGTGATCTGAACGTTTCATGATGATCGCACATTCCTATAGGTGGTCAAACCATGTCCCAAAGGTCACAGGACCGGGTGTCACTTTAAAGAAGTAGTCCATTTACACCTTTGAGGGCTTATAACTTGGCTTCTGAATATCCTAGAGAGATCAGGTTTGTTTTAGTGTACTCCAATCAACAGCCCCTACAACCTCAAAAAGGAATGGAGTCATTAGCACTTATGGTTTGTAAATGGCACCCAGAATTATGTTGCACGAAGAACAATTTCACATCATTCTGGGTTCATTTGTGTGAAAACAAGGTCCAATCAGGCTGAAATGTTACAGGAAGGTAGAATCTATTGAGTTGTAAGTGATCTGAACGTTTCATGATGATAGCACTTTCCTAAGGGGGTCAAACCATGTCCCAAAGGTCACCGGATCTGGTGTAAATTTAAAGAAGTAGTTCAGTTACACCTTTGTGGGCTTATAACTTGGCTTCTGAATGTCCTAGAGAGATCAGGTTTGTTTTAGTATACTCCAATCAACAGCCCCTAGGTTTGTAAATGGCACCCAGAATTATGTTGCACGAAGCACAATTTCACATCATTGTGGGTCCATTTGTGTGAAAACAAGGTCCAATCAGGCTGAAACGTTACAAGAAGGTAGAATCTATTGAGTTGTAAGTAATCTGAACGTTTCATAATGATCGCACATTCCTATAGGGGGTCAAACCATGTCCCAAAGGTCACCGGGCCTGGTGTCACTTTAAAGAAGTAGTCCAGTTACACCTTTGAGGGCTTATAACTTGGCTTCTGAATATCCTAGAGAGATCAGGTTTGTTTTAGTGTACTCCAATCAACAGCCCCTACAACCTCAAAAAGGAATGGAGTCATTAGCACTTATGGTTTTTAAATGGCACCCAGAATTAATGTTGTACGAAGCACAATTTCACATCATTCTGGGTTCATTTGTGTGAAAACAAGGTCCAATCAGGCTGAAATGTTACAGGAAGGTAGAATCTATTGAGTTGTAAGTGATCTGAACGTTTCAAGATGATCGCACATTCCTCTAGGGGTCAAACCATGTCCCAAAGGTCACCGGGCCTGGTGTCACTTTAAAGAAGCAGTCCAGTTACACCTTTGTGGGCTTATAACTTGGCTTCTGAATGTCCTAGAGAGATCAGGTTTGTTTTAGTATACTCCAATCAACAGCACTTACAACCACAAAAAGGAATGGAGTCATTAGCACTTATGATTTTTAAATGGCACCCAGAATTATGTTGCACAAAGCACAATTTCACATCATTCTGGGTTCATTTGTGTGAAAACAAGGTCCAATCAGGCTGAAACGTTACAGGAAGGTAGAATCTATTGAGTTGTAAGTGATCTGAACGTTTCAAGATGATCGCACATTCCTATAGGGGGTCAGACCATGTCCCAAAGGTCACCGGGCCTGGTGTCACTTTAAAGAAGCAGTCCAGTTACACATTTGTGGGCTTATAACTTGGCTTCTGAATGTCCTAGAGAGGTTAGGTTTGTTTTAGTATACTCCAATCAACAGCCCCTACAACCACAAAAAGGAATGGAGTCATTAGCACTTATGGTTTGTAAATGGCACCCAGAATTATGTTGCACGAAGCACAATTTCACATCATTCTGGGTCCATTTGTGTGAAAACAAGGTCCAATCAGGCTGAAACGCTACAACAAGGTAGAATCTATTGAGTTGTAAGTGATCTGAACGTTTCATGATGATAGCACTTTCCTAAGGGGGTCAAACCATGTCCCAAAGGTCACCGGATCTGGTGTCAATTTAAAGAAGTAGTCCAGTTACACCTTTGTGGGCTTATTACTTGGCGTCTGAATGTCCTAGAGAGATCAGGTTTGTTTTAGTATACTCCAATCAACAGCCCCTACAACCACAAAAAGGAATGGAGTCATTAGCACTTATGGTGTTTAAATGGCACCCAGAATTATGTTGCACGAAGCACAATTTCACATCATTCTGGGTTCATTTGTGTGAAAACAAGGTCCAATCAGGCTGAAATGTTACAGGAAGGTAGAATCTATTGAGTTGTAAGTGATCTGAACGTTTCATGATGATAGCACTTTCCTAAGGGGGTCAAACCATGTCCCAAAGGTCACTGGGCCTGGTGTCACTTTAAAGAAGTAGTCCAGTTACACCTTTGTGGGATTATAACTTGGCTTCTGAATGTCCTAGAGAGGTTAGGTTTGTTTTAATGTACTCCAATCAACAGCCCCTACAACCACAAAAAGGAATGGAGTCATTAGCACTTAAGGTTTGTAAATGGCACCCAGAATTATGTTGCACGAAGCACAATTTCACATCATTCTGGGTTCATTTGTGTGAAAACAAGGTCCAATCAGGCTGAAACGCTACAAGAAGGTAGAATCTATTGAGTTGTAAGTGATCTGAACGTTTCATGATGATAGCACTTTCCTATAGGGGGTCAAACCATGTCCCAAAGCTCACCGGGCCTGGTGTCACTTTAAAGAAGCAGTCCAGTTACACCTTTGTGGGCTTATAACTTGGCTTCTGAATGTTCTAGAGAGCTCAGGTTTGTTTTAATGTACTCCAACCAACAGCCCCTACAACCACAAAAATGAATGGAGTCATTAGCAGTTATGGTTTGTAAATGGCACCCATAATTATGCTGCACTAAGCACAATTTCACATCATTCTGGGTTCATTTGTGTGAAAACAAGGTCCAATCAGGCTGAAACGTTACAGGAAACTAAAATCTATTGAGTTGTAAGTGATCTGAACGTTTCATGATGATCGCACATTCCAATAGGGGGTCAAACCATGTCCCAAAGGTCACCGGGCCTGGTGTCACTTTAAAGAAGCAGTCCAGTTACACCTTTGTGGGCTTATAACTTGGCTTCTGAATGTCCTAGAGAGGTTAGGTTTGTTTTAGTGTACTCCAATCAACAGCCCCTACAACCACAAAAAGGAATGGAGTCATTAGCACTTATGGTTTGTAAATGGCACCCAGAATTATGTTGCACGAAGCACAATTTCACATCATTCTGGGTCCATTTGTGTGAAAACAAGGTCCAATCAGGCTGAAATGTTACAGGAAGGTAGAATCTATTGAGTTGTAAGTGATCTGAACCTTTCATGATGATAGCACTTTCCTATGGGGTCAAACCATGTCCCAAAGGTCACCGGGCCTGGTGTCACTTTAAAGAAGTAGTCCAGTTACACCTTTGAGGGCTTATAACTTGGCTTCTGAATATCCTAGAGAGATCAGGTTTGTTTTAGTGTACTCCAATCAACAGCCCCTACAACCTCAAAAAGGAATGGAGTCATTAGCACTTATGGTTTTTAATAGGCCTTTTCCACCGACCAAACTGGCATGGAATGGGAAGGATCGGGTCACTAAATATTATGTTTCGATTGTTTAAACCAGTCCAGGAAACTACCCGAACCGGTCCAGTAGCAGGCCAGAGCGGGACCCCTTCTGTTGTGGGTCCAGAGATTTTTGGTCTGGGCGGAGCCAAAGCGTAAAAGGTCCAGAGTCCTCTGATTGGGGGAGAAATTACGTAACTACCCGCGACAATCCCAGGGGATGGAAAAAGAAGTGAGTCGAGTTCCAGTGTTTGTTTGGCTGTACTTCTTGTGTGTGAAAATGCCTGCAAGTAATAGCTTTTGGTCCAATGCGGAGCTTCAAACGTTCCTCACCATCATCGGAGATAGCAACATTCAGGCCGAGCTGGATGGGATGATAAGAAATGAGAAAGTCTTCAAAGAAGTTTCTCAGCGCATGGCAGCTGAAGGATTCCAGCGCACCTCCGAGCAGTGTCGTGCTAAGCTGAAAAAAATAAAAGCCCACTACAGAAAAGTTAAGGACAGCAACGGCCGTAGTGGGAATGGGCGAAGTACATGGAAGTGGTACGATGTGGTGGACGCTATTTATGGACACAGACCGTCAAACCGAGGCAGCGAAGGAGGCCTGGACTCAGCGACCAGTATCCTGGAGTCACTCATAAACCCTGTTGGTAAGCATTTCTTTTGTTGTCTTTTTAGCTCTGCAGGCCATTCATTGCAGCACCAAAAACACTGAATAATAGCAGCAGCTATTTAAGAAATGCTCAGCAAGTAAAGGATTTAGCCCCTCATGTTAACTAGCCTTAGCATCCCCTCGTGTTTATGCTAACCTTCATTTAGCATTCCCCCGTGTTTCTTAACACGCTGTTCGCGATATAAGCCTTTCATGTTTAGCATGTCCTTGTTGAGTACATGAGGCTGGAGCGGCGTTTGCCTTTCTTGTTAGCGTCTCATTGTTTAAAACATGGGAAATTCGGTTAGCCTTTCACGTTAGCATCTCAGTGTTGTTAGCATCTCATTGTTTTATACAGCTGAGCACGCACAGTGAGAAGAAGCGAGCTGATCTAATATTATAAATATCCCAAAAGTCGTGCCAGCAGTGTTTTTCGCCTAGAGTGGACTTTTAACAAGTATATATTTTTCGGATGAATAAGAATATAACATTAAATTGCAATTAATCTGTACGTCACTGGCGAATTACTGCCATCTAGTGGACACGTTCCAAATGACAAAATGGCCTTAAATCATAGCAGTTTTATTAAGTTTACTATATGCCTATATGCTCTTTTGCTGTAAAAATATTGTGCTTTTCTTACCGATTTATTTCGTGACCTTTTCTTACTGACTAATTTTTTGATCTGTGTTTTTCAGACACATCTGAAGCGGAAAACACTCCCTCTTCAGAGGAACCATCCACTTCCTCAAGTAGCACTCCAGGACCTTCTGTGCCACCATCACCTCTGTCCGTACCTTCTGTGCCACCATCACCTCGGCCAGTTCCATCGCCACCACCATCACCTCTGTCCACTACCACTCGAGAGGAACATCTACCATGTCGTCGACGCACAGGTAGTGTCTGACCATTCTAAAAATTGCTTTGTGCATAAACAAAACTGACAAGTTCACTGGACAACTGACATTTTGATATCCATATAAACACAAATGTAATTGTCAATGTTGTTGTTTCCAGGTGACCGAAGACGGTGATTGGAAGCACGGACACAGGTGATATTTGATGAGTTGCAGATCGCAGATGGCAGGCAGATGGACAGAATGGAAGGCATAAGCCGGGAGCAGGTTAACTGGATGCAACAAGACGCAGCAGCAGCAAGACAACATGAATTACAGATCGCAGAGCGATATTTTGAACATTTGGGTGCCCTAAATGCTGTTCTTGGACTGGTCGCACAAAGAATGGGCAGCTCCTCTGACTTCCTGCCACCACCCAGGCAGTAAGGTGCTATGTATTTGTCCCGTAATTTTTTTTATCCGTCTGTCCTTTTTATCAATAAATTTTCAAAGAAAAACAAGGTGTGCATGAATTGTCTTAAAAATTTTTGCTCGCAAATTTACGTTTACATAATAAATGTAGATTACATTACAGCCCACCTTAAATATATGTTAAAATGAAAAGGTGCAACAGTTCGTTAACAGTAAAATAGTGTACTTTATTAAGTTCTGAAAATAAAACAAACATTTCAGTTCAAACTACAGGCTTCGAACAGTTAAAAGTGTCAAAACAATAAACAAAGTAAATGGAAAGAAAAAACACAAACTGAGGTCAGCGGGTGAAGTGTCGCATCAGAGCTTCACGCACATCACTGCCCTCCTCTGCAACTTCCTGCATATTTGCAACCACTGGTTCATCAGCAGGTGCGTCACATTCTGTATATTCCTCCCCATGGCTCTCACAGATATTGTGAAGCACACAACAGGTCAGCACCATGTGTTTAAGAAGCTCTACATCACTGTCGTTTCTCTTCAGAAGACATCGCCACCTACCCTTTAGCCTCCCAAATGCATTTTCGACCACAACTCTGGCTCTGGACGTTTTCCTGTTGTACGCCTGTTGTTCAGCAGTGAGACGACCGTTGTCAGAAAATGGTTTTAGGAGCCAGTTCTGCAGAGGATAGGCAGAGTCCCCGAGCACATAAAAGCCTACATTTACTCCCTCAATGTTCTTGGTACTAGTTGGGTGCAGTTGTCCATGAGCAACCAAGTCCCAAAATGTGGACAATCGCAGCACACGGGCATCATGCAAGCTACCTGGCTGACCTGCATTAACATTCCAGAACATGCCTCTGCCATCCACAATGCCCTGGAGGATTATGGAATGCCAACCTTTCCTATTGAAGTAGTCTGTGTGGAATCCCTGTAGTGCGATTATTGGGATATGGGAACCATCGATGGCACCCACACACTGAGGAACCCCCCACCTGGTCTCAAAATAGTCAGCCATTTCCTGTAGCTTTTGCAGAGTTGGAAAAGCAATAACCTCGGCAAGCAAGAGTTTACAGACAGCCTTACAGAAGTCCTGCACACAGCGGCACACAGAGGTCGTGCTGACACCAAAAAGAAGCCCGATGCTCCTGTATTCACTGTTAGTTGCAAGCTTCCACAGTGCAATTGCAACTCTTTTCCTGAGTGGCACGCAGGCTCTGAAGTTGGTGTTCCTCTTCTGCATGGCTGGACGGAGCTTGGAACAAAGATATGAAAAGGTCTCTTCTGACATTCTGAAATGAGCTATCCAATCTGACGGAGTGAAGTTTGGCATGGTCACATCCCAGAAGGCGCTGGCACGGCTGAAGGCCCACACAGTTGGTTGCCGTCGCTGATTCAAAAGAGCCAACTAAAAAAAAAAACAGTCATGACACAGTAAAAGTAAAAAGAATAGTGCTGTGAAAAAGATTGAAACAGTATGGTTATAGACATAAAGTTCACATCAATAGAATTTGTTTAAGGTTAAAATAACAGCTGTTCTTTATGGCACTACCAGTGACTGGTTATGTTTTGTTCACTTTATAAAATGCACAAATGTGTTATTGCTTGTAATTACCTATATAATTAATTATAATAATTTCAGTACAGCTGCACAACTTATCTATGACATGCCCAGGAAGTAAAGAGTGAAGGATTCAGGCCCTCCTGTTGACTAGCATCACCATGAGTGCAGAAGCTGTTTGAAACTTAGTTAGGTGTTGGCCTTTCATGTTTAGCATGTCTTAAATGACCAATATACAACCAAACCATTTGATTTTGGTGCTTTTTTTTTTGTTTTTGTTTTTTGATAGTTGCCCTACACACCCCTTCAGAGATTATAACGACATGTATTACAGCATTAGAAGTTACTTACCACCTGGCGCCTCCGTCTTTGTCTCAACAGTAGAAAGTTATGCCTCGTGTCCGATATTAATTTCAGAAAGCGTCGTCGACTTTCAGCTGCCCTCCTCCTCGATGCGCACAGCATAGCTCTAAACGCTATCGTGATGTGGGTGTAAAGAATATACCAAACACCAAGAACAGAAAGAACGCGCTGGTGACTGGACTCCATTGTTGTTGTGTTTTGGCGCGATCTCGTCGCGCTGTGTGACGTTAAGGCACACATCGCGCGTGACGCATTACGCTACCCCGCCTAGTTACTGGAGCCTGGAATGTGATAGAAACGCTTGCCAGAAAACTTCTAGACCCATACCGGTACATACCGGTCCATAATACCCAGACCTGACCGTCCCAGACCAGGCGATGGAAAAGAGCTATAAATGGCACCCAGAATTATGTTGCACGAAGCACAATTTCACATCATTCTGGGTTCATTTGTGTGAAAACAAGGTCCAATCAGGCTGAAATGTTACAGGGAGGTAGAATCTATTGAGTTGTAAGTGATCTGAACGTTTCATGATTATAGGACTTTCCTAAGGGGGTCAAACCATGTCCCAAAGGTCCCCGGATCTGGTGTCAATTTAAAGAAGTAGTCCAGTTACACGTTTGTGGGCTTATAACTTGGATTCTGAATGCCCTAGAGAGATCAGGTTTGTTTTAGTATACTCCAATCAACAGCCCCTACAGCCACAAAAAGGAATGGAGTCATTAGCACTTATGGTTTTTAAATGGCACCCAGAATTATGCTGCACTAAGCACAATTTGACATCATTCTGGGTTCATTTGTGTGAAAACAAGGTCCAATCAGGCTGAAACGTTACAGGAAACCAAAATCTATTGAGTTGTAAGTGATCTGAACGTTTCAAGATGATCGCACATTCCTATAGGGGGTCAAACCATGTCCCAAAGGTCACCGGGCCTGGTGTCACTTTAAAGAAGCGGTCCAGTTACACCTTTGTGGGCTTATAACTTGGCTTCTGAATGTCCTAGAGAGGTTAGGTTTGTTTTAGTGTACTCCAATCAACAGCCCCTACAACCACAAAAAGGAATGGAGTCATTAGCACTTATGGTTTGTAAATGGCACCCAGAATTATGTTGCACGAAGCACAATTTCACATCATTCTGAGTTCATTTGTGTGAAAACAAGGTCCAATCAGGCTGAAATGTTGCAGGAAGGTAGAATCTATTGAGTTGTAAGTGATCTGAACGTTTCATGATGATAGCACTTTCCTAAGGGGGTCAAACCATGTCCCAAAGGTCACCGGATCTGGTGTCAATTTAAAGAAGTAGTCCAGTTACACATTTGTGGGCTTATAACTTGGCTTCTGAATGTCCTAGAGAGATCAGGTTTGTTTTAATGTACTCCAATCAACAGCCCCTACAACCACAAAAAGGAATGGAGTCATTAGCACTTATGGTTTGTAAATGGCACCCAGAATTATGTTGCACGAAGCACAATTTCACATCATTCTGGGTCCATTTGTGTGAAAACAAGGTCCAATCAGGCTGAAACGCTACAAGAAGGTAGAATCTATTGAGTTGTAAGTGAACTGAACGTTTCAAGATGATCGCACATTCCTATAGGGGCTAAAACAATGTCCCAAAGGTCACCGGGCCTGGTGTCACTTTAAAGAAGTAGTCCAGTTACACCTTTGTGGGCTTATAACTTGGCTTCTGAATGTCCTAGAGAGGTTAGGTTTGTTTTAGTGTACTCCAATCAACAGCCCCTACAACCACAAAAAGGAATGGAGTCATTAGCACTTATGGTTTGTAAATGGCACCCATAATTATGTTGCACGAAGCACAATTTCACATCATTCTGGGTCCATTTGTGTGAAAACAAGGTCCATTCAGGTTGAAACGTTACAAGAAGGTAGAATCTATTGAGTTGTAAGTGATCTGAACGTTTCATGATGATCGCACTTTCCTAAGGGGGTCAAACCATGTCCCAAAGGTCACCGGGCATGGTGTCACTTTAAAGTAGTCCATTTACACCTTTGAGGGCTTATAACTTGGCTTCTGAATGTCCTCGAGAGATCAGGTTTGTTTTAGTGTACTCCAATCAACAGCCCCTACAACCTCAAAAAGGAATGGAGTCATTAGCACTTATGGTTTTTAAATGGCATCCAGAATTATGTTGCACGAAGCACAATTTCACATCATTCTGGGTTCATTTGTGTGAAAACAAGGTCCAATCAGGCTGAAATTTTACAGGAAGGTAGAATCTATTGAGTTGTAAGTGATCTGAACGTTTCATGATGATAGCACTTTCCTATAGGGGGTCAAACCATGTCCCAAAGGTCACCGGGCCTGGTGTCACTTTAAAGAAGCAGTCCAGTTACACCTTTGTGGGCTTATAACTTGGCTTCTGAATGTTCTAGAGAGCTCAGGTTTGTTTTAATGTACTCCAACCAACAGCCCCTACAACCACAAAAAGGAATGGAGTCATTAGCAGTAATGGTTTGTAAATGGCACCCAGAATTATGCTGCACTAAGCACAATTTCACATCATTCTGGGTTCATTTGTGTGAAAACAAGGTCCAATCAGGCTGAAACGTTACAAGAAGGTAGAATCTATTGAGTTGTAAGTGATCTGAACGTTTCATGATGATTGCATATTCCTATTGGGGGTCAAACCATGTCCCAATGGTCACCGGGCCTGGTGTCACTTTAAAGAAGTAGTCCATTTACACCTTTGAGGGCTTATAACTTGGCTTCTGAATGTCCTAGAGAGATCAGATTTGTTTTAGTGTACTCCAATCAACAGCCCCTACAACCTCAAAAAGGAATGGAGTCATTAGCACTTATGGTTTTTAAATGGCATCCAGAATTATGTTGCACGAAGCACAATTTCACATCATTCTGGGTTCATTTGTGTGAAAACAAGGTCCAATCAGGCTGAAACGTTACAAGAAGGTAGAATCTATTGAGTTGTAAGTGATCTGAACGTTTCAAGATGATCGCACATTCCTATAAGGGGTCAAACCATGTCCCAAAGGTCACCGGGCCTGGTGTCACTTTAAAGAAGCAGTCCAGTTACACCTTTGTGGGCTTATAACTTGGCTTCTGAATGTCCTAGAGAGGTTAGGTTTGTTTTAGTGTTCTCCAATCAACAGCCCCTACAACCACAAAAAGGAATGGAGTCATTAGCACTTATGGTTTGTAAATGGCACCCAGAATTATGTTGCACGAAGCACAATTTCACATCATTCTGGGTTCATTTGTGTGAAAACAAGGTCCAATCAGGCTGAAATGTTACAGGAAGGTAGACTCTATTGAGTTGTAAGTGATCTGAACGTTTCATGATGATAGCACTTTCCTAAGGGGGTCAAACCATGTCCCAAAGGTCACCGGATCTGGTGTCAATTTAAAGAAGTAGTCCAGTTACACATTTGTGGGCTTATAACTTGGCTTCTGAATGTCCTAGAGAGATCAGGTTTGTTTTAATGTACTCCAATCAACAGCCCCTACAACCACAAAAAGGAATGGAGTCATTAGCACTTATGGTTTGTAAATGGCACCCAGAATTATGTTGCACGAAGCACAATTTCACATCATTCTGGGTCCATTTGTGTGAAAACAAGGTCCAATCAGGCTGAAACGCTACAAGAAGGTAGAATCTATTGAGTTGTAAGTGATCTGAACGTTTCAAGATGATCGCACATTCCTATAGGGGCTAAAACAATGTCCCAAAGGTCACCGGGCCTGGTGTCACTTTAAAGAAGTAGTCCAGTTACACCTTTGTGGGCTTATAACTTGGCTTCTGAATGTCCTAGAGAGGTTAGGTTTGTTTTAGTGTTCTCCAATCAACAGCCCCTACAACCACAAAAAGGAATGGAGTCATTAGCACTTATGGTTTGTAAATGGCACCCATAATTATGTTGCACGAAGCACAATTTCACATCATTCTGGGTCCATTTGTGTGAAAACAAGGTCCATTCAGGTTGAAACGTTACAAGAAGGTAGAATCTATTGAGTTGTAAGTGATCTGAACGTTTCATGATGATCGCACATTCCTATAGGGGGTCAAACCATGTCCCAAAGGTCACCGGGCCTGGTGTCACTTTAAAGAAGTAGTCCAGTTACACCTTTGTGGGCTTATAACTTGGCTTCTGAATGTCCTAGAGAGATCAGGTTTGTTTTAGTATACTCCAATCAACAGCCCTTACAACCACAAAAAGGAATGGAGTCATTAGCACTTATGGTTTTTAAATCGCACCCAGAATTATGTTGCACGAAGCACAATTTCACATCATTCTGGGTTCATTTGTGTGAAAACAAGGTCCAATCAGGCTGAAATGTTACAGGAAGGTAGAATCTATTGAGTTGTAAGTGATCTGAACGTTTCATGATGATAGCACTTTCCTAAGGGGGTCAAACCATGTCCCAAAGGTCACCGGGCATGGTGTCACTTTAAAGTAGTCCAGTTACACCTTTGAGGGCTTATAACTTGGCTTCTGAATGTCCTCGAGAGATCAGGTTTGTTTTAGTGTACTCCAATCAACAGCCCCTACAACCTCAAAAAGGAATGGAGTCATTAGCACTTATGGTTTTTAAATGGCATCCAGAATTATGTTGCACGAAGCACAATTTCACATCATTCTGGGTTCATTTGTGTGAAAACAAGGTCCAATCAGGCTGAAATTTTACAGGAAGGTAGAATCTATTGAGTTGTAAGTGATCTGAACGTTTCATGATGATAGCACTTTCCTATAGGGGGTCAAACCATGTCCCAAAGGTCACCGGGCCTGGTGTCACTTTAAAGAAGCAGTCCAGTTACACCTTTGTGGGCTTATAACTTGGCTTCTGAATGTTCTAGAGAGCTCAGGTTTGTTTTAATGTACTCCAACCAACAGCCCCTACAACCACAAAAAGGAATGGAGTCATTAGCAGTAATGGTTTGTAAATGGCACCCAGAATTATGCTGCACTAAGCACAATTTCACATCATTCTGGGTTCATTTGTGTGAAAACAAGGTCCAATCAGGCTGAAACGTTACAAGAAGGTAGAATCTATTGAGTTGTAAGTGATCTGAACGTTTCATGATGATTGCATATTCCTATTGGGGGTCAAACCATGTCCCAATGGTCACCGGGCCTGGTGTCACTTTAAAGAAGTAGTCCATTTACACCTTTGAGGGCTTATAACTTGGCTTCTGAATGTCCTAGAGAGATCAGATTTGTTTTAGTGTACTCCAATCAACAGCCCCTACAACCTCAAAAAGGAATGGAGTCATTAGCACTTATGGTTTTTAAATGGCATCCAGAATTATGTTGCACGAAGCACAATTTCACATCATTCTGGGTTCATTTGTGTGAAAACAAGGTCCAATCAGGCTGAAACGTTACAAGAAGGTAGAATCTATTGAGTTGTAAGTGATCTGAACGTTTCAAGATGATCGCACATTCCTATAAGGGGTCAAACCATGTCCCAAAGGTCACCGGGCCTGGTGTCACTTTAAAGAAGCAGTCCAGTTACACCTTTGTGGGCTTATAACTTGGCTTCTGAATGTCCTAGAGAGGTTAGGTTTGTTTTAGTGTTCTCCAATCAACAGCCCCTACAACCACAAAAAGGAATGGAGTCATTAGCACTTATGGTTTGTAAATGGCACCCAGAATTATGTTGCACGAAGCACAATTTCACATCATTCTGGGTTCATTTGTGTGAAAACAAGGTCCAATCAGGCTGAAACTTTACAGGAAGGTAGAATCTATTGAGTTGTAAGTGATCTGAACGTTTCATGATGATAGCACTTTCCTAAGGGGGTCAAACCATGTCACAAATGTCACCAGATCTGGTGGCAATTTAAAGAAGTAGTCCAGTTACACATTTGTGGGCTTATAACTTGGCTTCTGAATGTCCTAGAGAGATCAGGTTTGTTTTAATGTACTCCAACCAACAGCCCCTACAACCACAAAAAGGAATGGAGTCATTAGCACTTATGGTTTGTAAATGGTACCCAGAATTATGTTGCACGAAGCACAATTTCACATCATTCTGGGTCCATTTGTGTGAAAACAAGGTCCATTCAGGTTGAAACGTTACAAGAAGGTAGAATCTATTGAGTTGTAAGTGATCTGAACGTTTCATGATGATCGCACATTCCTATAGGGGGTCAAACCATGTCCCAAAGGTCACCGGGCCTGGTGTCACTTTAAAGAAGTAGTCCAGTTACACCTTTGTGGGCTAATAACTTGGCTTCTGAATGTCCTAGAGAGGTTAGGTTTGTTTTAGTGTTCTCCAATCAACAGCCCCTACAACCACAAAAAGGAATGGAGTCATTAGCACTTATGGTTTGTAAATGGCACCCAGAATTATGTTGCACGAAGCACAATTTCACATCATTCTGGGTTCATTTGTGTGAAAACAAGGTCCAATCAGGCTGAAACGTTACAGGAAGGTAGAATCTATTGAGTTGTAAGTGATCTGAACGTTTCAAGATGATCACACATTCCTACAGGGGGTCAAACCATGTCCCAAAGGTCACCGGGCCTGGTGTCACTTTAAAGAAGTAGTCCAGTTACACCTTTGTGGGCTAATAACTTGGCTTCTGAATGTCCTAGAGAGGTTAGGTTTGTTTTAGTGTTCTCCAATCAACAGCCCCTACAACCACAAAAAGGAATGGAGTCATTAGCACTTATGGTTTGTAAATGGCACCCAGAATTATGTTGCACGAAGCACAATTTCACATCATTCTGGGTTCATTTGTGTGAAAACAAGGTCCAATCAGGCTGAAACGTTACAGGAAGGTAGAATCTATTGAGTTGTAAGTGATCTGAACGTTTCAAGATGATCACACATTCCTACAGGGGGTCAAACCATGTCCCAAAGGTCACCGGGCCTGGTGTCACTTTAAAGAAGTAGTCCAGTTACACCTTTGTGGGCTTATAACTTGGCTTCTGAATGTCCTAGAGAGATCAGGTTTGTTTTAGTATACTCCAATCAACAGCCCCTACTACCACAAAAAGGAATGGAGTCATTAGCACTTATGGTTTTTAAATGGCACCCAGAATTATGTTGCATGAAGCACAATTTCACATCATTCTGGGTTCATTTGTGTGAAAACAAGGTCCAATCAGGCTGAAACATTACAGGAAGGTAGAATCTATTGAGTTGTAAGTGATCTGAACGTTTCATGATGATAGCACTTTCCTAAGGGGGTCAAACCATGTCCCAAAGGTCACCAGATCTGGTGTTATTTTAAAGAAGTAGTCCAGTTACACATTTGTGGGCTTATAACTTGGCTTCTGAATGTCCTAGAGAGATCAGGTTTGTTTTAGTGTACTCCAATCAACAGCCCCTACAACCACAAAAAGGAATGGAGTCATTAGCACTTAAGGTTTGTAAATGGCACCCAGAATTATGTTGCACGAAGCACAATTTCACATCATTCTGGGTTCATTTGTGTGAAAACAAGGTCCAATCAGGCTGAAATGCTACAAGAAGGTAGAATCTATTGAGTTGTAAGTGATCTGAACGTTTCAAGATGATCACACATTCCTATAGGGGGTCAAACCATGTCCCAAAGGTCACCGGGCCTGGTGTCACTTTAAAGAAGTAGTCCAGTTACACCTTTGTGGGCTAATAACTTGGCTTCTGAATGTCCTAGAGAGGTTAGGTTTGTTTTAGTGTTCTCCAATCAACAGCCCCTACAACCACAAAAAGGAATGGAGTCATTAGCACTTATGGTTTGTAAATGGCACCCAGAATTATGTTGCACGAAGCACAATTTCACATCATTCTGGGTTCATTTGTGTGAAAACAAGGTCCAATCAGGCTGAAACGCTACAAGAAGGTAGAATCTATTGAGTTGTAAGTGATCTGAACGTTTTATGATGATAGCCTTTCCTAAGGGGGTCAAACCATGTCCCAAAGGTCACTGGATCTGGTGTCAATTTAAAGAAGTAGTCCAGTTACACATTTGTGGGCTTATAACTTGGCTTCTGAATGTCCTAGAGAGATCAGGTTTGTTTTAATGTACTCCAACCAACAGCCCCTACAACCACAAAAAGGAATGGAGTCATTAGCACTTATGGTTTGTAAATGGCACCCAGAATTATGTTGCACGAAGCACAATTTCACATCATTCTGGGTCCATTTGTGTGAAAACAAGGTCCAATCAGGCTGAAACGTTACAAGAAGGTAGAATCTATTGAGTTGTAAGTGATCTGAACGTTTCAAGATGATCGCACATTCCTATAGGGGGTAAAACCATGTCCCAAAGGTCACCGGGCCTGTTGTCACTTTAAAGAAGTAGTCCAGTTACACCTTTGTGGGCTTATAACTTGGCTTCTGAATGTCCTAGAGAGGTTAGGTTTGTTTTAGTGTACTCCAATCAACAGCCCCTACAACCACAAAAAGGAATGGAGTCATTAGCACTTATGGTTTGTAAATGGCACCCAGAATTATGTTGCACGAAGCACAATTTCACATCATTCTGGGTTCATTTGTGTGAAAACAAGGTCCAATCAGGCTGAAACGTTACAGGAAGGTAGAATCTATTGAGTTGTAAGTGATCTGAACGTTTCATGATGATAGCACTTTCCTAAGGGGGTCAAACCATGTCCCAAAGGTCACCGGATCTGGTGTCACTT
Organism: Nothobranchius furzeri; assembly: GCF_043380555.1. Classification (NCBI taxonomy): domain Eukaryota; kingdom Metazoa; phylum Chordata; class Actinopteri; order Cyprinodontiformes; family Nothobranchiidae; genus Nothobranchius; species Nothobranchius furzeri. The sequence continues at coordinate 277,676 of NW_027223052.1, read as the reverse complement.
TAAAGAAGTAGTCCAGTTACACATTTGTGGGCTTATAACTTGGCTTTTGAATGTCCTAGAGAGATCAGGTTTGTTTTAATGTACTCCAATCAACAGCCCCTACAACCACAAAAAGGAATGGAGTCATTAGCACTTATGGTTTGTAAATGGCACCCAGAATTATGTTGCACGAAGCACAATTTCACATCATTCTGGGTCCATTTGTGTGAAAACAAGGTCCAATCAGGATGAAACGCTACAGGAAGGTAGAATCTATTGAGTTGTAAGTGATCTGAACGTTTCATGATGATAGCTCTTTCCTAAGGGGGTCAAACCATGTCCCAAAGGTCACCGGATCTGGTGTCAATTTAAAGAAGTAGTCCAGTTACACATTTGTGGGCTTATAACTTGGCTTCTGAATGTCCTAGAGAGATCAGGTTTGTTTTAGTGTACTCCAATCAACAGCCCCTACAACCACAAAAAGGAATGGAGTCATTAGCACTTATGGTTTGTAAATGGCACCCAGGATTATGTTGCACGAAGCACAATTTCACATCATTCTGGGTCCATTTGAGTGAAAACAAGGTCCAATCAGGCTGAAACGTTACAGGAAGCTAGAATCTATTGAGTTGTAAGTGATCTGAACGTTTCATGATGATAGCACTTTCCTAAGAGGTCAAACCATGTCCCAAAGGTCACCGGATCTGGTGTCAATTTAAAGAAGTAGTTCAGTTACACATTTGTGGGCTTATAACTTGGCTTCTGAATGTCCTACAGAGATCAGGTTTGTTTTAGTGTACTCCAATCAACAGCCCCTACAACCACAAAAAGGAATGGAGTCATTAGCACTTAAGGTTTGTAAATGGCACCCAGAATTATGTTGCACGAAGCACAATTTCACATCATTCTGGGTTCATTCGTGTGAAAACAAGGTCCAATCAGGCTGAAACGTTACAAGAAGGTAGAATCTATTGAGTTGTAAGTGATCTGAACGTTTCAAGATGATCGCACATTCCTATAGGGGGTCAAACCATGTCCCAAAGGTCACCGGGCCTGGTGTCACTTTAAAGAAGCAGTCCAGTTACACCTTTGTGGGCTTATAACTTGGCTTCTGAATGTCCTAGAGAGATCAGGTTTGTTTTAGTATACTCCAATCAACAGCCCCTACAACCACAAAAAGGAATGGAGTCATTAGCACTTATGGTTTTTAAATGGCACCCAGAATTATGTTGCACGAAGCACAATTTCACATCATTCTGGGTTCATTTGTGTGAAAACAAGGTCTAATCAGGCTGAAATGTTACAGGAAGGTAGAATCTATTGAGTTGTAAGTTATCTGAACGTTTCATCATGATAGCACTTTCCTAAGGGGGTCAAACCATTGTCCCAAAGGTCACCGGATCTGGTGTCAATTTAAAGAAGTAGTCCAGTTACACATTTGTGGGCTTATAACTTGGCTTCTGAATGTCCTAGAGAGGTTAGGTTTGTTTTAGTGTTCTCCAATCAACAGCCCCTACAACCACAAAAAGGAATGGAGTCATTAGCACTTATGGTTTGTAAATGGCACCCAGAATTATGTTGCACGAAGCACAATTTCACATCATTCTGGGTTCATTTGTGTGAAAACAAGGTCCAATCAGGCTGAAACGCTACAAGAAGGTAGAATCTATTGAGTTGTAAGTGATCTGAACGTTTCATGATGATAGCACTTTCCTAAGGGGGTCAAACCATGCCCCAAAGGTCACCGGGCCTGGTGTCACTTTAAAGAAGCAGTCCAGTTACACCTTTGTGGGCTTATAACTTGGCTTCTGAATGTCCTAGAGAGGTTAGCTTTGTTTTAGTGTTCTCCAATCAACAGCCCCTACAACCACAAAAAGGAATGGAGTCATTAGCACTTATGGTTTGTAAATGGCACCCAGAATTATGTTGCACGAAGCACAATTTCACATCATTCTGGGTTCATTTGTGTGAAAACAAGGTCCAATCAGGCTGAAACGCTACAAGAAGGTAGAATCTATTGAGTTGTAAGTGATCTGAACGTTTCATGATGATAGCACTTTCCTAAGGGGGTCAAACCATGTCCCAAAGGTCACCGGACCTGGTGTCACTTTAAAGAAGTAGTCCAGTTACACCTTTGTGGGCTTATAACTTGGCTTCTGAATGTCCTAGAGAGATCAGGTTTGTTTTAATGTACTCCAATCAACAGCCCCTACAACCACAAAAAGGAATGGAGTCATTAGCACTTATGGTTTGTAAATGGCACCCAGAATTATGCTGCACTAAGCACAATTTCACATCATTCTGGGTTCATTTGTGTGAAAACAAGGTCCAATCAGGCTGAAATGTTACAGGAAGGTAGAATCTATTGAGTTGTAAGTGATCTGAACGTTTCATGATGATAGCCTTTCCTAAGGGGGTCAAACCATGTCCCAAAGGTCACTGGATCTGGTGTCAATTTAAATAAGTAGTCCAGTTACACCTTTGTGGGCTTATAACTTGGCTTCTGAATGTCCTAGAGAGATCAGGTTTGTTTTAGTATACTCCAATCAACAGCCCTTACAACCACAAAAAGGAATGGAGTCATTAGCACTTATGGTTTTTAAATGGCACCCAGAATTATGTTGCACGAAGCACAATTTCACATCATTCTGGGTTCATTTGTGTGAAAACAAGGTCCAATCAGGCTGAAACGTTATAGGAAGGTAGAATCTATTGAGTTGAAAGTGATCTGAACGTTTCAAGATGATTCCACATTCCTATAGGGGGTCAAACCATGTCCCAAATTTCACCGGGCCTGGTGTCACTTTAAAGAAGCAGTCCAGTTACACCTTTGTGGGCTTATAACTTGGCTTCTGAATGTCCTAGAGAGGTTAGGTTTGTTTTAGTGTACTCCAATCAACAGCCCCTACAACCACAAAAAGGAATGGAGTCATTAGCACTTAAGGTTTGTAAATGGCACCCAGAATTATGTTGCACGAAGCACAATTTCACATCATTCTGGGTCCATTTGTGTGAAAACAAGGTCCAATCAGGCTGAAATGTTACAGGAAGGTAGAATCTATTGAGTTGTAAGTGATCTGAACGTTTCATGATGATAGCACTTTCCTAAGGGGTCAAACCATGTCCCAAAGGTCACCGGATCTGGTGTCACTTTAAAGAAGTAGTCCAGTTACACCTTTGTGGGCATATAACTTGGCTTCTGAATGTCCTAGAGAGATCAGGTTTGTTTTAGTATACTCCAATCAACAGCCCCTACAACCACAAAAAGGAATGGAGTCATTAGCACTTATGGTTTTTAAATGGCACCCAGAATTATGTTGCACGAAGCACAATTTCACATCATTCTGGGTTCATTTGTGTGAAAACAAGGTCCAATCAGGCTGAAATGTTACAGGAAGGTAGAATCTATTGAGTTGTAAGTGATCTGAACGTTTCATGATGATAGCACTTTCCTAAGGGGGTCAAACCATGTCGCAAAGGTCACCGGGCCTGGTGTCATTTTAAAGAAGCAGTCCAGTTACACCTTTGTGGGCTTATAACTTGGCTTCTGAATGTCCTAGAGAGGTTAGGTTTGTTTTAGTGTTCTCCAATCAACAGCCCCTACAACCACAAAAAGGAATGGAGTCATTAGCACTTATGGTTTGTTAATGGCACCCAGAATTATGTTGCACGAAGCACAATTTCACATCATTCTGGGTTCATTTGTGTGAAAACAAGGTCCAATCAGGCTGAAACGTTACAGGAAGGTAGAATCTATTGAGTTGTAAGTGATTTGAACGTTTCATGATGATAGCACTTTCCTAAGGGGGTCAAACCATGTCCCAGAGGTCACCGGATCTGGTGTCAATTTAAAGAAGTAGTCCAGTTACACATTTGTGGGCTTATAACTTGGCTTCTGAATGTCCTAGAGAGATCAGGTTTGTTTTAGTGTACTCCAATCAACATCTCCTACAACCTCAAAAAGGAATGGAGTCATTAGCACTTATGGTTTTTAAATGGCACCCAGAATTATGCTGCACTAAGCACAATTTCACAACATTCTGGGTTCATTTTTGTGAAAACAAGGTCCAATCAGGCTGAAACGTTACAGGAAGGTAGAATCTATTGAGTTGTAAGTGATCTGAACGTTTCATGATGATAGCACTTTCCTAAGGGGGTCAAACCATGTCCCAAAGGTCACCGGATGTGGTGTCAATTTAAAGAAGTAGTCCAGTTACACATTTGTGGGCTTATAACTTGGCTTCTGAATGTCCAAGACAGATCAGGTTTGTTTTAATGTACTCCAACCAACAGCCCCTACAACCACAAAAAGGAATGGAGTCATTAGCACTTATGGTTTGTAAATGGCACCCAGAATTATGTTGCACGAAGCACAATTTCACATCATTCTGGGTCCATTTGTGTGAAAACAAGGTCCAATCAGGCTGAAACGTTACAAGAAGGTAGAATCTATTGAGTTGTAAGTGATCTGAACGTTTCAAGATGATCGCACATTCCTATAGGGGGTAAAACCATGTCCCAAAGGTCACCGGGCCTGGTGTCACTTTAAAGAAGTAGTCCAGTTACACCTTTGAGGGCTTATAACTTGGCTTCTGAATGTCCTAGAGAGATCAGGTTTGTTTTAGTGTACTCCAATCAACAGCCCCTACAACCTCAAAAAGGAATGGAGTCATTAGCACTTATGGTTTTTAAATGGCACCCAGAATTATGTTGCACGAAGCACAATTTCACATCATTCTGGGTTCATTTGTGTGAAAACAAGGTCCAATCAGGCTGAAATGTTACAGGAAGGTAGAATCTATTGAGTTGTAAGTGATCTGAACGTTTCATGATGATAGCACTTTCCTAAGGGGGTCAAACCATGTCCCAAAGGTCACCGGATCTGGTGTCAATTTAAAGAAGTAGTCCAGTTACACCTTTGTGGGCTTATAACTTGGCTTCTGAATGTCCTAGAGAGATCAGGTTTGTTTTAGTATACTCCAATCAACAGCCCCTACAACCACAAAAAGGAATGGAGTCATTAGCACTTATGGTTTGTAAATGGCACCCAGACTTATGTTGCACGAAGCACAATTTCACATCATTCTGGGAACATTTGTGTGAAAACAAGGTCCAATTAGGCTGAAACGCTACAAGAAGGTAGAATCTATTGAGTTGTAAGTGATCTGAACGTTTCAAGATGATCGCACATTCCTATAGGGGGTAAAACCATGTCCCAAAGGTCACCGGGCCTGGTGTCACTTTAAAAAAGTAGTCCAGTTACACCTTTGTGGGCTTATAACTTGGCTTCTGAATGTCCTAGAGAGGTTAGGTTTGTTTTAGTGTACTCCAATCAACAGCCCCTACAACCACAAAAAGGAATGGAGTCATTAGCACTTATGGTTTGTAAATGGCACCCAGAATTATGTTGCACGAAGCACAATTTCACATCATTCTGGGTTCATTTGTGTGAAAACAAGGTCCAATCAGGCTGAAACGTTACAGGAAGGTAGAATCTATTGAGTTGTAAGTGATCTGAACGTTTCATGATGATAGCACTTTCCTAAGGGGGTCAAACCATGTCCCAAAGGTCACCGGATCTGGTGTCAATTTAAAGAAGTAGTCCAGTTACACCTTTGTGGGCTTATAACTTGGCTTCTGAATGTCCTAGAGAGATCAGGTTTGTTTTAGTATACTCCAATCAACAGCCCCTACAACCACAAAAAGGAATGGAGTCATTAGCACTTACGGTTTGTAAATGGCACCCAGACTTATGTTGCACGAAGCACAATTTCACATCATTCTGGGAACATTTGTGTGAAAACAAGGTCCAATTAGGCTGAAACGCTACAAGAAGGTAGAATCTATTGAGTTGTAAGTGATCTGAACGTTTCAAGATGATCGCACATTCCTATAGGGGGTAAAACCATGTCCCAAAGGTCACCGGGCCTGCTGTCACTTTAAAGAAGTAGTCCAGTTACACCTTTGTGGGCTTATAACTTGGCTTCTGAATGTCCTAGAGAGGTTAGGTTTGTTTTAGTGTACTCCAATCAACAGCCCCTACAACCACAAAAAGGAATGGAGTCATTAGCACTTATGGTTTGTAAATGGCACCCAGAATTATGTTGCACGAAGCACAATTTCACATCATTCTGGGTTCATTTGTGTGAAAACAAGGTCCAATCAGGCTGAAACGTTACAGGAAGGTAGAATCTATTGAGTTGTAAGTGATCTGAACGTTTCATGATGATAGCACTTTCCTAAGGGGGTCAAACCATGTCCCAAAGGTCACCGGATCTGGTGTCAATTTAAAGAAGTAGTCCAGTTACACCTTTGTGGGCTTATAATTTGGCTTCTGAATGTCCTAGAGAGATCAGGTTTGTTTTAGTATACTCCAATCCACAGCCCCTACAACCACAAAAAGGAATGGAGTCATTAGCACTTATGGTGTTTAAATGGCACCCAGAATTTTGTTGCACGAAGCACAATTTCACATCATTCTGGGTTCATTTGTGTGAAAACAAGGTCCAATCAGGCTGAAACGCTACAAGAAGGTAGAATCTATTGAGTTGTAAGTGATCTGAACGTTTCATGATGATAGCACTTTCCTAAGGGGGTCAAACCATGTCCCAAAGGTCACCGGGCCTGGTGTCACTTTAAAGAAGTAGTCCAGTTACACCTTTGTGGGCTTATAACTTGGCTTCTGAATGTCCTAGAGAGATCAGGTTTGTTTAAATGTACTCCAATCAACAGCCCCTACAACCACAAACAGGAATGGAGTCATTAGCACTTATGGTTTGTAAATGGCACCCAGACTTATGTTGCACGAAGCACAATTTCACATCATTCTGGGAACATTTGTGTGAAAACAAGGTCCAATCAGGCTGAAATGCTACAAGAAGGTAGAATCTATTGAGTTGTAAGTGATCTGAACGTTTCAAGATGATCGCACATTCCTATAGGGGGTAAAACTATGTCCCAAAGGTCACCGGGCCTGGTGTCACTTTAAAGAAGTAGTCCAGTTACACCTTTGTGGGCTTATAACTTGGCTTCTGAATGTCCTAGAGAGGTTAGGTTTGTTTTAGTGTACTCCAATCAACAGCCCCTACAACCACAAAAAGGAATGGAGTCATTAGCACTTATGGTTTGTAAATGGCACCCAGAATTATTTTGCACGAAGCACAATTTCACATCATTCTGGGTTCATTTGTGTGAAAACAAGGTCCAATCAGGCTGAAACGTTACAGGAAGGTAGAATCTATTGAGTTGTAAGTGATCTGAACGTTTCATGATGATCGCTTATTCCTATAGGGGGTCAAACCATGTCCCAAAGGTCACCGGGCCTGGTGTCCCTTTAAAGAGGTAGTCCAGTTACACCTTTGAGGGCTTATAACCTGGCTTCTGAATATCCTAGAGAGATCAGGTTTGTTTTAGTGTACTCCAATCAACAGTTCCTACAACCTCAAAAAGGAATGGAGTCATTAGCACTTATGGTTTTTGAATGGCACCCAGAATTATGTTGCACGAAGCACAATTTCACATTATTCTGGGTCCATTTGTGTGAAAACAAGGTCCAATCAGGCTGAAACGCTACAAGAAGGTAGAATCTATTGAGTTGTAAGTGATCTGAACGTTTCATGATGATAGCACTTTCCTAAGGGGGTCAAACCATGCCCCAAAGGTCACCGGGCCTGGTGTCACTTTAAAGAAGCAGTCCAGTTACACCTTTGTGGGCTTATAACTTGGCTTCTGAATGTCCTAGAGAGGTTAGCTTTGTTTTAGTGTTCTCCAATCAACAGCCCCTACAACCACAAAAAGGAATGGAGTCATTAGCACTTATGGTTTGTAAATGGCACCCAGAATTATGTTGCACGAAGCACAATTTCACATCATTCTGGGTTCATTTGTGTGAAAACAAGGTCCAATCAGGCTGAAACGCTACAAGAAGGTAGAATCTATTGAGTTGTAAGTGATCTGAACGTTTCATGATGATAGCACTTTCCTAAGGGGGTCAAACCATGTCCCAAAGGTCACCGGACCTGGTGTCACTTTAAAGAAGTAGTCCAGTTACACCTTTGTGGGCTTATAACTTGGCTTCTGAATGTCCTAGAGAGATCAGGTTTGTTTTAATGTACTCCAATCAACAGCCCCTACAACCACAAAAAGGAATGGAGTCATTAGCACTTATGGTTTGTAAATGGCACCCAGAATTATGCTGCACTAAGCACAATTTCACATCATTCTGGGTTCATTTGTGTGAAAACAAGGTCCAATCAGGCTGAAATGTTACAGGAAGGTAGAATCTATTGAGTTGTAAGTGATCTGAACGTTTCATGATGATAGCCTTTCCTAAGGGGGTCAAACCATGTCCCAAAGGTCACTGGATCTGGTGTCAATTTAAATAAGTAGTCCAGTTACACCTTTGTGGGCTTATAACTTGGCTTCTGAATGTCCTAGAGAGATCAGGTTTGTTTTAGTATACTCCAATCAACAGCCCTTACAACCACAAAAAGGAATGGAGTCATTAGCACTTATGGTTTTTAAATGGCACCCAGAATTATGTTGCACGAAGCACAATTTCACATCATTCTGGGTTCATTTGTGTGAAAACAAGGTCCAATCAGGCTGAAACGTTATAGGAAGGTAGAATCTATTGAGTTGAAAGTGATCTGAACGTTTCAAGATGATTCCACATTCCTATAGGGGGTCAAACCATGTCCCAAATTTCACCGGGCCTGGTGTCACTTTAAAGAAGCAGTCCAGTTACACCTTTGTGGGCTTATAACTTGGCTTCTGAATGTCCTAGAGAGGTTAGGTTTGTTTTAGTGTACTCCAATCAACAGCCCCTACAACCACAAAAAGGAATGGAGTCATTAGCACTTAAGGTTTGTAAATGGCACCCAGAATTATGTTGCACGAAGCACAATTTCACATCATTCTGGGTCCATTTGTGTGAATACAAGGTCCAATCAGGCTGAAACGCTACAACAAGGTAGAATCTATTGAGTTGTAAGTGATCTGAACGTTTCATGATGATAGCACTTTCCTAAGGGGTCAAACCATGTCCCAAAGGTCACCGGATCTGGTGTCACTTTAAAGAAGTAGTCCAGTTACACCTTTGTGGGCTTATAACTTGGCTTCTGAATGTCCTAGAGAGATCAGGTTTGTTTTAGTATACTCCAATCAACAGCCCCTACAACCACAAAAAGGAATGGAGTCATTAGCACTTATGGTTTTTAAATGGCACCCAGAATTATGTTGCACGAAGCACAATTTCACATCATTCTGGGTTCATTTGTGTGAAAACAAGGTCCAATCAGGCTGAAATGTTACAGGAAGGTAGAATCTATTGAGTTGTAAGTGATCTGAACGTTTCATGATGATAGCACTTTCCTAAGGGGGTCAAACCATGTCGCAAAGGTCACCGGGCCTGGTGTCATTTTAAAGAAGCAGTCCAGTTACACCTTTGTGGGCTTATAACTTGGCTTCTGAATGTCCTAGAGAGGTTAGGTTTGTTTTAGTGTTCTCCAATCAACAGCCCCTACAACCACAAAAAGGAATGGAGTCATTAGCACTTATGGTTTGTTAATGGCACCCAGAATTATGTTGCACGAAGCACAATTTCACATCATTCTGGGTTCATTTGTGTGAAAACAAGGTCCAATCAGGCTGAAACGTTACAGGAAGGTAGAATCTATTGCGTTGTAAGTGATTTGAACGTTTCATGATGATAGCACTTTCCTAAGGGGGTCAAACCATGTCCCAGAGGTCACCGGATCTGGTGTCAATTTAAAGAAGTAGTCCAGTTACACATTTGTGGGCTTATAACTTGGCTTCTGAATGTCCTAGAGAGATCAGGTTTGTTTTAGTGTACTCCAATCAACATCTCCTACAACCTCAAAAAGGAATGGAGTCATTAGCACTTATGGTTTTTAAATGGCACCCAGAATTATGCTGCACTAAGCACAATTTCACAACATTCTGGGTTCATTTTTGTGAAAACAAGGTCCAATCAGGCTGAAACGTTACAGGAAGGTAGAATCTATTGAGTTGTAAGTGATCTGAACGTTTCATGATGATAGCACTTTCCTAAGGGGGTCAAACCATGTCCCAAAGGTCACCGGATGTGGTGTCAATTTAAAGAAGTAGTCCAGTTACACATTTGTGGGCTTATAACTTGGCTTCTGAATGTCCTAGAGAGATCAGAATTGTTTTAGTATACTCCAATCAACAGCACTTAAAACCACAAAAAGGAATGGAGTCATTAGCACTTATGATTTTTAAATGGCACCCAGAATTATGTTGCACGAAGTACAATTTCACATCATTCTGGGTTCATTTGTGTGAAAACAAGGTCCAATCAGGCTGAAACGTTACAGGAAGGTAGAATCTATTGAGTTGTAAGTGATCTGAACGTTTCAAGATGATCGCACATTCCTATAGGGGGTCAGACCATGTCTTAAAGGTCACCGGGCCTGGTGTCACTTTAAAGAAGCAGTCCAGTTACACATTTGTGGGCTTATAACTTGGCTTCTGAATGTCCTAGAGAGGTTAGGTTTGTTTTAGTGTACTCCAATCAACAGCCCCTACAACCACAAAAAGGAATGGAGTCATTAGCACTTATGGTTTTTAAATGGCACCCAGAATTATGTTGCACGAAGCACAATTTCACATCATTCTGGGTTCATTTGTGTGAAAACAAGGTCCAATCAGGCTGAAATGTTACAGGAAGGTAGAATCTATTGAGTTGTAAGTGATCTGAACGTTTCATGATGATAGCACTTTCCTAAGGGGGTCAAACCATGTCCCAAAGGTCACCGGATCTGGTGTCAATTTAAAGAAGTAGTCCAGTTACACCTTTGTGGGCTTATAACTTGGCTTCTGAATGTCCTAGAGAGATCAGGTTTGTTTTAGTATACTCCAATCAACAGCCCCTACAACCACAAAAAGGAATGGAGTCATTAGCACTTATGGTTTGTAAATGGCACCCAGAATTATGTTGCACGAAGCACAATTTCACATCATTCTGGGTCCATTTGTGTGAAAACAAGGTCCAATCAGGCTGAAACGCTACAGGAAGGTAGAATCTATTGAGTTGTAAGTGATCTGAACGTTTCATGATGATAGCTCTTTCCTAAGGGGGTCAAACCATGTCCCAAAGGTCACCGGATCTGGTGTCAATTTAAAGAAGTAGTCCAGTTACACATTTGAGGGCTTATAACTTGGCTTCTGAATGTCCTAGAAAGATCAGGTTTGTTTTAATGTACTCCAATCAACAGCCCCTACAACCACAAAAAGGAATGGAGTCATTAGCACTTATGGTTTGTAAATGGCACCCAGAATTATGCTGCACTAAGCACAATTTCACATCATTCTGGGTTCATTTGTGTGAAAACAAGGTCCAATCAGGCTGAAATGTTACAGGAAGGTAGAATCTATTGAGTTGTAAGTGATCTGAACGTTTCATGATGATAGCCTTTCCTAAGGGGGTCAAACCATGTCCCAAAGGTCACTGGATCTGGTGTCAATTTAAATAAGTAGTCCAGTTACACCTTTGTGGGCTTATAACTTGGCTTCTGAATGTCCTAGAGAGATCAGGTTTGTTTTAGTATACTCCAATCAACAGCCCTTACAACCACAAAAAGGAATGGAGTCATTAGCACTTATGGTTTTTAAATGGCACCCAGAATTATGTTGCACGAAGCACAATTTCACATCATTCTGGGTTCATTTGTGTGAAAACAAGGTCCAATCAGGCTGAAACGTTATAGGAAGGTAGAATCTATTGAGTTGAAAGTGATCTGAACGTTTCAAGATGATTCCACATTCCTATAGGGGGTCAAACCATGTCCCAAATTTCACCGGGCCTGGTGTCACTTTAAAGAAGCAGTCCAGTTACACCTTTGTGGGCTTATAACTTGGCTTCTGAATGTCCTAGAGAGGTTAGGTTTGTTTTAGTGTACTCCAATCAACAGCCCCTACAACCACAAAAAGGAATGGAGTCATTAGCACTTAAGGTTTGTAAATGGCACCCAGAATTATGTTGCACGAAGCACAATTTCACATCATTCTGGGTCCATTTGTGTGAATACAAGGTCCAATCAGGCTGAAACGCTACAACAAGGTAGAATCTATTGAGTTGTAAGTGATCTGAACGTTTCATGATGATAGCACTTTCCTAAGGGGTCAAACCATGTCCCAAAGGTCACCGGATCTGGTGTCACTTTAAAGAAGTAGTCCAGTTACACCTTTGTGGGCTTATAACTTGGCTTCTGAATGTCCTAGAGAGATCAGGTTTGTTTTAGTATACTCCAATCAACAGCCCCTACAACCACAAAAAGGAATGGAGTCATTAGCACTTATGGTTTTTAAATGGCACCCAGAATTATGTTGCACGAAGCACAATTTCACATCATTCTGGGTTCATTTGTGTGAAAACAAGGTCCAATCAGGCTGAAATGTTACAGGAAGGTAGAATCTATTGAGTTGTAAGTGATCTGAACGTTTCATGATGATAGCACTTTCCTAAGGGGGTCAAACCATGTCGCAAAGGTCACCGGGCCTGGTGTCATTTTAAAGAAGCAGTCCAGTTACACCTTTGTGGGCTTATAACTTGGCTTCTGAATGTCCTAGAGAGGTTAGGTTTGTTTTAGTGTTCTCCAATCAACAGCCCCTACAACCACAAAAAGGAATGGAGTCATTAGCACTTATGGTTTGTTAATGGCACCCAGAATTATGTTGCACGAAGCACAATTTCACATCATTCTGGGTTCATTTGTGTGAAAACAAGGTCCAATCAGGCTGAAACGTTACAGGAAGGTAGAATCTATTGCGTTGTAAGTGATTTGAACGTTTCATGATGATAGCACTTTCCTAAGGGGGTCAAACCATGTCCCAGAGGTCACCGGATCTGGTGTCAATTTAAAGAAGTAGTCCAGTTACACATTTGTGGGCTTATAACTTGGCTTCTGAACGTCCTAGAGAGATCAGGTTTGTTTTAGTGTACTCCAATCAACATCTCCTACAACCTCAAAAAGGAATGGAGTCATTAGCACTTATGGTTTTTAAATGGCACCCAGAATTATGCTGCACTAAGCACAATTTCACAACATTCTGGGTTCATTTTTGTGAAAACAAGGTCCAATCAGGCTGAAACGTTACAGGAAGGTAGAATCTATTGAGTTGTAAGTGATCTGAACGTTTCATGATGATAGCACTTTCCTAAGGGGGTCAAACCATGTCCCAAAGGTCACCGGATGTGGTGTCAATTTAAAGAAGTAGTCCAGTTACACATTTGTGGGCTTATAACTTGGCTTCTGAATGTCCTAGAGAGATCAGGTTTGTTTTAGTATACTCCAATCAACAGCACTTAAAACCACAAAAAGGAATGGAGTCATTAGCACTTATGATTTTTAAATGGCACCCAGAATTATGTTGCACGAAGTACAATTTCACATCATTCTGGGTTCATTTGTGTGAAAACAAGGTCCAATCAGGCTGAAACGTTACAGGAAGGTAGAATCTATTGAGTTGTAAGTGATCTGAACGTTTCAAGATGATCGCACATTCCTATAGGGGGTCAGACCATGTCTTAAAGGTCACCGGGCCTGGTGTCACTTTAAAGAAGCAGTCCAGTTACACATTTGTGGGCTTATAACTTGGCTTCTGAATGTCCTAGAGAGGTTAGGTTTGTTTTAGTGTACTCCAATCAACAGCCCCTACAACCACAAAAAGGAATGGAGTCATTAGCACTTATGGTTTTTAAATGGCACCCAGAATTATGTTGCACGAAGCACAATTTCACATCATTCTGGGTTCATTTGTGTGAAAACAAGGTCCAATCAGGCTGAAATGTTACAGGAAGGTAGAATCTATTGAGTTGTAAGTGATCTGAACGTTTCATGATGATAGCACTTTCCTAAGGGGGTCAAACCATGTCCCAAAGGTCACCGGATCTGGTGTCAATTTAAAGAAGTAGTCCAGTTACACCTTTGTGGGCTTATAACTTGGCTTCTGAATGTCCTAGAGAGATCAGGTTTGTTTTAGTATACTCCAATCAACAGCCCCTACAACCACAAAAAGGAATGGAGTCATTAGCACTTATGGTTTGTAAATGGCACCCAGACTTATGTTGCACGAAGCACAATTTCACATCATTCTGGGAACATTTGTGTGAAAACAAGGTCCAATTAGGCTGAAACGCTACAAGAAGGTAGAATCTATTGAGTTGTAAGTGATCTGAACGTTTCAAGATGATCGCACATTCCTATAGGGGGTAAAACCATGTCCCAAAGGTCACCGGGCCTGGTGTCACTTTAAAAAAGTAGTCCAGTTACACCTTTGTGGGCTTATAACTTGGCTTCTGAATGTCCTAGAGAGGTTAGGTTTGTTTTAGTGTACTCCAATCAACAGCCCCTACAACCACAAAAAGGAATGGAGTCATTAGCACTTATGGTTTGTAAATGGCACCCAGAATTATGTTGCACGAAGCACAATTTCACATCATTCTGGGTTCATTTGTGTGAAAACAAGGTCCAATCAGGCTGAAACGTTACAGGAAGGTAGAATCTATTGAGTTGTAAGTGATCTGAACGTTTCATGATGATAGCACTTTCCTAAGGGGGTCAAACCATGTCCCAAAGGTCACCGGATCTGGTGTCAATTTAAAGAAGTAGTCCAGTTACACCTTTGTGGGCTTATAACTTGGCTTCTGAATGTCCTAGAGAGATCAGGTTTGTTTTATTATACTCCAGTCAACAGCCCCTACAACCACAAAAAGGAATGGAGTCATTAGCACTTATGGTTTTTAAATGGCACCCAGACTTATGTTGCACGAAGCACAATTTCACATCATTCTGGGAACATTTGTGTGAAAACAAGGTCCAATTAGGCTGAAACGCTACAAGAAGGTAGAATATATTGAGTTGTAAGTGATCTGAACGTTTCAAGATGATCGCACATTCCTATAGGGGGTAAAACCATGTCCGAAAGGTCACCGGGCCTGGTGTCACTTTAAAGAAGTAGTCCAGTTACACCTTTGTGGGCTTATAACTTGGCTTCTGAATGTCCTAGAGAGGTTAGGTTTGTTTTAGTGTACTCCAATCAACAGCCCCTACAACCACAAAAAGGAATGGAGTCATTAGCACTTATGGTTTGTAAATGGCACCCAGAATTATGTTGCACGAAGCACAATTTCACATCATTCTGGGTTCATTTGTGTGAAAACAAGGTCCAATCAGGCTGAAACGTTACAGGAAGGTAGAATCTATTGAGTTGTAAGTGATCTGAACGTTTCATGATGATAGCACTTTCCTAAGGGGGTCAAACCATGTCCCAAAGGTCACCGGGCCTGGTGTCACTTTAAAGAAGCAGTCCAGTTACACATTTGTGGGCTTATAACTTGGCTTCTGAATGTCCTAGAGAGGTTAGGTTTGTTTTAGTGTTCTCCAATCAACAGCCCCTACAACCACAAAAAGTAATGGAGTCATTAGCACTTATGGTTTGTAAATGGCACCCAGAATTATGTTGCACGAAGAACAATTTCACATCATTCTGGGTTCATTTGTGTGAAAACAAGGTCCAATCAGGCTGAAACGTTACAGGAAGGTAGAATCTATTGAGTTGTAAGTGATCTGAACGTTTCATGATGATAGCACTTTCCTAAGGGGGTCAAACCATGTCCCAAAGGTCACCGGATCTGGTGTCAATTTAAAGAAGTATTCCAGTTACACCTTTGTGGGCTTATAACTTGGCTTCTGAATGTCCTAGAGAGATCAGGTTTGTTTTAGTATACTCCAATCAACAGCACTTACAACCACAAAAAGGAATGGAGTCATTAGCACTTATGATTTTTAAATGGCACCCAGAATTTTGTTGCACGAAGCACAATTTCACATCATTCTGGGTCCATTTGTGTGAAAACAAGGTCCAATCAGGCTGAAACGCTACAAGAAGGTAGAATCTATTGAGTTGTAAGTGATCTGAACATTTCAAGATGATGGCACATTCCTATAGGGGGTAAAACCATGTCCCAAAGGTCACCGGGCCTGGTGTCACTTTAAAGAAGTAGTCCAGTTACACCTTTGTGGGCTTATAACTTGGCTTCTGAATGTCCTAGAGAGGTTAGGTTTGTTTTAGTGTACTCCAATCAACAGCCCCTACAACCACAAAAAGGAATGGAGTCATTAGCACTTATGGTTTGTAAATGGCACCCAGAATTATGTTGCACAAAGCACAATTTCACATCATTCTCGGTTCATTTGTGTGAAAAAAAGGTTCAATCAGGCTGAAACGTTACAGGAAGGTAGAATCTATTGAGTTGTAAGTGATCTGAACGTTTCATGATGATCGCACATTCCTATAGGTGGTCAAACCATGTCCCAAAGGTCATAGGACCGGGTGTCACTTTAAAGAAGTAGTCCATTTACACCTTTGAGGGCTTATAACTTGGCTTCTGAATGTCCTAGAGAGATCAGGTTTGTTTTAGTGTACTCCAATCAACAGCCCCTACAACCTCAAAAAGGAATGGAGTCATTAGCACTTATGGTTTTTAAATGGCACCCAGAATTATGTTGCACGAAGAACAATTTCACATCATTCTGGGTTCATTTGTGTGAAAACAAGGTCCAATCAGGCTGAAATGTTACAGGAAGGTAGAATCTATTGAGTTGTAAGTGATCTGAACGTTTCATGATGATAGCACTTTCCTAAGGGGGTCAAACCATGTCCCAAAGGTCACCGGATCTGGTGTAAATTTAAAGAAGTAGTTCAGTTACACCTTTGTGGGCTTATAACTTGGCTTCTGTATGTCCAAGAGAGATCAGGTTTGTTTTAGTATACTCCAATCAACAGCCCCTACAACCTCAAAAAGGAATGGAGTCATTAGCACTTATGGTTTGTAAATGGCACCCAGAATTATGTTGCACGAAGCACAATTTCACATCATTGTGGGTCCATTTGTGTGAAAACAAGGTCCAATCAGGCTGAAACGTTACAAGAAGGTAGAATCTATTGAGTTGTAAGTAATCTGAACGTTTCATAATGATCGCACATTCCTCTAGGGGGTCAAACCATGTCCCAAAGGTCACCGGGCCTGGTGTCACTTTAAAGAAGCAGTCCAGTTACACATTTGTGGGCTTATAACTTGGCTTCTGAATGTCCTAGAGAGGTTAGGTTTGTTTTAGTGTTCTCCAATCAACAGCCCCTACAACCACAAAAAGTAATGGAGTCATTAGCACTTATGGTTTGTAAATGGCACCCAGAATTATGTTGCACGAAGAACAATTTCACATCATTCTGGGTTCATTTGTGTGAAAACAAGGTCCAATCAGGCTGAAACGTTACAGGAAGGTAGAATCTATTGAGTTGTAAGTGATCTGAACGTTTCATGATGATAGCACTTTCCTAAGGGGGTCAAACCATGTCCCAAAGGTCACCGGATCTGGTGTCAATTTAAAGAAGTATTCCAGTTACACCTTTGTGGGCTTATAACTTGGCTTCTGAATGTCCTAGAGAGATCAGGTTTGTTTTAGTATACTCCAATCAACAGCACTTACAACCACAAAAAGGAATGGAGTCATTAGCACTTATGATTTTTAAATGGCACCCAGAATTATGTTGCACGAAGTACAATTTCACATCATTCTGGGTTCATTTGTGTGAAAACAAGGTCCAATCAGGCTGAAACGTTACAGGAAGGTAGAATCTATTGAGTTGTAAGTGATCTGAACGTTTCAAGATGATCGCACATTCCTATAGGGGGTCAGACCATGTCTTAAAGGTCACCGGGCCTGGTGTCACTTTAAAGAAGCAGTCCAGTTACACATTTGTGGGCTTATAACTTGGCTTCTGAATGTCCTAGAGAGGTTAGGTTTGTTTTAGTGTACTCCAATCAACAGCCCCTACAACCACAAAAAGGAATGGAGTCATTAGCACTTATGGTTTGTAAATGGCACCCAGAATTATGTTGCACGAAGCACAATTTCACATCATTCTGGGTTCATTTGTGTGAAAACAAGGTCCAATCAGGCTGAAACGTTACAGGAAGGTAGAATCTATTGAGTTGTAAGTGATCTGAACGTTTCATGATGATAGCACTTTCCTAAGAGGGTCAAACCATGTCAGAAAGGTCACCGGATCTGGTGTCAATTTAAAGAAGTAGTCCAGTTACACATTTGTGGGCTTATAACTTGGCTTCTGAATGTCCTAGAGAGATCAGGTTTGTTTTAATGTACTCCAATCAACAGCCCCTACAAACACAAAAAGGAATGGAGTCATTAGCACTTATGGTTTGTAAATGGCACCCAGAATTATGTTGCACGAAGCACAATTTCACATCATTCTGGGTCCATTTGTGTGAAAACAAGGTCCAATCAGGCTGAAACGCTACAGGAAGGTAGAATCTATTGAGTTGTAAGTGATCTGAACGTTTCATGATGATAGCACTTTCCTAAGGGGGTCAAACCATGTCCCAAAGGTCACCTGATCTGTTGTCAATTTAAAGAAGTAGTTCAGTTACACATTTGTGGGCTTATAACTTGTCTTCTGAATGTCCTAGAGAGATCAGGTTTGTTTTAGTGTACTCCAATCAACAGCCCCTACAACCACAAAAAGGAATGGAGTCATTAGCACTTATGGTTTTTAAATGGCACCCAGAATTATGTTGCACGAAGCACAATTTCACATCATTCTGGGTCCATTTGTGTGAAAACAAGGTCCAATCAGGCTGAAACGTTACAAGAAGGTAGAATCTATTGAGTTGTAAGTGATCTGAACGTTTCATGATGATAGCACTTTCCTAAGGGGGTCAAACCATGTCCCAAAGGTCACCGGATCTGGTGTCAACTTAAAGAAGTATTTCAGTTACACCTTTGTGGGCTTATAACTTGGCTTCTGAATGTCCTAGAGAGATCAGGTTTGTTTTAGTGTACTCCAATCAACAGCCCCTACAACCACAAAAAGGAATGGAGTCATTAGCACTTAAGGTTTGTAAATGGCACCCAGAATTATGTTGCACGAAGCACAATTTCACATCATTCTGGGTTCATTTGTGTGAAAACAAGGTCCAATCAGGCTGAAACGCTACAAGAAGGTAGAATCTATTGAGTTGTAAGTGATCTGAACGCTTCAAGATGATCACACATTCCTATAGGGGGTAAAACCATGTCCCAAAGGTCAACGGGCCTGGTTTCACTTTAAAGAAGTAGTCCAGTTACACCTTTGTGGGCTTATAACTTGGCTTCTGAATGTCCTAGAGAGGTTCTGAATGTCCTAGAGAGGTTAGGTTTGTTTTAGTGTACTCCAATCAACAGCCCCTACAACCACAAAAAGGAATGGAGTCATTAGCACTTATGGTTTGTAAATGGCACCCAGAATTATGTTGCACGAAGCACAATTTCACATCATTCTGGGTCCATTTGTGTGAAAACAAGGTCCAATCAGGCTGAAACGCTACAAGAAGGTAGAATCTATTGAGTTGTAAGTGATCTGAACATTTCAAGATGATCTCACATTCCTATAGGGGGTAAAACCATGTCCCAAAGGTCACCGGGCCTGGTGTCACTTTAAAGAAGTAGTCCAGTTACACCTTTGTGGGCTTATAACTTGGCTTCTGAATGTCCTAGAGAGGTTAGGTTTGTTTTAGTGTACTCCAATCAACAGCCCCTACAACCACAAAAAGGAATGGAGTCATTAGCACTTATGGTTTGTAAATGGCACCCAGAATTATGTTGCACGAAGCACATTTTCACATCATTCTGGGTCCATTTGTGTGAAAACAAGGTCCAATCAGGCTGAAACGCTACAACAAGGTAGAATCTATTGAGTTGTAAGTGATCTGAACGTTTCATGATGATAGCACTTTCCTAAGGGGGTCAAACCATGTCCCAAAGGTCACCGGATCTGGTGTCAATTTAAAGAAGTAGTCCAGTTACACATTTGTGGGCTTATAACTTGGCTTCTGAATGTCCTAGAGAGATCAGGTTTGTTTTAATGTACTCCAATCAACAGCCCCTACAACCACAAAAAGGAATGGAGTCATTAGCACTTATGGTTTGTAAATGGCACCCTGAATTATGTTGCACGAAGCACAATTTCACATCATTCTGGGTCCATTTGTGTGAAAACAAGGTCCAATCAGGCTGAAACGTTACAGGAAGGTAGAAGCTATTGAGTTGTAAGTGATCTGAACGTTTCATGATGATAGCTCTTTCCTAAGGGGGTCAAACCATGTCCCAAAGGTCACCGGATCTGGTGTCAATTTAAAGAAGTAGTCCAGTTACACATTTGTGGGCTTATAACTTATCTTCTGAATGTCCAAGAGAGATCAGGTTTGTTTTAGTGTACTCCAATCAACAGCCCCTACAACCACAAAAAGGAATGGAGTCATTAGCACTTATGGTTTGTAAATGGCACCCAGAATTATGTTGCACGAAGCACAATTTCACATCATTGTGGGTCCATTTGTGTGAAAACAAGGTCCAATCAGGCTGAAACGTTACAAGAAGGTAGAATCTATTGAGTTTTAAGTAATCTGAACGTTTCATAATGATCGCACATTCCTCTAGGGGGTCAAACCATGTCCCAAAGGTCACCGGGCCTGGTGTCACTTTAAAGAAGCAGTCCAGTTACACATTTGTGGGCTTATAACTTGGCTTCTGAATGTCCTAGAGAGGTTAGGTTTGTTTTAGTGTTCTCCAATCAACAGCCCCTACAACCACAAAAAGTAATGGAGTCATTAGCACTTATGGTTTGTAAATGGCACCCAGAATTATGTTGCACCAAGAACAATTTCACATCATTCTGGGTTCATTTGTGTGAAAACAAGGTCCAATCAGGCTGAAACGTTACAGGAAGGTAGAATCTATTGAGTTGTAAGTGATCTGAACGTTTCATGATGATAGCACTTTCCTAAGGGGGTCAAACCATGTCCCAAAGGTCACCGGATCTGGTGTCAATTTAAAGAAGTATTCCAGTTACACCTTTGTGGGCTTATAACTTGGCTTCTGAATGTCCTAGAGAGATCAGGTTTGTTTTAGTATACTCCAATCAACAGCACTTACAACCACAAAAAGGAATGGAGTCATTAGCACTTATGATTTTTAAATGGCACCCAGAATTATGTTGCACGAAGTACAATTTCACATCATTCTGGGTTCATTTGTGTGAAAACAAGGTCCAATCAGGCTGAAACGTTACAGGAAGGTAGAATATATTGAGTTGTAAGTGATCTGAACGTTTCAAGATGATCGCACATTCCTATAGGGGGTCAGACCATGTCTTAAAGGTCACCGGGCCTGGTGTCACTTTAAAGAAGCAGTCCAGTTACACATTTGTGGGCTTATAACTTGGCTTCTGAATGTCCTAGAGAGGTTAGGTTTGTTTTAGTGTACTCCAATCAACAGCCCCTACAACCACAAAAAGGAATGGAGTCATTAGCACTTATGGTTTGTAAATGGCACCCAGAATTATGTTGCACGAAGCACAATTTCACATCATTCTGGGTTCATTTGTGTGAAAACAAGGTCCAATCAGGCTGAAACGTTACAGGAAGGTAGAATCTATTGAGTTGTAAGTGATCTGAACGTTTCATGATGATAGCACTTTCCTAAGAGGGTCAAACCATGTCAGAAAGGTCACCGGATCTGGTGTCAATTTAAAGAAGTAGTCCAGTTACACATTTGTGGGCTTATAACTTGGCTTCTGAATGTCCTAGAGAGATCAGGTTTGTTTTAATGTACTCCAATCAACAGCCCCTACAAACACAAAAAGGAATGGAGTCATTAGCACTTATGGTTTGTAAATGGCACCCAGAATTATGTTGCACGAAGCACAATTTCACATCATTCTGGGTCCATTTGTGTGAAAACAAGGTCCAATCAGGCTGAAACGCTACAGGAAGGTAGAATCTATTGAGTTGTAAGTGATCTGAACGTTTCATGATGATAGCACTTTCCTAAGGGGGTCAAACCATGTCCCAAAGGTCACCGGATCTGTTGTCAATTTAAAGAAGTAGTTCAGTTACACATTTGTGGGCTTATAACTTGTCTTCTGAATGTCCTAGAGAGATCAGGTTTGTTTTAGTGTACTCCAATCAACAGCCCCTACAACCACAAAAAGGAATGGAGTCATTAGCACTTATGGTTTGTAAATGGCACCCAGAATTATGTTGCACGAAGCACAATTTCACATCATTGTGGGTCCATTTGTGTGAAAACAAGGTCCAATCAGGCTGAAACGTTACAAGAAGGTAGAATCTATTGAGTTGTAAGTAATCTGAACGTTTCATAATGATCGCACATTCCTCTAGGGGGTCAAACCATGTCCCAAAGGTCACCGGGCCTGGTGTCACTTTAAAGAAGCAGTCCAGTTACACATTTGTGGGCTTATAACTTGGCTTCTGAATGTCCTAGAGAGGTTAGGTTTGTTTTAGTGTTCTCCAATCAACAGCCCCTACAACCACAAAAAGTAATGGAGTCATTAGCACTTATGGTTTGTAAATGGCACCCAGAATTATGTTGCACGAAGAACAATTTCACATCATTCTGGGTTCATTTGTGTGAAAACAAGGTCCAATCAGGCTGAAACGTTACAGGAAGGTAGAATCTATTGAGTTGTAAGTGATCTGAACGTTTCATGATGATAGCACTTTCCTAAGGGGGTCAAACCATGTCCCAAAGGTCACCGGATCTGGTGTCAATTTAAAGAAGTATTCCAGTTACACCTTTGTGGGCTTATAACTTGGCTTCTGAATGTCCTAGAGAGATCAGGTTTGTTTTAGTATACTCCAATCAACAGCACTTAAAACCACAAAAAGGAATGGAGTCATTAGCACTTATGATTTTTAAATGGCACCCAGAATTATGTTGCACGAAGTACAATTTCACATCATTCTGGGTTCATTTGTGTGAAAACAAGGTCCAATCAGGCTGAAACGTTACAGGAAGGTAGAATCTATTGAGTTGTAAGTGATCTGAACGTTTCAAGATGATCGCACATTCCTATAGGGGGTCAGACCATGTCTTAAAGGTCACCGGGCCTGGTGTCACTTTAAAGAAGCAGTCCAGTTACACATTTGTGGGCTTATAACTTGGCTTCTGAATGTCCTAGAGAGGTTAGGTTTGTTTTAGTGTACTCCAATCAACAGCCCCTACAACCACAAAAAGGAATGGAGTCATTAGCACTTATGGTTTGTAAATGGCACCCAGAATTATGTTGCACGAAGCACAATTTCACATCATTCTGGGTTCATTTGTGTGAAAACAAGGTCCAATCAGGCTGAAACGTTACAGGAAGGTAGAATCTATTGAGTTGTAAGTGATCTGAACGTTTCATGATGATAGCACTTTCCTAAGAGGGTCAAACCATGTCAGAAAGGTCACCGGATCTGGTGTCAATTTAAAGAAGTAGTCCAGTTACACATTTGTGGGCTTATAACTTGGCTTCTGAATGTCCTAGAGAGATCAGGTTTGTTTTAATGTACTCCAATCAACAGCCCCTACAAACACAAAAAGGAATGGAGTCATTAGCACTTATGGTTTGTAAATGGCACCCAGAATTATGTTGCACGAAGCACAATTTCACATCATTCTGGGTCCATTTGTGTGAAAACAAGGTCCAATCAGGCTGAAACGCTACAGGAAGGTAGAATCTATTGAGTTGTAAGTGATCTGAACGTTTCATGATGATAGCACTTTCCTAAGGGGGTCAAACCATGTCCCAAAGGTCACCGGATCTGTTGTCAATTTAAAGAAGTAGTTCAGTTACACATTTGTGGGCTTATAACTTGTATTCTGAATGTCCTAGAGAGATCAGGTTTGTTTTAGTGTACTCCAATCAACAGCCCCTACAACCACAAAAAGGAATGGAGTCATTAGCACTTATGGTTTGTAAATGGCACCCAGAATTATGTTGCACGAAGCACAATTTCACATCATTCTGGGTCCATTTGTGTGAAAACAAGGTCCAATCAGGCTGAAACGTTACAAGAAGGTAGAATCTATTGAGTTGTAAGTGATCTGAACGTTTCATGATGATAGCACTTTCCTAAGGGGGTCAAACCATGTCCCAAAGGTCACCGGATCTGGTGTCAACTTAAAGAAGTATTTCAGTTACACCTTTGTGGGCTTATAACTTGGCTTCTGAATGTCCTAGAGAGATCAGGTTTGTTTTAGTGTACTCCAATCAACAGCCCCTACAACCACAAAAAGGAATGGAGTCATTAGCACTTAAGGTTTGTAAATGGCACCCAGAATTATGTTGCACGAAGCACAATTTCACATCATTCTGGGTTCATTTGTGTGAAAACAAGGTCCAATCAGGCTGAAACGCTACAAGAAGGTAGAATCTATTGAGTTGTAAGTGATCTGAACGTTTCAAGATGATCACACATTCCTATAGGGGGTAAAACCATGTCCCAAAGGTCAACGGGCCTGGTGTCACTTTAAAGAAGTAGTCCAGTTACACCTTTGTGGGCTTATAACTTGGCTTCTGAATGTCCTAGAGAGGTTCTGAATGTCCTAGAGAGGTTAGGTTTGTTTTAGTGTACTCCAATCAACAGCCCCTACAACCACAAAAAGGAATGGAGTCATTAGCACTTATGGTTTGTAAATGGCACCCAGAATTCTGTTGCACGAAGCACAATTTCACATCATTCTGGGTCCATTTGTGTGAAAACAAGGTCCAATCAGGCTGAAACGCTACAAGAAGGTAGAATCTATTGAGTTGTAAGTGATCTGAACATTTCAAGATGATCGCACATTCCTATAGGGGGTAAAACCATGTCCCAAAGGTCACCGGGCCTGGTGTCACTTTAAAGAAGTAGTCCAGTTACACCTTTGTGGGCTTATAACTTGGCTTCTGAATGTCCTAGAGAGGTTAGGTTTGTTTTAGTGTACTCCAATCAACAGCCCCTACAACCACAAAAAGGAATGGAGTCATTAGCACTTATGGTTTGTAAATGGCACCCAGAATTATGTTGCACGAAGCACATTTTCACATCATTCTGGGTCCATTTGTGTGAAAACAAGGTCCAATCAGGCTGAAACGCTACAACAAGGTAGAATCTATTGAGTTGTAAGTGATCTGAACGTTTCATGATGATAGCACTTTCCTAAGGGGGTCAAACCATGTCCCAAAGGTCACCGGATCTGGTGTCAATTTAAAGAAGTAGTCCAGTTACACATTTGTGGGCTTATAACTTGGCTTCTGAATGTCCTAGAGAGATCAGGTTTGTTTTAATGTACTCCAATCAACAGCCCCTACAACCACAAATAGGAATGGAGTCATTAGCACTTATGGTTTGTAAATGGCACCCTGAATTATGTTGCACGAAGCACAATTTCACATCATTCTGGGTCCATTTGTGTGAAAACAAGGTCCAATCAGGCTGAAACGTTACAGGAAGGTAGAAGCTATTGAGTTGTAAGTGATGTGAACGTTTCATGATGATAGCTCTTTCCTAAGGGGGTCAAACCATGTCCCAAAGGTCACCGGATCTGGTGTCAATTTAAAGAAGTAGTCCAGTTACACATTTGTGGGCTTATAACTTATCTTCTGAATGTCCAAGAGAGATCAGGTTTGTTTTAGTGTACTCCAATCAACAGCCCCTACCACCACAAAAAGGAATGGAGTCATTAGCACTTATGGTTTTTAAATGGCACCCAGAATTATGTTGCACGAAGCACAATTTCACATCATTCTGGGTCCATTTGTGTGAAAACAAGGTCCAATCAGGCTTAAACGTTACAGGAAGGTAGAATCTATTGAGTTGTAAGTGATCTGAATGTTTCATGATGATAGCACTTTCCTAGGGGGGTCAAACCATGTCCCAAAGGTCACCGGATCTGGTGTCAATTTAAAGAAGTAGTTCAGTTACACATTTGTGGGCTTATAACTTGGCTTCTGAATGTCCTAGAGAGATCAGGTTTGTTTTAGTGTACTCCAATCAACAGCCCCTACAACCACAAAAAGGAATGGAGTCATTAGCACTTATGGTTTGTAAATGGCACCCAGAATTATGTTGCACGAAGCACAATTTCACATCATTCTGGGTTCATTTGTGTGAAAACAAGGTCCAATCAGGCTGAAACGCTACAAGAAGGTAGAATCTATTGAGTTGTAAGTGATCTGAACGTTTCAAGATGATCAAACATTCCTATAGGGGGTAAAACCATGTCCCAAAGGTCAACGGGCCTGGTGTCACTTTAAAGTAGTCCAGTTACACCTTTGTGGGCTTATAACTTGGCTTCTGAATGTCCTAGAGAGGTTAGGTTTGTTTTAGTGTTCTCCAATCAACAGCCCCTACAACCACAAAAAGGAATGGAGTCATTAGCACTTATGGTTTGTAAATGGCACCCAGAATTATGTTGCACGAAGCACAATTTCACATCATTCTGGGTTCATTTGTGTGAAAACAAGGTCCAATCAGGCTGAAACGTTACAGGAAGGTAGAATCTATTGAGTTGTAAGTGATCTGAACGTTTCATGATGATAGCACTTTCCTAAGGGGGTCAAACCATGTCCCAGAGGTCACAGGATCTGGTGTCAATTTAAAGAAATAGTCCAGTTACACCTTTGTGGGCTTATAACTTGGCTTCTGAATGTCCTAGAGAGATCAGGTTTGTTTTAGTATACTCCAATCAACAGCCCCTACAACCACAAAAAGGAATGGAGTCATTAGCACTTATGGTTTTTAAATGGCACCCAGAATTATGCTGCACTAAGCACAGGGACAAAATGGAGTCACAGGTTGAGGAGTGGTTGCGCCGTAGGATGGCAGCACCGACGAGAGCTCCCAGTCATCTCAGCAAAAATCTTATTATTTATTTTGTTCTGCTCTCTATTACTGTGCGCACAGCGCGATCATACACGCGGTATGACAGACAAGCGCTTCTGGAGCTACGTTCATCAGCCAGTTCGGATTTTACAGCAGGTTTTTACTCCGTGGACGCTGTGCTGCCTGGGATCCTTTGTTTACTCGCACGACGTCGAGGGAAAACAAAGAGGGGAAAACGTGCTGGAGTTTTGTGCCGAACGCGACAGAGAAACAGCAAGCCACCTCTCCCCAGCATCCTGCTCGCGAATCTCCAGTCTCTGGACAACAAACTTGACGAGCTGCGTGCACGGATTAAACACCAGCAAGACATCAGGAACTGCTGCGTTCTGGCCTTCACGGAGACATGGCTGGAGCCCAGCGTCCCCGACTGCGCCATCACGCCGGATGGATTCACTGTTTACCGGGGAGACCGAACGAAGGACTCAGGCAAGAAGAGGGGAGGAAGGGTGTGCTTTATGGTTAACTCCTTGTGGGCCAGAGATGTGTGTATCTTAAAAACTTACTGCTCTCATAGCCTCGAGCTCCTGACCGTTAAAGTCAGGCCTTTTTACCTCCCGAGGGAGTTCAGCTCAGTTCTCCTCTCAGCTGTTTACATTCCACCACACGCTGATAAAGCCACGGCTATGGACGAACTGTATGACATCATCACTGGACTTGAGAACAAAAATCCAGAAGCTGCCTTTATTGTGCTGGGAGACTTCAACAGAGCCAACATGAAGAAGGTTCTCCCCAAATACTATCAGCACATCTCCTTCCCCACAAGAGGTGATCAAACATTGGACCATTGTTACACTCCATTCAAAGAGTGTTACAAACCCCTCCCCCGCCCAGCTTTTGGTAAGGCAGACCATTGTTCCATTCTGCTGCTGCCTGCATACAGACAAAGACTAAAATGGGAAAAACCAGCTTCCAGAGTTATTTACAAATGGGACAGTGAGGCTGAGGAGGTCCTGCAGGACTGCTTTGAGACAACTGACTGGCAGATATTTGTGGATGCAGCTGATGGCAACATCAATGAACTCACAGACTCTGTCATTGGATATATTGGGAAGTGCATGGATGATATCATCACAAAAACCTCTGTCCACATATACCCAAATCAGAAACCCTGGGTAAATAAAGACGTTCGCGCCAAGCTAAAAGCGCAAACCTCTGCCTTTAACTCTGGAGATGCTGACGCATATAAAGCAGCCAGGTATGACCTCCGAAAGTCCATAAAAAAGGCCAGAAAGGACTACAGGGACAAAATGGAGTCCGGCTACCACAGCTTTGACACCAGGCGACTGTGGAATGGACTGCGCTGCATCACTGACTACAAGAAGGTCAGCACAGTCAGTGTTCAGCCCACTGCATCTCTCGCAGACGAGCTGAACAACTTCTATGCTCGTTTTGATGCAGACAACAGAGAGGAGATCCTCTACCCTCAAGAGGACAGTGAGGCTGCAACTCTAACTCTGGAAACAGAAGCTGTGAGATGGGCCTTTAAAAAGGTCAATCCTCACAAAGCTCCAGGACCAGACGGCATCCCAGGCCGGCTACTCAGAGTGTGTGCAGACGAGCTGGCAGAGGTGTTTACCAACATCTTCAACCTCTCCCTGAGGCAGTCAGTGGTCCCGACGTCCCTCAAAGCATCCACTATCATTCCCGTTCCCAAAAAATCAGTGGTCTCCTGTCTGAATGACTACCGTCCTGTTGCACTGACATCCGTCATCATGAAGTGCCTGGAGCGGCTGGTCAAATGTCACATCTGCTCCTCCCTCCCTGACACACTGGATCCTCTTCAGTTTGCCTATCGGACAAACAGAGCCACAGAGGATGCCATCACCCTGGCAACACACACCGCCCTCACTCACCTGGAGAAAGGGAATACATATGCAAGAATGCTCTTCATCGACTACAGCTCGGCATTTAACACCATCATCCCCTCAAGACTTGCCACGAAGCTCGTCGACCTTGGGCTGGGAACACCGATCTGCAGTTGGATTCTAAACTTCCTCACAGACAGGCCCCAGGTGGTGAGAGTTGGTAAGCACACTTCCTCATCACTCATCCTAAACACAGGTACGCCCCAGGGTTGTGTGCTTAGCCCCCTCCTATATTCCCTGTTCACACACGACTGTGTTGCTAAACATGAGACCAACATCACCATCAAGTTTGCGGATGACACAACCATCATAGGCCTCATCACAGGGGATGATGAGACGGCCTATAGAGAGGAGGTGATGGCACTGTACGAGTGGTGCCTGGAAAATAACCTGACTCTCAACATCAGCAAAACCAGAGAAATGATAGTGGACTACCGGAAACGACCAGTCAGGGAACACCAACCCGTCCGCATCAACGGGGTCGAGGTCGAAAGGGTCAGCAGCTTCAAGTTCCTTGGAGTCAACATCACTGAGGACTTCTCCTGGACCCTTCACACAGACACTACTATCAGGAAAGCTCGCCAGCGGCTTTACTTCCTGAGGAGGCTGAGGAAGTTTGGCGTGAGCGCCTGCTTCATCTCAAATTTCTACAGGTGTGCAATTGAGAGCTTGCTGACGAGGTGCATCACAGTGTGGTACGGAAGCTGCTCTGCCAGCAGCCGCAAATCACTACAGAGGGTGGTGAAAGCAGCAGAGCACATCACTGGCATGAGGCTTCCTGCCATTCAGGACATTTATCTCCAACGATGCCTCCGGAAAGCACACAGCATCATCAAGGACCACAGCCACCCGGCACATCAGCTGTTCTCCTTGTTACCATCTGGCAGACGTTACAGGAGTCTGTCTGCTCGGACTACAAGACTTAAAAACAGTTTCTATCATCAAGCCATACGACACCTCAACCACAACACCTAAACACACACAACACAGGACTCAGAAGCTACCCTGCAGCTTCACAAGTACTATATTTAATCCGTACTGGTCACTTCACTTTATTGTTATTGTAATTTATATCCAAAGTGCAACACTGTAATTTATATCCTGCATAATTTATATCCTGCAATACTGTAATTTATATCTAAAGTGCAATACTGTAATTTTCTGCAGCTCATTCCTGTGCAATATCCCATCTGCCCTCCCGTCATATTTCTTTTGAGGATTTTCTTTATTGACACATATGTATTTAGTCATCTTTTCCCTTTTACCATGTCTCTCTAATATTTTGCTCCTTACTATATATTTTTTTGCTTTATTTTATTATATTTTTATTATATTTTATTATATTTTCTCCTGTATCATGTTGCTGAGAGACCGCTGCTCGTCATACACGTTTCATTGCAATGTTGACCCTGTGCTAACTTGCATATGACAAATAAACTAAAACTGAACTGAACTGAATTTCACATCATTCTGGGTTCATTTGTGTGAAAACAAGGTCCAATCAGGCTGAAACGTTACAAGAAGGTAGAATCTATTGAGTTGTAAGTGATCTGAACGTTTCATGATGATCGCACATTCCTATAGGTGGTCAAACCATGTCCCAAAGGTCACAGGACCGGGTGTCACTTTAAAGAAGTAGTCCATTTACACCTTTGAGGGCTTATAACTTGGCTTCTGAATATCCTAGAGAGATCAGGTTTGTTTTAGTGTACTCCAATCAACAGCCCCTACAACCTCAAAAAGGAATGGAGTCATTAGCACTTATGGTTTGTAAATGGCACCCAGAATTATGTTGCACGAAGAACAATTTCACATCATTCTGGGTTCATTTGTGTGAAAACAAGGTCCAATCAGGCTGAAATGTTACAGGAAGGTAGAATCTATTGAGTTGTAAGTGATCTGAACGTTTCATGATGATAGCACTTTCCTAAGGGGGTCAAACCATGTCCCAAAGGTCACCGGATCTGGTGTAAATTTAAAGAAGTAGTTCAGTTACACCTTTGTGGGCTTATAACTTGGCTTCTGAATGTCCTAGAGAGATCAGGTTTGTTTTAGTATACTCCAATCAACAGCCCCTAGGTTTTTAAATGGCACCCAGAATTATGTTGCACGAAGCACAATTTCACATCATTGTGGGTCCATTTGTGTGAAAACAAGGTCCAATCAGGCTGAAACGTTACAAGAAGGTAGAATCTATTGAGTTGTAAGTAATCTGAACGTTTCATAATGATCGCACATTCCTATAGGGGGTCAAACCATGTCCCAAAGGTCACCGGGCCTGGTGTCACTTTAAAGAAGTAGTCCAGTTACACCTTTGAGGGCTTATAACTTGGCTTCTGAATATCCTAGAGAGATCAGGTTTGTTTTAGTGTACTCCAATCAACAGCCCCTACAACCTCAAAAAGGAATGGAGTCATTAGCACTTATGGTTTTTAAATGGCACCCAGAATGAATGTTGTACGAAGCACAATTTCACATCATTCTGGGTTCATTTGTGTGAAAACAAGGTCCAATCAGGCTGAAATGTTACAGGAAGGTAGAATCTATTGAGTTGTAAGTGATCTGAACGTTTCAAGATGATCGCACATTCCTCTAGGGGTCAAACCATGTCCCAAAGGTCACCGGGCCTGGTGTCACTTTAAAGAAGCAGTCCAGTTACACCTTTGTGGGCTTATAACTTGGCTTCTGAATGTCCTAGAGAGATCAGGTTTGTTTTAGTATACTCCAATCAACAGCACTTACAACCACAAAAAGGAATGGAGTCATTAGCACTTATGATTTTTAAATGGCACCCAGAATTATGTTGCACAAAGCACAATTTCACATCATTCTGGGTTCATTTGTGTGAAAACAAGGTCCAATCAGGCTGAAACGTTACAGGAAGGTAGAATCTATTGAGTTGTAAGTGATCTGAACGTTTCAAGATGATCGCACATTCCTATAGGGGGTCAGACCATGTCCCAAAGGTCACCGGGCCTGGTGTCACTTTAAAGAAGCAGTCCAGTTACACATTTGTGGGCTTATAACTTGGCTTCTGAATGTCCTAGAGAGGTTAGGTTTGTTTTAGTATACTCCAATCAACAGCCCCTACAACCACAAAAAGGAATGGAGTCATTAGCACTTATGGTTTGTAAATGGCACCCAGAATTATGTTGCACGAAGCACAATTTCACATCATTCTGGGTCCATTTGTGTGAAAACAAGGTCCAATCAGGCTGAAACGCTACAACAAGGTAGAATCTATTGAGTTGTAAGTGATCTGAACGTTTCATGATGATAGCACTTTCCTAAGGGGGTCAAACCATGTCCCAAAGGTCACCGGATCTGGTGTCAATTTAAAGAAGTAGTCCAGTTACACCTTTGTGGGCTTATTACTTGGCGTCTGAATGTCCTAGAGAGATCAGGTTTGTTTTAGTATACTCCAATCAACAGCCCCTACAACCACAAAAAGGAATGGAGTCATTAGCACTTATGGTGTTTAAATGGCACCCAGAATTATGTTGCACGAAGCACAATTTCACATCATTCTGGGTTCATTTGTGTGAAAACAAGGTCCAATCAGGCTGAAATGTTACAGGAAGGTAGAATCTATTGAGTTGTAAGTGATCTGAACGTTTCATGATGATAGCACTTTCCTAAGGGGGTCAAACCATGTCCCAAAGGTCACTGGGCCTGGTGTCACTTTAAAGAAGTAGTCCAGTTACACCTTTGTGGGCTTATAACTTGGCTTCTGAATGTCCTAGAGAGGTTAGGTTTGTTTTAGTGTACTCCAATCAACAGCCCCTACAACCACAAAAAGGAATGGAGTCATTAGCACTTAAGGTTTGTAAATGGCACCCAGAATTATGTTGCACGAAGCACAATTTCACATCATTCTGGGTTCATTTGTGTGAAAACAAGGTCCAATCAGGCTGAAACGCTACAAGAAGGTAGAATCTATTGAGTTGTAAGTGATCTGAACGTTTCATGATGATAGCACTTTCCTATAGGGGGTCAAACCATGTCCCAAAGCTCACCGGGCCTGGTGTCACTTTAAAGAAGCAGTCCAGTTACACCTTTGTGGGCTTATAACTTGGCTTCTGAATGTTCTAGAGAGCTCAGGTTTGTTTTAATGTACTCCAACCAACAGCCCCTACAACCACAAAAATGAATGGAGTCATTAGCAGTTATGGTTTGTAAATGGCACCCATAATTATGCTGCACTAAGCACAATTTCACATCATTCTGGGTTCATTTGTGTGAAAACAAGGTCCAATCAGGCTGAAACGTTACAGGAAACTAAAATCTATTGAGTTGTAAGTGATCTGAACGTTTCATGATGATCGCACATTCCAATAGGGGGTCAAACCATGTCCCAAAGGTCACCGGGCCTGGTGTCACTTTAAAGAAGCAGTCCAGTTACACCTTTGTGGGCTTATAACTTGGCTTCTGAATGTCCTAGAGAGGTTAGGTTTGTTTTAGTGTACTCCAATCAACAGCCCCTACAACCACAAAAAGGAATGGAGTCATTAGCACTTATGGTTTGTAAATGGCACCCAGAATTATGTTGCACGAAGCACAATTTCACATCATTCTGGGTCCATTTGTGTGAAAACAAGGTCCAATCAGGCTGAAATGTTACAGGAAGGTAGAATCTATTGAGTTGTAAGTGATCTGAACCTTTCATGATGATAGCACTTTCCTATGGGGTCAAACCATGTCCCAAAGGTCACCGGGCCTGGTGTCACTTTAAAGAAGTAGTCCAGTTACACCTTTGAGGGCTTATAACTTGGCTTCTGAATATCCTAGAGAGATCAGGTTTGTTTTAGTGTACTCCAATCAACAGCCCCTACAACCTCAAAAAGGAATGGAGTCATTAGCACTTATGGTTTTTAATAGGCCTTTTCCACCGACCAAACTGGCATGGAATGGGAAGGATCGGGTCACTAAATATTCTGTTTCGATTGTTTAAACCAGTCCAGGAAACTACCCGAACCGGTCCAGTAGCGGGCCAGAGCGGGACCCCTTCTGTTGTGGGTCCAGAGATTTTTGGTCTGGGCGGAGCCAAAGCGTAAAAGGTCCAGAGTCCTCTGATTGGGGGAGAAATTACGTAACTACCCGCGACAATCCCAGGGGATGGAAAAAGAAGTGAGTCGAGTTCCAGTGTTTGTTTGGCTGTACTTCTTGTGTGTGAAAATGCCTGCAAGTAATAGCTTTTGGTCCAATGCGGAGCTTCAAACGTTCCTCACCATCATCGGAGATAGCAACATTCAGGCCGAGCTGGATGGGATGATAAGAAATGAGAAAGTCTTCAAAGAAGTTTCTCAGCGCATGGCAGCTGAAGGATTCCAGCGCACCTCCGAGCAGTGTCGTGCTAAGCTGAAAAAAATAAAAGCCCACTACAGAAAAGTTAAGGACAGCAACGGCCGTAGTGGGAATGGGCGAAGTACATGGAAGTGGTACGATGTGGTGGACGCTATTTATGGACACAGACCGTCAAACCGAGGCAGCGAAGGAGGCCTGGACTCAGCGACCAGTATCCTGGAGTCACTCATAAACCCTGTTGGTAAGCATTTCTTTTGTTGTCTTTTTAGCTCTGCAGGCCATTCATTGCAGCACCAAAAACACTGAATAATAGCAGCAGCTATTTAAGAAATGCTCAGCAAGTAAAGGATTTAGCCCCTCATGTTAACTAGCCTTAGCATCCCCTCGTGTTTATGCTAACCTTCATTTAGCATTCCCCCGTGTTTCTTAACACGCTGTTCGCGATATAAGCCTTTCATGTTTAGCATGTCCTTGTTGAGTACATGAGGCTGGAGCGGCGTTTGCCTTTCTTGTTAGCGTCTCATTGTTTAAAACATGGGAAATTCGGTTAGCCTTTCACATTAGCATCTCAGTGTTGTTAGCATCTCATTGTTTTATACAGCTGAGCACGCACAGTGAGAAGAAGCGAGCTGATCTAATATTATAAATATCCCAAAAGTCGTGCCAGCAGTGTTTTTCGCCTAGAGTGGACTTTTAACAAGTATATATTTTTCGGATGAATAAGAATATAACATTAAATTGCAATTAATCTGTACGTCACTGGCGAATTACTGCCATCTAGTGGACACGTTCCAAATGACAAAATGGCCTTAAATCATAGCAGTTTTATTAAGTTTACTATATGCCTATATGCTCTTTTGCTGTAAAAATATTGTGCTTTTCTTACCGATTTATTTCGTGACCTTTTCTTACTGACTAATTTTTTGATCTGTGTTTTTCAGACACATCTGAAGCGGAAAACACTCCCTCTTCAGAGGAACCATCCACTTCCTCAAGTAGCACTCCAGGACCTTCTGTGCCACCATCACCTCTGTCCGTACCTTCTGTGCCACCATCACCTCGGCCAGTTCCATCGCCACCACCATCACCTCTGTCCACTACCACTCGAGAGGAACATCTACCATGTCGTCGACGCACAGGTAGTGTCTGACCATTCTAAAAATTGCTTTGTGCATAAACAAAACTGACAAGTTCACTGGACAACTGACATTTTGATATCCATATAAACACAAATGTAATTGTCAATGTTGTTGTTTCCAGGTGACCGAAGACGGCGATTGGAAGCACGGACACAGGTGATATTTGATGAGTTGCAGATCGCAGATGGCAGGCAGATGGACAGAATGGAAGGCATAAGCCGGGAGCAGGTTAACTGGATGCAACAAGACGCAGCAGCAGCAAGGCAACATGAATTACAGATCGCAGAGCGATATTTTGAACATTTGGGTGCCCTAAATGCTGTTCTTGGACTGGTCGCACAAAGAATGGGCAGCTCCTCTGACTTCCTGCCACCACCCAGGCAGTAAGGTGCTATGTATTTGTCCCGTAATTTTTTTTATCCGTCTGTCCTTTTTATCAATAAATTTTCAAAGAAAAACAAGGTGTGCATGAATTGTCTTAAAAATTTTTGCTCGCAAATTTACGTTTACATAATAAATGTAGATTACATTACAGCCCACCTTAAATATATGTTAAAATGAAAAGGTGCAACAGTTCGTTAACAGTAAAATAGTGTACTTTATTAAGTTCTGAAAATAAAACAAACATTTCAGTTCAAACTACAGGCTTCGAACAGTTAAAAGTGTCAAAACAATAAACAAAGTAAATGGAAAGAAAAAACACAAACTGAGGTCAGCGGGTGAAGTGTCGCATCAGAGCTTCACGCACATCACTGCCCTCCTCTGCAACTTCCTGCATATTTGCAACCACTGGTTCATCAGCAGGTGCGTCACATTCTGTATATTCCTCCCCATGGCTCTCACAGATATTGTGAAGCACACAACAGGTCAGCACCATGTGTTTAAGAAGCTCTACATCACTGTCGTTTCTCTTCAGAAGACATCGCCACCTACCCTTTAGCCTCCCAAATGCATTTTCGACCACAACTCTGGCTCTGGACGTTTTCCTGTTGTACGCCTGTTGTTCAGCAGTGAGACGACCGTTGTCAGAAAATGGTTTTAGGAGCCAGTTCTGCAGAGGATAGGCAGAGTCCCCGAGCACATAAAAGCCTACATTTACTCCCTCAATGTTCTTGGTACTAGTTGGGTGCAGTTGTCCATGAGCAACCAAGTCCCAAAATGTGGACAATCGCAGCACACGGGCATCATGCAAGCTACCTGGCTGACCTGCATTAACATTCCAGAACATGCCTCTGCCATCCACAATGCCCTGGAGGATTATGGAATGCCAACCTTTCCTATTGAAGTAGTCTGTGTGGAATCCCTGTAGTGCGATTATTGGGATATGGGAACCATCGATGGCACCCACACACTGAGGAACCCCCCACCTGGTCTCAAAATAGTCAGCCATTTCCTGTAGCTTTTGCAGAGTTGGAAAAGCAATAACCTCGGCAAGCAAGAGTTTACAGACAGCCTTACAGAAGTCCTGCACACAGCGGCACACAGAGGTCGTGCTGACACCAAAAAGAAGCCCGATGCTCCTGTATTCACTGTTAGTTGCAAGCTTCCACAGTGCAATTGCAACTCTTTTCCTGAGTGGCACGCAGGCTCTGAAGTTGGTGTTCCTCTTCTGCATGGCTGGACGGAGCTTGGAACAAAGATATGAAAAGGTCTCTTCTGACATTCTGAAATGAGCTATCCAATCTGACGGAGTGAAGTTTGGCATGGTCACATCCCAGAAGGCGCTGGCACGGCTGAAGGCCCACACAGTTGGTTGCCGTCGCTGATTCAAAAGAGCCAACTAAAAAAAAAAAACAGTCATGACACAGTAAAAGTAAAAAGAATAGTGCTGTGAAAAAGATTGAAACAGTATGGTTATAGACATAAAGTTCACATCAATAGAATTTGTTTAAGGTTAAAATAACAGCTGTTCTTTATGGCACTACCAGTGACTGGTTATGTTTTGTTCACTTTATAAAATGCACAAATGTGTTATTGCTTGTAATTACCTATATAATTAATTATAATAATTTCAGTACAGCTGCACAACTTATCTATGACATGCCCAGGAAGTAAAGAGTGAAGGATTCAGGCCCTCCTGTTGACTAGCATCACCATGAGTGCAGAAGCTGTTTGAAACTTAGTTAGGTGTTGGCCTTTCATGTTTAGCATGTCTTAAATGACCAATATACAACCAAACCATTTGATTTTGGTGCTTTTTTTTTTGTTTTTGTTTTTTGATAGTTGCCCTACACACCCCTTCAGAGATTATAACGACATGTATTACAGCATTAGAAGTTACTTACCACCTGGCGCCTCCGTCTTTGTCTCAACAGTAGAAAGTTATGCCTCGTGTCCGATATTAATTTCAGAAAGCGTCGTCGACTTTCAGCTGCCCTCCTCCTCGATGCGCACAGCATAGCTCTAAACGCTATCGTGATGTGGGTGTAAAGAATATACCAAACACCAAGAACAGAAAGAACGCGCTGGTGACTGGACTCCATTGTTGTTGTGTTTTGGCGCGATCTCGTCAAGCTGTGTGACGTTAAGGCACACATCGCGCGTGACGCATTACGCTACCCCGCCTAGTTACTGGAGCCTGGAATGTGATAGAAACGCTTGCCAGAAAACTTCTAGACCCATACCGGTACATACCGGTCCATAATACCCAGACCTGACCGTCCCAGACCAGGCGATGGAAAAGAGCTATAAATGGCACCCAGAATTATGTTGCACGAAGCACAATTTCACATCATTCTGGGTTCATTTGTGTGAAAACAAGGTCCAATCAGGCTGAAATGTTACAGGAAGGTAGAATCTATTGAGTTGTAAGTGATCTGAACGTTTCATGATTATAGGACTTTCCTAAGGGGGTCAAACCATGTCCCAAAGGTCCCCGGATCTGGTGTCAATTTAAAGAAGTAGTCCAGTTACACGTTTGTGGGCTTATAACTTGGATTCTGAATGCCCTAGAGAGATCAGGTTTGTTTTAGTATACTCCAATCAACAGCCCCTACAGCCACAAAAAGGAATGGAGTCATTAGCACTTATGGTTTTTAAATGGCACCCAGAATTATGCTGCACTAAGCACAATTTGACATCATTCTGGGTTCATTTGTGTGAAAACAAGGTCCAATCAGGCTGAAACGTTACAGGAAACCAAAATCTATTGAGTTGTAAGTGATCTGAACGTTTCAAGATGATCGCACATTCCTATAGGGGGTCAAACCATGTCCCAAAGGTCACCGGGCCTGGTGTCACTTTAAAGAAGCGGTCCAGTTACACCTTTGTGGGCTTATAACTTGGCTTCTGAATGTCCTCGAGAGATCAGGTTTGTTTTAATGTACTCCAACCAACAGCCCCTACAACCACAAAAAGGAATGGAGTCATTAGCAGTAATGGTTTGTAAATGGCACCCAGAATTATGCTGCACTAAGCACAATTTCACATCATTCTGGGTTCATTTGTGTGAAAACAAGGTCCAATCAGGCTGAAACGTTACAAGAAGGTAGAATCTATTGAGTTGTAAGTGATCTGAACGTTTCATGATGATTGCATATTCCTATTGGGGGTCAAACCATGTCCCAATGGTCACCGGGCCTGGTGTCACTTTAAAGAAGTAGTCCATTTACACCTTTGAGGGCTTATAACTTGGCTTCTGAATGTCCTAGAGAGATCAGATTTGTTTTAGTGTACTCCAATCAACAGCCCCTACAACCTCAAAAAGGAATGGAGTCATTAGCACTTATGGTTTTTAAATGGCATCCAGAATTATGTTGCACGAAGCACAATTTCACATCATTCTGGGTTCATTTGTGTGAAAACAAGGTCCAATCAGGCTGAAACGTTACAAGAAGGTAGAATCTATTGAGTTGTAAGTGATCTGAACGTTTCAAGATGATCGCACATTCCTATAAGGGGTCAAACCATGTCCCAAAGGTCACCGGGCCTGGTGTCACTTTAAAGAAGCAGTCCAGTTACACCTTTGTGGGCTTATAACTTGGCTTCTGAATGTCCTAGAGAGGTTAGGTTTGTTTTAGTGTTCTCCAATCAACAGCCCCTACAACCACAAAAAGGAATGGAGTCATTAGCACTTATGGTTTGTAAATGGCACCCAGAATTATGTTGCACGAAGCACAATTTCACATCATTCTGGGTTCATTTGTGTGAAAACAAGGTCCAATCAGGCTGAAATGTTACAGGAAGGTAGAATCTATTGAGTTGTAAGTGATCTGAACGTTTCATGATGATAGCACTTTCCTAAGGGGGTCAAACCATGTCCCAAAGGTCACCGGATCTGGTGTCAATTTAAAGAAGTAGTCCAGTTACACATTTTTGGGCTTATAACTTGGCTTCTGAATGTCCTAGAGAGATCAGGTTTGTTTTAGTATACTCCAATCAACAGCCCCTACAGCCACAAAAAGGAATGGAGTCATTAGCACTTATGGTTTTTAAATGGCACCCAGAATTATGCTGCACTAAGCACAATTTGACATCATTCTGGGTTCATTTGTGTGAAAACAAGGTCCAATCAGGCTGAAACGTTACAGGAAACCAAAATCTATTGAGTTGTAAGTGATCTGAACGTTTCAAGATGATCGCACATTCCTATAGGGGGTCAAACCATGTCCCAAAGGTCACCGGGCCTGGTGTCACTTTAAAGAAGCGGTCCAGTTACACCTTTGTGGGCTTATAACTTGGCTTCTGAATGTCCTCGAGAGATCAGGTTTGTTTTAATGTACTCCAACCAACAGCCCCTACAACCACAAAAAGGAATGGAGTCATTAGCAGTAATGGTTTGTAAATGGCACCCAGAATTATGCTGCACTAAGCACAATTTCACATCATTCTGGGTTCATTTGTGTGAAAACAAGGTCCAATCAGGCTGAAACGTTACAAGAAGGTAGAATCTATTGAGTTGTAAGTGATCTGAACGTTTCATGATGATTGCATATTCCTATTGGGGGTCAAACCATGTCCCAATGGTCACCGGGCCTGGTGTCACTTTAAAGAAGTAGTCCATTTACACCTTTGAGGGCTTATAACTTGGCTTCTGAATGTCCTAGAGAGATCAGATTTGTTTTAGTGTACTCCAATCAACAGCCCCTACAACCTCAAAAAGGAATGGAGTCATTAGCACTTATGGTTTTTAAATGGCATCCAGAATTATGTTGCACGAAGCACAATTTCACATCATTCTGGGTTCATTTGTGTGAAAACAAGGTCCAATCAGGCTGAAACGTTACAAGAAGGTAGAATCTATTGAGTTGTAAGTGATCTGAACGTTTCAAGATGATCGCACATTCCTATAAGGGGTCAAACCATGTCCCAAAGGTCACCGGGCCTGGTGTCACTTTAAAGAAGCAGTCCAGTTACACCTTTGTGGGCTTATAACTTGGCTTCTGAATGTCCTAGAGAGGTTAGGTTTGTTTTAGTGTTCTCCAATCAACAGCCCCTACAACCACAAAAAGGAATGGAGTCATTAGCACTTATGGTTTGTAAATGGCACCCAGAATTATGTTGCACGAAGCACAATTTCACATCATTCTGGGTTCATTTGTGTGAAAACAAGGTCCAATCAGGCTGAAATGTTACAGGAAGGTAGAATCTATTGAGTTGTAAGTGATCTGAACGTTTCATGATGATAGCACTTTCCTAAGGGGGTCAAACCATGTCCCAAAGGTCACCGGATCTGGTGTCAATTTAAAGAAGTAGTCCAGTTACACATTTTTGGGCTTATAACTTGGCTTCTGAATGTCCTAGAGAGATCAGGTTTGTTTTAATGTACTCCAATCAACAGCCCCTACAACCACAAAAAGGAATGGAGTCATTAGCACTTATGGTTTGTAAATGGCACCCAGAATTATGTTGCACGAAGCACAATTTCACATCATTCTGGGTCCATTTGTGTGAAAACAAGGTCCAATCAGGCTGAAACGCTACAAGAAGGTAGAATCTATTGAGTTGTAAGTGATCTGAACGTTTCAAGATGATCGCACATTCCTATAGGGGCTAAAACAATGTCCCAAAGGTCACCGGGCCTGGTGTCACTTTAAAGAAGTAGTCCAGTTACACCTTTGTGGGCTTATAACTTGGCTTCTGAATGTCCTAGAGAGGTTAGGTTTGTTTTAGTGTACTCCAATCAACAGCCCCTACAACCACAAAAAGGAATGGAGTCATTAGCACTTATGGTTTGTAAATGGCACCCATAATTATGTTGCACGAAGCACAATTTCACATCATTCTGGGTCCATTTGTGTGAAAACAAGGTCCATTCAGGTTGAAACGTTACAAGAAGGTAGAATCTATTGAGTTGTAAGTGATCTGAACGTTTCATGATGATCGCACATTCCTATAGGGGGTCAAACCATGTCCCAAAGGTCACCGGGCCTGGTGTCACTTTAAAGAAGTAGTCCAGTTACACCTTTGTGGGCTTATAACTTGGCTTCTGAATGTCCTAGAGAGATCAGGTTTGTTTTAGTATACTCCAATCAACAGCCCTTACAACCACAAAAAGGAATGGAGTCATTAGCACTTATGGTTTTTAAATCGCACCCAGAATTATGTTGCACGAAGCACAATTTCACATCATTCTGGGTTCATTTGTGTGAAAACAAGGTCCAATCAGGCTGAAATGTTACAGGAAGGTAGAATCTATTGAGTTGTAAGTGATCTGAACGTTTCATGATGATAGCACTTTCCTAAGGGGGTCAAACCATGTCCCAAATGTCACCGGGCATGGTGTCACTTTAAAGTAGTCCATTTACACCTTTGAGGGCTTATAACTTGGCTTCTGAATGTCCTCGAGAGATCAGGTTTGTTTTAGTGTACTCCAATCAACAGCCCCTACAACCTCAAAAAGGAATGGAGTCATTAGCACTTATGGTTTTTAAATGGCATCCAGAATTATGTTGCACGAAGCACAATTTCACATCATTCTGGGTTCATTTGTGTGAAAACAAGGTCCAATCAGGCTGAAATTTTACAGGAAGGTAGAATCTATTGAGTTGTAAGTGATCTGAACGTTTCATGATGATAGCACTTTCCTATAGGGGGTCAAACCATGTCCCAAAGGTCACCGGGCCTGGTGTCACTTTAAAGAAGCAGTCCAGTTACACCTTTGTGGGCTTATAACTTGGCTTCTGAATGTTCTAGAGAGCTCAGGTTTGTTTTAATGTACTCCAACCAACAGCCCCTACAACCACAAAAAGGAATGGAGTCATTAGCAGTAATGGTTTGTAAATGGCACCCAGAATTATGCTGCACTAAGCACAATTTCACATCATTCTGGGTTCATTTGTGTGAAAACAAGGTCCAATCAGGCTGAAACGTTACAAGAAGGTAGAATCTATTGAGTTGTAAGTGATCTGAACATTTCATGATGATTGCATATTCCTATTGGGGGTCAAACCATGTCCCAATGGTCACCGGGCCTGGTGTCACTTTAAAGAAGTAGTCCATTTACACCTTTGAGGGCTTATAACTTGGCTTCTGAATGTCCTAGAGAGATCAGATTTGTTTTAGTGTACTCCAATCAACAGCCCCTACAACCTCA
The DNA here is from genome assembly GCF_043380555.1 of Nothobranchius furzeri. NCBI lineage: Eukaryota > Metazoa > Chordata > Actinopteri > Cyprinodontiformes > Nothobranchiidae > Nothobranchius > Nothobranchius furzeri. Next base: position 235,043 of record NW_027223052.1, on the reverse strand, counting down.
AAAAGGAATGGAGTCATTAGCACTTATGGTTTTTAAATGGCATCCAGAATTATGTTGCACGAAGCACAATTTCACATCATTCTGGGTTCATTTGTGTGAAAACAAGGTCCAATCAGGCTGAAACGTTACAAGAAGGTAGAATCTATTGAGTTGTAAGTGATCTGAACGTTTCAAGATGATCGCACATTCTATAAGGGGTCAAACCATGTCCCAAAGGTCACCGGGCCTGGTGTCACTTTAAAGAAGCAGTCCAGTTACACCTTTGTGGGCTTATAACTTGGCTTCTGAATGTCCTAGAGAGGTTAGGTTTGTTTTAGTGTTCTCCAATCAACAGCCCCTACAACCACAAAAAGGAATGGAGTCATTAGCACTTATGGTTTGTAAATGGCACCCAGAATTATGTTGCACGAAGCACAATTTCACATCATTCTGGGTTCATTTGTGTGAAAACAAGGTCCAATCAGGCTGAAATGTTACAGGAAGGTAGAATCTATTGAGTTGTAAGTGATCTGAACGTTTCATGATGATAGCACTTTCCTAAGGGGGTCAAACCATGTCCCAAAGGTCACCGGATCTGGTGTCAATTTAAAGAAGTAGTCCAGTTACACATTTGTGGGCTTATAACTTGGCCTCTGAATGTCCTAGAGAGATCAGGTTTGTTTTAATGTACTCCAATCAACAGCCCCTACAACCACAAAAAGGAATGGAGTCATTAGCACTTATGGTTTGTAAATGGCACCCAGAATTATGTTGCACGAAGCACAATTTCACATCATTCTGGGTCCATTTGTGTGAAAACAAGGTCCAATCAGGCTGAAACGCTACAAGAAGGTAGAATCTATTGAGTTGTAAGTGATCTGAACGTTTCAAGATGATCGCACATTCCTATAGGGGCTAAAACAATGTCCCAAAGGTCACCGGGCCTGGTGTCACTTTAAAGAAGTAGTCCAGTTACACCTTTGTGGGCTTATAACTTGGCTTCTGAATGTCCTAGAGAGGTTAGGTTTGTTTTAGTGTTCTCCAATCAACAGCCCCTACAACCACAAAAAGGAATGGAGTCATTAGCACTTATGGTTTGTAAATGGCACCCATAATTATGTTGCACGAAGCACAATTTCACATCATTCTGGGTCCATTTGTGTGAAAACAAGGTCCATTCAGGTTGAAACGTTACAAGAAGGTAGAATCTATTGAGTTGTAAGTGATCTGAACGTTTCATGATGATCGCACATTCCTATAGGGGGTCAAACCATGTCCCAAAGGTCACCGGGCTTGGTGTCACTTTAAAGAAGTAGTCCAGTTACACCTTTGTGGGCTTATAACTTGGCTTCTGAATGTCCTAGAGAGATCAGGTTTGTTTTAGTATACTCCAATCAACAGCCCTTACAACCACAAAAAGGAATGGAGTCATTAGCACTTATGGTTTTTAAATCGCACCCAGAATTATGTTGCACGAAGCACAATTTCACATCATTCTGGGTTCATTTGTGTGAAAACAAGGTCCAATCAGGCTGAAATGTTACAGGAAGGTAGAATCTATTGAGTTGTAAGTGATCTGAACGTTTCATGATGATAGCACTTTCCTAAGGGGGTCAAACCATGTCCCAAAGGTCACCGGGCATGGTGTCACTTTAAAGTAGTCCATTTACACCTTTGAGGGCTTATAACTTGGCTTCTGAATGTCCTCGAGAGATCAGGTTTGTTTTAGTGTACTCCAATCAACAGCCCCTACAACCTCAAAAAGGAATGGAGTCATTAGCACTTATGGTTTTTAAATGGCATCCAGAATTATGTTGCACGAAGCACAATTTCACATCATTCTGGGTTCATTTGTGTGAAAACAAGGTCCAATCAGGCTGAAATTTTACAGGAAGGTAGAATCTATTGAGTTGTAAGTGATCTGAACGTTTCATGATGATAGCACTTTCCTATAGGGGGTCAAACCATGTCCCAAAGGTCACCGGGCCTGGTGTCACTTTAAAGAAGCAGTCCAGTTACACCTTTGTGGGCTTATAACTTGGCTTCTGAATGTTCTAGAGAGCTCAGGTTTGTTTTAATGTACTCCAACCAACAGCCCCTACAACCACAAAAAGGAATGGAGTCATTAGCAGTAATGGTTTGTAAATGGCACCCAGAATTATGCTGCACTAAGCACAATTTCACATCATTCTGGGTTCATTTGTGTGAAAACAAGGTCCAATCAGGCTGAAACGTTACAAGAAGGTAGAATCTATTGAGTTGTAAGTGATCTGAACGTTTCATGATGATTGCATATTCCTATTGGGGGTCAAACCATGTCCCAATGGTCACCGGGCCTGGTGTCACTTTAAAGAAGTAGTCCATTTACACCTTTGAGGGCTTATAACTTGGCTTCTGAATGTCCTAGAGAGATCAGATTTGTTTTAGTGTACTCCAATCAACAGCCCCTACAACCTCAAAAAGGAATGGAGTCATTAGCACTTATGGTTTTTAAATGGCATCCAGAATTATGTTGCACGAAGCACAATTTCACATCATTCTGGGTTCATTTGTGTGAAAACAAGGTCCAATCAGGCTGAAACGTTACAAGAAGGTAGAATCTATTGAGTTGTAAGTGATCTGAACGTTTCAAGATGATCGCACATTCCTATAAGGGGTCAAACCATGTCCCAAAGGTCACCGGGCCTGGTGTCACTTTAAAGAAGCAGTCCAGTTACACCTTTGTGGGCTTATAACTTGGCTTCTGAATGTCCTAGAGAGGTTAGGTTTGTTTTATTGTTCTCCAATCAACAGCCCCTACAACCACAAAAAGGAATGGAGTCATTAGCACTTATGGTTTGTAAATGGCACCCAGAATTATGTTGCACGAAGCACAATTTCACATCATTCTGGGTTCATTTGTGTGAAAACAAGGTCCAATCAGGCTGAAACTTTACAGGAAGGTAGAATCTATTGAGTTGTAAGTGATCTGAACGTTTCATGATGATAGCACTTTCCTAAGGGGGTCAAACCATGTCACAAATGTCACCAGATCTGGTGGCAATTTAAAGAAGTAGTCCAGTTACACATTTGTGGGCTTATAACTTGGCTTCTGAATGTCCTAGAGAGATCAGGTTTGTTTTAATGTACTCCAACCAACAGCCCCTACAACCACAAAAAGGAATGGAGTCATTAGCACTTATGGTTTGTAAATGGCACCCAGAATTATGTTGCACGAAGCACAATTTCACATCATTCTGGGTCCATTTGTGTGAAAACAAGGTCCATTCAGGTTGAAACGTTACAAGAAGGTAGAATCTATTGAGTTGTAAGTGATCTGAACGTTTCATGATGATCGCACATTCCTATAGGGGGTCAAACCATGTCCCAAAGGTCACCGGGCCTGGTGTCACTTTAAAGAAGTAGTCCAGTTACACCTTTGTGGGCTAATAACTTGGCTTCTGAATGTCCTAGAGAGGTTAGGTTTGTTTTAGTGTTCTCCAATCAACAGCCCCTACAACCACAAAAAGGAATGGAGTCATTAGCACTTATGGTTTGTAAATGGCACCCAGAATTATGTTGCACGAAGCACAATTTCACATCATTCTGGGTTCATTTGTGTGAAAACAAGGTCCAAACAGGCTGAAACGTTACAGGAAGGTAGAATCTATTGAGTTGTAAGTGATCTGAACGTTTCAAGATGATCACACATTCCTACAGGGGGTCAAACCATGTCCCAAAGGTCACCGGGCCTGGTGTCACTTTAAAGAAGTAGTCCAGTTACACCTTTGTGGGCTTATAACTTGGCTTCTGAATGTCCTAGAGAGATCAGGTTTGTTTTAGTATACTCCAATCAACAGCCCCTACTACCACAAAAAGGAATGGAGTCATTAGCACTTATGGTTTTTAAATGGCACCCAGAATTATGTTGCACGAAGCACAATTTCACATCATTCTGGGTTCATTTGTGTGAAAACAAGGTCCAATCAGGCTGAAACATTACAGGAAGGTAGAATCTATTGAGTTGTAAGTGATCTGAACGTTTCATGATGATAGCACTTTCCTAAGGGGGTCAAACCATGTCCCAAAGGTCACCGGGCCTGGTGTCACTTTAAAGAAGTAGTCCAGTTACACCTTTGTGGGCTAATAACTTGGCTTCTGAATGTCCTAGAGAGGTTAGGTTTGTTTTAGTGTTCTCCAATCAACAGCCCCTACAACCATAAAAAGGAATGGAGTCATTAGCACTTATGGTTTGTAAATGGCACCCAGAATTATGTTGCACGAAGCACAATTTCACATCATTCTGGGTTCATTTGTGTGAAAACAAGGTCCAATCAGGCTGAAACGCTACAAGAAGGTAGAATCTATTGAGTTGTAAGTGATCTGAACGTTTTATGATGATAGCCTTTCCTAAGGGGGTCAAACCATGTCCCAAAGGTCACTGGATCTGGTGTCAATTTAAAGAAGTAGTCCAGTTACACATTTGTGGGCTTATAACTTGGCTTCTGAATGTCCTAGAGAGATCAGGTTTGTTTTAATGTACTCCAACCAACAGCCCCTACAACCACAAAAAGGAATGGAGTCATTAGCACTTATGGTTTGTAAATGGCACCCAGAATTATGTTGCACGAAGCACAATTTCACATCATTCTGGGTCCATTTGTGTGAAAACAAGGTCCAATCAGGCTGAAACGTTACAAGAAGGTAGAATCTATTGAGTTGTAAGTGATCTGAACGTTTCAAGATGATCGCACATTCCTATAGGGGGTAAAACCATGTCCCAAAGGTCACCGGGCCTGTTGTCACTTTAAAGAAGTAGTCCAGTTACACCTTTGTGGGCTTATAACTTGGCTTCTGAATGTCCTAGAGAGGTTAGGTTTGTTTTAGTGTACTCCAATCAACAGCCCCTACAACCACAAAAAGGAATGGAGTCATTAGCACTTATGGTTTGTAAATGGCACCCAGAATTATGTTGCACGAAGCACAATTTCACATCATTCTGGGTTCATTTGTGTGAAAACAAGGTCCAATCAGGCTGAAACGTTACAGGAAGGTAGAATCTATTGAGTTGTAAGTGATCTGAACGTTTCATGATGATAGCACTTTCCTAAGGGGGTCAAACCATGTCCCAAAGGTCACCGGATCTGGTGTCACTTTAAAGAAGTAGTCCAGTTACACATTTGTGGTCTTATAACTTGGCTTTTGAATGTCCTAGAGAGATCAGGTTTTTTTTAATGTACTCCAATCAACAGCCCCTACAACCACAAAAAGGAATGGAGTCATTAGCACTTATGGTTTGTAAATGGCACCCAGAATTATGTTGCACGAAGCACAATTTCACATCATTCTGGGTCCATTTGTGTGAAAACAAGGTCCAATCAGGATGAAACGCTACAGGAAGGTAGAATCTATTGAGTTGTAAGTGATCTGAACGTTTCATGATGATAGCTCTTTCCTAAGGGGGTCAAACCATGTCCCAAAGGTCACCGGATCTGGTGTCAATTTAAAGAAGTAGTCCAGTTACACATTTGTGGGCTTATAACTTGGCTTCTGAATGTCCTAGAGAGATCAGGTTTGTTTTAGTGTACTCCAATCAACAGCCCCTACAACCACAAAAAGGAATGGAGTCATTAGCACTTATGGTTTGTAAATGGCACCCAGAATTATGTTGCACGAAGCACAATTTCACATCATTCTGGGTCCATTTGAGTGAAAACAAGGTCCAATCAGGCTGAAACGTTACAGGAAGCTAGAATCTATTGAGTTGTAAGTGATCTGAACGTTTCATGATGATAGCACTTTCCTAAGAGGTCAAACCATGTCCCAAAGGTCACCGGATCTGGTGTCAATTTAAAGAAGTAGTTCAGTTACACATTTGTGGGCTTATAACTTGGCTTCTGAATGTCCTAGAGAGATCAGGTTTGTTTTAGTGTACTCCAATCAACAGCCCCTACAACCACAAAAAGGAATGGAGTCATTAGCACTTAAGGTTTGTAAATGGCACCCAGAATTATGTTGCACGAAGCACAATTTCACATCATTCTGGGTTCATTCGTGTGAAAACAAGGTCCAATCAGGCTGAAACGTTACAAAAAGGTAGAATCTATTGAGTTGTAAGTGATCTGAACGTTTCAAGATGATCACACATTCCTATAGGGGGTCAAACCATGTCCCAAAGGTCACCGGGCCTGGTGTCACTTTAAAGAAGTAGTCCAGTTACACCTTTGTGGGCTTATAACTTGGCTTCTGAATGTCCTAGAGAGATCAGGTTTGTTTTAGTATACTCCAATCAACAGCCCTTACAACCACAAAAAGGAATGGAGTCGTTAGCACTTATGGTTTTTAAATGGCACCCAGAATTATGTTGCACGAAGCACAATTTCACATCATTCTGGGTTCATTTGTGTGAAAACAAGGTCCAATCAGGCTGAAACGTTACAGGAAGGTAGAATCTATTGAGTTGTAAGTGATCTGAACGTTTCAAGATGATCGCACATTCCTATAGGGGGTCAAACCATGTCCCAAAGGTCACCGGGCCTGGTGTCACTTTAAAGAAGCAGTCCAGTTACACCTTTGTGGGCTTATAACTTGGCTTCTGAATGTCCTAGAGAGATCAGGTTTGTTTTAGTATACTCCAATCAACAGCCCCTACAACCACAAAAAGGAATGGAGTCATTAGCACTTATGGTTTTTAAATGGCACCCAGAATTATGTTGCACGAAGCACAATTTCACATCATTCTGGGTTCATTTGTGTGAAAACAAGGTCCAATCAGGCTGAAATGTTACAGGAAGGTAGAATCTATTGAGTTGTAAGTTATCTGAACGTTTCATCATGATAGCACTTTCCTAAGGGGGTCAAACCATTGTCCCAAAGGTCACCGGATCTGGTGTCAATTTAAAGAAGTAGTCCAGTTACACATTTGTGGGCTTATAACTTGGCTTCTGAATGTCCTAGAGAGGTTAGGTTTGTTTTAGTGTTCTCCAATCAACAGCCCCTACAACCACAAAAAGGAATGGAGTCATTAGCACTTATGGTTTGTAAATGGCACCCAGAATTATGTTGCACGAAGCACAATTTCACATCATTCTGGGTTCATTTGTGTGAAAACAAGGTCCAATCAGGCTGAAACGCTACAAGAAGGTAGAATCTATTGAGTTGTAAGTGATCTGAACGTTTCATGATGATAGCACTTTCCTAAGGGGGTCAAACCATGCCCCAAAGGTCACCGGGCCTGGTGTCACTTTAAAGAAGCAGTCCAGTTACACCTTTGTGGGCTTATAACTTGGCTTCTGAATGTCCTAGAGAGGTTAGCTTTGTTTTAGTGTTCTCCAATCAACAGCCCCTACAACCACAAAAAGGAATGGAGTCATTAGCACTTATGGTTTGTAAATGGCACCCAGAATTATGTTGCACGAAGCACAATTTCACATCATTCTGGGTTCATTTGTGTGAAAACAAGGTCCAATCAGGCTGAAACGCTCCAAGAAGGTAGAATCTATTGAGTTGTAAGTGATCTGAACGTTTCATGATGATAGCACTTTCCTAAGGGGGTCAAACCATGTCCCAAAGGTCACCGGACCTGGTGTCACTTTAAAGAAGTAGTCCAGTTACACCTTTGTGGGCTTATAACTTGGCTTCTGAATGTCCTAGAGAGATCAGGTTTGTTTTAATGTACTCCAATCAACAGCCCCTACAACCACAAAAAGGAATGGAGTCATTAGCACTTATGGTTTGTAAATGGCACCCAGAATTATGCTGCACTAAGCACAATTTCACATCATTCTGGGTTCATTTGTGTTAAAACAAGGTCCAATCAGGCTGAAATGTTACAGGAAGGTAGAATCTATTGAGTTGTAAGTGATCTGAACGTTTCATGATGATAGCCTTTCCTAAGGGGGTCAAACCATGTCCCAAAGGTCACTGGATCTGGTGTCAATTTAAATAAGTAGTCCAGTTACACCTTTGTGGGCTTATAACTTGGCTTCTGAATGTCCTAGAGAGATCAGGTTTGTTTTAGTATACTCCAATCAACAGCCCTTACAACCACAAAAAGGAATGGAGTCATTAGCACTTATGGTTTTTAAATGGCACCCAGAATTATGTTGCACGAAGCACAATTTCACATCATTCTGGGTTCATTTGTGTGAAAACAAGGTCCAATCAGGCTGAAACGTTATAGGAAGGTAGAATCTATTGAGTTGAAAGTGATCTGAACGTTTCAAGATGATTCCACATTCCTATAGGGGGTCAAACCATGTCCCAAATTTCACCGGGCCTGGTGTCACTTTAAAGAAGCAGTCCAGTTACACCTTTGTGGGCTTATAACTTGGCTTCTGAATGTCCTAGAGAGGTTAGGTTTGTTTTAGTGTACTCCAATCAACAGCCCCTACAACCACAAAAAGGAATGGAGTCATTAGCACTTAAGGTTTGTAAATGGCACCCAGAATTATGTTGCACGAAGCACAATTTCACATCATTCTGGGTCCATTTGTGTGAAAACAAGGTCCAATCAGGCTGAAATGTTACAGGAAGGTAGAATCTATTGAGTTGTAAGTGATCTGAACGTTTCATGATGATAGCACTTTCCTAAGGGGTCAAACCATGTCCCAAAGGTCACCGGATCTGGTGTCACTTTAAAGAAGTAGTCCAGTTACACCTTTGTGGGCTTATAACTTGGCTTCTGAATGTCCTAGAGAGATCAGGTTTGTTTTAGTATACTCCAATCAACAGCCCCTACAACCACAAAAAGGAATGGAGTCATTAGCACTTATGGTTTTTAAATGGCACCCAGAATTATGTTGCACGAAGCACAATTTCACATCATTCTGGGTTCATTTGTGTGAAAACAAGGTCTAATCAGGCTGAAATGTTACAGGAAGGTAGAATCTATTGAGTTGTAAGTGATCTGAACGTTTCATGATGATAGCACTTTCCTAAGGGGTCAAACCATGTCCCAAAGGTCACCGGATCTGGTGTCACTTTAAAGAAGTAGTCCAGTTACACCTTTGTGGGCTTATAACTTGGCTTCTGAATGTCCTAGAGAGATCAGGTTTGTTTTAGTATACTCCAATCAACAGCCCCTACAACCACAAAAAGGAATGGAGTCATTAGCACTTATGGTTTTTAAATGGCACCCAGAATTATGTTGCACGAAGCACAATTTCACATCATTCTGGGTTCATTTGTGTGAAAACAAGGTCTAATCAGGCTGAAACGTTACAGGAAGGTAGAATCTATTGAGTTGTAAGTGATTTGAACGTTTCATGATGATAGCACTTTCCTAAGGGGGTCAAACCATGTCCCAGAGGTCACCGGATCTGGTGTCAATTTAAAGAAGTAGTCCAGTTACACATTTGTGGGCTTATAACTTGGCTTCTGAATGTCCTAGAGAGATCAGGTTTGTTTTAGTGTACTCCAATCAACATCTCCTACAACCTCAAAAAGGAATGGAGTCATTAGCACTTATGGTTTTTAAATGGCACCCAGAATTATGCTGCACTAAGCACAATTTCACAACATTCTGGGTTCATTTTTGTGAAAACAAGGTCCAATCAGGCTGAAACGTTACAGGAAGGTAGAATCTATTGAGTTGTAAGTGATCTGAACGTTTCATGATGATAGCACTTTCCTAAGGGGGTCAAACCATGTCCCAAAGGTCACCGGATGTGGTGTCAATTTAAAGAAGTAGTCCAGTTACACATTTGTGGGCTTATAACTTGGCTTCTGAATGTCCAAGACAGATCAGGTTTGTTTTAATGTACTCCAACCAACAGCCCCTACAACCACAAAAAGGAATGGAGTCATTAGCACTTATGGTTTGTAAATGGCACCCAGAATTATGTTGCACGAAGCACAATTTCACATCATTCTGGGTCCATTTGTGTGAAAACAAGGTCCAATCAGGCTGAAATGTTACAGGAAGGTAGAATCTATTGAGTTGTAAGTGATCTGAACGTTTCATGATGATAGCACTTTCCTAAGGGGGTCAAACCATGTCCCAAAGGTCACCGGATCTGGTGTCAATTTAAAGAAGTAGTCCAGTTACACCTTTGTGGGCTTATAACTTGGCTTCTGAATGTCCTAGAGAGATCAGGTTTGTTTTAGTATACTCCAATCAACAGCCCCTACAACCACAAAAAGGAATGGAGTCATTAGCACTTATGGTTTGTAAATGGCACCCAGACTTATGTTGCACGAAGCACAATTTCACATCATTCTGGGAACATTTGTGTGAAAACAAGGTCCAATTAGGCTGAAACGCTACAAGAAGGTAGAATCTATTGAGTTGTAAGTGATCTGAACGTTTCAAGATGATCGCACATTCCTATAGGGGGTAAAACCATGTCCCAAAGGTCACCGGGCCTGGTGTCACTTTAAAAAAGTAGTCCAGTTACACCTTTGTGGGCTTATAACTTGGCTTCTGAATGTCCTAGAGAGGTTAGGTTTGTTTTAGTGTACTCCAATCAACAGCCCCTACAACCACAAAAAGGAATGGAGTCATTAGCACTTATGGTTTGTAAATGGCACCCAGAATTATGTTGCACGAAGCACAATTTCACATCATTCTGGGTTCATTTGTGTGAAAACAAGGTCCAATCAGGCTGAAACGTTACAGGAAGGTAGAATCTATTGAGTTGTAAGTGATCTGAACGTTTCATGATGATAGCACTTTCCTAAGGGGGTCAAACCATGTCCCAAAGGTCACCGGATCTGGTGTCAATTTAAAGAAGTAGTCCAGTTACACCTTTGTGGGCTTATAACTTGGCTTCTGAATGTCCTAGAGAGATCAGGTTTGTTTTAGTATACTCCAATCAACAGCCCCTACAACCACAAAAAGGAATGGAGTCATTAGCACTAATGGTTTGTAAATGGCACCCAGACTTATGTTGCACGAAGCACAATTTCACATCATTCTGGGAACATTTGTGTGAAAACAAGGTCCAATTAGGCTGAAACGCTACAAGAAGGTAGAATCTATTGAGTTGTAAGTGATCTGAACGTTTCAAGATGATCGCACATTCCTATAGGGGGTAAAACCATGTCCCAAAGGTCACCGGGCCTGGTGTCACTTTAAAGAAGTAGTCCAGTTACACCTTTGTGGGCTTATAACTTGGCTTCTGAATGTCCTAGAGAGGTTAGGTTTGTTTTAGTGTACTCCAATCAACAGCCCCTACAACCACAAAAAGGAATGGAGTCATTAGCACTTATGGTTTGTAAATGGCACCCAGAATTATGTTGCACGAAGCACAATTTCACATCATTCTGGGTTCATTTGTGTGAAAACAAGGTCCAATCAGGCTGAAACGTTACAGGAAGGTAGAATCTATTGAGTTGTAAGTGATCTGAACGTTTCATGATGATAGCACTTTCCTAAGGGGGTCAAACCATGTCCCAAAGGTCACCGGATCTGGTGTCAATTTAAAGAAGTAGTCCAGTTACACCTTTGTGGGCTTATAATTTGGCTTCTGAATGTCCTAGAGAGATCAGGTTTGTTTTAGTATACTCCAATCAACAGCCCCTACAACCACAAAAAGGAATGGAGTCATTAGCACTTATGGTGTTTAAATGGCACCTAGAATTTTGTTGCACGAAGCACAATTTCACATCATTCTGGGTTCATTTGTGTGAAAACAAGGTCCAATCAGGCTGAAACGCTACAAGAAGGTAGAATCTATTGAGTTGTAAGTGATCTGAACGTTTCATGATGATAGCACTTTCCTAAGGGGGTCAAACCATGTCCCAAAGGTCACCGGGCCTGGTGTCACTTTAAAGAAGTAGTCCAGTTACACCTTTGTGGGCTTATAACTTGGCTTCTGAATGTCCTAGAGAGATCAGGTTTGTTTAAATGTACTCCAATCAACAGCCCCTACAACCACAAACAGGAATGGAGTCATTAGCACTTATGGTTTGTAAATGGCACCCAGACTTATGTTGCACGAAGCACAATTTCACATCATTCTGGGTTCATTTGTGTGAAAACAAGGTCCAATCAGGCTGAAACGTTACAGGAAGGTAGAATCTATTGAGTTGTAAGTGATCTGAACGTTTCAAGATGATCGCACATTCCTATAGGGGGTCAAACCATGTCCCAAAGGTCACCGGGCCTGGTGTCACTTTAAAGAAGCAGTCCAGTTACACCTTTGTGGGCTTATAACTTGGCTTCTGAATGTCCTAGAGAGATCAGGTTTGTTTTAGTATACTCCAATCAACAGCCCCTACAACCACAAAAAGGAATGGAGTCATTAGCACTTATGGTTTTTAAATGGCACCCAGAATTATGTTGCACGAAGCACAATTTCACATCATTCTGGGTTCATTTGTGTGAAAACAAGGTCCAATCAGGCTGAAATGTTACAGGAAGGTAGAATCTATTGAGTTGTAAGTTATCTGAACGTTTCATCATGATAGCACTTTCCTAAGGGGGTCAAACCATCTCCCAAAGGTCACCGGGCCTGGTGTCAATTTAAAGAAGTAGTCCAGTTACACCTTTGTGGGCTTATAACTTGGCTTCTGAATGTCCTAGAGAGGTTAGGTTTGTTTTAGTGTTCTCCAATCAACAGCCCCTACAACCACAAAAAGGAATGGAGTCATTAGCACTTATGGTTTGTAAATGGCACCCAGAATTATGTTGCACGAAGCACAATTTCACATCATTCTGGGTTCATTTGTGTGAAAACAAGGTCCAATCAGGCTGAAACGTTACAGGAAGGTAGAATCTATTGAGTTGTAAGTGATCTGAACGTTTCATGATGATAGCACTTTCCTAAGGGGGTCAAACCATGTCCCAAAGGTCACCGGATCTGGTGTCAATTTAAAGAAGTAGTCCAGTTACACCTTTGTGGGCTTATAATTTGGCTTCTGAATGTCCTAGAGAGATCAGGTTTGTTTTAGTATACTCCAATCAACAGCCCCTACAACCACAAAAAGGAATGGAGTCATTAGCACTTATGGTGTTTAAATGGCACCCAGAATTTTGTTGCACGAAGCACAATTTCACATCATTCTGGGTTCATTTGTGTGAAAACAAGGTCCAATCAGGCTGAAACGCTACAAGAAGGTAGAATCTATTGAGTTGTAAGTGATCTGAACGTTTCATGATGATAGCACTTTCCTAAGGGGGTCAAACCATGTCCCAAAGGTCACCGGGCCTGGTGTCACTTTAAAGAAGTAGTCGAGTTACACCTTTGTGGGCTTATAACTTGGCTTCTGAATGTCCTAGAGAGATCAGGTTTGTTTAAATGTACTCCAATCAACAGCCCCTACAACCACAAACAGGAATGGAGTCATTAGCACTTATGGTTTGTAAATGGCACCCAGACTTATGTTGCACGAAGCACAATTTCACATCATTCTGGGAACATTTGTGTGAAAACAAGGTCCAATCAGGCTGAAATGCTACAAGAAGGTAGAATCTATTGAGTTGTAAGTGATCTGAACGTTTCAAGATGATCGCACATTCCTATAGGGGGTAAAACTATGTCCCAAAGGTCACCGGGCCTGGTGTCACTTTAAAGAAGTAGTCCAGTTACACCTTTGTGGGCTTATAACTTGGCTTCTGAATGTCCTAGAGAGGTTAGGTTTGTTTTAGTGTACTCCAATCAACAGCCCCTACAACCACAAAAAGGAATGGAGTCATTAGCACTTATGGTTTGTAAATGGCACCCAGAATTATGTTGCACGAAGCACAATTTCACATCATTCTGGGTTCATTTGTGTGAAAACAAGGTCCAATCAGGCTGAAACGTTACAGGAAGGTAGAATCTATTGAGTTGTAAGTGATCTGAACGTTTCATGATGATCGCTTATTCCTATAGGGGGTCAAACCAAGTCCCAAAGGTCACCGGGCCTGGTGTCCCTTTAAAGAGGTAGTCCAGTTACACCTTTGAGGGCTTATAACCTGGCTTCTGAATATCCTAGAGAGATCAGGTTTGTTTTAGTGTACTCCAATCAACAGTTCCTACAACCTCAAAAAGGAATGGAGTCATTAGCACTTATGGTTTTTGAATGGCACCCAGAATTATGTTGCACGAAGCACAATTTCACATCATTCTGGGTCCATTTGTGTGAAAACAAGGTCCAATCAGGCTGAAACGCTACAAGAAGGTAGAATCTATTGAGTTGTAAGTGATCTGAACGTTTCATGATGATAGCACTTTCCTAAGGGGGTCAAACCATGCCCCAAAGGTCACCGGGCCTGGTGTCACTTTAAAGAAGCAGTCCAGTTACACCTTTGTGGGCTTATAACTTGGCTTCTGAATGTCCTAGAGAGGTTAGCTTTGTTTTAGTGTTCTCCAATCAACAGCCCCTACAACCACAAAAAGGAATGGAGTCATTAGCACTTATGGTTTGTAAATGGCACCCAGAATTATGTTGCACGAAGCACAATTTCACATCATTCTGGGTTCATTTGTGTGAAAACAAGGTCCAATCAGGCTGAAACGCTACAAGAAGGTAGAATCTATTGAGTTGTAAGTGATCTGAACGTTTCATGATGATAGCACTTTCCTAAGGGGGTCAAACCATGTCCCAAAGGTCACCGGACCTGGTGTCACTTTAAAGAAGTAGTCCAGTTACACCTTTGTGGGCTTATAACTTGGCTTCTGAATGTCCTAGAGAGATCAGGTTTGTTTTAATGTACTCCAATCAACAGCCCCTACAACCACAAAAAGGAATGGAGTCATTAGCACTTATGGTTTGTAAATGGCACCCAGAATTATGCTGCACTAAGCACAATTTCACATCATTCTGGGTTCATTTGTGTGAAAACAAGGTCCAATCAGGCTGAAATGTTACAGGAAGGTAGAATCTATTGAGTTGTAAGTGATCTGAACGTTTCATGATGATAGCCTTTCCTAAGGGGGTCAAACCATGTCCCAAAGGTCACTGGATCTGGTGTCAATTTAAATAAGTAGTCCAGTTACACCTTTGTGGGCTTATAACTTGGCTTCTGAATGTCCTAGAGAGATCAGGTTTGTTTTAGTATACTCCAATCAACAGCCCTTACAACCACAAAAAGGAATGGAGTCATTAGCACTTATGGTTTTTAAATGGCACCCAGAATTATGTTGCACGAAGCACAATTTCACATCATTCTGGGTTCATTTGTGTGAAAACAAGGTCCAATCAGGCTGAAACGTTATAGGAAGGTAGAATCTATTGAGTTGAAAGTGATCTGAACGTTTCAAGATGATTCCACATTCCTATAGGGGGTCAAACCATGTCCCAAATTTCACCGGGCCTGGTGTCACTTTAAAGAAGCAGTCCAGTTACACCTTTGTGGGCTTATAACTTGGCTTCTGAATGTCCTAGAGAGGTTAGGTTTGTTTTAGTGTACTCCAATCAACAGCCCCTACAACCACAAAAAGGAATGGAGTCATTAGCACTTAAGGTTTGTAAATGGCACCCAGAATTATGTTGCACGAAGCACAATTTCACATCATTCTGGGTCCATTTGTGTGAATACAAGGTCCAATCAGGCTGAAACGCTACAACAAGGTAGAATCTATTGAGTTGTAAGTGATCTGAACGTTTCATGATGATAGCACTTTCCTAAGGGGTCAAACCATGTCCCAAAGGTCACCGGATCTGGTGTCACTTTAAAGAAGTAGTCCAGTTACACCTTTGTGGGCTTATAACTTGGCTTCTGAATGTCCTAGAGAGATCAGGTTTGTTTTAGTATACTCCAATCAACAGCCCCTACAACCACAAAAAGGAATGGAGTCATTAGCACTTATGGTTTTTAAATGGCACCCAGAATTATGTTGCACGAAGCACAATTTCACATCATTCTGGGTTCATTTGTGTGAAAACAAGGTCCAATCAGGCTGAAATGTTACAGGAAGGTAGAATCTATTGAGTTGTAAGTGATCTGAACGTTTCATGATGATAGCACTTTCCTAAGGGGGTCAAACCATGTCGCAAAGGTCACCGGGCCTGGTGTCATTTTAAAGAAGCAGTCCAGTTACACCTTTGTGGGGTTATAACTTGGCTTCTGAATGTCCTAGAGAGGTTAGGTTTGTTTTAGTGTTCTCCAATCAACAGCCCGTACAACCACAAAAAGGAATGGAGTCATTAGCACTTATGGTTTGTTAATGGCACCCAGAATTATGTTGCACGAAGCACAATTTCACATCATTCTGGGTTCATTTGTGTGAAAACAAGGTCCAATCAGGCTGAAACGTTACAGGAAGGTAGAATCTATTGAGTTGTAAGTGATTTGAACGTTTCATGATGATAGCACTTTCCTAAGGGGGTCAAACCATGTCCCAGAGGTCACCGGATCTGGTGTCAATTTAAAGAAGTAGTCCAGTTACACATTTGTGGGCTTATAACTTGGCTTCTGAATGTCCTAGAGAGATCAGGTTTGTTTTAGTGTACTCCAATCAACATCTCCTACAACCTCAAAAAGGAATGGAGTCTTTAGCACTTATGGTTTTTAAATGGCACCCAGAATTATGCTGCACTAAGCACAATTTCACAACATTCTGGGTTCATTTTTGTGAAAACAAGGTCCAATCAGGCTGAAACGTTACAGGAAGGTAGAATCTATTGAGTTGTAAGTGATCTGAACGGTTCATGATGATAGCACTTTCCTAAGGGGGTCAAACCATGTCCCAAAGGTCACCGGATGTGGTGTCAATTTAAAGAAGTAGTCCAGTTACACATTTGTGGGCTTATAACTTGGCTTCTGAATGTCCAAGACAGATCAGGTTTGTTTTAATGTACTCCAACCAACAGCCCCTACAACCTCAAAAAGGAATGGAGTCATTAGCACTTATGGTTTGTAAATGGCACCCAGAATTATGTTGCACGAAGCACAATTTCACATCATTCTGGGTCCATTTGTGTGAAAACAAGGTCCAATCAGGCTGAAACGTTACAAGAAGGTAGAATCTATTGAGTTGTAAGTGATCTGAACGTTTCAAGATGATCGCACATTCCTATAGGGGGTAAAACCATGTCCCAAAGGTCACCGGACCTTGTGTCACTTTAAAGAAGTAGTCCAGTTACACCTTTGAGGGCTTATAACTTGGCTTCTGAATGTCCTAGAGAGATCAGGTTTGTTTTAGTGTACTCCAATCAACAGCCCCTACAACCTCAAAAAGGAATGGAGTCATTAGCAGTTATGGTTTTTAAATGGCACCCAGAATTATGTTGCACGAAGCACAATTTCACATCATTCTGGGTTCATTTGTGTGAAAACAAGGTCCAATTAGGCTGAAACGCTACAAGAAGGTAGAATCTATTGAGTTGTAAGTGATCTGAACGTTTCAAGATGATCGCACATTCCTATAGGGGGTAAAACCCCGTCCCAAAGGTCACCGGGCCTGGTGTCACTTTAAAAAAGTAGTCCAGTTACACCTTTGTGGGCTTATAACTTGGCTTCTGAATGTCCTAGAGAGGTTAGGTTTGTTTTAGTGTACTCCAATCAACAGCCCCTACAACCACAAAAAGGAATGGAGTCATTAGCACTTATGGTTTGTAAATGGCACCCAGAATTATGTTGCACGAAGCACAATTTCACATCATTCTGGGTTCATTTGTGTGAAAACAAGGTCCAATCAGGCTGAAACGTTACAGGAAGGTAGAATCTATTGAGTTGTAAGTGATCTGAACGTTTCATGATGATAGCACTTTCCTAAGGGGGTCAAACCATGTCCCAAAGGTCACCGGATCTGGTGTCAATTTAAAGAAGTAGTCCAGTTACACCTTTGTGGGCTTATAACTTGGCTTCTGAATGTCCTAGAGAGATCAGGTTTGTTTTATTATACTCCAGTCAACAGCCCCTACAACCACAAAAAGGAATGGAGTCATTAGCACTTATGGTTTTTAAATGGCCCCCAGACTTATGTTGCACGAAGCGCAATTTCACATCATTCTGGGAACATTTGTGTGAAAACAAGGTCCAATTAGGCTGAAACGCTACAAGAAGGTAGAATCTATTGAGTTGTAAGTGATCTGAACGTTTCAAGTTGATCGCACATTCCTATAGGGGGTAAAACCATGTCCCAAAGGTCACCGGGCCTGGTGTCACTTTAAAGAAGTAGTCCAGTTACACCTTTGTGGGCTTATAACTTGGCTTCTGAATGTCCTAGAGAGGTTAGGTTTGTTTTAGTGTACTCCAATCAACAGCCCCTACAACCACAAAAAGGAATGGAGTCATTAGCACTTATGGTTTGTAAATGGCACCCAGAATTATGTTGCACGAAGCACAATTTCACATCATTCTGGGTTCATTTGTGTGAAAACAAGGTCCAATCAGGCTGAAACGTTACAGGAAGGTAGAATCTATTGAGTTGTAAGTGATCTGAACGTTTCATGATGATAGCACTTTCCTAAGGGGGTCAAACCATGTCCCAAAGGTCACCGGATCTGGTGTCAATTTAAAGAAGTAGTCCAGTTACACCTTTGTGGGCTTATAATTTGGCTTCTGAATGTCCTAGAGAGATCAGGTTTGTTTTAGTATACTCCAATCAACAGCCCCTACAACCACAAAAAGGAATGGAGTCATTAGCACTTATGGTGTTTAAATGGCACCCAGAATTTTGTTGCACGAAGCACAATTTCACATCATTCTGGGTTCATTTGTGTGAAAACAAGGTCCAATCAGGCTGAAACGCTACAAGAAGGTAGAATCTATTGAGTTGTAAGTGATCTGAACGTTTCATGATGATAGCACTTTCCTAAGGGGGTCAAACCATGTCCCAAAGGTCACCGGGCCTGGTGTCACTTTAAAGAAGTAGTCCAGTTACACCTTTGTGGGCTTATAACTTGGCTTCTGAATGTCCTAGAGAGATCAGGTTTGTTTAAATGTACTCCAATCAACAGCCCCTACAACCACAAACAGGAATGGAGTCATTAGCACTTATGGTTTGTAAATGGCACCCAGACTTATGTTGCACGAAGCACAATTTCACATCATTCTGGGAACATTTGTGTGAAAACAAGGTCCAATCAGGCTGAAATGCTACAAGAAGGTAGAATCTATTGAGTTGTAAGTGATCTGAACGTTTCAAGATGATCGCACATTCCTATAGGGGGTAAAACTATGTCCCAAAGGTCACCGGGCCTGGTGTCACTTTAAAGAAGTAGTCCAGTTACACCTTTGTGGGCTTATAACTTGGCTTCTGAATGTCCTAGAGAGGTTAGGTTTGTTTTAGTGTACTCCAATCAACAGCCCCTACAACCACAAAAAGGAATGGAGTCATTAGCACTTATGGTTTGTAAATGGCACCCAGAATTATGTTGCACGAAGCACAATTTCACATCATTCTGGGTTCATTTGTGTGAAAACAAGGTCCAATCAGGCTGAAACGTTACAGGAAGGTAGAATCTATTGAGTTGTAAGTGATCTGAACGTTTCATGATGATCGCTTATTCTTATAGGGGGTCAAACCATGTCCCAAAGGTCACCGGGCCTGGTGTCCCTTTAAAGAGGTAGTCCAGTTACACCTTTGAGGGCTTATAACCTGGCTTCTGAATATCCTAGAGAGATCAGGTTTGTTTTAGTGTACTCCAATCAACAGTTCCTACAACCTCAAAAAGGAATGGAGTCATTAGCACTTATGGTTTTTGAATGGCACCCAGAATTATGTTGCACGAAGCACAATTTCACATCATTCTGGGTTCATTTGTGTGAAAACAAGGTCCAATCAGGCTGAAACGTTACAGGAAGGTAAAATCTAATGAGTTGTAAGTGATCTGAACGTTTCAAGATGATCGCACAATCCTATAGGGGGTCAAACCATGTCCCAAAGGTCACCGGGCCTGGTGTCACTTTAAAGAAGTAGTCCAGTTACACCTTTGTGGGCTTATAACTTGGCTTCTGAATGTCCAAGGGCGATCAGGTTTGTTTTAGTATACTCCAATCAACAGCCCCTACAACCACAAAAAGGAATGGAGTCATTAGAACTTATGGTTTTTAAATGGCACCCAGAATTATGTTGCACGAAGCACAATTTCATATCATTCTGGGTTCATTTGTGTGAAAACAAGGTCCAATCAGGCTGAAACGTTACAGGAAGGTAAAATCTAATGAGTTGTAAGTGATCTGAACGTTTCAAGATGATCGCACAATCCTATAGGGGGTCAAACCATGTCCCAAAGGTCACCGGGCCTGGTGTCACTTTAAAGAAGCAGTCCAGTTACACCTTTGTGGGCTTATAACTTGGCTTCTGAATGTCCTAGAGAGGTTAGGTTTGTTTTAGTGTTCTCCAATCAACAGCCCCTACAACCACAAAAAGGAATGGAGTCATTAGCACTTATGGTTTGTAAATGGCACCCAGAATTATGTTGCACGAAGCACAATTTCACATCATTCTGGGTTCATTTGTGTGAAAACAAGGTCCAATCAGGCTGAAATGTTACAGGAAGGTAGAATCTATTGAGTTGTAAGTGATCTGAACGTTTCATGATGATAGCACTTTCCTAAGGGGGTCAAACCATGTCCCAAAGGTCACCGGGCCTGGTGTCACTTTAAAGAAGTAGTCCAGTTACATCTTTGAGGGCTTATAACTTGGCTTCTGAATATCCTAGAGAGATCAGGTTTGTTTTAGTGTACTCCAATCAACAGCCCCTACAACCACAAAAAGGAATGGAGTCATTAGCACTTATGGTTTTTAAATGGCACCCAGAATTATGTTGCACGAAGCACAATTTCACATCATTCTGGGTTCATATGTGTGAAAACAAGGTCCAATCAGGCTGAAACGTTACAGGAAACTACAATCTATTGAGTTGTAAGTGATCTGAACGTTTCAAGATGATCGCACATTCCTATAGGGGGTCAAACCATGTCCCAAACGTCACCAGATCTGGTGTCAATTTAAAGTAGTCCAGTTACACATTTGTGGGCTTATAACTTGGCTTCTGAATGTCCTAGAGAGATCAGGTTTGTTTTAGTATACTCCAATCAACAGCCCCTACAACCACAAAAAGGAATGGAGTCATTAGCACTTATGGTTTTTAAATGGCACCCAGAATTGTGCTGCACTAAGCACAATTTCACATCATTCTGGGTTCATTTGTGTGAAAACAAGGTCCAATCAGGCTGAAACGTTACAGGAAGGTAGAATCTATTGAGTTGTAAGTGATCTGAACGTTTCATGATGATAGCCCTTTCCTAAGGGGGTCAAACCATGTCCCAAAGGTCACCGGGCCTGGTGTCACTTTAAAGAAGCAGTCCAGTTACACCTTTGAGGGCTTATAACTTGGCTTCTGAATGTCCTAGAGAGGTTAGGTTTGTTTTAGTGTTCTCCAATCAACAACCCCTACAACCACAAAAAGGAATGGAGTCATTAGCACTTATGGTTTGTAAATGGCACCCAGAATTATGTTGCACAAAGCACAATTTCACATCATTCTGGGTTCATTTGTGTGAAAACAAGGTCCAATCAGGCTGAAAGAATCTATTGAGTTGTAAGTGATCTGAACGTTTCATGATGATAGCACTTTCCTAAGGGGGTCAACCCATGTCCCAAAGGTCACCGGGCCTGGTGTCACTTTAAAGAAGTAGTCCAGTTACACCTTTGTGGGCTTATAACTTGGCTTCTGAATGTCCTAGAGAGGTTAGGTTTGTTTTAGTGTACTCCAATCAACAGCCCCTACAACCACAAAAAGGAATGGAGTCATTAGCACTTAAGGTTTGTAAATGGCACCCAGAATTATGTTGCACGAAGCACAATTTCACATCATTCTGGGTCCATTTGTGTGAAAACAAGGTCCAATCAGGCTGAAACGCTACAAGAAGGTAGAATCTATTGAGTTGTAAGTGATCTGAACGTTTCAAGATGATCGCACATTCCTATAGGGGGTAAAACCATGTCCCAAAGGTCACCGGGCCTGGTGTCACTTTAAAGAAGTAGTCCAGTTACACCTTTGAGGGCTTATAACTTGGCTTCTGAATGTCCTAGAGAGATCAGGTTTGTTTTAGTGTACTCCAATCAACAGCCCCTACAACCTCAGAAAGGAATGGAGTCATTAGCACTTATGGTTTTTAAATGGCACCCAGAATTATGTTGCACGAAGCACAATTTCACATCATTCTGGGTTCATTTGTGTGAAAACAAGGTCCAATCAGGCTCAAATGTTACAGGAAGGTAGAATCTATTGAGTTGTAAGTGATCTGAACGTTTCATGATTATAGCACTTTCCTAAGGGGGTCAAACCATGTCCCAAAGGTCACCGGATCTGGTGTCAATTTAAAGAAGTAGTCCAGTTACACCTTTCTGGGCTTATAACTTGGCTTCTGAATGTCCTAGAGAGATCAGGTTTGATTTAGTATACTCCAATCAACAGCCCCTACAACCACAAAAAGGAATGGAGTCATTAGCACTTATTGTGTTTAAATGGCACACAGAATTATGTTGCACGAAGCACAATTTCACATCATTCTGGGTTCATTTGTGTGAAAACAAGGTCCAATCAGGCTGAAACGCTACAAGAAGGTAGAATCTATTGAGTTGTAAGTGATCTGAACGTTTCATGATGATAGCACTTTCCTAAGGGGGTCAAACCATGTCCCAAAGGTCACCGGGCCTGGTGTCACTTTAAAGAAGTAGTCCAGTTACACCTTTGTGGGCTTATAACTTGGCTTCTGAATGTCCTAGAGAGATCAGGTTTGTTTAAATGTACTCCAATCAACATCCCCTACAACCACATAAAGGAATGGAGTCATTAGCACTTATGGTTTGTAAATGGCACCCAGACTTATGTTGCACAAAGCACAATTTCACATCATTCTGGGAACATTTGTGTGAAAACAAGGTCCAATCAGGCTGAAACGCTACAAGAAGGTAGAATCTATTGAGTTGTAAGTGATCTGAACGTTTCAAGATGATCGCACATTCCTATAGGGGGTAAAACCATGTCCCAAAGGTCACCGGGCCTGGTGTCACTTTAAAGAAGTAGTCCAGTTACACCTTTGTGGTCTTATAACTTGGCTTCTGAATGTCCTAGAGAGGTTAGGTTTGTTTTAGTGTACTCCAATCAACAGCCCCTACAACCACAAAAAGGAATGGAGTCATTAGCACTTATGGTTTGTAAATGGCATCCAGAATTATGTTGCACGAAGCACAGTTTCACATCATTCTGGGTTCATTTGTGTGAAAACAAGGTCCAATCAGGCTGAAACGTTACAGGAAGGTAGAATCTATTGAGTTGTAAGTGATTTGAACGTTTCATGATGATAGCACTTTCCTAAGGGGGTCAAACCATGTCCCAGAGGTCACCGGATCTGGTGTCAATTTAAAGAAGTAGTCCAGTTACACATTTGTGGGCTTATAACTTGGCTTCTGAATGTCCTAGAGAGATCAGGTTTGTTTTAATATACTCCAACCAACAGCCCCTACAACCACAAAAAGGAATGGAGTCATTAGCACTTATGGTTTGTAAATGGCACCCAGAATTATGTTGCACGAAGCACAATTTCACATCATTCTGGGTTCATTTGTGTGAAAACAAGGTCCAATCATGCTGAAACGTTACAAGAAGGTAGAATCTATTGAGTTGTAAGTGATCTGAACTTTTCATGATGCTCGCACATTCCTATAGGGGGTCAAACCATGTCCCAAAGGTCACCGGGCCTGGTGTCACTTTAAAGAAGTAGTCCATTTACACCTTTGAGGGCTTATAACTTGGCTTCTGAATGTCCTAGAGAGATCAGGTTTGTTTTAGTGTACTCCAATCAACAGCCCCTACAACCCCAAAAAGGAATGGAGTCATTAGCACTTATGGTGTTTAAATGGCACCCAGAATTATGTTGCACGAAGCACAATTTCACATCATTCTGGGTTCATTTGTGTGAAAACAAGGTCCAATCAGGCTGAAATGTTACAGGAAGGTAGAATCTATTGAGTTGTAAGTGATCTGAACGTTTCATGATGATAGCACTTTCCTAAGGGGGTCAAACCATGTCCCAAAGGTCACCGGGCCTGGTGTCACTTTAAAGAAGTAGTCCAGTTACATCTTTGAGGGCTTATAACTTGGCTTCTGAATATCCTAGAGACATCAGGTTTGTTTTAGTGTACTCCAATCAACAGCCCCTACAACCACAAAAAGGAATGGAGTCATTAGCACTTATGGTTTTTAAATGGCACCCAGAATTATGTTGCACGAAGCACAATTTCACATCATTCTGGGTTCATTTGTGTGAAAACAAGGTCCAATCAGGCTGAAACGTTACAGGAAACTACAATCTATTGAGTTGTAAGTGATCTGAACGTTTCAAGATGATCGCACATTCCTATAGGGGGTCAAACCATGTCCCAAAGGTCACCGGGCCTGGTGTCACTTTAAAGAAGCAGTCCAGTTACACCTTTGTGGGCTTATAACTTGGCTTCTGAATGTCCTAGAGAGGTTAGGTTTGTTTTAGTGTTCTCCAATCAACAGCCCCTACAACCACAAAAAGGAATGGAGTCATTAGCACTTAGGGTTTGTAAATGGCACCCAGAATTATGTTGCACGAAGCACATTTTCACATCATTCTGGGTTCATTTGTGTGAAAACAAGGTCCAATCAGGCTGAAACGTTACAGGAAGGTAGAATCTATTGAGTTGTAAGTGATCTGAACGTTTCATGATGATAGCACTTTCCTAAGGGGGTCAAACAATGTCCCAAAGGTCACCAGATCTGGTGTCAATTTAAAGTAGTCCAGTTACACATTTGAGGGCTTATAACTTGGCTTCTGAATATCCTAGAGAGATCAGTTTTGTTTTAGTGTACTCCAATCAACAGTTCCTACAACCTCAAAAAGGAATTGAGTCATTAGCACTTATGGTTTTTAAATGGCACCCAGAATTATGTTGCACGAAGCACAATTTCACATAATTCTGGGTTCATTTGAGTGAAAACAAGGTCCAATCAGGCTGAAATGTTACAGGAAGGTAGAATCTATTGAGTTGTAAGTGATCTGAACGTTTCATGATGATAGCACTTTCCTAAGGGGGTCAAACCATGTCCCAAAGGTCACCGGATCTGGTGTCAATTTAAAGAAGTAGTCCAGTTACACCTTTGTGGGCTTATAACTTGGCTTCTGAATGTCCAAGAGAGATCAGGTTTGTTTTAGTATACTCCAATCAACAGCCCCTACAACCACAAAAAGGAATGGAGTCATTAGCACTTATGGTTTTTAAATGGCACCCAGAATTATGTTGCACGAAGCACAATTTCACATCATTCTGGGTTCATTTGTGTGAAAACAAGGTCCAATCAGGCTGAAACGTTACAGGAAGGTAAAATCTAATGAGTTGTAAGTGATCTGAACGTTTCAAGATGATCACACATTCCTATAGGGGGTCAAACCATGTCCCAAAGGTCACCGGGCCTTGTGTCACTTTAAAGAAGCAGTCCAGTTACACCTTTGTGGGCTTATAACTTGGCTTCTGAATGTCCTAGAGAGGTTAGGTTTGTTTTAGTGTTCTCCAATCAACAGCCCCTACAACCACAAAAAGGAATGGAGTCATTAGCACTTATGGTTTGTAAATGGCACCCAGAATTATGCTGCACTAAGCACAATTTCACATCATTCTGGGTTCATTTGTGTGAAAACAAGGTCCAATCAGGCTGAAACGTTACAAGAAGGTAGAATCTATTGAGTTGTAAGTGATCTGAACTTTTCATGATGCTCGCACATTCCTATAGGGGGTCAAACCATGTCCCAAAGGTCACCGGGCCTGGTGTCACTTTAAAGAAGTAGTCCATTTACACCTTTGAGGGCTTATAACTTGGCTTCTGAATGTCCTAGAGAGATCAGGTTTGTTTTAGTGTACTCCAATCAACAGCCCCTACAACCCCAAAAAGGAATGGAGTCATTAGCACTTATGGTGTTTAAATGGCACCCAGAATTATGTTGCACGAAGCACAATTTCACATCATTCTGGGTTCATTTGTGTGAAAACAAGGTCCAATCAGGCTGAAATGTTACAGGAAGGTAGAATCTATTGAGTTGTAAGTGATCTGAACGTTTCATGATGATAGCACTTTCCTAAGGGGGTCAAACCATGTCCCAAAGGTCACCGGGCCTGGTGTCACTTTAAAGAAGTAGTCCAGTTACATCTTTGAGGGCTTATAACTTGGCTTCTGAATATCCTAGAGACATCAGGTTTGTTTTAGTGTACTCCAATCAACAGCCCCTACAACCACAAAAAGGAATGGAGTCATTAGCACTTATGGTTTTTAAATGGCACCCAGAATTATGTTGCACGAAGCACAATTTCACATTTTCTGGGTTCATTTGTGTGAAAACAAGGTCCAATCAGGCTGAAACGTTACAGGAAACTACAATCTATTGAGTTGTAAGTGATCTGAACGTTTCAAGATGATCGCACATTCCTATAGGGGGTCAAACCATGTCCCAAAGGTCACCGGGCCTGGTGTCACTTTAAAGAAGCAGTCCAGTTACACCTTTGTGGGCTTATAACTTGGCTTCGGAATGTCCTAGAGAGGTTAGGCTTGTTTTAGTGTTCTCCAATCAACAGCCCCTACAACCACAAAAAGGAATGGAGTCATTAGCACTTAGGGTTTGTAAATGGCACCCAGAATTATGTTGCACGAAGCACATTTTCACATCATTCTGGGTTCATTTGTGTGAAAACAAGGTCCAATCAGGCTGAAACGTTACAGGAAGGTAGAATCTATTGAGTTGTAAGTGATCTGAACGTTTCATGATGATAGCACTTTCCTAAGGGGGTCAAACAATGTCCCAAAGGTCACCAGATCTGGTGTCAATTTAAAGTAGTCCAGTTACACATTTGTGGGCTTATAACTTGGCTTCTGAATGTCCTAGAGAGATCAGGTTTGTTTTAATGTACTCCAACCAACTGCCCCTACAACCACAAAAAGGAATGGAGTTATTAGCACTTATGGTTTGTAAATGGCACCCAGAATTATGTTGCACGAAGCACAATTTCACATCATTCTGGGTCCATTTGTGTGAAAACAAGGTCCATTCAGGCTGAAACAATACAAGAAGGTAGAATCTATTGAGTTGTAAGTGATCTGAACGTTTCATGATGATTGCACATTCCTATAGGGGGTCAAACCATGTCCCAAAGGTCACCGGGCCTGGTGTCACTTTAAAGAAGTAGTCCAGTTACACCTTTGTGGGCTTATAACTTGGCTTCTGAATGTCCTAGAGAGATCAGGTTTGTTTTAGTATACTCCAATCAACAGCCCCTACAACCACAAAAAGGAATGGAGTCATTAGCACTTATGGTTTTTAAATGGCACCCAGAATTATGCTGCACTAAGCACAATTTCACATCATTCTGGGTTCATTTGTGTGAAAACAAGGTCCAATCAGGCTGAAACGTTACAGGAAGGTAGAATCTATTGAGTTGTAAGTGATCTGAACGTTTCATGATGATAGCACTTTCCTAAGGGGGTCAAACCATATCCCAGAGGTCACCGGATCTGGTGTCAATTTAAAGAAGTAGTCCAGTTACACATTTGTGGGCTTATAACTTGGCTTCTGAATGTCCTAGAGAGATCAGGTTTGTTTAAGTGTACTCCAATCAACATCTCCTACAACCTCAAAAAGGAATGGAGTCATTAGCACTTATGGTTTTTAAATGGCACCCAGAATTATGCTGCACTAAGCACAATTTCACAACATTCTGGGTTCATTTGTGTGAAAACAAGGTCCAATCAGGCTGAAACGTTACAGGAAGGTAGAATCTATTGAGTTGTAAGTGATCTGAACGTTTCATGATGATAGCACTTTCCTAAGGGGGTCAAACCATGTCCCAAAGGTCACCGGATCTGGTGTCAATTTAAAGAAGTAGTCCAGTTACACATTTGTGGGCTTATAACTTGGCTTCTGAATGTCCTAGAGAGATCAGGTTTGTTTTAATGTACTCCAACCAACAGCCCCTACAACCACAAAAAGGAATGGAGTCATTAGCACTTATGGTTTGTAAATGGCACCCAGAATTATGTTGCACGAAGCACAATTTCACATCATTCTGGGTCCATTTGTGTGAAAACAAGGTCCAGTCAGGCTGAAACGTTACAAGAAGGTAGAATCTATTGAGTTGTAAGTGATCTGAACGTTTCATGATGATCGCACATTCCTTTAGGGGGTCAAACCATGTCCCAAAGGTCACCGGGCCTGGTGTTCCTTTAAAGAGGTAGTCCAGTTACACCTTTGAGGGCTTATAACTTGGCTTCTGAATGTCCTAGAGAGATCAGGTTTGTTTTAGTGTACTCCAATCAACAGTTCCTACAACCTCAAAAAGGAATGGAGTCATTAGCACTTATGGTTTTTAAATGGCACCCAGAATTATGTTGCACGAAGCACAATTTCACATAATTCTGGGTTCATTTGTGTGAAAACAAGGTCCAATCAGGCTGAAATGTTACAGGAAGGTAGAATCTATTGAGTTGTAAGTGATCTGAACGTTTCATGATGATAGCACTTTCCTAAGGGGGTCAAACCATGTCCCAAAGGTCACCGGATCTGGTGTCAATTTAAAGAAGTAGTCCAGTTACACCTTTGTGGGCTCATAACTTGGCTTCTGAATGTCCAAGAGAGATCAGGTTTGTTTTAGTATACTCCAATCAACAGCCCCTACAACCACAAAAAGGAATGGAGTCATTAGCACTTATGGTTTTAAAATGGCACCCAGAATTATTTTGCACGAAGCACAATTTCACATCATTCTGGGTTCATTTGTGTGAAAACAAGGTCCAATCAGGCTGAAACGTTACAGGAAGGTAAAATCTAATGAGTTGTAAGTGATCTGAACGTTTCAAGATGATCACACATTCCTATAGGGGGTCAAACCATGTCCCAAAGGTCACCGGGCCTGGTGTCACTTTAAAGAAGCGGTCCAGTTACACCTTTGTGGGCTTATAACTTGACTTCTGAATGTCCTAGAGAGGTTAGGTTTGTTTTAGTGTTCTCCAATCAACAGCCCCTACAACCACAAAAAGGAATGGAGTCATTAGCACTTATGGTTTTTAAATGGCACCCAGAATTATGTTGCACGAAGCACAATTTCACATCGTTCTGGGTTCATTTGTGTGAAAACAAGGTCCAATCAGGCTGAAACGTTACAGGAAGGTAGAATCTATTGAGTTGTAAGCGATCTGAACGTTTCATGATGATAGCACTTTCCTAAGGGGGTCAAACCATGTCCCAAAGGTCACCGGATCTGGTGTCAATTTAAAGAAGTAGTCCAGTTACACATTTGTGGGCTTATAACTTGGCTTCTGAATGTCCTAGAGAGATCAGGTTTGTTTTAATGTACTCCAACCAACAGCCCCTACAACCACAAAAAGGAATGGAGTCATTAGCACTTATGGTTTGTAAATGGCACCCAGAATTATGCTGCACTAAGCACAATTTCACATCATTCTGGGTTCATTTGTGTGAAAACAAGGTCCAATCATGCTGAAACGTTACAAGAAGGTAGAATCTATTGAGTTGTAAGTGATCTGAACTTTTCATGATGCTCGCACATTCCTATAGGGGGTCAAACCATGTCCCAAAGGTCACCGGGCCTGGTGTCACTTTAAAGAAGTAGTCCATTTACACCTTTGAGGGCTTATAACTTGGCTTCTGAATGTCCTAGAGAGATCAGGTTTGTTTTAGTGTACTCCAATCAACAGCCCCTACAACCCCAAAAAGGAATGGAGTCATTAGCACTTATGGTGTTTAAATGGCACCCAGAATTATGTTGCACGAAGCACAATTTCACATCATTCTGGGTTCATTTGTGTGAAAACAAGGTCCAATCAGGCTGAAATGTTACAGGAAGGTAGAATCTATTGAGTTGTAAGTGATCTGAACGTTTCATGATGATAGCACTTTCCTAAGGGGGTCAAACCATGTCCCAAAGGTCACCGGGCCTGGTGTCACTTTAAAGAAGTAGTCCAGTTACATCTTTGAGGGCTTATAACTTGGCTTCTGAATATCCTAGAGACATCAGGTTTGTTTTAGTGTACTCCAATCAACAGCCCCTACAACCACAAAAAGGAATGGAGTCATTAGCACTTATGGTTTTTAAATGGCACCCAGAATTATGTTGCACGAAGCACAATTTCACATCATTCTGGGTTCATTTGTGTGAAAACAAGGTCCAATCAGGCTGAAACGTTACAGGAAACTACAATCTATTGAGTTGTAAGTGATCTGAACGTTTCAAGATGATCGCACATTCCTATAGGGGGTCAAACCATGTCCCAAAGGTCACCGGGCCTGGTGTCACTTTAAAGAAGCAGTCCAGTTACACCTTTGTGGGCTTATAACTTGGCTTCTGAATGTCCTAGAGAGGTTAGGTTTGTTTTAGTGTTCTCCAATCAACAGCCCCTACAACCACAAAAAGGAATGGAGTCATTAGCACTTAGGGTTTGTAAATGGCACCCAGAATTATGTTGCACGAAGCACATTTTCACATCATTCTGGGTTCATTTGTGTGAAAACAAGGTCCAATCAGGCTGAAACGTTACAGGAAGGTAGAATCTATTGAGTTGTAAGTGATCTGAACGTTTCATGATGATAGCACTTTCCTAAGGGGGTCAAACAATGTCCCAAAGGTCACCAGATCTGGTGTCAATTTAAAGTAGTCCAGTTACACATTTGAGGGCTTATAACTTGGCTTCTGAATATCCTAGAGAGATCAGTTTTGTTTTAGTGTACTCCAATCAACAGTTCCTACAACCTCAAAAAGGAATTGAGTCATTAGCACTTATGGTTTTTAAATGGCACCCAGAATTATGTTGCACGAAGCACAATTTCACATTATTCTGGGTTCATTTGAGTGAAAACAAGGTCCAATCAGGCTGAAATGTTACAGGAAGGTAGAATCTATTGAGTTGTAAGTGATCTGAACGTTTCATGATGATAGCACTTTCCTAAGGGGGTCAAACCATGTCCCAAAGGTCACCGGATCTGGTGTCAATTTAAAGAAGTAGTCCAGTTACACCTTTGTGGGCTTATAACTTGGCTTCTGAATGTCCTAGAGAGATCAGGTTTGTTTTAGTATACTCCAATCAACAGCCCCTACAACCACAAAAAGGAATGGAGTCATTAGCACTTATGGTTTTTAAATGGCACCCAGAATTATGTTGCACGAAGCACAATTTCACATCATTCTGGGTTCATTTGTGTGAAAACAAGGTCCAATCAGGCTGAAACGTTACAGGAAGGTAAAATCTAATGAGTTGTAAGTGATCTGAACGTTTCAAAATGATCACACATTCCTATAGGGGGTCAAACCATGTCCCAAAGGTCACCGGGCCTTGTGTCACTTTAAAGAAGCAGTCCAGTTACACCTTTGTGGGCTTATAACTTGGCTTCTGAATGTCCTAGAGAGGTTAGGTTTGTTTTAGTGTTCTCCAATCAACAGCCCCTACAACCACAAAAAGGAATGGAGTCATTAGCACTTATGGTTTGTAAATGGCACCCAGAATTATGCTGCACTAAGCACAATTTCACATCATTCTGGGTTCATTTGTGTGAAAACAAGGTCCAATCAGGCTGAAACGTTACAAGAAGGTAGAATCTATTGAGTTGTAAGTGATCTGAACTTTTCATGATGCTCGCACATTCCTATAGGGGGTCAAACCATGTCCCAAAGGTCACCGGGCCTGGTGTCACTTTAAAGAAGTAGTCCATTTACACCTTTGAGGGCTTATAACTTGGCTTCTGAATGTCCTAGAGAGATCAGGTTTGTTTTAGTGTACTCCAATCAACAGCCCCTACAACCCCAAAAAGGAATGGAGTCATTAGCACTTATGGTGTTTAAATGGCACCCAGAATTATGTTGCACGAAGCACAATTTCACATCATTCTGGGTTCATTTGTGTGAAAACAAGGTCCAATCAGGCTGAAATGTTACAGGAAGGTAGAATCTATTGAGTTGTAAGTGATCTGAACGTTTCATGATGATAGCACTTTCCTAAGGGGGTCAAACCATGTCCCAAAGGTCACCGGGCCTGGTGTCACTTTAAAGAAGTAGTCCAGTTACATCTTTGAGGGCTTATAACTTGGCTTCTGAATATCCTAGAGACATAAGGTTTGTTTTAGTGTACTCCAATCAACAGCCCCTATAACCACAAAAAGGAATGGAGTCATTAGCACTTATGGTTTTTAAATGGCACCCAGAATTATGTTGCACGAAGCACAATTTCACATTTTCTGGGTTCATTTGTGTGAAAACAAGGTCCAATCAGGCTGAAACGTTACAGGAAACTACAATCTATTGAGTTGTAAGTGATCTGAACGTTTCAAGATGATCGCACATTCCTATAGGGGGTCAAACGATGTCCCAAAGGTCACCGGGCCTGGTGTCACTTTAAAGAAGCAGTCCAGTTACACCTTTGTGGGCTTATAACTTGGCTTCGGAATGTCCTAGAGAGGTTAGGCTTGTTTTAGTGTTCTCCAATCAACAGCCCCTACAACCACAAAAAGGAATGGAGTCATTAGCACTTAGGGTTTGTAAATGGCACCCAGAATTATGTTGCACGAAGCACATTTTCACATCATTCTGGGTTCATTTGTGTGAAAACAAGGTCCAATCAGGCTGAAACGTTACAGGAAGGTAGAATCTATTGAGTTGTAAGTGATCTGAACGTTTCATGATGATAGCACTTTCCTAAGGGGGTCAAACAATGTCCCAAAGGTCACCAGATCTGGTGTCAATTTAAAGTAGTCCAGTTACACATTTGTGGGCTTATAACTTGGCTTCTGAATGTCCTAGAGAGATCAGGTTTGTTTTAATGTACTCCAACCAACTGCCCCTACAACCACAAAAAGGAATGGAGTTATTAGCACTTATGGTTTGTAAATGGCACCCAGAATTATGTTGCACGAAGCACAATTTCACATCATTCTGGGTCCATTTGTGTGAAAACAAGGTCCATTCAGGCTGAAACAATACAAGAAGGTAGAATCTATTGAGTTGTAAGTGATCTGAACGTTTCATGATGATTGCACATTCCTATAGGGGGTCAAACCATGTCCCAAAGGTCACCGGGCCTGGTGTCACTTTAAAGAAGTAGTCCAGTTACACCTTTGTGGGCTTATAACTTGGCTTCTGAATGTCCTAGAGAGATCAGGTTTGTTTTAGTATACTCCAATCAACAGCCCCTACAACCACAAAAAGGAATGGAGTCATTAGCACTTATGGTTTTTAAATGGCACCCAGAATTATGCTGCACTAAGCACAATTTCACATCATTCTGGGTTCATTTGTGTGAAAACAAGGTCCAATCAGGCTGAAACGTTACAGGAAGGTAGAATCTATTGAGTTGTAAGTGATCTGAACGTTTCATGATGATAGCACTTTCCTAAGGGGGTCAAACCATATCCCAGAGGTCACCGGATCTGGTGTCAATTTAAAGAAGTAGTCCAGTTACACATTTGTGGGCTTATAACTTGGCTTCTGAATGTCCTAGAGAGATCAGGTTTGTTTAAGTGTACTCCAATCAACATCTCCTACAACCTCAAAAAGGAATGGAGTCATTAGCACTTATGGTTTTTAAATGGCACCCAGAATTATGCTGCACTAAGCACAATTTCACAACATTCTGGGTTCATTTGTGTGAAAACAAGGTCCAATCAGGCTGAAACGTTACAGGAAGGTAGAATCTATTGAGTTGTAAGTGATCTGAACGTTTCATGATGATAGCACTTTCCTAAGGGGGTCAAACCATGTCCCAAAGGTCACCGGATCTGGTGTCAATTTAAAGAAGTAGTCCAGTTACACATTTGTGGGCTTATAACTTGGCTTCTGAATGTCCTAGAGAGATCAGGTTTGTTTTAATGTACTCCAACCAACAGCCCCTACAACCACAAAAAGGAATGGAGTCATTAGCACTTATGGTTTGTAAATGGCACCCAGAATTATGTTGCACGAAGCACAATTT
The DNA here is from genome assembly GCF_043380555.1 of Nothobranchius furzeri. NCBI lineage: Eukaryota > Metazoa > Chordata > Actinopteri > Cyprinodontiformes > Nothobranchiidae > Nothobranchius > Nothobranchius furzeri. The sequence goes on along the minus strand of NW_027223052.1, from coordinate 201,215 downwards.
CACATCATTCTGGGTCCATTTGTGTGAAAACAAGGTCCAGTCAGGCTGAAACGTTACAAGAAGGTAGAATCTATTGAGTTGTAAGTGATCTGAACGTTTCATGATGATCGCACATTCCTTTAGGGGGTCAAACCATGTCCCAAAGGTCACCGGGCCTGGTGTTCCTTTAAAGAGGTAGTCCAGTTACACCTTTGAGGGCTTATAACTTGGCTTCTGAATATCCTAGAGAGATCAGGTTTGTTTTAGTGTACTCCAATCAACAGTTCCTACAACCTCAAAAAGGAATGGAGTCATTAGCACTTATGGTTTTTAAATGGCACCCAGAATTATGTTGCACGAAGCACAATTTCACATAATTCTGGGTTCATTTGTGTGAAAACAAGGTCCAATCAGGCTGAAATGTTACAGGAAGGTAGAATCTATTGAGTTGTAAGTGATCTGAACGTTTCATGATGATAGCACTTTCCTAAGGGGGTCAAACCATGTCCCAAAGGTCACCGGATCTGGTGTCAATTTAAAGAAGTAGTCCAGTTACACCTTTGTGGGCTCATAACTTGGCTTCTGAATGTCCAAGAGAGATCAGGTTTGTTTTAGTATACTCCAATCAACAGCCCCTACAACCACAAAAAGGAATGGAGTCATTAGCACTTATGGTTTTAAAATGGCACCCAGAATTATTTTGCACGAAGCACAATTTCACATCATTCTGGGTTCATTTGTGTGAAAACAAGGTCCAATCAGGCTGAAACGTTACAGGAAGGTAAAATCTAATGAGTTGTAAGTGATCTGAACGTTTCAAGATGATCACACATTCCTATAGGGGGTCAAACCATGTCCCAAAGGTCACCGGGCCTGGTGTCACTTTAAAGAAGCAGTCCAGTTACACCTTTGTGGGCTTATAACTTGACTTCTGAATGTCCTAGAGAGGTTAGGTTTGTTTTAGTGTTCTCCAATCAACAGCCCCTACAACCACAAAAAGGAATGGAGTCATTAGCACTTATGGTTTGTAAATGGCACCCAGAATTATGTTGCACGAAGCACAATTTCACATCGTTCTGGGTTCATTTGTGTGAAAACAAGGTCCAATCAGGCTGAAACGTTACAGGAAGGTAGAATCTATTGAGTTGTAAGCGATCTGAACGTTTCATGATGATAGCACTTTCCTAAGGGGGTCAAACCATGTCCCAAAGGTCACCGGATCTGGTGTCAATTTAAAGAAGTAGTCCAGTTACACATTTGTGGGCTTATAACTTGGCTTCTGAATGTCCTAGAGAGATCAGGTTTGTTTTAATGTACTCCAACCAACAGCCCCTACAACCACAAAAAGGAATGGAGTCATTAGCACTTATGGTTTGTAAATGGCACCCAGAATTATGCTGCACTAAGCACAATTTCACATCATTCTGGGTTCATTTGTGTGAAAACAAGGTCCAATCAGGCTGAAACGTTACAAGAAGGTAGAATCTATTGAGTTGTAAGTGATCTGAACTTTTCATGATGCTCGCACATTCCTATAGGGGGTCAAACCATGTCCCAAAGGTCACCGGGCCTGGTGTCACTTTAAAGAAGTAGTCCATTTACACCTTTGAGGGCTTATAACTTGGCTTCTGAATGTCCTAGAGAGATCAGGTTTGTTTTAGTGTACTCCAATCAACAGCCCCTACAACCCCAAAAAGGAATGGAGTCATTAGCACTTATGGTGTTTAAATGGCACCCAGAATTATGTTGCACGAAGCACAATTTCACATCATTCTGGGTTCATTTGTGTGAAAACAAGGTCCAATCAGGCTGAAATGTTACAGGAAGGTAGAATCTATTGAGTTGTAAGTGATCTGAACGTTTCATGATGATAGCACTTTCCTAAGGGGGTCAAACCATGTCCCAAAGGTCACCGGGCCTGGTGTCACTTTAAAGAAGTAGTCCAGTTACATCTTTGAGGGCTTATAACTTGGCTTCTGAATATCCTAGAGACATCAGGTTTGTTTTAGTGTACTCCAATCAAAAGCCCCTACAACCACAAAAAGGAATGGAGTCATTAGCACTTATGGTTTTTAAATGGCACCCAGAATTATGTTGCACGAAGCACAATTTCACATCATTCTGGGTTCATTTGTGTGAAAACAAGGTCCAATCAGGCTGAAACGTTACAGGAAACTACAATCTATTGAGTTGTAAGTGATCTGAACGTTTCAAGATGATCGCACATTCCTATAGGGGGTCAAACCATGTCCCAAAGGTCACCGGGCCTGGTGTCACTTTAAAGAAGCAGTCCAGTTACACCTTTGTGGGCTTATAACTTGGCTTCGGAATGTCCTAGAGAGGTTAGGCTTGTTTTAGTGTTCTCCAATCAACAGCCCCTACAACCACAAAAAGGAATGGAGTCATTAGCACTTAGGGTTTCTAAATGGCACCCAGAATTATGTTGCACGAAGCACATTTTCACATCATTCTGGGTTCATTTGTGTGAAAACAAGGTCCAATCAGGCTGAAACGTTACAGGAAGGTAGAATCTATTGAGTTGTAAGTGTTCTGAACGTTTCATGATTATAGCACTTTCCTAAGGCGGTCAAACAATGTCCCAAAGGTCACCAGATCTGGTGTCAATTTAAAGTAGTCCAGTTACACATTTGTGGGCCTATAACTTGGCTTCTGAATGTCCTAGAGAGATCAGGTTTGTTTTAATGTACTCCAACCAACAGCCCCTACAACCACAAAAAGGAATGGAGTTATTAGCACTTATGGTTTGTAAATGGCACCCAGAATTATGTTGCACGAAGCACAATTTCACATCATTCTGGGTCCATTTGTGTGAAAACAAGGTCCAATCAGGCTGAAACAATACAAGAAGGTAGAATCTATTGAGTTGTAAGTGATCTGAACGTTTCATGATGATTGCACATTCCTATAGGGGGTCAAACCATGTCCCAAAGGTCACCGGGCCTGGTGTCACTTTAAAGAAGTAGTCCAGTTACACCTTTGTGGGCTTATAACTTGGCTTCTGAATGTCCTAGAGAGATCAGGTTTGTTTTAGTATACTCCAATCAACAGCCCCTACAACCACAAAAAGGAATGGAGTCATTAGCACTTATGGTTTTTAAATGGCACCCAGAATTATGCTGCACTAAGCACAATTTCACATCATTCTGGGTTCATTTCTGTGAAAACAAGGTCCAATCAGGCTGAAACGCTACAAGAAGGTAGAATCTATTGAGTTGTAAGTGATCTGAACGTTTCAAGATGATCGCACATTCCTATAGGGGGTAAAACCATGTCCCAAAGGTCACCGGGCCTGGTGTCACTTTAAAGAAGCAGTCCAGTTACACCTTTGTGGGCTTATAACTTGGCTTCTGAATGTCCTAGAGAGGTTAGGTTTGTTTTAGTGTTCTCCAATCAACAGCCCCTACAACCACAAAAAGGAATGGAGTCATTAGCACTTATGGTTTGTAAATGGCACCCAGAATTATGTTGCACGAAGCACAAATTCACATCATTCTGGGTTCATTTGTGTGAAAACAAGGTCCAATCAGGCTGAAATGCTACAAGAAGGTAGAATCTATTGAGTTGTAAGTGATCTGAACGTTTCAAGATGATCGCACATTCCTATAGGGGGTAAAACCATGTCCCAAAGGTCACCGGGCCTGGTGTCACTTTAAAGAAGTAGTCCAGTTACACCTTTGAGGGCTTATACCTTGGCTTCTGAATGTCCTAGAGAGATCAGGTTTGTTTTAGTGTACTCCAATCAACAGCCCCTACAACCTCAAAAAGGAATGGAGTCATTAGCACTTATGGTTTTTAAATGGCACCCAGAATTATGTTGCACGAAGCACAATTTCACATCATTCTGGGTTCATTTGTGTGAAAACAAGGTCCAATCAGGCTGAAATGTTACAGGAAGGTAGAATCTATTGAGTTGTAAGTGATCTGAACGTTTCATGATTATAGCACTTTCCTAAGGGGGTAAAACCATGTCCCAAAGGTCACCGGATCTGGTGTCAATTTAAAGAAGTAGTCCAGTTACACCTTTGTGGGCTTATAACTTGGCTTCTGAATGTCCTAGAGAGATCAGGTTTGTTTTAGTATACTCCAATCAACAGCCCCTACAACCACAAAAAGGAATGGAGTCATTAGCACTTATGGTGTTTAAATGGCACCCAGAATTATGTTGCACGAAGCACAATTTCACATTATTCTGGGTTCATTTGAGTGAAAACAAGGTCCAATCAGGCTGAAATGTTACAGGAAGGTAGAATCTATTGAGTTGTAAGTGATCTGAACGTTTCATGATGATAGCACTTTCCTAAGGGGGTCAAACCATGTCCCAAAGGTCACCGGATCTGGTGTCAATTTAAAGAAGTAGTCCAGTTACACCTTTGTGGGCTTATAACTTGGCTTCTGAATGTCCTAGAGAGATCAGGTTTGTTTTAGTATACTCCAATCAACAGCCCCTACAACCACAAAAAGGAATGGAGTCATTAGCACTTATGGTGTTTAAATGGCACCCAGAATTATGTTGCACGAAGCACAATTTCACATCATTCTGGGTTCATTTGTGTGAAAACAAGGTCCAATCAGGCTGAAACGTTACAGGAAGGTAGAATCTATTGAGTTGTAAGTGATCTGAACGTTTCATGATGATAGTACTTTCCTAAGGGGGTCAAACCATGTCCCAAAGGTCACCGGGCCTGGTGTCACTTTAAAGAAGTAGTCCAGTTACACCTTTGTGGGCTTATAACTTGGCTTCTGAATGTCCTAGAGAGGTTAGGTTTGTTTTAGTGTACTCCAATCAACAGCCCCTACAACCACAAAAAGGAATGGAGTCATTAGCACTTAAGGTTTGTAAATGGCACCCAGAATTATGTTGCACGAAGCACAATTTCACATCATTCTGGGTCCATTTGTGTGAAAACAAGGTCCAATCAGGCTGAAACGCTACAAGAAGGTAGAATCTATTGAGTTGTAAGTGATCTGAACGTTTCAAGATGATCGCACATTCCTATAGGGGGTAAAACCATGTCCCAAAGGTCACCGGGCCTGGTGTCACTTATAAAGAAGTAGTCCAGTTACACCTTTGAGGGCTTTTAACTTGGCTTCTGAATGTCCTAGAGAGATCAGGTTTGTTTTAGTGTACTCCAATCAACAGCCCCTACAACCTCAAAAAGGAATGGAGTCATTAGCACTTATGGTTTTTAAATGGCACCCAGAATTATGTTGCACAAAGCACAATTTCACATCATTCTGGGTTCATTTGTGTGAAAACAAGGTCCAATCAGGCTGAAACATTACAGGAAGGTAGAATCTATTGAGTTGTAAGTGATCTGAACGTTTCATGATGATAGCACTTTCCTAAGGGGGTCAAACCATGTCCCAAAGGTCACCGGATCTGGTGTCAATTTAAAGAAGTAGTCCAGTTACACCTTTGTGGGCTTATAACTTGGCTTCTGAATGTCCTAGAGAGATCAGGTTTGTTTTAATGTACTCCAACCAACAGCCCCTACAACCACAAAAAGGAATGGAGTCATTAGCACTTATGGTTTGTAAATGGCACCCAGAATTATGTTGCACGAAGCACAATTTCACATCATTCTGGGTCCATTTGTGTGAAAACAAGGTCCAAACAGGCTGAAACGTTACAAGAAGGTAGAATCTATTGAGTTGTAAGTGATCTGAACGTTTCATGATGATCGCACATTCCTATAGGGGGTCAAACAATGTCCCAAAGGTCACCGGGCCTGGTGTCCCTTTAAAGAGGTAGTCCAGTTACACCTTTGTGGGCTTATAACTTGGCTTCTGAATGTCCAAGAGAGATCAGGTTTGTTTTAGTATACTCCAATCAACAGCCCCTACAACCACAAAAAGGAATGGAGTCATTAGCACTTATGGTTTTTAAATGGCACCCAGAATTATGTTGCACGAAGCACAATTTCACATCATTCTGGGTTCATTTGTGTGAAAACAAGGTCCAATCAGGCTGAAACGTTACAGGAAGGTAAAATCTAATGAGTTGTAAGTGATCTGAACGTTTCAAGATGATCACACATTCCTATAGGGGGTCAAACCATGTCCCAAAGGTCACCGGGCCTTGTGTCACTTTAAAGAAGCAGTCCAGTTACACCTTTGTGGGCTTATAACTTGGCTTCTGAATGTCCTAGAGAGGTTAGGTTTGTTTTAGTGTTCTCCAATCAACAGCCCCTACAACCACAAAAAGGAATGGAGTCATTAGCACTTATGGTTTGTAAATGACACCCAGAATTATGTTGCACGAAGCACAATTTCACATCATTCTGGGTTCATTTGTGTGAAAACAAGGTCCAATCAGGCTGAAACGTTACAGGAAGGTAGAATCTATTGAGTTGTAAGTGATCTGAACGTTTCATGATGATAGCACTTTCCTAAGGGGGTCAAACCATGTCCCAAAGGTCACCGGATCTGGTGTCAATTTAAAGAAGTAGTCCAGTTACACATTTGTGGGCTTATAACTTGGCTTCTGAATGTCCTAGAGAGATCAGGTTTGTTTTAATGTACTCCAACCAACAGCCCCTACAACCACAAAAAGGAATGGAGTCATTAGCACTTATGGTTTGTAAATGGCACCCAGAATTATGCTGCACTAAGCACAATTTCACATCATTCTGGGTTCATTTGTGTGAAAACAAGGTCCAATCAGGCTGAAACGTTACAAGAAGGTAGAATCTATTGAGTTGTAAGTGATCTGAACTTTTCATGATGATCGCACATTCCTATAGGGGGTCAAACCATGTCCCAAAGGTCACCGGGCCTGGTGTCACTTTAAAGAAGTAGTCCATTTACACCTTTGAGGGCTTATAACTTGGCTTCTGAATGTCCTAGAGAGATCAGGTTTGTTTTAGTGTACTCCAATCAACAGCCCCTACAACCCGAAAAAGGAATGGAGTCATTAGCACTTATGGTTTTTAAATGGCACCCAGAATTATGTTGCACGAAGCACAATTTCACATCATTCTGGGTTCATTTGTGTGAAAACAAGGTCCAATCAGGCTGAAACGTTACAGGAAACTACAATCTATTGAGTTGTAAGTGATCTGAACGTTTCAAGATGATCGCACATTCCTATAGGGGGTCAAACCATGTCCCAAAGGTCACCGGGCCTGGTGTCACTTTAAAGAAGCAGTCCAGTTACACTTTGGGGGCTTATAACTTGGCTTTGGAATGTACTAGAGAGGTTAGGCTTGTTTTAGTGTTCTCCAATCAACAGCCCCTACAACCACAAAAAGGAATGAAGTCATTAGCACTTATGGCTTGTAAATGGCACCCAGAATTATGTTGCACGAAGCACAATTTCACATCATTCTGGGTTCATTTGTGTGAAAACAAGGTCCAATCAGGCTGAAACGTTACAGGAAGGTAGAATCTATTGAGTTGTAAGTGATCTGAACGTTTCATGATGATAGCACTTTCCTAAGGGGGTCAAACAATGTCCCAAAGGTCACCAGATCTGGTGTCAATTTAAAGTAGTCCAGTTACACATTTGTGGGCTTATAACTTGGCTTCTGAATGTCCTAGAGAGATCAGGTTTGTTTTAATGTACTCCAACCAACAGCCCCTACAACCACAAAAAGGAATGGAGTGATTAGCACTTATGGTTTGTAAATGGCACCCAGAATTATGTTGCACGAAGCACAATTTCACATCATTCTGGGTCCATTTGTGTGAAAACAAGGTCCATTCAGGCTGAAACATTACAAGAAGGTAGAATCTATTGAGTTGTAAGTGATCTGAACGTTTCATGATGATCGCACATTCCTATAGGGGGTCAAACCATGTCCCAAAGGTCACCGGGCCTGGTGTCACTTTAAAGAAGTAGTCCAGTTACACCTTTGTGGGCTTATAACTTGGCTTCTGAATGTCCTAGAGAGATCAGGTTGGTTTTAGTATACTCCAATCAACAGCCCCTACAACCACAAAAAGGAATGGAGTCATTAGCACTTATGGTTTTTAAATGGCACCCAGAATTATGCTGCACTAAGCACAATTTCACATCATTCTGGGTTCATTTGTGTGAAAACAAGGTCCAATCAGGCTGAAACGTTACAGGAAGGTAGAATCTATTGAGTTGTAAGTGATCTGAACGTTTCATGATGATAGCACTTTCCTAAGGGGGTCAAACCATGTCCCAAAGGTCACCGGGCCTGGTGTCACTTTAAAGAAGCAGTCCAGTTACACCTTTGTGGGCTTATAACTTGGCTTTGGAATGTCCTAGAGAGGTTAGGCTTGTTTTAGTGTTCTCCAATCAACAGCCCCTACAACCACAAAAAGGAATGAAGTCATTAGCACTTATGGTTTGTAAATGGCACCCAGAATTATGTTGCACGAAGCACAATTTCACATCATTCTGGGTTCATTTGTGTGAAAACAAGGTCCAATCAGGCTGAAACGTTACAGGAAGGTAGAATCTATTGAGTTGTAAGTGATCTGAACGTTTCATGATTATAGCTCTTTCCTAAGGGGGTCAAACCGTGTCCCAAAGGTCACCGGATCTGGTGTCAATTTAAAGAAGTAGTCCAGTTACACATTTGTGGGCTTATAACTTGGCTTCTGAATGTCCTAGAGAGATCAGGTTTGTTTTAATGTACTCCAACCAACAGCCCCTACAACCACAAAAAGGAATGGAGTGATTAGCACTTATGGTTTGTAAATGGCACCCAGAATTATGTTGCACGAAGCACAATTTCACATCATTCTGGGTCCATTTGTGTGAAAACAAGGTCCATTCAGGCTGAAACATTACAAGAAGGTAGAATCTATTGAGTTGTAAGTGATCTGAACGTTTCATGATGATAGCACATTCCTATAGGGGGTCAAACCATGTCCCAAAGGTCACCGGGCCTGGTGTCACTTTAAAGAAGTAGTCCAGTTACACCTTTGTGGGCTTATAACTTGGCTTCTGAATGTCCTAGAGAGATCAGGTTGGTTTTAGTATACTCCAATCAACAGCCCCTACAACCACAAAAAGGAATGGAGTCATTAGCACTTATGGTTTTTAAATGGCACCCAGAATTATGCTGCACTAAGCACAATTTCACATCATTCTGGGTTCATTTGTGTGAAAACAAGGTCCAATCAGGCTGAAACGTTACAGGAAGGTAGAATCTATTGAGTTGTAAGTGATCTGAACGTTTCAGGATGATAGCACTTTCCTAAGGGGGTCAAACCATGTCCCAAAGGTCACCGGGCCTGGTGTCACTTTAAAGAAGCAGTCCAGTTACACCTTTGTGGGCTTATAACTTGGCTTCTGAATGTCCTAGAGAGGTTAGGTTTGTTTTAGTGTTCTCCAATCAACAGCCCCTACAACCACAAAAAGGAATGGAGTCATTAGCACTTATGGTTTGTAAATGGCACCCAGAATTATGTTGCACGAAGCACAATTTCACATCATTCTGGGTTCATTTGTGTGAAAACAAGGTCCAATCAGGCTGAAAGAATCTATTGAGTTGTAAGTGATCTGAACGTTTCATGATGATAGCACTTTCCTAAGGGGGTCAAACCATGTCCCAAAGGTCACCGGGCCTGGTGTCACTTTAAAGAAGCAGTCCAGTTACACCTTTGTGGGCTTATAACTTGGCTTTGGAATGTCCTAGAGAGGTTAGGCTTGTTTTAGTGTTCTCCAATCAACAGCCCCTACAACCACAAAAAGGAATGAAGTCATTAGCACTCATGGTTTGTAAATGGCACCCAGAATTATGTTGCACGAAGCACAATTTCACATCATTCTGGGTTCATTTGTGTGAAAACAAGGTCCAATCAGGCTGAAACGTTACAGGAAGGTAGAATCTATTGAGTTGTAAGTGATCTGAACGTTTCATGATTATAGCTCTTTCCTAAGGGGGTCAAACCATGTCCCAAAGGTCACCGGATCTGGTGTCAATTTAAAGAAGTAGTCCAGTTACACATTTGTGGGCTTATAACTTGGCTTCTGAATGTCCTAGAGAGATCAGGTTTGTTTTAATGTACTCCAACCAACAGCCCCTACAACCACAAAAAGGAATGGAGTCATTAGCACTTATGGTTTGTAAATGGCACCCAGAATTATGCTGCACTAAGCACAATTTCACATCATTCTGGGTTCATTTGTGTGAAAACAAGGTCCAATCAGGCTGAAACGTTACAAGAAGGTAGAATCTATTGAGTTGTAAGTGATCTGAACTTTTCATGATGATCGCACATTCCTATAGGGGGTCAAACCATGTCCCAAAGGTCACCGGGCCTGGTGTCACTTTAAAGAAGTAGTCCATTTACACCTTTGAGGGCTTATAACTTGGCTTCTGAATGTCCTAGAGAGATCAGGTTTGTTTTAGTGTACTCCAATCAACAGCCCCTACAACCCGAAAAAGGAATGGAGTCATTAGCACTTATGGTTTTTAAATGGCACCCAGAATTATGTTGCACGAAGCACAATTTCACATCATTCTGGGTTCATTTGTGTGAAAACAAGGTCCAATCAGGCTGAAATGTTACAGGAAGGTAGAATCTATTGAGTTGTAAGTGATCTGAACGTTTCATGATGATAGCACTTACCTAAGGGGGTCAAACCATGTCCCAAAGGTCACCGGGCCTGGTGTCACTTTAAAGAAGTAGTCCATTTACACCTTTGAGGGCTTTTAACTTGGCTTCTGAATGTCCTAGAGAGATCAGGTTTGTTTTAGTGTACTCCAATCAATAGCCCCTACAACCACAAAAAGGAATGGAGTCATTAGCACTTATGGTTTTTAAATGGCACCCAGAATTATGTTGCACGAAGCACAATTTCACATCATTCTGGGTTCATTTGTGTGAAAACAAGGTCCAATCAGGCTGAAACGTTACAGGAAACTACAATCTATTGAGTTGTAAGTGATCTGAACGTTTCAAGATGATCGCACATTCCTATAGGGGGTCAAACCATGTCCCAAAGGTCACCGGGCCTGGTGTCACTTTAAAGAAGCAGTCCAGTTACACTTTGGGGGCTTATAACTTGGCTTTGGAATGTACTAGAGAGGTTAGGCTTGTTTTAGTGTTCTCCAATCAACAGCCCCTACAACCACAAAAAGGAATGAAGTCATTAGCACTTATGGTTTGTAAATGGCACCCAGAATTATGTTGCACGAAGCACAATTTCACATCATTCTGGGTTCATTTGTGTGAAAACAAGGTCCAATCAGGCTGAAACGTTACAGGAAGGTAGAATCTATTGAGTTGTAAGTGATCTGAACATTTCATGATGATAGCACTTTCCTAAGGGGGTCAAACAATGTCCCAAAGGTCACCAGATCTGGTGTCAATTTAAAGTAGTCCAGTTACACATTTGTGGGCTTATAACTTGGCTTCTGAATGTCCTAGAGAGATCAGGTTTGTTTTAATGTACTCCAACCAACAGCCCCTACAACCACAAAAAGGAATGGAGTCATTAGCACTTATGGTTTGTAAATGGCACCCAGAATTATGTTGCACGAAGCACAATTTCACATCATTCTGGGTCCATTTGTGTGAAAACAAGGTCCATTCAGGCTGAAACATTACAAGAAGGTAGAATCTATTGAGTTGTAAGTGATCTGAATGTTTCATGATGATCGCACATTCCTATAGGGGGTCAAACCATGTCCCAAAGGTCACCGGGCCTGGTGTCACTTTAAAGAAGTAGTCCAGTTACACCTTTGTGGGCTTATAACTTGGCTTCTGAATGTCCTAGAGAGATCAGGTTGGTTTTAGTATACTCCAATCAACAGCCCCTACAACCACAAAAAGGAATGGAGTCATTAGCACTTATGGTTTTTAAATGGCACCCAGAATTATGTTGCACGAAGCACAATTTCACATCATTCTGGGTTCATTTGTGTGAAAACAAGGTCCAATCAGGCTGAAATGTTACAGGAAGGTAGAATCTATTGAGTTGTAAGTGATCTGAACGTTTCATGATTATAGCACTTTCCTAAGGGGGTCAAACCATGTCCCAAAGGTCACCGGGCCTGGTGTCACTTTAAAGAAGTAGTCCAGTTACACCTTTGAGGGCTTTTAACTTGGCTTCTGAATGTCCTAGAGAGATCAGGTTTGTTTTAGTGTACTCCAATCAATAGCCCCTACAACCACAAAAAGGAATGGAGTCATTAGCACTTATGGTTTGTAAATGGCACCCAGAATTATGTTGCACGAAGCACAATTTCACATCATTCTGGGTTCATTTGTGTGAAAACAAGGTCCAATCAGGCTGAAACGTTACAGGAAGGTAGAATCTATTGAGTTGTAAGTGATCTGAACGTTTCATGATGATAGCACTTTCCTAAGGGGGTCAAACAATGTCCCAAAGGTCACCAGATCTGGTGTCAATTTAAAGTAGTCCAGTTACACATTTGTGGGCTTATAACTTGGCTTCTGAATGTCCTAGAGAGATCAGGTTTGTTTTAATGTACTCCAACCAACAGCCCCTACAACCACAAAAAGGAATGGAGTGATTAGCACTTATGGTTTGTAAATGGCACCCAGAATTATGTTGCACGAAGCACAATTTCACATCATTCTGGGTCCATTTGTGTGAAAACAAGGTCCATTCAGGCTGAAACATTACAAGAAGGTAGAATCTATTGAGTTGTAAGTGATCTGAACGTTTCATGATGATCGCACATTCCTATAGGGGGTCAAACCATGTCCCAAAGGTCACCGGGCCTGGTGTCACTTTAAAGAAGTAGTCCAGTTACACCTTTGTGGGCTTATAACTTGGCTTCTGAATGTCCTAGAGAGATCAGGTTGGTTTTAGTATACTCCAATCAACAGCCCCTACAACCACAAAAAGGAATGGAGTCATTAGCACTTATGGTTTTTAAATGGCACCCAGAATTATGTTGCACGAAGCACAATTTCACATCATTCTGGGTTCATTTGTGTGAAAACAAGGTCCAATCAGGCTGAAATGTTACAGGAAGGTAGAATCTATTGAGTTGTAAGTGATCTGAACGTTTCATGATTATAGCACTTTCCTAAGGGGGTCAAACCATGTCCCAAAGGTCACCGGGCCTGGTGTCACTTTAAAGAAGTAGTCCAGTTACACCTTTGAGGGCTTTTAACTTGGCTTCTGAATGTCCTAGAGAGATCAGGTTTGTTTTAGTGTACTCCAATCAATAGCCCCTACAACCACAAAAAGGAATGGAGTCATTAGCACTTATGGTTTTTAAATGGCACCCAGAATTATGTTGCACGAAGCACAATTTCACATCATTCTGGGTTCATTTGTGTGAAAACAAGGTCCAATCAGGCTGAAACGTTACAGGAAACTACAATCTATTGAGTTGTAAGTGATCTGAACGTTTCAAGATTATCGCACATTCCTATAGGGGGTCAAACCATGTCCCAAAGGTCACCGGGCCTGGTGTCACTTTAAAGAAGCAGTCCAGTTACACTTTGGGGGCTTATAACTTGGCTTTGGAATGTACTAGAGAGGTTAGGCTTGTTTTAGTGTTCTCCAATCAACAGCCCCTACAACCACAAAAAGGAATGAAGTCATTAGCACTTATGGTTTGTAAATGGCACCCAGAATTATGTTGCACGAAGCACAATTTCACATCATTCTGGGTTCATTTGTGTGAAAACAAGGTCCAATCAGGCTGAAACGTTACAGGAAGGTAGAATCTATTGAGTTGTAAGTGATCTGAACGTTTCATGATGATAGCACTTTCCTAAGGGGGTCAAACAATGTCCCAAAGGTCACCAGATCTGGTGTCAATTTAAAGTAGTCCAGTTACACATTTGTGGGATTATAACTTGGCTTCTGAATGTCCTAGAGAGATCAGGTTTGTTTTAATGTACTCCAACCAACAGCCCCTACAACCACAAAAAGGAATGGAGTGATTAGCACTTATGGTTTGTAAATGGCACCCAGAATTATGTTGCACGAAGCACAATTTCACATCATTCTGGGTCCATTTGTGTGAAAACAAGGTCCATTCAGGCTGAAACATTACAAGAAGGTAGAATCTATTGAGTTGTAAGTGATCTGAACGTTTCATGATGATCGCACATTCCTATAGGGGGTCAAACCATGTCCCAAAGGTCACCGGGCCTGGTGTCACTTTAAAGAAGTAGCCCAGTTACACCTTTGTGGGCTTATAACTTGGCTTCTGAATGTCCTAGAGAGATCAGGTTGGTTTTAGTATACTCCAATCAACAGCCCCTACAACCACAAAAAGGAATGGAGTCATTAGCACTTATGGTTTTTAAATGGCACCCAGAATTATGCTGCACTAAGCACAATTTCACATCATTCTGGGTTCATTTGTGTGAAAACAAGGTCCAATCAGGCTGAAACGTTACAGGAAACTACAATCTATTGAGTTGTAAGTGATCTGAACGTTTCAGGATGATAGCACTTTCCTAAGGGGGTCAAACCATGTCCCAAAGGTCACCGGGCCTGGTGTCACTTTAAAGAAGCAGTCCAGTTACACCTTTGTGGGCTTATAACTTGGCTTCTGAATGTCCTAGAGAGGTTAGGTTTGATTAAGTATTCTCCAATCAACAGCCCCTACAACCACAAAAAGGAATGGAGTCATTAGCACTTATGGTTTGTAAATGGCACCCAGAATTATGTTGCACGAAGCACAATTTCACATCATTCTGGGTTCATTTGTGTGAAAACAAGGTCCAATCAGGCTGAAAGAATCTATTGAGTTGTAAGTGATCTGAACGTTTCATGATGATAGCACTTTCCTAAGGGGGTCAAACCATGTCCCAAAGGTCACCGGGCCTGGTGTCACTTTAAAGAAGCAGTCCAGTTACACCTTTATGGGCTTATAACTTGGCTTTGGAATGTCCTAGAGAGGTTAGGCTTGTTTTAGTGTTCTCCAATCAACAGCCCCTACAACCACAAAAAGGAATGAAGTCATTAGCACTTATGGTTTGTAAATGGCACCCAGAATTATGTTGCACGAAGCACAATTTCACATCATTCTGGGTTCATTTGTGTGAAAACAAGGTCCAATCAGGCTGAAACGTTACAGGAAGGTAGAATCTATTGAGTTGTAAGTGATCTGAACGTTTCATGATGATAGCACTTTCCTAAGGGGGTCAAACAATGTCCCAAAGGTCACCAGATCTGGTGTCAATTTAAAGTAGTCCAGTTACACATTTGTGGGCTTATAACTTGGCTTCTGAATGTCCTAGAGAGATCAGGTTTGTTTTAATGTACTCCAACCAACAGCCCCTACAACCACAAAAAGGAATGGAGTGATTAGCACTTATGGTTTGTAAATGGCACCCAGAATTATGTTGCACGAAGCACAATTTCACATCATTCTGGGTCCATTTGTGTGAAAACAAGGTCCATTCAGGCTGAAACATTACAAGAAGGTAGAATCTATTGAGTTGTAAGTGATCTGAACGTTTCATGATGATCGCACATTCCTATAGGGGGTCAAACCATGTCCCAAAGGTCACCGGGCCTGGTGTCACTTTAAAGAAGTAGTCCAGTTACACCTTTGTGGGCTTATAACTTGGCTTCTGAATGTCCTAGAGAGATCAGGTTTGTTTTAGTATACTCCAATCAACAGCCCCTACAACCACAAAAAGGAATGGAGTCATTAGCACTTGTGGTTTTTAAATGGCACCCAGAATTATGCTGCACTAAGCACAATTTCACATCATTCTGGGTTCATTTGTGTGAAAACAAGGTCCAATCAGGCTGAAACGTTACAGGAAGGTAGAATCTATTGAGTTGTAAGTGATCTGAACGTTTCAGGATGATAGCACTTTCCTAAGGGGGTCAAACCATGTCCCAAAGGTCACCGGGCCTGGTGTCACTTTAAAGAAGCAGTCCAGTTACACCTTTGTGGGCTTATAACTTGGCTTCTGAATGTCCTAGAGAGGTTAGGTTTGTTTTAGTGTTCTCCAATCAACAGCCCCTACAACCACAAAAAGGATTGGAGTCATTAGCACTTATGGTTTGTAAATGGCACCCAGAATTATGTTGCACGAAGCACAATTTCACATCATTCTGGGTTCATTTGTGTGAAAACAAGGTCCAATCAGGCTGAAAGAATCTATTGAGTTGTAAGTGATCTGAACGTTTCATGATGATAGCACTTTCCTAAGGGGGTCAAACCATGTCCCAAAGGTCACCGGGCCTGGTGTCACTTTAAAGAAGTAGTCCAGTTACACCTTTGTGGGCTTATAACTTGGCTTCTGAATGTCCTAGAGAGGTTAGGTTTGTTTTAGTGTACTCCAATCAACAGCCCCTACAAACACAAAAAGGAATGGAGTCATTAGCACTTAAGGTTTGTAAATGGCACCCAGAATTATGTTGCACGAAGCACAATTTCACATCATTCTGGGTCCATTTGTGTGAAAACAAGGTCCAATCAGGCTGAAACGCTACAAGAAGGTGGAATCTATTGAGTTGTAAGTGATCTGAACGTTTCAAGATGATCGCACATTCCTATAGGGGGTAAAACCATGTCCCAAAGGTCACCGGGCCTGGTGTCACTTTAAAGAAGTAGTCCAGTTACACCTTTGAGGGCTTATACCTTGGCTTTTGAATGTCCTAGAGAGATCAGGTTTGTTTAAGTGTACTCCAATCAACAGCCCCTACAACCTCAAAAAGGAATGGAGTCATTAGCACTTATGGTTTTTAAATGGCACCCAGAATTATGTTGCACTAAGCACAATTTCACATCATTCTGGGTTCATTTGTGTGAAAACAAGGTCCAATCAGGCTGAAACGCTACAAGAAGGTAGAATCTATTGAGTTGTAAGTGATCTGAACGTTTCAAGATGATCGCACATTCCTATAGGGGGTAAAACCATGTCTCAAAGGTCACCGGGCCAGGTGTCACTTTAAAGAAGTAGTCCAGTTACACCTTTGTGGGCTTATAACTTGGCTTCTGAATGTCCTAGAGAGATCAGGTTTGTTTTAGTGTACTCCAATCAACAGCCCCTACAACCTCAAAAAGGAATGGAGTCATTAGCACTTATGGTTTTTAAATGGCACCCAGAATTATGTTGCACGAAGCACAATTTCACATCATTCTGGGTTCATTTGTTTGAAAACAAGGTCAAATCAGGCTGAAATGTTACAGGAAGGTAAAATCTATTGAATTGTAAGTGATCTGAACGTTTCATGATGATAGCACTTTCCTAAGGGGGTCAAACCATGTCCCAAAGGTCACCGGATCTGGTGTCAATTTAAAGAAGTAGTCCAGTTACACCTTTGTGGGCTTATAACTTGGCTTCTGAATGTCCTAGAGAGATCAGGTTTGTTTTAGTATACTCCAATCAACAGCCCCTACAACCACAAAAAGGAATGGAGTCATTAGCACTTATGGTGTTTAAATGGCACCCAGAATTATGTTGCACGAAGCACAATTTCACATCATTCTGGGTTCATTTGTGTGAAAACAAGGTCCAATCAGGCTGAAACGCTACAAGAAGGTAGAATCTATTGAGTCTTAAGTGATCTGAACGTTTCATGATGATAGCACTTTCCTAAGGGGGTCAAACCATGTCCCAAAGGTCACAGGGCCTGGTGTCACTTTAAAGAAGTAGTCCAGTTACACCTTTGTGGGCTTATAACTTGGCTTCTGAATGTCCTAGAGAGATCAGGTTTGTTTAAATGTACTCCAATCAACAGCCCCTACAACCACAAAAAGGAATGGAGTCATTAGCACTTATGGTTTGTAAATGGCACCCAGACTTATGTTGCACGAAGCACAATTTCACATCATTCTGGGAACATTTGTGTGAAAACAAGGTCCAATTAGGCTGAAACGCTACAAGAAGGTAGAATCTATTGAGTTGTAAGTGATCTGAACGTTTCAAGATGATCACACATTCCTATAGGGGGTAAAACCATGTCCCAAAGGTCACCGGGCCTGGTGTCACTTTAAAGAAGTAGTCCAGTTACACCTTTGTGGGCTTATAACTTGGCTTCTGAATGTCCTAGAGAGATCAGGTTTGTTTAAATGTACTCCAATCAACAGCCCCTACAACCTCAAAAAGGAATGGAGTCATTAGCACTTATGGTTTTTAAATGGCACCCAGAATTATGTTGCACGAAGCACAATTTCACATCATTCTGGGTTCATTTGTTTGAAAACAAGGTCAAATCAGGCTGAAATGTTACAGGAAGGTAAAATCTATTGAATTGTAAGTGATCTGAACGTTTCATGATGATAGCACTTTCCTAAGGGGGTCAAACCATGTCACAAAGGTCACCGGATCTGGTGTCAATTTAAAGAAGTAGTCCAGTTACACCTTTGTGGGCTTATAACTTGGCTTCTGAATGTCCTAGAGAGATCAGGTTTGTTTTAGTATACTCCAATCAACAGCCCCTACAACCACAAAAAGGAATGGAGTCATTAGCACTTATGGTGTTTAAATGGCACCCAGAATTATGTTGCACTAAGCACAATTTCACATCATTCTGGGTTCATTTGTGTGAAAACAAGGTCCAATCAGGCTGAAACGCTACAAGAAGGTAGAATCTATTGAGTTGTAAGTGATCTGAACGTTTCATGATGATAGCACTTTCCTAAGGGGGTCAAACCATGTCCCAAAGGTCACCGGGCCTGGTGTCACTTTAAAGAAGTAGTCCAGTTACACCTTTGTGGGCTTATAACTTGGCTTCTGAATGTCCTAGAGGGATCAGGTTTGTTTAAATGTACTCCAGTCAACAGCCCCTACAACCACAAAAAGGAATGGAGTCATTAGCACTTATGGTTTGTAAATGGCACCCAGACTTATGTTGCACGAAGCACAATTTCACATCATTCTGGGAACATTTGTGTGAAAACAAGGTCCAATTAGGCTGAAACGCTACAAGAAGTTAGAATCTATTGAGTTGTAAGTGATCTGAACGTTTCAAGATGATCACACATTCCTATAGGGGGTAAAACCATGTCCCAAAGGTCACCGGGCCTGGTGTCACTTTAAAGAAGTAGTCCAGTTACACATTTGTGGGCTTATAACTTGGCTTCTGAATCTCCTAGAGAGGTAAGGTTTGTTTTAGTGTACTCCAATCAACAGCCCCTATAACCACAAAAAGGAATGGAGTCATTAGTACTTATGGTTTGTAAATGGCACCCAGAATTATGTTGCACGAAGCACAATTTCACATCATTCTGGGTTCATTTGTGTGAAAACAAGGTCCAATCAGGCTGAAACGTTACAGGAAGGTAGAATCTATTGAGTTGTAAGAGATCTGAACGTTTCATGATGATAGCACTTTCCTAAGGGGGTCAAAACATGTCCCAAAGGTCACCGGATCTGGTGTCAATTTAAATAAGTAGTCCAGTTACACCTTTGTGGGCTTATAATTTGGCTTCTGAATGTCCTAGAGAGATCAGGTTTGTTTTAATATACTCCAATCAACAGCCCCTACAACCATAAGAAGGAAAGGAGTCATTAGCACTTATGGTGTTTAAATGGCACCCAGAATTTTGTTGCACGAAGCACAATTTCACATCATTCTGGGTTCATTTGTGTGAAAACAAGGTCCAATCAGGCTGAAACGTTACAGGAAGGTAGAATCTATTGAGTTGTAAGTGATCTGAACGTTTCATGATGATAGCACTTTCCTAAGGGGGTCAAACCATGTCCCAAAGGTCACCGGGCCTGGTGTCACTTTAAAGAAGTAGTCCAGTTACACCTTTGTGGGCTTATAACTTGGCTTCTGAATGTCCTAGAGAGATCAGGTTTGTTTAAATGTACTCCAATCAACAGCCCCTACAACCACAAAAAGGAATGGAGTCATTAGCACTTATGGTTTGTAAATGGCACCCAGACTTATGTTGCACGAAGCACAATTTCACATCATTCTGGGAACATTTGTGTGAAAACAAGGTCCAATCAGACTGAAACGCTACAAGAAGGTAGAATCTATTGAGTTGTAAGTGATCTGAACGTTTCAAGATGATCGCACATTCCTATAGGGGGTAAAACCATGTCCCAAAGGTCACCGGGCCTGGTGTCACTTTAAAGAAGTAGTCCAGTTACACCTTTGTGGGCTTATAACTTGGCTTCTGAATGTCCTAGAGAGGTTAGGTTTGTTTTAGTGTACTCCAATCAACAGCCCCTACAACCACAAAAAGGAATGGAGTCATTAGCACTTATGGTTTGTAAATGGCACCCAGAATTATGTTGCACGAAGCACAATTTCACATCATTCTGGGTTCATTTGTGTGAAAACAAGGTCCAATCAGGCTGAAATGTTACAGGAAGGTAGAATCTATTGAGTTGTAAGTGATCTGAACGTTTCATGATGATAGCACTTTCCTAAGGGGGTCAAACCATGTCCCAAAGGTCACCGGATCTGGTGTCAATTTAAAGAAGTAGTCCAGTTACACCTTTGTGGGCTTATAACTTGGCTTCTGAATGTCCAAGAGAGATCAGGTTTGTTTTAGTATACTCCAATCAACAGCCCCTACAACCACAAAAAGGAATGGAGTCATTAGCACTTATGGTTTTTAAATGGCACCCAGAATTATGTTGCACGAAGCACAATTTCACATCATTCTGGGTTCATTTGTGTGAAAACAAGGTCCAATCAGGCTGAAACGTTACAGGAAGGTAAAATCTAATGAGTTGTAAGTGATCTGAACGTTTCAAGATGATCACACATTCCTATAGGGGGTCAAACCATGTCCCAAAGGTCACCGGGCCTGGTGTCACTTTAAAGAAGTAGTACAGTTACACCTTTGTGGGCTTATAACTTGGCTTCTGAATGTCCTAGAGAGATCAGGTTTGTTTTAATGTACTCCAACCAACAGCCCCTACAACCACAAAAAGGAATGGAGTCATTAGCACTTATGGTTTGTAAATGGCACCCAGAATTATGCTGCACTAAGCACAATTTCACATCATTCTGGGTTCATTTGTGTGAAAACAAGGTCCAATCAGGCTGAAACGTTACAAGAAGGTAGAATCTATTGAGTTGTAAGTGATCTGAACTTTTCATGATGATCGCACATTCCCATAGGGGGTCAAACCATGTCCCAAAGGTCACCGGGCCTGGTGTCACTTTAAAGAAGTAGTCCATTTACACCTTTGAGGGCTTATAACTTGGCTTCTGAATGTCCTAGAGAGATCAGGTTTGTTTTATTGTACTCCAATCAACAGCCCCTACAACCCCAAAAAGGAATGGAGTCATTAGCACTTATGGTTTTTAAATGGCACCCAGAATTATGTTGCACGAAGCACAATTTCACATCATTCTGGGTTCATTTGTGTGAAAACAAGGTCCAATCAGGCTGAAATGTTACAAGAAGGTAGAATCTATTGAGTTGTAAGTGATCTGAACGTTTCATGATGATAGCACTTTCCTAAGGGGGTCAAACCATGTCCCAAAGGTCACCGGGCCTGGTGTCACTTTAAAGAAGTAGTCCAGTTACACCTTTGAGGGCTTTTAACTTGGCTTCTGAATGTCCTAGAGAGATCAGGTTTGTTTTAGTGTACTCCAATCAACAGCCCCTACAACCACAAAAAGGAATGGAGTCATTAGCACTTATGGTTTTTAAATGGCACCCAGAATTATGTTGCACGAAGCACAATTTCACATCATTCTGGGTTCATTTGTGTGAAAACAAGGTCCAATCAGGCTGAAACGTTACAGGAAACTACAATCTATTGAGTTGTAAGTGATCTGAACGTTTCAAGATCGCACATTCCTATAGGGGGTCAAACCATGTCCCAAAGGTCACCGGGCCTGGTGTCACTTTAAAGAAGCAGTCCAGTTACACCTTTGTGGGCTTATAACTTGGCTTCGGAATGTCCTAGAGAGGTTAGGCTTGTTTTAGTGTTCTCCAATCAACAGCCCCTACAACCACAAAAAGGAATGGAGTCATTAGCACTTATGGTTTGTAAATGGCACCCAGAATTATGTTGCACGAAGCACAATTTCACATCATTCTGGGTTCATTTGTGTGAAAACAAGGTCCAATCAGGCTGAAACGTTACAGGAAGGTAGAATCTATTGAGTTGTAAGTGATCTGAACGTTTCATGATGATAGCACTTTCCTAAGGGGGTCAAACAATGTCCCAAAGGTCACCAGATCTGGTGTCAATTTAAAGTAGTCCAGTTACACATTTGTGGGCTTATAACTTGGCTTCTGAATGTCCTAGAGAGATCAGGTTTGTTTTAATGTACTCCAACCAACAGCCCCTACAACCACAAAAAGGAATGGAGTGATTAGCACTTATGGTTTGTAAATGGCACCCAGAATTATGTTGCACGAAGCACAATTTCACATCATTCTGGGTCCATTTGTGTGAAAACAAGGTCCATTCAGGCTGAAACATTACAAGAAGGTAGAATCTATTGAGTTGTAAGTGATCTGAACGTTTCATGATGATCGCACATTCCTATAGGGGGTCAAACCATGTCCCAAAGGTCACCGGGCCTTGTGTCACTTTAAAGAAGTAGTCCAGTTACACCTTTGTGGGCTTATAACTTGGCTTCTGAATGTCCTAGAGAGATCAGGTTTGTTTTAGTATACTCCAATCAACAGCCCCTACAACCACAAAAAAGAATGGAGTCATTAGCACTTATGGTTTTTAAATGGCACCCAGAATTATGCTGCACTAAGCACAATTTCACATCATTCTGGGTTCATTTGTGTGAAAACAAGGTCCAATCAGGCTGAAACGTTACAGGAAGGTAGAATCTATTGAGTTGTAAGTGATCTGAACGTTTCATGATGATAGCACTTTCCTAAGGGGGTCAAACCATGTCCCAAAGGTCACCGGGCCTGGTGTCACTTTAAAGAAGTAGTCCAGTTACACCTTTGAGGGCTTATACCTTGGCTTCTGAATGTCCTAGAGAGATCAGGTTTGTTTTAGTGTACTCCAATCAACAGCCCCTACAACCTCAAAAAGGAATGGAGTCATTAGCACTTATGGTTTTTAAATGGCACCCAGAATTATGTTGCACGAAGCACAATTTCACATCATTCTGGGTTCATTTGTGTGAAAACAAGGTCCAATCAGGCTGAAATGTTACAGGAAGGTAGAATCTATTGAGTTGTAAGTGATCTGAACGTTTCATGATGATAGCACTTTCCTAAGGGGGTCAAACCATGTCCCAAAGGTCACCGGATCTGGTGTCAATTTAAAGAAGTAGTCCAGTTACACCTTTGTGGGCTTATAACTTGGCTTCTGAATGTCCAAGAGAGATCAGGTTTGTTTTAGTATACTCCAATCAACAGCCCCTACAACCACAAAAAGGAATGGAGTCATTAGCACTTATGGTTTTTAAATGGCACCCAGAATTATGTTGCACGAAGCACAATTTCACATCATTCTGGGTTCATTTGTGTGAAAACAAGGTCCAATCAGGCTGAAACGTTACAGGAAGGTAAAATCTAATGAGTTGTAAGTGATCTGAACGTTTCAAGATGATCACACATTCCTATAGGGGGTCAAACCATGTCCCAAAGGTCACCGGGCCTGGTGTCACTTTAAAGAAGCAGTCCAGTTACACCTTTGTGGGCTTATAACTTGGCTTCTGAATGTCCTAGAGAGGTTAGGTTTGTTTTAGTGTTCTCCAATCAACAGCCCCTACAACCACAAAAAGGAATGGAGTCATTAGCACTTATGGTTTGTAAATGACACCCAGAATTATGTTGCACGAAGCACAATTTCACATCATTCTGGGTTCATTTGTGTGAAAACAAGGTCCAATCAGGCTGAAACTTTACAGGAAGGTAGAATCTATTCAGTTGTAAGCGATCTGAACGTTTCATGATGATAGCACTTTCCTAAGGGGGTCAAACCATGTCCCAAAGGTCACCGGATCTGGTGTCAATTTAAAGAAGTAGTACAGTTACACATTTGTGGGCTTATAACTTGGCTTCTGAATGTCCTAGAGAGATCAGGTTTGTTTTAATGTACTCCAACCAACAGCCCCTACAACCACAAAAAGGAATGGAGTCATTAGCACTTATGGTTTGTAAATGGCACCCAGAATTATGCTGCACTAAGCACAATTTCACATCATTCTGGGTTCATTTGTGTGAAAACAAGGTCCAATCAGGCTGAAACATTACAAGAAGGTAGAATCTATTGAGTTGTAAGTGATCTGAACTTTTCATGATGATCGCACATTCCCATAGGGGGTCAAACCATGTCCCAAAGGTCACCGGGCCTGGTGTCACTTTAAAGAAGTAGTCCATTTACACCTTTGAGGGCTTATAACTTGGCTTCTGAATGTCCTAGAGAGATCAGGTTTGTTTTATTGTACTCCAATCAACAGCCCCTACAACCCCAAAAAGGAATGGAGTCATTAGCACTTATGGTTTTTAAATGGCACCTAGAATTATGTTGCACGAAGCACAATTTCACATCATTCTGGGTTCATTTGTGTGAAAACAAGGTCCAATCAGGCTGAAATGTTACAAGAAGGTAGAATCTATTGAGTTGTAAGTGATCTGAACGTTTCATGATGATAGCACTTTCCTAAGGGGGTCAAACCATGTCCCAAAGGTCACCGGGCCTGGTGTCACTTTAAAGAAGTAGTCCAGTTACACCTTTGAGGGCTTTTAACTTGGCTTCTGAATGTCCTAGAGAGATCAGGTTTGTTTTAGTGTACTCCAATCAACAGCCCCTACAACCACAAAAAGGAATGGAGTCATTAGCACTTATGGTTTTTAAATGGCACCCAGAATTATGTTGCACGAAGCACAATTTCACATCATTCTGGGTTCATTTGTGTGAAAACAAGGTCCAATCAGGCTGAAACGTTACAGGAAACTACAATCTATTGAGTTGTAAGTGATCTGAACGTTTCAAGATCGCACATTCCTATAGGGGGTCAAACCATGTCCCAAAGGTCACCGGGCCTGGTGTCACTTTAAAGAAGCAGTCCAGTTACACCTTTGTGGGCTTATAACTTGGCTTCGGAATGTCCTAGAGAGGTTAGGCTTGTTTTAGTGTTCTCCAATCAACAGCCCCTACAACCACAAAAAGGAATGGAGTCATTAGCACTTATGGTTTGTAAATGGCACCCAGAATTATGTTGCACGAAGCACAATTTCACATCATTCTGGGTTCATTTGTGTGAAAACAAGGTCCAATCAGGCTGAAACGTTACAGGAAGGTAGAATCTATTGAGTTGTAAGTGATCTGAACGTTTCATGATGATAGCACTTTCCTAAGGGGGTCAAACAATGTCCCAAAGGTCACCAGATCTGGTGTCAATTTAAAGTAGTCCAGTTACACATTTGTGGGCTTATAACTTGGCTTCTGAATGTCCTAGAGAGATCAGGTTTGTTTTAATGTACTCCAACCAACAGCCCCTACAACCACAAAAAGGAATGGAGTGATTAGCACTTATGGTTTGTAAATGGCACCCAGAATTATGTTGCACGAAGCACAATTTCACATCATTCTGGGTCCATTTGTGTGAAAACAAGGTCCATTCAGGCTGAAACATTACAAGAAGGTAGAATCTATTGAGTTGTAAGTGATCTGAACGTTTCATGATGATCGCACATTCCTATAGGGGGTCAAACCATGTCCCAAAGGTCACCGGGCCTTGTGTCACTTTAAAGAAGTAGTCCAGTTACACCTTTGTGGGCTTATAACTTGGCTTCTGAATGTCCTAGAGAGATCAGGTTTGTTTTAGTATACTCCAATCAACAGCCCCTACAACCACAAAAAGGAATGGAGTCATTAGCACTTATGGTTTTTAAATGGCACCCAGAATTATGCTGCACTAAGCACAATTTCACATCATTCTGGGTTCATTTGTGTGAAAACAAGGTCCAATCAGGCTGAAACGTTACAGGAAGGTAGAATCTATTGAGTTGTAAGTGATCTGAACGTTTCATGATGATAGCACTTTCCTAAGGGGGTCAAACCATGTCCCAAAGGTCACCGGGCCTGGTGTCACTTTAAAGAAGTAGTCCAGTTACACCTTTGAGGGCTTATACCTTGGCTTCTGAATGTCCTAGAGAGATCAGGTTTGTTTTAGTGTACTCCAATCAACAGCCCCTACAACCTCAAAAAGGAATGGAGTCATTAGCACTTATGGTTTTTAAATGGCACCCAGAATTATGTTGCACGAAGCACAATTTCACATCATTCTGGGTTCATTTGTGTGAAAACAAGGTCCAATCAGGCTGAAATGTTACAGGAAGGTAGAATCTATTGAGTTGTAAGTGATCTGAACGTTTCATGATTATAGCACTTTCCTAAGGGGGTCAAACCATGTCCCAAAGGTCACCGGATCTGGTGTCAATTTAAAGAAGTAGTCCAGTTACACCTTTGTGGGCTTATAACTTGGCTTCTGAATGTCCTAGAGAGATCAGGTTTGTTTTAGTATACTCCAATCAACAGCCCCTACAACCACAAAAAGGAATGGAGTCATTAGCACTTATGGTGTTTAAATGGCACCCAGAATTATGTTGCACAAAGCACAATTTCTCATCATTCTGGGTTCATTTGTGTGAAAACAAGGTCCAATCAGGCTGAAACGTTACAGGAAGGTAGAATCTATTGAGTTGTAAGTGATCTGAACGTTTCATGATGATAGCACTTTCCTAAGGGGGTCAAACCATGTCCCAAAGGTCACCGGATCTGGTGTCAATTTAAAGAAGTAGTCCAGTTACACCTTTGTGGGCTTATAACTTGGCTTCTGAATGTCCTAGAGAGATCAGGTTTGTTTTAGTATACTCCAATCAACAGCCCCTACAACCACAAAAAGGAATGGAGTCATTAGCACTTATGGTGTTTAAATGGCACCCAGAATTATGTTGCACGAAGCACAATTTCACATCATTATGGGTTCATTTGTGTGAAAAGAAGGTCCAATCAGGCTGAAACGCTACAAGAAGGTAGAATCTATTGAGTTGTAAGTGATCTGAACGTTTCATGATGATAGCACTTTCCTAAGGGGGTCAAACCATGTCCCAAAGGTCACCGGGCCTGGTGTCACTTTAAAGAAGTAGTCCAGTTACACCTTTGTGGGCTTATAACTTGGCTTCTGAATGTCCTAGAGAGATCAGGTTTGTTTAAATGTACTCCAATCAACAGCCCCTACAACCACAAAAAGGAATGGAGTCATTAGCACTTATGGTTTGTAAATGGCACCCAGACTTATGTTGCACGAAGCACAATTTAACATCATTCTGGGAACATTTGTGTGAAAACAAGGTCCAATCAGGCTGAAACGCTACAAGAAGGTAGAATCTATTGAGTTGTAAGTGATCTGAACGTTTCAAGATGATCGCACATTCCTATAGGGGGTAAAACCATGTCCCAAAGGTCACCGGGCCTGGTGTCACTTTAAAGAAGTAGTCCAGTTACACCTTTGTGGGCTTATAACTTGGCTTCTGAATGTCCTAGAGAGGTTAGGTTTGTTTTAGTGTACTCCAATCAACAGCCCCTACAACCACAAAAAGGAATGGAGTCATTAGCACTTATGGTTTGTAAATGGCACCCAGAATTATGTTGCACGAAGCACAATTTCACATCATTCTGGGTTCATTTGTGTGAAAACAAGGTCCAATCAGGCTGAAACGTTACAGGAAGGTAGAATCAATTGAGTTGTAAGTGATTTGAACGTTTCATGATGATAGCACTTTCCTAAGGGGGTCAAACCATGTCCCAGAGGTCACTGGATCTGGTGTCAATTTAAAGAAGTAGTCCAGTTACACATTTGTGGGCTTATATCTTGGCTTCTGAATGTCCTAGAGAGATCAGGTTTGTTTTAGTGTACTCCAATCAACATCTCCTACAACCTCAAAAAGGAATGGAGTCATTAGCACTTATGGTTTTTAAATGGCACCCAGAATTATGCTGCACTAAGCACAATTTCACAACATTCTGGGTTCATTTGTGTGAAAACAAGGTCCAATCAGGCTGAAACGTTACAGGAAGGTAGAATCTATTGAGTTGTAAGTGATCTGAACGTTTCATGATGATAGCACTTTCCTAAGGGGGTCAAACCATGTCCCAAAGGTCACCGGATCTGGTGTCAATTTAAAGAAGTAGTCCAGTTACACATTTGTGGGCTTATAACTTGGCTTCTGAATGTCCTAGAGAGATCAGGTTTGTTTTAATGTACTCCAACCAACAGCCCTTACAACCACAAAAAGGAATGGAGTCATTAGCACTTATGGTTTGTAAATGGCACCCAGAATTATGTTGCACGAAGCACAATTTCAAATCATTCTGGGTCCATTTGTGTGAAAACAAGGTCCAATCAGGCTGAAATTTTACAAGAAGGTAGAATCTATTGAGTTGTAAGTGATCTGAACGTTTCATGATGATAGCACTTTCCTAAGGGGGTCAAACCATGTCCCAAAGGTCACCGGGCCTGGTGTCACTTTAAAGAAGCAGTCCAGTTACACCTTTGTGGGCTTATAACTTGGCTTCTGAATGTCCTAGAGAAGTTAGGTTTGTTTTAGTGTTCTCCAGTCAACAGCCCCTACAACCACAAAAAGGAATGGAGTCATTAGCACTTATGGTTTGTAAATGGCACCCAGAATTATGTTGCACGAAGCACAATTTCACATCATTCTGGGTTCATTTGTGTGAAAACAAGGTCCAATCAGGCTGAAAGAATCTATTGAGTTGTAAGTGATCTGAACGTTTCATGATGATAGCACTTTCCTAAGGGGGTCAAACCATGTCCCAAAGGTCACCGGGCCTGATGTCACTTTAAAGAAGTAGTGCAGTTACACCTTTGTGGGCTTATAACTTGGCTTCTGAATGTCCTAGAGAGGTTAGGTTTGTTTTAGTGTACTCCAATCAACAGCCCCTACAACCACAAAAAGGAATGGAGTCATTAGCACTTAAGGTTTGTAAATGGCACCCAGAATTATGTTGCACGAAGCACAATTTCACATCATTCTGGGTTCATTTGTGTGAAAACAAGGTCCAATCAGGCTGAAAAGCTACAAGAAGGTAGAATCTATTGAGTTGTAAGTGATCTGAACGTTTCAAGATGATCGCACATTCCTATAGGGGGTAAAACCATGTCCCAAAGGTCACCGGGCCTGGTGTCACTTTAAAGAAGTAGTCCAGTTACACCTTTGAGGGCTTATACCTTGGCTTCTGAATGTCCTAGAGAGATCAGGTTTGTTTTAGTGTACTCCAATCAACAGCCCCTACAACCTCAAAAAGGAATGGAGTCATTAGCACTTATGGTTTTTAAATGGCACCCAGAATTATGTTGCACGAAGCACAATTTCACATCATTCTGGGTTCATTTGTGTGAAAACAAGGTCCAATCAGGCTGAAATGTTACAGGAAGGTAGAATCTATTGAGTTGTAAGTGATCTGAACGTTTCATGATTATAGCACTTTCCTAAGGGGCTCAAACCATGTCCCAAAGGTCACCGGGCCTGGTGTCAATTTAAAGAAGTAGTCCAGTTACACCTTTGTGGGCTTATAACTTGGCTTATGAATGTCCTAGAGAGATCAGGTTTGTTTTAGTATACTCCAATCAACAGCCCCTACAACCACAAAAAGGAATGGAGTCATTAGCACTTATGGTGTTTAAATGGCACCCAGAATTATGTTGCACGAAGCACAATTTCACATCATTCTGGGTTCATTTGTGTGAAAACAAGGTCCAATCAGGCTGAAACGTTACAGGAAGGTAGAATCTATTGAGTTGTAAGTGATCTGAACGTTTCATGATGATAGTACTTTCCTAAGGGGGTCAAACCATGTCCCAAAGGTCACCGGGCCTGGTGTCACTTTAAAGAAGTAGTCCAGTTACACATTTGTGGGCTTATAACTTGGCTTCTGAATGTCCTAGAGAGGTTAGGTTTGTTTTAGTGTACTCCAATCAACAGCCCCTACAACCACAAAAAGGAATGGAGTCATTAGCACTTAAGGTTTGTAAATGGCACCCAGAATTATGTTGCACGAAGCACAATTTCACATCATTCTGGGTCCATTTGTGTGAAAAATAGGTCCAATCAGGCTGAAACGCTACAAGAAGGTAGAATCTATTGAGTTGTAAGTGATCTGAACGTTTCAAGATGATAGCACTTTCCTAAGGGGGTCAAACCATGTCCCAAAGGTCACCGGGCCTGGTGTCACTTTAAAGAAGTAGTCCAGTTACACCTTTGAGGGCTTATACCTTGGCTTCTGAATGTCCTAGAGAGATCAGGTTTGTTTTAGTGTACTCCAATCAACAGCCCCTACAACCTCAAAAAGGAATGGAGTCATTAGCACTTATGGTTTTTAAATGGCACCCAGAATTATGTTGCACGAAGCACAATTTCACATCATTCTGGGTTCATTTGTGTGAAAACAAGGTCCAATCAGGCTGAAATGTTACAGGAAGGTAGAATCTATTGAGTTGTAAGTGATCTGAACGTTTCATGATTATAGCACTTTCCTAAGGTGGTCAAACCATGTCCCAAAGGTCACCGGATCTGGTGTCAATTTAAAGAAGTAGTCCAGTTACACCTTTGTGGGCTTATAACTTGGCTTCTGAATGTCCTAGAGAGATCAGGTTTGTTTTAGTATACTCCAATCAACAGCCCCTACAACCACAAAAAGGAATGGAGTCATTAGCACTTATGGTGTTTAAATTGCACCCAGAATTATGTTGCACAAAGCACTATTTCTCATCATTCTGGGTTCATTTGTGTGAAAACAAGGTCCAATCAGGCTGAAACGTTACAGGAAGGTAGAATGTATTGAGTTGTAAGTGATCTGAACGTTTCATGATGATAGAACTTTCCTAAGGGGGTCAAACCATGTCCCAAAGGTCACCGGATCTGGTGTCAATTTAAAGAAGTAGTCCAGTTACACCTTTGTGGGCTTATTACTTGGCTTCTGAATGTCCTAGAGAGATCAGGTTTGTTTTAGTATACTCCAATCAACAGCCCCTACAACCACAAAAAGGAATGGAGTCATTAGCACTTATGGTGTTTAAATGGCACCCAGAATTATGTTGCACGAAGCACAATTTCACATCATTATGGGTTCATTTGTGTGAAAAGAAGGTCCAATCAGGCTGAAACGCTACAAGAAGGTAGAATCTATTGAGTTGTAAGTGATCTGAACGTTTCATGATTATAGCACTTTCCTAAGGGGGTCAAACCATGTCCCAAAGGTCACCGGGCCTGGTGTCACTTTAAAGAAGTAGTCCAGTTACACCTTTGTGGGCTTATAACTTGGCTTCTGAATGTCCTAGAGAGATCAGGTTTGTTTAAATGTACTCCAATCAACAGCCCCTACAACCACAAAAAGGAATGGAGTCATTAGCACTTATGGTTTGTAAATGGCACCCAGACTTATGTTGCACGAAGCACAATTTCACATCATTCTGGGAACATTTGTGTGAAAACAAGGTCCAATCAGGCTGAAACGCTACAAGAAGGTAGAATCTATTGAGTTGTAAGTGATCTGAACGTTTCAAGATGATCGCACATTCCTATAGGGGGTAAAACCATGTCCCAAAGGTCACCGGGCCTGGTGTCACTTTAAAGAAGTAGTCCAGTTACACCTTTGTGGGCTTATAACTTGGCTTCTGAATGTCCTAGAGAGGTTAGGTTTGTTTTAGTGTACTCCAATCAACAGCCCCTACAACCACAAAAAGGAATGGAGTCATTAGCACTTATGGTTTGTAAATGGCACCCAGAATTATGTTGCACGAAGCACAATTTCACATCATTCTGGGTTCATTTGTGTGAAAACAAGGTCCAATCAGGCTGAAACGTTACAGGAAGGTAGAATCTATTGAGTTGTAAGTGATTTGAACGTTTCATGATGATAGCACTTTCCTAAGGGGGTCAAACCATGTCCCAGAGGTCACTGGATCTGGTGTCAATTTAAAGAAGTAGTCCAGTTACACATTTGTGGGCTTATAACTTGGCTTCTGAATGTCCTAGAGAGATCAGGTTTGTTTTAGTGTACTCCAATCAACATCTCCTACAACCTCAAAAAGGAATGGAGTCATTAGCACTTATGGTTTTTAAATGGCACCCAGAATTATGCTGCACTAAGCACAATTTCACAACATTCTGGGTTCATTTGTGTGAAAACAAGGTCCAATCAGGCTGAAACGTTACAGGAAGGTAGAATCTATTGAGTTGTAAGTGATCTGAACGTTTCATGATGATAGCACTTTCCTAAGGGGGTCAAACCATGTCCCAAAGGTCACCGGATCTGGTGTCAATTTAAAGAAGTAGTCCAGTTACACATTTGTGGGCTTATAACTTGGCTTCTGAATGTCCTAGAGAGATCAGGTTTGTTTTAATGTACTCCAACCAACAGCCCTTACAACCACAAAAAGGAATGGAGTCATTAGCACTTATGGTTTGTAAATGGCACCCAGAATTATGTTGCACGAAGCACAATTTCAAATCATTCTGGGTCCATTTGTGTGAAAACAAGGTCCAATCAGGCTGAAATTTTACAAGAAGGTAGAATCTATTGAGTTGTAAGTGATCTGAACGTTTCATGATGATAGCACTTTCCTAAGGGGGTCAAACCATGTCCCAAAGGTCACCGGGCCTGGTGTCACTTTAAAGAAGCAGTCCAGTTACACCTTTGTGGGCTTATAACTTGGCTTCTGAATGTCCTAGAGAAGTTAGGTTTGTTTTAGTGTTCTCCAGTCAACAGCCCCTACAACCACAAAAAGGAATGGAGTCATTAGCACTTATGGTTTGTAAATGGCACCCAGAATTATGTTGCACGAAGCACAATTTCACATCATTCTGGGTTCATTTGTGTGAAAACAAGGTCCAATCAGGCTGAAAGAATCTATTGAGTTGTAAGTGATCTGAACGTTTCATGATGATAGCACTTTCCTAAGGGGGTCAAACCATGTCCCAAAGGTCACCGGGCCTGATGTCACTTTAAAGAAGTAGTGCAGTTACACCTTTGTGGGCTTATAACTTGGCTTC
Source organism: Nothobranchius furzeri (assembly GCF_043380555.1). NCBI lineage: Eukaryota > Metazoa > Chordata > Actinopteri > Cyprinodontiformes > Nothobranchiidae > Nothobranchius > Nothobranchius furzeri. The sequence goes on along the minus strand of NW_027223052.1, from coordinate 168,360 downwards.
TGAATGTCCTAGAGAGGTTAGGTTTGTTTTAGTGTACTCCAATCAACAGCCCCTACAACCACAAAAAGGAATGGAGTCATTAGCACTTAAGGTTTGTAAATGGCACCCAGAATTATGTTGCACGAAGCACAATTTCACATCATTCTGGGTTCATTTGTGTGAAAACAAGGTCCAATCAGGCTGAAAAGCTACAAGAAGGTAGAATCTATTGAGTTGTAAGTGATCTGAACGTTTCAAGATGATCGCACATTCCTATAGGGGGTAAAACCATGTCCCAAAGGTCACCGGGCCTGGTGTCACTTTAAAGAAGTAGTCCAGTTACACCTTTGAGGGCTTATACCTTGGCTTCTGAATGTCCTAGAGAGATCAGGTTTGTTTTAGTGTATTCCAATCAACAGCCCCTACAACCTCAAAAAGGAATGGAGTCATTAGCACTTATGGTTTTTAAATGGCACCCAGAATTATGTTGCACGAAGCACAATTTCACATCATTCTGGGTTCATTTGTGTGAAAACAAGGTCCAATCAGGCTGAAATGTTACAGGAAGGTAGAATCTATTGAGTTGTAAGTGATCTGAACGTTTCATGATTATAGCACTTTCCTAAGGGGCTCAAACCATGTCCCAAAGGTCACCGGGCCTGGTGTCAATTTAAAGAAGTAGTCCAGTTACACCTTTGTGGGCTTATAACTTGGCTTCTGAATGTCCTAGAGAGATCAGGTTTGTTTTAGTATACTCCAATCAACAGCCCCTACAACCACAAAAAGGAATGGAGTCATTAGCACTTATGGTGTTTAAATGGCACCCAGAATTATGTTGCACGAAGCACAATTTCACATCATTCTGGGTTCATTTGTGTGAAAACAAGGTCCAATCAGGCTGAAACGTTACAGGAAGGTAGAATCTATTGCGTTGTAAGCGATCTGAACGTTTCATGATGATAGTACTTTCCTAAGGGGGTCAAACCATGTCCCAAAGGTCACCGGGCCTGGTGTCACTTTAAAGAAGTAGTCCAGTTACACCTTTGTGGGCTTATAACTTGGCTTCTGAATGTCCTAGAGAGGTTAGGTTTGTTTTAGTGTACTCCAATCAACAGCCCCTACAACCACAAAAAGGAATGGAGTCATTAGCACTTAAGGTTTGTAAATGGCACCCAGAATTATGTTGCACGAAGCACAATTTCACATCATTCTGGGTCCATTTGTGTGAAAAATAGGTCCAATCAGGCTGAAACGCTACAAGAAGGTAGAATCTATTGAGTTGTAAGTGATCTGAACGTTTCAAGATGATAGCACTTTCCTAAGGGGGTCAAACCATGTCCCAAAGGTCACCGGGCCTGGTGTCAGTTTAAAGAAGTAGTCCAGTTACACCTTTGTGGGCTTATAACTTGGCTTCTGAATGTCCTAGAGAGATCAGGTTTGTTTTAGTATACTCCAATCAACAGCCCCTACAACCACAAAAAGGAATGGAGTCATTAGCACTTATGGTGTTTAAATGGCACCCAGAATTATGTTGCACGAAGCACAATTTCAAATCATTCTGGGTTCATTTGTGTGAAAACAAGGTCCAATCAGGCTGAAACGCTACAAGAAGGTAGAATCTATTGAGTTGTAAGTGATCTGAACGTTTCATGATGATAGCACTTTCCTAAGGGGGTCAAACCATGTCCCAAAGGTCACCGGGCCTGGTGTCACTTTAAAGAAGTATTCCAGTTACACCTTTGTGGGCTTATAACTTGGCTTCTGAATGTCCTAGAGAGATCAGGTTTGTTTAAATGTACTCCAATCAACAGTCCCTACAACCACAAAAAGGAATGGAGTCATTAGCACTTATGGTTTGTAAATGGCACCCAGACTTATGTTGCACGAAGCACAATTTCACATCATTCTGGGAACATTTGTGTGAAAACAAGGTCCAATTGGGCTGAAACGCTACAAGAAGGTAGAATCTATTGAGTTGTAAGTGATCTGAACGTTTCAAGATGATCACACATTCCTATAGGGGGTAAAACCATGTCCCAAAGGTCACCGGGCCTGGTGTCACTTTAAAGAAGAAGTCCAGTTACACCTTTGTGGGCTTATAACTTGGCTTCTGAATGTCCTAGAGAGGTTAGGTTTGTTTTAGTGTACTCCAATCAACAGCCCCTATAACCACAAAAAGGAATGGATTCATTAGCACTTATGGTTTGTAAATGGCACCCAGAATTATGTTGCACGAAGCACAATTTCACATCATTCTGGGTTCATTTGTGTGAAAACAAGGTCCAATCAGGCTGAAACGTTACAGGAAGGTAGAATCTATTGAGTTGTAAGAGATCTGAACGTTTCATGATGATAGCACTTTCCTAAGGGGGTCAAAACATGTCCCAAAGGTCACCGGATCTGGTGTCAATTTAAAGAAGTAGTCCAGTTACACCTTTGTGGGCTTATAATTTGGCTTCTGAATGTCCTAGAGAGATCAGGTTTGTTTTAGTATACTCCAATCAACAGCCCCTACAACCATAAAAAGGAATGGAGTCATTAGCACTTATGGTGTTTAAATGGCACCCAGAATTTTGTTGCACGAAGCACAATTTCACATCATTCTGGGTTCATTTGTGTGAAAACAAGGTCCAATCAGGCTGAAACGTTACAGGAAGGTAGAATCTATTGAGTTGTAAGTGATCTGAACGTTTCATGATGATAGCACTTTCCTAAGGGGATCAAACCATGTCCCAAAGGTCACCGGGCCTGGTGTCACTTTAAAGAAGTAGTCCAGTTACACCTTTGTGGGCTTATAACTTGGCTTCTGAATGTCCTAGAGAGATCAGGTTTGTTTAAATGTACTCCAATCAACAGCCCCTACAACCACAAAAAGGAATGGAGTCATTAGCACTTATGGTTTGTAAATGGCACCCAGACTTATGTTGCACGAAGCACAATTTCACATCATTCTGGGAACATTTGTGTGAAAACAAGGTCCAATCAGGCTGAAACGCTACAAGAAGGTAGAATCTATTGAGTTGTAAGTGATCTGAACGTTTCAAGATGATCGCACATTCCTATAGGGGGTCAAACCATGTCCCAGAGGTCACCGGATCTGGTGTCAATTTAAAGAAGTAGTCCAGTTACACATTTGTGGGCTTATAACTTGGCTTCTGAATGTCCTAGAGAGATCAGGTTTGTTTTAGTGTACTCCAATCAACATCTCCTACAACCTCTAAAAGGAATGGAGTCATTAGCACTTATGGTTTTTAAATGGCACCCAGAATTATGCTGCACTAAGCACAATTTCACAACATTCTGGGTTCATTTGTGTGAAAACAAGGTCCAATCAGGCTGAAACGTTACAGGAAGGTAGAATCTATTGAGTTGTAAGTGATCGGAACGTTTCATGATGATAGCACTTTCCTAAGGGGGTCAAACCATGTCCCAAAGGTCACCGGATCTGGTGTCAATTTAAAGTAGTCCAGTTACACATTTGGGGGCTTATAACTTGGCTTCTGAATGTCCTAGAGAGATCAGGTTTGTTTTAATGTTCTCCAACCAACAGCCCCTACAACCACAAAAAGGAATGGAGTCATTAGCACTTATGGTTTGTAAATGGCACCCAGATTTATGTTGCACGAAGCACAATTTCACATCATTCTGGGTCCATTTGTGTGAAAACAAGGTCCAATCAGGCTGAAATTTTACAAGAAGGTAGAATCTATTGAGTTGTAAGTGATCTGAACGTTTCATGATGATCGCACATTCCTATAGGGGGTCAAACAATGTCCCAAAGGTCACCGGGCCTGGTGTCCCTTTAAAGAGGTAGTCCAGTTACACCTTTGAGGGCTTATAACTTGGCTTCTGAATATCCTAGAGAGATCAGGTTTGTTTTAGTGTACTCCAATCAACAGCTCCTACAACCTCAAAAAGGAATGGAGTCATTAGCACTTATGGTTTTTAAATGGCACCCAGAATTATGCTGCACTAAGCACAATTTCACATCATTCTGGGTTCATTTGTGTGAAAACAAGGTCCAATCAGGCTGAAACGTTACAGGAAGGTAGAATCTATTGAGTTGTAAGTGATCTGAACGTTTCATGATGATAGCACTTTCCTAAGGGGGTCAAACCATGTCCCAAAGGTCACCGGGCCTGGTGTCACTTTAAAGAAGCAGTCCAGTTACACCTTTGTGGGCTTATAACTTGGCTTCTGAATGTCCTAGAGAGGTTAGGTTTGTTTTAGTGTTCTCCAATCAACAGCCCCTACAACCACAAAAAGGAATGGAGTCATTAGCACTTATGGTTTGTAAATGGCACCCAGAATTATGTTGCACGAAGCACAAGTTCACATCATTCTGGGTTCATTTGTGTGAAAACAAGGTCCAATCAGGCTGAAAGAATCTAATGAGTTGTAAGTGATCTGAACATTTCATGATGATAGCACTTTCCTAAGGGGGTCAAACCATGTCCCAAAGGTCTCCGGGCCTGGTGTCACTTTAAAGAAGTAGTCCAGTTACACATTTGTGGGCTTATAACTTGGCTTCTGAATGTCCTAGAGAGGTTAGGTTTGTTTTAGTGTACTCCAATCAACAGCCCCTACAACAACAAAAAGGAATGGAGTCATTAGCACTTAAGGTTTGTAAATGGCACCCAGAATTATGTTGCACGAAGCACAATTTCACATCATTCTGGGTCCATTTGTGTGAAAACAAGGTCCAATCAGGCTGAAACGCTACAAGAAGGTAGAATCTATTGAGTTGTAAGTGATCTGAACGTTTCAAGATGATCGCACATTCCTATAGGGGGTAAAACCATGTCCCAAAGGTCACCGGGCCTGGTGTCACTTTAAAGAAGTAGTCCAGTTACACCTTTGAGGGCTTATACCTTGGCTTCTGAATGTCCTAGAGAGATCAGGTTTGTTTTAGTGTACTCCAATCAACAGCCCCTACAACCTCAAAAAGGAATGGAGTCATTAGCACTTATGGTTTTTAAATGGCACCCAGAATTATGTTGCACTAAGCACAATTTCACATCATTCTGGGTTCATTTGTGTGAAAACAAGGTCCAATCAGGCTGAAATGTTACAGGAAGGTAGAATCTATTGAGTTGTAAGTGATCTGAACGTTTCATGATTATAGCACTTTCCTAAGGGGGTCAAACCATGTCCCAAAGGTCACCGGATCTGGTGTCAATTTAAAGAAGTAGTCCAGTTACACCTTTGTGGGCTTATAACTTGGCTTCTGAATGTCCTAGAGAGATCAGGTTTGTTTTAGTATACTCCAATCAACAGCCCCTACAACCACAAAAAGGAATGGAGTCATTAGCACTTATGGTGTTTAAATGGCACCCAGAATTATGTTGCACGAAGCACAATTTCACATCATTCTGGGTTCATTTGTGTGAAAACAAGGTTCAATCAGGCTGAAACGTTACAGGAAGGTAGAATCTATTGAGTTGTAAGTGATCTGAACGTTTCATGATGATAGTACTTTCCTAAGGGGGTCAAACCATGTCCCAAAGGTCACCGGGCCTGGTGTCACTTTAAAGAAGTAGTCCAGTTACACCTTTGTGGGCTTATAACTTGGCTTCTGAATGTCCTAGAGAGGTTAGGTTTGTTTTAGTGTACTCCAATCAACAGCCCCTACAACCACAAAAAGGAATGGAGTCATTAGCACTTAAGGTTTGTAAATGGCACCCAGAATTATGTTGCACGAAGCACAATTTCACATCATTCTGGGTCCATTTTTGTGAAAAATAGGTCCAATCAGGCTGAAACGCTACAAGAAGGTAGAATCTATTGAGTTGTAAGTGATCTGAACATTTCAAGATGATCGCACATTCCTATAGAGGGTAAAACCATGTCTCAAAGGTCACCGGGCCTGGTGTCACTTTAAAGAAGTAGTCCAGTTACACCTTTGAGGGCTTAGAACTTGGCTTCTGAATGTCCTAGAGAGATCAGGTTTGTTTTAGTGTACTCCAATCAACAGCCCCTACAACCTCAAAAAGGAATGGAGTCATTAGCACTTATGGTTTTTAAATGGCACCCAGAATTATGTTGCACGAAGCACAATTTCACATCATTCTGGGTTCATTTGTTTGAAAACAAGGTCCAATCAGGCTGAAATGTTACAGGAAGGTAGAATCTATTGAATTGTAAGTGATCTGAATGTTTCATGATGATAGCACTTTCCTAAGGGGGTCAAACCATGTCCCAAAGGTCACCGGATCTGGTGTCAATTTAAAGAAGTAGTCCAGTTACACCTTTGTGGGCTTATAACTTGGCTTCTGAATGTCCTAGAGAGATCAGGTTTGTTTTAGTATACTCCAATCAACAGCCCCTACAACCACAAAAAGGAATGGAGTCATTAGCACTTATGGTGTTTAAATGGCACCCAGAATTATGTTGCACGAAGCACAATTTCACATCATTCTGGGTTCATTTGTGTGAAAACAAGGTCCAATCAGGCTGAAACGCTACAAGAAGGTAGAATCTATTGAGTTGTAAGTGATCTGAACGTTTCATGATGATAGCACTTTCCTAAGGGGGTCAAACCATGTCCCAAAGGTCACCGGGCCTGGTGTCACTTTAAAGTAGTCCAGTTACACCTTTGTGGGCTTATAACTTGGCTTCTGAATGTCCTAGAGAGATCAGGTTTGTTTAAATGTACTCCAATCAACAGCCCCTACAACCACAAAAAGGAATGGAGTCATTAGCACTTATGGTTTGTAAATGGCACCCAGACTTATGTTGCACGGAGCACAATTTCACATCATTCTGGGAACATTTGTGTGAAAACAAGGTCCAATTAGGCTGAAACGCTACAAGAAGTTAGAATCTATTGAGTTGTAAGAGATTTGAACGTTTCATGATGATAGCACTTTCCTAAGGGGGTCAAAACATGTCCCAAAGGTCACCGGATCTGGTGTCAATTTAAAGAAGTAGTCCAGTTACACCTTTGTGGGCTTATAATTTGGCTTCTGAATGTCCTAGAGAGATCAGGTTTGTTTTAGTATATTCCAATCAACAGCCCCTACAACCATAAAAAGGAAAGGAGTCATTAGCACTTATGGTGTTTAAATGGCACCCAGAATTTTGTTGCACGAAGCACAATTTCACAACATTCTGGGTTCATTTGTGTGAAAACAAGGTCCAATCAGGCTGAAACGTTACAGGAAGGTAGAATCTATTGAGTTGTAAGTGATCTGAACGTTTCATGATGATAGCACTTTCCTAAGGGGGTCAAACCATTTCCCAAAGGTCACCAGATCTGGTGTCAATTTAAAGAAGTAGTCCAGTTACACCTTTGTGGGCTTATAACTTGGCTTCTGAATGTCCTAGAGAGGTTAGGTTTGTTTTAGTGTACTCCAATCAACAGCCCCTACAACCACAAAAAGGAATGGAGTCATTAGCACTTATGGTTTTTAAATGGCACCCAGAATTATGCTGCACTAAGCACAATTTCACATCATTCTGGGTTCATTTGTGTGAAAACAAGGTCAAATCAGGCTGAAACGCTACAACAAGGTAGAATCTATTGAGTTGTAAGTGATCTGAACGTTTCATGATGATAGCACTTTCCTAAGGGGGTCAAACCATGTCCCAGAGGTCACCGGATCTGGTGTCAATTTAAAGAAGTAGTCCAGTTACACATTTGTGGGCTTATAACTTGGCTTCTGAATGTCCTAGAGAGATCAGGTTTGTTTTAGTGTACTCCAATCAACATCTCCTACAACCTCTAAAAGGAATGGAGTCATTAGCACTTATGGTTTTTAAATGGCACCCAGAATTATGCTGCACTAAGCACAATTTCACAACATTCTGGGTTCATTTGTGTGAAAACAAGGTCCAATCAGGCTGAAACGTTACAGGAAGGTAGAATCTATTGAGTTGTAAGTGATCTGAACGTTTCATGATGATAGCACTTTCCTAAGGGGGTCAAACCATGTCCCAAAGGTCACCGGATCTGGTGTCAATTTAAAGTAGTCCAGTTACACATTTGGGGGCTTATAACTTGGCTTCTGAATGTCCTAGAGAGATCAGGTTTGTTTTAATGTTCTCCAACCAACAGCCCCTACAACCACAAAAAGGAATGGAGTCATTAGCACTTATGGTTTGTAAATGGCACCCAGATTTATGTTGCACGAAGCACAATTTCACATCATTCTGGGTCCATTTGTGTGAAAACAAGGTCCAATCAGGCTGAAATTTTACAAGAAGGTAGAATCTATTGAGTTGTAAGTGATCTGAACGTTTCATGATGATCGCACATTCCTATAGGGGGTCAAACAATGTCCCAAAGGTCACCGGGCCTGGTGTCCCTTTAAAGAGGTAGTCCAGTTACACCTTTGAGGGCTTATAACTTGGCTTCTGAATATCCTAGAGAGATCAGGTTTGTTTTAGTGTACTCCAATCAACAGCTCCTACAACCTCAAAAAGGAATGGAGTCATTAGCACTTATGGTTTTTAAATGGCACCCAGAATTATGCTGCACTAAGCACAATTTCACATCATTCTGGGTTCATTTGTGTGAAAACAAGGTCCAATCAGGCTGAAACGTTACAGGAAGGTAGAATCTATTGAGTTGTAAGTGATCTGAACGTTTCATGATGATAGCACTTTCCTAAGGGGGTCAAACCATGTCCCAAAGGTCACCGGGCCTGGTGTCACTTTAAAGAAGCAGTCCAGTTACACCTTTGTGGGCTTATAACTTGGCTTCTGAATGTCCTAGAGAGGTTAGGTTTGTTTTAGTGTTCTCCAATCAACAGCCCCTACAACCACAAAAAGGAATGGAGTCATTAGCACTTATGGTTTGTAAATGGCACCCAGAATTATGTTGAACAAAGCACAAGTTCACATCATTCTGGGTTCATTTGTGTGAAAACAAGGTCCAATCAGGCTGAAAGAATCTATTGAGTTGTAAGTGATCTGAACATTTCATGTTGATAGCACTTTCCTAAGGGGGTCAAACCATGTCCCAAAGGTCTCCGGGCCTGGTGTCACTTTAAAGAAGTAGTCCAGTTACACATTTGTGGGCTTATAACTTGGCTTCTGAATGTCCTAGAGAGGTTAGGTTTGTTTTAGTGTACTCCAATCAACAGCCCCTACAACCACAAAAAGGAATGGAGTCATTAGCACTTAAGGTTTGTAAATGGCACCCAGAATTATGTTGCACGAAGCACAATTTCACATCATTCTGGGTCCATTTGTGTGAAAACAAGGTCCAATCAGGCTGAAACGCTACAAGAAGGTAGAATCTATTGAGTTGTAAGTGATCTGAACGTTTCAAGATGATCGCACATTCCTATAGGGGGTAAAACCATGTCCCAAAGGTCACCGGGCCTGGTGTCACTTTAAAGAAGTAGTCCAGTTACACCTTTGAGGGCTTATACCTTGGCTTCTGAATGTCCTAGAGAGATCAGGTTTGTTTTAGTGTACTCCAATCAACAGCCCCTACAACCTCAAAAAGGAATGGAGTCATTAGCACTTATGGTTTTTAAATGGCACCCAGAATTATGTTGCACTAAGCACAATTTCACATCATTCTGGGTTCATTTGTGTGAAAACAAGGTCCAATCAGGCTGAAATGTTACAGGAAGGTAGAATCTATTGAGTTGTAAGTGATCTGAACGTTTCATGATTATAGCACTTTCCTAAGGGGGTCAAACCATGTCCCAAAGGTCACCGGATCTGGTGTCAATTTAAAGAAGTAGTCCAGTTACACCTTTGTGGGCTTATAACTTGGATTCTGAATGTCCTAGAGAGATCAGGTTTGTTTTAGTATACTCCAATCAACAGCCCCTACAACCACAAAAAGGAATGGAGTCATTAGCACTTATGGTGTTTAAATGGCACCCAGAATTATGTTGCACGAAGCACAATTTCACATCATTCTGGGTTCATTTGTGTGAAAACAAGGTTCAATCAGGCTGAAACGTTACAGGAAGGTAGAATCTATTGAGTTGTAAGTGATCTGAACGTTTCATGATGATAGTACTTTCCTAAGGGGGTCAAACCATGTCCCAAAGGTCACCGGGCCTGGTGTCACTTTAAAGAAGTAGTCCAGTTACACCTTTGTGGGCTTATAACTTGGCTTCTGAATGTCCTAGAGAGGTTAGGTTTGTTTTAGTGTACTCCAATCAACAGCCCCTACAACCACAAAAAGGAATGGAGTCATTAGCACTTAAGGTTTGTAAATGGCACCCAGAATTATGTTGCACGAAGCACAATTTCACATCATTCTGGGTCCATTTTTGTGAAAAATAGGTCCAATCAGGCTGAAACGCTACAAGAAGGTAGAATCTATTGAGTTGTAAGTGATCTGAACATTTCAAGATGATCGCACATTCCTATAGAGGGTAAAACCATGTCTCAAAGGTCACCGGGCCTGGTGTCACTTTAAAGAAGTAGTCCAGTTACACCTTTGAGGGCTTAGAACTTGGCTTCTGAATGTCCTAGAGAGATCAGGTTTGTTTTAGTGTACTCCAATCAACAGCCCCTACAACCTCAAAAAGGAATGGAGTCATTAGCACTTATGGTTTTTAAATGGCACCCAGAATTATGTTGCACGAAGCACAATTTCACATCATTCTGGGTTCATTTGTTTGAAAACAAGGTCCAATCAGGCTGAAATGTTACAGGAAGGTAGAATCTATTGAATTGTAAGTGATCTGAATGTTTCATGATGATAGCACTTTCCTAAGGGGGTCAAACCATGTCCCAAAGGTCACCGGATCTGGTGTCAATTTAAAGAAGTAGTCCAGTTACACCTTTGTGGGCTTATAACTTGGCTTCTGAATGTCCTAGAGAGATCAGGTTTGTTTTAGTATACTCCAATCAACAGCCCCTACAACCACAAAAAGGAATGGAGTCATTAGCACTTATGGTGTTTAAATGGCACCCAGAATTATGTTGCACGAAGCACAATTTCACATCATTCTGGGTCCATTTGTGTGAAAAATAGGTCCAATCAGGCTGAAACGCTACAAGAAGGTAGAATCTATTGAGTTGTAAGTGATCTGAACGTTTCAAGATGATAGCACTTTCCTAAGGGGGTCAAACCATGTCCCAAAGGTCACCGGGCCTGGTGTCAGTTTAAAGAAGTAGTCCAGTTACACCTTTGTGGGCTTATAACTTGGCTTCTGAATGTCCTAGAGAGATCAGGTTTGTTTTAGTATACTCCAATCAACAGCCCCTACAACCACAAAAAGGAATGGAGTCATTAGCACTTATGGTGTTTAAATGGCACCCAGAATTATGTTGCACGAAGCACAATTTCACATCATTCTGGGTTCATTTGTGTGAAAACAAGGTCCAATCAGGCTGAAACGCTACAAGAAGGTAGAATCTATTGAGTTGTAAGTGATCTGAACGTTTCATGATGATAGCACTTTCCTAAGGGGGTCAAACCATGTCCCAAAGGTCACCGGGCCTGGTGTCACTTTAAAGAAGTATTCCAGTTACACCTTTGTGGGCTTATAACTTGGCTTCTGAATGTCCTAGAGAGATCAGGTTTGTTTAAATGTACTCCAATCAACAGCCCCTACAACCACAAAAAGGAATGGAGTCATTAGCACTTATGGTTTGTAAATGGCACCCAGACTTATGTTGCACGAAGCACAATTTCACATCATTCTGGGAACATTTGTGTGAAAACAAGGTCCAATTGGGCTGAAACGCTACAAGAAGGTAGAATCTATTGAGTTGTAAGTGATCTGAACGTTTCAAGATGATCACACATTCCTATAGGGGGTAAAACCATGTCCCAAAGGTCACCGGGCCTGGTGTCACTTTAAAGAAGAAGTCCAGTTACACCTTTGTGGGCTTATAACTTGGCTTCTGAATGTCCTAGAGAGGTTAGGTTTGTTTTAGTGTACTCCAATCAACAGCCCCTATAACCACAAAAAGGAATGGATTCATTAGCACTTATGGTTTGTAAATGGCACCCAGAATTATGTTGCACGAAGCACAATTTCACATCATTCTGGGTTCATTTGTGTGAAAACAAGGTCCAATCAGGCTGAAACGTTACAGGAAGGTAGAATCTATTGAGTTGTAAGAGATCTGAACGTTTCATGATGATAGCACTTTCCTAAGGGGGTCAAAACATGTCCCAAAGGTCACCGGATCTGGTGTCAATTTAAAGAAGTAGTCCAGTTACACCTTTGTGGGCTTATAATTTGGCTTCTGAATGTCCTAGAGAGATCAGGTTTGTTTTAGTATACTCCAATCAACAGCCCCTACAACCATAAAAAGGAATGGAGTCATTAGCACTTATGGTGTTTAAATGGCACCCAGAATTTTGTTGCACGAAGCACAATTTCACATCATTCTGGGTTCATTTGTGTGAAAACAAGGTCCAATCAGGCTGAAACGTTACAGGAAGGTAGAATCTATTGAGTTGTAAGTGATCTGAACGTTTCATGATGATAGCACTTTCCTAAGGGGGTCAAACCATGTCCCAAAGGTCACCGGGCCTGGTGTCACTTTAAAGAAGTAGTCCAGTTACACCTTTGTGGGCTTATAACTTGGCTTCTGAATGTCCTAGAGAGATCAGGTTTGTTTAAATGTACTCCAATCAACAGCCCCTACAACCACAAAAAGGAATGGAGTCATTAGCACTTATGGTTTGTAAATGGCACCCAGACTTATGTTGCACGAAGCACAATTTCACATCATTCTGGGAACATTTGTGTGAAAACAAGGTCCAATCAGGCTGAAACGCTACAAGAAGGTAGAATCTATTGAGTTGTAAGTGATCTGAACGTTTCAAGATGATCGCACATTCCTATAGGGGGTCAAACCATGTCCCAGAGGTCACCGGATCTGGTGTCAATTTAAAGAAGTAGTCCAGTTACACATTTGTGGGCTTATAACTTGGCTTCTGAATGTCCTAGAGAGATCAGGTTTGTTTTAGTGTACTCCAATCAACATCTCCTACAACCTCTAAAAGGAATGGAGTCATTAGCACTTATGGTTTTTAAATGGCACCCAGAATTATGCTGCACTAAGCACAATTTCACAACATTCTGGGTTCATTTGTGTGAAAACAAGGTCCAATCAGGCTGAAACGTTACAGGAAGGTAGAATCTATTGAGTTGTAAGTGATCGGAACGTTTCATGATGATAGCACTTTCCTAAGGGGGTCAAACCATGTCCCAAAGGTCACCGGATCTGGTGTCAATTTAAAGTAGTCCAGTTACACATTTGGGGGCTTATAACTTGGCTTCTGAATGTCCTAGAGAGATCAGGTTTGTTTTAATGTTCTCCAACCAACAGCCCCTACAACCACAAAAAGGAATGGAGTCATTAGCACTTATGGTTTGTAAATGGCACCCAGATTTATGTTGCACGAAGCACAATTTCACATCATTCTGGGTCCATTTGTGTGAAAACAAGGTCCAATCAGGCTGAAATTTTACAAGAAGGTAGAATCTATTGAGTTGTAAGTGATCTGAACGTTTCATGATGATCGCACATTCCTATAGGGGGTCAAACAATGTCCCAAAGGTCACCGGGCCTGGTGTCCCTTTAAAGAGGTAGTCCAGTTACACCTTTGAGGGCTTATAACTTGGCTTCTGAATATCCTAGAGAGATCAGGTTTGTTTTAGTGTACTCCAATCAACAGCTCCTACAACCTCAAAAAGGAATGGAGTCATTAGCACTTATGGTTTTTAAATGGCACCCAGAATTATGCTGCACTAAGCACAATTTCACATCATTCTGGGTTCATTTGTGTGAAAACAAGGTCCAATCAGGCTGAAACGTTACAGGAAGGTAGAATCTATTGAGTTGTAAGTGATCTGAACGTTTCATGATGATAGCACTTTCCTAAGGGGGTCAAACCATGTCCCAAAGGTCACCGGGCCTGGTGTCACTTTAAAGAAGCAGTCCAGTTACACCTTTGTGGGCTTATAACTTGGCTTCTGAATGTCCTAGAGAGGTTAGGTTTGTTTTAGTGTTCTCCAATCAACAGCCCCTACAACCACAAAAAGGAATGGAGTCATTAGCACTTATGGTTTGTAAATGGCACCCAGAATTATGTTGCACGAAGCACAAGTTCACATCATTCTGGGTTCATTTGTGTGAAAACAAGGTCCAATCAGGCTGAAAGAATCTATTGAGTTGTAAGTGATCTGAACATTTCATGATGATAGCACTTTCCTAAGGGGGTCAAACCATGTCCCAAAGGTCTCCGGGCCTGGTGTCACTTTAAAGAAGTAGTCCAGTTACACATTTGTGGGCTTATAACTTGGCTTCTGAATGTCCTAGAGAGGTTAGGTTTGTTTTAGTGTACTCCAATCAACAGCCCCTACAACCACAAAAAGGAATGGAGTCATTAGCACTTAAGGTTTGTAAATGGCACCCAGAATTATGTTGCACGAAGCACAATTTCACATCATTCTGGGTCCATTTGTGTGAAAACAAGGTCCAATCAGGCTGAAACGCTACAAGAAGGTAGAATCTATTGAGTTGTAAGTGATCTGAACGTTTCAAGATGATCGCACATTCCTATAGGGGGTAAAACCATGTCCCAAAGGTCACCGGGCCTGGTGTCACTTTAAAGAAGTAGTCCAGTTACACCTTTGAGGGCTTATACCTTGGCTTCTGAATGTCCTAGAGAGATCAGGTTTGTTTTAGTGTACTCCAATCAACAGCCCCTACAACCTCAAAAAGGAATGGAGTCATTAGCACTTATGGTTTTTAAATGGCACCCAGAATTATGTTGCACTAAGCACAATTTCACATCATTCTGGGTTCATTTGTGTGAAAACAAGGTCCAATCAGGCTGAAATGTTACAGGAAGGTAGAATCTATTGAGCTGTAAGTGATCTGAACGTTTCATGATTATAGCACTTTCCTAAGGGGGTCAAACCATGTCCCAAAGGTCACCGGATCTGGTGTCAATTTAAAGAAGTAGTCCAGTTACACCTTTGTGGGCTTATAACTTGGCTTCTGAATGTCCTAGAGAGATCAGGTTTGTTTTAGTATACTCCAATCAACAGCCCCTACAACCACAAAAAGGAATGGAGTCATTAGCACTTATGGTGTTTAAATGGCACCCAGAATTATGTTGCACGAAGCACAATTTCACATCATTCTGGGTTCATTTGTGTGAAAACAAGGTTCAATCAGGCTGAAACGTTACAGGAAGGTAGAATCTATTGAGTTGTAAGTGATCTGAACGTTTCATGATGATAGTACTTTCCTAAGGGGGTCAAACCATGTCCCAAAGGTCACCGGGCCTGGTGTCACTTTAAAGAAGTAGTCCAGTTACACCTTTGTGGGCTTATAACTTGGCTTCTGAATGTCCTAGAGAGGTTAGGTTTGTTTTAGTGTACTCCAATCAACAGCCCCTACAACCACAAAAAGGAATGGAGTCATTAGCACTTAAGGTTTGTAAATGGCACCCAGAATTATGTTGCACGAAGCACAATTTCACATCATTCTGGGTCCATTTTTGTGAAAAATAGGTCCAATCAGGCTGAAACGCTACAAGAAGGTAGAATCTATTGAGTTGTAAGTGATCTGAACATTTCAAGATGATCGCACATTCCTATAGAGGGTAAAACCATGTCTCAAAGGTCACCGGGCCTGGTGTCACTTTAAAGAAGTAGTCCAGTTACACCTTTGAGGGCTTAGAACTTGGCTTCTGAATGTCCTAGAGAGATCAGGTTTGTTTTAGTGTACTCCAATCAACAGCCCCTACAACCTCAAAAAGGAATGGAGTCATTAGCACTTATGGTTTTTAAATGGCACCCAGAATTATGTTGCACGAAGCACAATTTCACATCATTCTGGGTTCATTTGTTTGAAAACAAGGTCCAATCAGGCTGAAATGTTACAGGAAGGTAGAATCTATTGAATTGTAAGTGATCTGAATGTTTCATGATGATAGCACTTTCCTAAGGGGGTCAAACCATGTCCCAAAGGTCACCGGATCTGGTGTCAATTTAAAGAAGTAGTCCAGTTACACCTTTGTGGGCTTATAACTTGGCTTCTGAATGTCCTAGAGAGATCAGGTTTGTTTTAGTATACTCCAATCAACAGCCCCTACAACCACAAAAAGGAATGGAGTCATTAGCACTTATGGTGTTTAAATGGCACCCAGAATTATGTTGCACGAAGCACAATTTCACATCATTCTGGGTTCATTTGTGTGAAAACAAGGTCCAATCAGGCTGAAACGCTACAAGAAGGTAGAATCTATTGAGTTGTAAGTGATCTGAACGTTTCATGATGATAGCACTTTCCTAAGGGGGTCAAACCATGTCCCAAAGGTCACCGGGCCTGGTGTCACTTTAAAGTAGTCCAGTTACACCTTTGTGGGCTTATAACTTGGCTTCTGAATGTCCTAGAGAGATCAGGTTTGTTTAAATGTACTCCAATCAAAAGCCCCTACAACCACAAAAAGGAATGGAGTCATTAGCACTTATGGTTTGTAAATGGCACCCAGACTTATGTTGCACGGAGCACAATTTCACATCATTCTGGGAACATTTGTGTGAAAACAAGGTCCAATTAGGCTGAAACGCTACAAGAAGTTAGAATCTATTGAGTTGTAAGTGATCTGAACGTTTCAAGATGATCACACATTCCTATAGGGGGTAAAACCATGTCCCAAAGGTCACCGGGCCTGGTGTCACTTTAAAGAAGTAGTCCAGTTACACCTTTGTGGGCTTATAACTTGGCTTCTGAATGTCCTAGAGAGGTTAGGTTTGTTTTAGTGTACTCCAATCAACAGCCACTATAACCACAAAAGGGAATGGATTCATTAGCACTTATGGTTTGTAAATGGCACCCAGAATTATGTTGCACGAAGCACAATTTCACATCATTCTGGGTTCATTTGTGTGAAAACAAGGTCCAATCAGGCTGAAACGTTACAGGAAGGTAGAATCTATTGAGTTGTAAGAGATTTGAACGTTTCATGATGATAGCACTTTCCTAAGGGGGTCAAAACATGTCCCAAAGGTCACCGGATCTGGTGTCAATTTAAAGAAGTAGTCCAGTTACACCTTTGTGGGCTTATAATTTGGCTTCTGAATGTCCTAGAGAGATCAGGTTTGTTTTAGTATATTCCAATCAACAGCCCCTACAACCATAAAAAGGAAAGGAGTCATTAGCACTTATGGTGTTTAAAAGGCACCCAGAATTTTGTTGCACGAAGCACAATTTCACAACATTCTGGGTTCATTTGTGTGAAAACAAGGTCCAATCAGGCTGAAACGTTACAGGAAGGTAGAATCTATTGAGTTGTAAGTGATCTGAACGTTTCATGATGATAGCACTTTCCTAAGGGGGTCAAACCATTTCCCAAAGGTCACCAGATCTGGTGTCAATTTAAAGAAGTAGTCCAGTTACACCTTTGTGGGCTTATAACTTGGCTTCTGAATGTCCTAGAGAGGTTAGGTTTGTTTTAGTGTACTCCAATCAACAGCCCCTACAACCACAAAAAGGAATGGAGTCATTAGCACTTATGGTTTTTAAATGGCACCCAGAATTATGCTGCACTAAGCACAATTTCACATCATTCTGGGTTCATTTGTGTGAAAACAAGGTCAAATCAGGCTGAAACGCTACAACAAGGTAGAATCTATTGAGTTGTAAGTGATCTGAACGTTTAATGATGATAGCACTTTCCTAAGGGGGTCAAACCATGTCCCAGAGGTCACCGGATCTGGTGTCAATTTAAAGAAGTAGTCCAGTTACACATTTGTGGGCTTATAACTTGGCTTCTGAATGTCCTAGAGAGATCAGGTTTGTTTTAGTGTACTCCAATCAACATCTCCTACAACCTCTAAAAGGAATGGAGTCATTAGCACTTATGGTTTTTAAATGGCACCCAGAATTATGCTGCACTAAGCACAATTTCACAACATTCTGGGTTCATTTGTGTGAAAACAAGGTCCAATCAGGCTGAAACGTTACAGGAAGGTAGAATCTATTGAGTTGTAAGTGATCTGAACGTTTCATGATGATAGCACTTTCCTAAGGGGGTCAAACCATGTCCCAAAGGTCACCGGATCTGGTGTCAATTTAAAGTAGTCCAGTTACACATTTGGGGGCTTATAACTTGGCTTCTGAATGTCCTAGAGAGATCAGGTTTGTTTTAATGTTCTCCAACCAACAGCCCCTACAACCACAAAAAGGAATGGAGTCATTAGCACTTATGGTTTGTAAATGGCACCCAGATTTATGTTGCACGAAGCACAATTTCACATCATTCTGGGTCCATTTGTGTGAAAACAAGGTCCAATCAGGCTGAAATTTTACAAGAAGGTAGAATCTATTGAGTTGTAAGTGATCTGAACGTTTCATGATGATCGCACATTCCTATAGGGGGTCAAACAATGTCCCAAAGGTCACCGGGCCTGGTGTCCCTTTAAAGAGGTAGTCCAGTTACACCTTTGAGGGCTTATAACTTGGCTTCTGAATATCCTAGAGAGATCAGGTTTGTTTTAGTGTACTCCAATCAACAGCTCCTACAACCTCAAAAAGGAATGGAGTCATTAGCACTTATGGTTTTTAAATGGCACCCAGAATTATGCTGCACTAAGCACAATTTCACATCATTCTGGGTTCATTTGTGTGAAAACAAGGTCCAATCAGGCTGAAACGTTACAGGAAGGTAGAATCTATTGAGTTGTAAGTGATCTGAACGTTTCATGATGATAGCACTTTCCTAAGGGGGTCAAACCATGTCCCAAAGGTCACCGGATCTGGTGTCAATTTAAAGTAGTCCAGTTACACATTTGGGGGCTTATAACTTGGCTTCTGAATGTCCTAGAGAGATCAGGTTTGTTTTAATGTTCTCCAACCAACAGCCCCTACAACCACAAAAAGGAATGGAGTCATTAGCACTTATGGTTTGTAAATGGCACCCAGATTTATGTTGCACGAAGCACAATTTCACATCATTCTGGGTCCATTTGTGTGAAAACAAGGTCCAATCAGGCTGAAATTTTACAAGAAGGTAGAATCTATTGAGTTGTAAGTGATCTGAACGTTTCATGATGATCGCACATTCCTATAGGGGGTCAAACAATGTCCCAAAGGTCACCGGGCCTGGTGTCCCTTTAAAGAGGTAGTCCAGTTACACCTTTGAGGGCTTATAACTTGGCTTCTGAATATCCTAGAGAGATCAGGTTTGTTTTAGTGTACTCCAATCAACAGCTCCTACAACCTCAAAAAGGAATGGAGTCATTAGCACTTATGGTTTTTAAATGGCACCCAGAATTATGCTGCACTAAGCACAATTTCACATCATTCTGGGTTCATTTGTGTGAAAACAAGGTCCAATCAGGCTGAAACGTTACAGGAAGGTAGAATCTATTGAGTTGTAAGTGATCTGAACGTTTCATGATGATAGCACTTTCCTAAGGGGGTCAAACCATGTCCCAAAGGTCACCGGGCCTGGTGTCACTTTAAAGAAGCAGTCCAGTTACACCTTTGTGGGCTTATAACTTGGCTTCTGAATGTCCTAGAGAGGTTAGGTTTGTTTTAGTGTTCTCCAATCAACAGCCCCTACAACCACAAAAAGGAATGGAGTCATTAGCACTTATGGTTTTTAAATGGCACCCAGAATTATGTTGAACAAAGCACAAGTTCACATCATTCTGGGTTCATTTGTGTGAAAACAAGGTCCAATCAGGCTGAAAGAATCTATTGAGTTGTAAGTGATCTGAACATTTCATGATGATAGCACTTTCCTAAGGGGGTCAAACCATGTCCCAAAGGTCTCCGGGCCTGGTGTCACTTTAAAGAAGTAGTCCAGTTACACATTTGTGGGCTTATAACTTGGCTTCTGAATGTCCTAGAGAGGTTAGGTTTGTTTTAGTGTACTCCAATCAACAGCCCCTACAACCACAAAAAGGAATGGAGTCATTAGCACTTAAGGTTTGTAAATGGCACCCAGAATTATGTTGCACGAAGCACAATTTCACATCATTCTGGGTCCATTTGTGTGAAAACAAGGTCCAATCAGGCTGAAACGCTACAAGAAGGTAGAATCTATTGAGTTGTAAGTGATCTGAACGTTTCAAGATGATCGCACATTCCTATAGGGGGTAAAACCATGTCCCAAAGGTCACCGGGCCTGGTGTCACTTTAAAGAAGTAGTCCAGTTACACCTTTGAGGGCTTATACCTTGGCTTCTGAATGTCCTAGAGAGATCAGGTTTGTTTTAGTGTACTCCAATCAACAGCCCCTACAACCTCAAAAAGGAATGGAGTCATTAGCACTTATGGTTTTTAAATGGCACCCAGAATTATGTTGCACTAAGCACAATTTCACATCATTCTGGGTTCATTTGTGTGAAAACAAGGTCCAATCAGGCTGAAATGTTACAGGAAGGTAGAATCTATTGAGTTGTAAGTGATCTGAACGTTTCATGATTATAGCACTTTCCTAAGGGGGTCAAACCATGTCCCAAAGGTCACCGGATCTGGTGTCAATTTAAAGAAGTAGTCCAGTTACACCTTTGTGGGCTTATAACTTGGATTCTGAATGTCCTAGAGAGATCAGGTTTGTTTTAGTATACTCCAATCAACAGCCCCTACAACCACAAAAAGGAATGGAGTCATTAGCACTTATGGTGTTTAAATGGCACCCAGAATTATGTTGCACGAAGCACAATTTCACATCATTCTGGGTTCATTTGTGTGAAAACAAGGTTCAATCAGGCTGAAACGTTACAGGAAGGTAGAATCTATTGAGTTGTAAGTGATCTGAACGTTTCATGATGATAGTACTTTCCTAAGGGGGTCAAACCATGTCCCAAAGGTCACCGGGCCTGGTGTCACTTTAAAGAAGTAGTCCAGTTACACCTTTGTGGGCTTATAACTTGGCTTCTGAATGTCCTAGAGAGGTTAGGTTTGTTTTAGTGTACTCCAATCAACAGCCCCTACAACCACAAAAAGGAATGGAGTCATTAGCACTTAAGGTTTGTAAATGGCACCCAGAATTATGTTGCACGAAGCACAATTTCACATCATTCTGGGTCCATTTTTGTGAAAAATAGGTCCAATCAGGCTGAAACGCTACAAGAAGGTAGAATCTATTGAGTTGTAAGTGATCTGAACATTTCAAGATGATCGCACATTCCTATAGAGGGTAAAACCATGTCTCAAAGGTCACCGGGCCTGGTGTCACTTTAAAGAAGTAGTCCAGTTACACCTTTGAGGGCTTAGAACTTGGCTTCTGAATGTCCTAGAGAGATCAGGTTTGTTTTAGTGTACTCCAATCAACAGCCCCTACAACCTCAAAAAGGAATGGAGTCATTAGCACTTATGGTTTTTAAATGGCACCCAGAATTATGTTGCACGAAGCACAATTTCACATCATTCTGGGTTCATTTGTTTGAAAACAAGGTCCAATCAGGCTGAAATGTTACAGGAAGGTAGAATCTATTGAATTGTAAGTGATCTGAATGTTTCATGATGATAGCACTTTCCTAAGGGGGTCAAACCATGTCCCAAAGGTCACCGGATCTGGTGTCAATTTAAAGAAGTAGTCCAGTTACACCTTTGTGGGCTTATAACTTGGCTTCTGAATGTCCTAGAGAGATCAGGTTTGTTTTAGTATACTCCAATCAACAGCCCCTACAACCACAAAAAGGAATGGAGTCATTAGCACTTATGGTGTTTAAATGGCACCCAGAATTATGTTGCACGAAGCACAATTTCACATCATTCTGGGTTCATTTGTGTGAAAACAAGGTCCAATCAGGCTGAAACGCTACAAGAAGGTAGAATCTATTGAGTTGTAAGTGATCTGAACGTTTCATGATGATAGCACTTTCCTAAGGGGGTCAAACCATGTCCCAAAGGTCACCGGGCCTGGTGTCACTTTAAAGAATTAGTCCAGTTACACCTTTGTGGGCTTATAACTTGGCTTCTGAATGTCCTAGAGAGATCAGGTTTGTTTAAATGTACTCCAATCAACAGCCCCTACAACCACAAAAAGGAATGGAGTCATTAGCACTTATGGTTTGTAAATGGCACCCAGACTTATGTTGCACGAAGCACAATTTCACATCATTCTGGGAACATTTGTGTGAAAACAAGGTCCAATTAGGCTGAAACGCTACAAGAAGTTAGAATCTATTGAGTTGTAAGTGATCTGAACGTTTCAAGATGATCACACATTCCTATAGGGGGTAAAACCATGTCCCAAAGGTCACCGGGCCTGGTGTCACTTTAAAGAAGTAGTCCAGTTACACCTTTGTGGGCTTATAACTTGGCTTCTGAATGTCCTAGAGAGGTTAGGTTTGTTTTAGTGTACTCCAATCAACAGCCCCTATAACCACAAAAGGGTATGGATTCATTAGCACTTATGGTTTGTAAATGGCACCCAGAATTATGTTGCACGAAGCACAATTTCACATCATTCTGGGTTCATTTGTGTGAAAACAAGGTCCAATCAGGCTGAAACGTTACAGGAAGGTAGAATCTATTGAGTTGTAAGAGATTTGAACGTTTCATGATGATAGCACTTTCCTAAGGGGGTCAAAACATGTCCCAAAGGTCACCGGATCTGGTGTCAATTTAAAGAAGTAGTCCAGTTACACCTTTGTGGGCTTATAATTTGGCTTCTGAATGTCCTAGAGAGATCAGGTTTGTTTTAGTATATTCCAATCAACAGCCCCTACAACCATAAAAAGGAAAGGAGTCATTAGCACTTATGGTGTTTAAATGGCACCCAGAATTTTGTTGCACGAAGCACAATTTCACAACATTCTGGGTTCATTTGTGTGAAAACAAGGTCCAATCAGGCTGAAACGTTACAGGAAGGTAGAATCTATTGAGTTGTAAGTGATCTGAACGTTTCATGATGATAGCACTTTCCTAAGGGGGTCAAACCATTTCCCAAAGGTCACCAGATCTGGTGTCAATTTAAAGAAGTAGTCCAGTTACACCTTTGTGGGCTTATAACTTGGCTTCTGAATGTCCTAGAGAGGTTAGGTTTGTTTTAGTGTACTCCAATCAACAGCCCCTACAACCACAAAAAGGAATGGAGTCATTAACACTTATGGTTTTTAAATGGCACCCAGAATTATGCTGCACTAAGCACAATTTCACATCATTCTGGGTTCATTTGTGTGAAAACAAGGTCAAATCAGGCTGAAACGCTACAACAAGGTAGAATCTATTGAGTTGTAAGTGATCTGAACGTTTCATGATGATAGCACTTTCCTAAGGGGGTCAAACCATGTCCCAGAGGTCACCGGATCTGGTGTCAATTTAAAGAAGTAGTCCAGTTACACATTTGTGGGCTTATAACTTGGCTTCTGAATGTCCTAGAGAGATCAGGTTTGTTTTAGTGTACTCCAATCAACATCTCCTACAACCTCTAAAAGGAATGGAGTCATTAGCACTTATGGTTTTTAAATGGCACCCAGAATTATGCTGCACTAAGCACAATTTCACAACATTCTGGGTTCATTTGTGTGAAAACAAGGTCCAATCAGGCTGAAACGTTACAGGAAGGTAGAATCTATTGAGTTGTAAGTGATCTGAACGTATCATGATGATAGCACTTTCCTAAGGGGGTCAAACCATGTCCCAAAGGTCACCGGATCTGGTGTCAATTTAAAGTAGTCCAGTTACACATTTGGGGGCTTATAACTTGGCTTCTGAATGTCCTAGAGAGATCAGGTTTGTTTTAATGTTCTCCAACCAACAGCCCCTACAACCACAAAAAGGAATGGAGTCATTAGCACTTATGGTTTGTAAATGGCACCCAGATTTATGTTGCACGAAGCACAATTTCACATCATTCTGGGTCCATTTGTGTGAAAACAAGGTCCAATCAGGCTGAAATTTTACAAGAAGGTAGAATCTATTGAGTTGTAAGTGATCTGAACGTTTCATGATGATCGCACATTCCTATAGGGGGTCAAACAATGTCCCAAAGGTCACCGGGCCTGGTGTCCCTTTAAAGAGGTAGTCCAGTTACACCTTTGAGGGCTTATAACTTGGCTTCTGAATATCCTAGAGAGATCAGGTTTGTTTTAGTGTACTCCAATCAACAGCTCCTACAACCTCAAAAAGGAATGGAGTCATTAGCACTTATGGTTTTTAAATGGCACCCAGAATTATGCTGCACTAAGCACAATTTCACATCATTCTGGGTTCATTTGTGTGAAAACAAGGTCCAATCAGGCTGAAACGTTACAGGAAGGTAGAATCTATTGAGTTGTAAGTGATCTGAACGTTTCATGATGATAGCACTTTCCTAAGGGGGTCAAACCATGTCCCAAATGTCACCGGGCCTGGTGTCACTTTAAAGAAGCAGTCCAGTTACACCTTTGTGGGCTTATAACTTGGCTTCTGAATGTCCTAGAGAGGTTAGGTTTGTTTTAGTGTTCTCCAATCAACAGCCCCTACAACCACAAAAAGGAATGGAGTCATTAGCACTTATGGTTTGTAAATGGCACCCAGAATTATGTTGCACGAAGCACAAGTTCACATCATTCTGGGTTCATTTGTGTGAAAACAAGGTCCAATCAGGCTGAAAGAATCTATTGAGTTGTAAGTGATCTGAACATTTCATGATGATAGCACTTTCCTAAGGGGGTCAAACCATGTCCCAAAGGTCTCCGGGCCTGGTGTCACTTTAAAGAAGTAGTCCAGTTACACATTTGTGGGCTTATAACTTGGCTTCTGAATGTCCTAGAGAGGTTAGGTTTGTTTTAGTGTACTCCAACCAACAGCCCCTACAACCACAAAAAGGAATGGAGTCATTAGCACTTATGGTTTGTAAATGGCACCCAGAATTATGTTGCACGAAGCACAATTTCACATCATTCTGGGTCCATTTGTGTGAAAACAAGGTCCAATCAGGCTGAAACGCTACAAGAAGGTAGAATCTATTGAGTTGTAAGTGATCTGAACGTTTCATGATGATCGCACATGCCTATAGGGGGTCAAACATGTCTCAAAGGTCACCGGGCCTGGTGTCCCTTTAAAGAAGTAGTCCAGTTACACCTTTGAGGGCGTATAACTTGGCTTCTGAATATCCTAGAGAGATCAGGTTTGTTTTAGTGTACTCCAATCAACAGCTCCTACAACCTCAAAAAGGAATGGAGTCATTAGCACTTATGGTTTTTTAATGGCACCCAGAATTATGTTGCACAAAGCACAATTTCACATCATTCTGGGTTCATTTGTGTGAAAACAAGGTCCAATCAGGCTGAAATGTTACAGGAAGGTAGAATCTATTGAGTTGTAAGTGATCTGATCGTTTCATGATGATAGCACTTTCCTAAGGGGGTCAAACCATGTCCCAAAGGTCACCGGGCCTGGTGTCACTTTAAAGAAGCAGTCCAGTTATACCTTTGTGGGCTTATAACTTGGCTTCTGAATGTCCTAGAGAGGTTAGGTTTGTTTTAGTGTTCTCCAATCAACAGCCCCTAAAACCACAAAAAGGAATGGAGTCATTAGCACTTATGGTTTGTAAATGGCACCCAGACTTATGTTGCACGAAGCACAATTTCACATCATTCTGGGAACATTTGTGTGAAAACAAGGTCCAATCAGGCTGAAACGCTACAAGAAGGTAGAATCTATTGAGTTGTAAGTGATCTGAACGTTTCAAGATGATCGCACATTCCTATAGGGGGTAAAACCACGTCCCAAAGGTCACCGGGCCTGGTGTCACTTTAAAGAAGTAGTCCAGTTACACCTTTGTGGGCTTATAACTTGGCTTCTGAATGTCCTAGAGAGGTTAGGTTTGTTTTAGTGTACTCCAATCAACAGCCCCTACAACCACAAAAAGGAATGGAGTCATTAGCACTTATGGTTTTTAAATGGCACCCAGAAATATGCTGCACTAAGCACAATTTCACAACATTCTGGGTTCATTTGTGTGAAAACAAGGTCCAATCAGGCTGAAACGCTACAACAAGGTAGAATCTATTGAGTTGTAAGTGATCTGAACGTTTCATGATGATAGCACTTTCCTAAGGGGGTCAAACCATGTCCCAAAGGTCACCGGATCTGGTGTCAATTTAAAGAAGTAGTCCAGTTACACATTTGTGGGCTTATAACTTGGCTTCTGAATGTCCTAGAGAGGTTAGGTTTGTTATAATGTACTCCAACCAACAGCCCCTACAACCACAAAAAGGAATGGAGTCATTAGCACTTATGGTTTGTAAATGGCACCCAGAATTATGTTGCACGAAGCACAATTTCACATCATTCTGGGTCCATTTGTGTGAAAACAAGGTCCAATCAGGCTGAAATTTTACAAGAAGGTAGAATCTATTGAGTTGTAAGTGATCTGAACGTTTCATGATGATCGCACATGCCTATAGGGGGTCAAACATGTCCCAAAGGTCACCGGGCCTGGTGTCCCTTTAAAGAGGTAGTCCAGTTACACCTTTGAGGGCTTATAACTTGGCTTCTGAATATCCTAGAGAGATCAGGTTTGTTTTAGTGTACTCCAATCAACAGCTCCTACAACCTCAAAAAGGAATGGAGTCATTAGCACTTATGGTTTGTAAATGGCACCCCGAATTATGTTGCACGAAGCACAATTTCACATCATTCTGGGTCCATTTGTGTGAAAACAAGGTCCAATCAGGCTGAAATTTTACAAGAAGGTAGAATCTATTGAGTTGTAAGTGATCTGAACGTTTCATGATGATCGCACATGCCTATAGGGGGTCAAACATGTCCCAAAGGTCACCGGGCCTGGTGTCCCTTTAAAGAGGTAGTCCAGTTACACCTTTGAGGGCGTATAACTTGGATTCTGAATATCCTAGAGAGATCAGGTTTGTTTTAGTGTACTCCAATCAACAGCTCCTACAACCTCAAAAAGGAATGGAGTCATTAGCACTTAGGGTTTTTTAATGGCACCCAGAATTATGTTGCACGAAGCACAATTTCACATCATTCTGGGTTCATTTGTGTGAAAACAAGGTCCAATCAGGCTGAAATGTTACAGGAAGGTAGAATCTATTGAGTTGTAAGTGATCTGAACGTTTCATGATGATAGCACTTTCCTAAGGGGGTCAAACCATGTCCCAAAGGTCACCGGGCCTGGTGTCACTTTAAAGAAGCAGTCCAGTTATACCTTTGTGGGCTTATAACTTGGCTTCTGAATGTCCTAGAGAGGTTAGGTTTTTTTTAGTGTTCTCCAATCAACAGCCCCTAAAACCACAAAAAGGAATGGAGTCATTAGCACTTATGGTTTGTAAATGGCACCCAGACTTATGTTGCACGAAGCACAATTTCACATCATTCTGGGAACATTTGTGTGAAAACAAGGTCCAATCAGGCTGAAACGCTACAAGAAGGTAGAATCTATTGAGTTGTAAGTGATCTGAACGTTTCAAGATGATCACACATTCCTATAGGGGGTAAAACCACGTCCCAAAGGTCACCGGGCCTGGTGTCACTTTAAAGAAGTAGTCCAGTTACACCTTTGTGGGCTTATAACTTGGCTTCTGAATGTCCTAGAGAGGTTAGGTTTGTTTTAGTGTACTCCAATCAACAGCCCCTACAACCACAAAAAGGAATGGAGTCATTAGCACTTATGGTTTTTAAATGGCACCCAGAATTATGCTGCACTAAGCACAATTTCACAACATTCTGGGTTCATTTGTGTGAAAACAAGGTCCAATCAGGCTGAAACGCTACAACAAGGTAGAATCTATTGAGTTGTAAGTGATCTGAACGTTTCATGATGATAGCACTTTCCTAAGGGGGTCAAACCATGTCCCAAAGGTCACCGGATCTGGTGTCAATTTAAAGAAGTAGTCCAGTTACACATTTGTGGGCTTATAACTTGGCTTCTGAATGTCCTAGAGAGGTTAGGTTTGTTATAATGTACTCCAACCAACAGCCCCTACAACCACAAAAAGGAATGGAGTCATTAGCACTTATGGTTTGTAAATGGCACCCAGAATTATGTTGCACGAAGCACAATTTCACATCATTCTGGGTCCATTTGTGTGAAAACAAGGTCCAATCAGGCTGAAATTTTACAAGAAGGTAGAATCTATTGAGTTGTAAGTGATCTGAACGTTTCATGATGATTGCACATGCCTATAGGGGGTCAAACATGTCCCAAAGGTCACCGGGCCTGGTGTCGCTTTAAAGAGGTAGTCCAGTTACACCTTTGAGGGCTTATAACTTGGCTTCTGAATATCCTAGAGAGATCAGGTTTGTTTTAGTGTACTCCAATCAACAGCTCCTACAACCTCAAAAAGGAATGGAGTCATTAGCACTTATGGTTTTTTAATGGCACCCAGAATTATGTTGCACGAAGCACAATTTCACATCATTCTGGGTTCATTTGTGTGAAAACAAGGTCCAATCAGGCTGAAATGTTACAGGAAGGTAGAATCTATTGAGTTGTAAGTGATCTGAACGTTTCATGATGATAGCACTTTCCTAAGGGGGTCAAACCATGTCCCAAAGGTCACCGGGCCTGGTGTCACTTTAAAGAAGCAGTCCAGTTATACCTTTGTGGGCTTATAACTTGGCTTCTGAATGTCCTAGAGAGGTTAGGTTTGTTTTAGTGTTCTCCAATCAACAGCCCCTAAAACCACAAAAAGGAATGGAGTCATTAGCACTTATGGTTTGTAAATGGCACCCAGACTTATGTTGCACGAAGCACAATTTCACATCATTAAGGGTTCATTTGTGTGAAAACAAGGTCCAATCAGGCTGAAACGTTACAGGAAGGTGGAATCTATTGAGTTGTAAGTGATTTGAACCTTTCATGATGATAGCACTTTCCTAAGGGGGTCAAACCATGTCCCAGAGGTCACCGGATCTGGTGTAAATTTAAAGAAGTAGTCCAGTTACACATTTGTGGGATTATAACTTGGCTTCTGAATGTCCTAGAGAGATCAGGTTTGTTTTAGTGTACTCCAATCAACATCTCATACAACCTCAAAAAGGAATGGAGTCATTAGCACTTATGGTTTTTAAATGGCACCCAGATTTATGCTGCACTAAGCACAATTTCACAACATTCTGGGTTCATTTGTGTGAAAACAAGGTCCAATCAGGCTGAAACGTTACAGGAAGGTAGAATCTATTGAGTTGTAAGTGATCTGAACGTTTCATGATGATAGCACTTTCCTAAGGGGGTCAAACCATGTCCCAAAGGTCACCGGATCTGGTGTCAATTTAAAGAAGTAGTCCAGTTACACATTTGTGGGCTTATAACTTGGCTTCTGAATGTCCTAGAGAGATCAGGTTTGTTTTAATGTACTCCAACCAACAGCCCCTACAACCACAAAAAGGAATGGAGTCATTAGCACTTATGGTTTGTAAATGGCACCCAGAATTATGTTGCACGAAGCACAATTTCACATCATTCTGGGTCCATTTGTGTGAAAACAAGGTCCAATCAGGCTGAAATTTTACAAGAAGGTAGAATCTATTGAGTTGTAAGTGATCTGAACGTTTCATGATGATCGCACATTCCTATAGGGGGTCAAACCATGTCCCAAAGGTCACCGGGCCTGGTGTCCCTTTAAAGAGGTAGTCCAGTTACACCTTTGAGGGCTTATAACTTGGCTTCTGAATATCCTAGAGAGATCAGGTTTGTTTTAGTGTACTCCAATCAACAGCTCCTACAACCACAAAAAGGAATGGAGTCATTAGCACTTATGGTTTTTAAATGGCACCCAGAATTATGTTGCACGAAGCACAATTTCACATCATTCTGGGTTCATTTGTGTGAAAACAAGGTCCAATCAGGCTGAAATGTAACAGGAAGGTAGAATCTATTGAGTTGTAAGTGATCTGAACATTTCATGATGATAGCACTTTCCTAAGGGGGTCAAACCATGTCCCAAAGGTCACCGGATCTGGTGTCAATTTAAAGAAGTAGTCCAGTTACACCTTTGTGGGCTTATAATTTGGCTTCTGAATGTCCAAGAGAGATCAGGTTTGTTTTAGTATACTCCAATCAACAGCGCCTACAACCACAAAAAGGAATGGAGTCATTAGCACTTATGGTTTTTAAATGGCACCCAGAATTATGTTGCACGAAGCACAATTTCACATCATTCTGGGTTCATTTGTGTGAAAACAAGGTCCAATCAGGCTGAAACGTCACAGGAAGGTAAAATCTATTGAGTTGTAAGTGATCTGAACGTTTCAAGATGATCGCACATTCCTATAGGGGGTAAAACCATGTCCCAAAGGTCACCGGGCCTGGTGTCACTTTAAAGAAGCAGTCCAGTTACACCTTTGTGAGCTTATAACTTGGCTTCTGAATGTCCTAGAGAGGTTAGGTTTGTTTTAGTGTTCTCCAATCAACAGCCCCTACAACCACAAAAAGGAATGGAGTCATTAGCACTTATGGTTTGTAAATGGCACCCAGAATTATGTTGCACGAAGCACAATTTCACATCATTCTGGGTTCATTTGTGTGAAAACAAGGTCCAATCAGGCTGAAACGTTACAGGAAGGTAGAATATATTGAGTTGTAAGCGATCTGAACGTTTCATGATGATAGCACTTTCCTAAGGGGGTCAAACCATGTCCCAAAGGTCACCGGATCTGGTGTCAATTTAAAGAAGTAGTCCAGTTACACTTTTGTGGGCTTATAACTTGGCTTCTGAATGTCCTAGAGAGATCAGGTTTGTTTTAGTGTACTCCAATCAACAGCCCCTACAACCCCAAAAAGGAATGGAGTCATTAGCACGTATGGTTTTTAAATGGCACCCAGAATTATGTTGCACGAAGCACAATTTCACATCATTCTGGGTTCATTTGTGTGAAAACAAGGTCCAATCAGGCTGAAATGTTACAGGAAGGTAGAATCTATTGAGTTGTAAGTGATCTGAACGTTTCATGATGATAGCACTTTCCTAAGGGGGTCAAACCATGTCCCAAAGGTCACCGGGCCTGGTGTCACTTTAAAGAAGTAGTCCAGTTACACCTTTGAGGGCTTATAACTTGGCTTCTGAATATCCTAGAGAGATCAGGTTTGTTTTAGTGTACTCCAATCAACAGCCCCTACAACCACAAAAAGGAATGGAGTCATTAGCACTTATGGTTTTTAAATGGCACCCAGAATTATGTTGCACGAAGCACAATTTCACATCATTCTGGGTTCATTTGTGTGAAAACAAGGTCCAATCAGGCTGAAACGTTACAGGAAGGTAGAATCTATTGAGTTGTAAGTGATCTGAACGTTTCAAGATGATCGCACATTCCTATAGGTGGTCAAACCATGTCCCAAAGGTCACCGGGCCTGGTGTCACTTTAAAGAAGCAGTCCAGTTACACCTTTGTGGGCTTATAACTTGGCTTCTGAATGTCCTCGAGAGGTTAGGTTTGTTTTAGTGTTCTCCAATCAACAGCCCCTACAACCACAAAAAGGAATGGAGTCATTAGCACTTATGGTTTGTAAATGGCACCCAGAATTATGTTGCACGAAGCACAATTTCACATCATTCTGGGTTCATTTGTGTGAAAACAAGGTCCAATCAGGCTGAAACGTTACAGGAAGGTAGAATCTATTGAGTTGTATGCGATCTGAACGTTTCATGATGATAGCACTTTCCTAAGGGGGTCAAACCATGTCCCAAAGGTCACCGGATCTGGTGTCAATTTAAAGAAGTAGTCCAGTTACACATTTGTGGGCTTATAACTTGGCTTCTGAATGTCCTAGAGAGATCAGGTTTGTTTCAATGTACTCCAACCACCAGCCCCTACAACCACAAAAAGGAATGGAGTCTTTAGCACTTATGGTTTGTAAATGGCACCCAGAATTATGCTGCACTAAGCACAATTTCACATCATTCTGGGTTCATTTGTGTGAAAACAAGGTCCAATCAGGCTGAAACGTTACAAGAAGGTAGAATCTATTGAGTTGTAAGTGATCTGAACGTTTCATGATGATAGCACATTCCTATTGGGGTGTCAAACCATGTCCCAAAGGTCACTGGGCCTGGTGTCACTTTAAAGAAGTAGTCCATTTACACCTTTGAGGGCTTATAACTTGGCTTCTGAATGTCCTAGAGAGATCAGGTTTGTTTTAGTGTACTCCAATCAACAGCCCCTACAACCTCAAAAAGGAATGGAGTCATTAGCACTTATGGTTTTTAAATGGCACCCAGAATTATGTTGCACGAAGCACAATTTCACATCATTCTGGGTTAATTTGTGTGAAAACAAGGTCCAATCAGGCTGAAATGTTACAGGAAGGTAGAATCTATTGAGCTGTAAGTGATCCGAATGTTTCATGATGATAGCACTTTCCTAAGGGGGTCAAACCATGTCCCAAAGGTCACCGGATCTGGTGTCAATTTAAAGAAGTAGTCCAGTTACACCTTTGTGGGCTTATAACTTGGCTTCTGAATGTCCTAGAGAGATCAGGTTTGTTTTAGTATACTCCAATCAACAGCCCCTACAACCCAAAAAGGAATGGAGTCATTAGCACTTATGGTTTTTAAATGACACCCAGAAGTATGTTGCACGAAGCACAATTTCACTTCATTCTGGGTTCATTTGTGTGAAAACAAGGTCCAATCAGGCTGAAACGTTACAGGAAGGTAGAATCTATTGAGTTGTAAGTGATCTGAACGTTTCAAGATGATCGCACATTCCTATAGGGGGTCAAACCATGTCCCAAAGGTCACCGGGTCTGGTGTCACCTTAAAGAAGTAGTCCAGTTACACCTTTGTGGGCTTATAGCATGGCTTCTGAATGTCCTAGAGAGGTTAGGTTTGTTTTAGTGTACTCCAATCAACAGCCCCTACAACCACAAAAAGGAATGGAGTCATTAGCACTTATGGTTTGTAAATGGCACCCAGAATTATGCTGCACAAAGCATAATTTCACATCATTCTGGGTTCATTTGTGTGAAAACAAGGTCCAATAAGGCTGAAACGCTACAAGAAGGTAGAATCTATTGAGTTGTAAGTGATCTGAACGTTTCATGATGATAGCTCTTTCCTAAGGGGGTCAAACCATGTCCCAAAGGTCACCGGATCTGGTGTCAATTTAAAGAAGTAGTCCATTTACACCTTTGAGGGCTTATAACTTGGCTTCTGAATGTCCTAGAGAGATCAGGTTTGTTTTAGTGTACTCCAATCAACAGCCCCTACAACCCCAAAAAGGAATGGAGTCATTAGCACTTATGGTTTTTAAATGGCACCCAGAATTATGTTGCACGAAGCACAATTTCACATCATTCTGGGTTCATTTGTGTGAAAACAAGGTCCAATCAGGCTGAAATGTTACAGGAAGGTAGAATCTATTGAGTTGTAAGTGATCTAAACGTTTCATGATGATAGCACTTTCCTAAGGGGGTCAAACCATGTCCCAAAGGTCACCGGGCCTGGTGTCACTTTAAAGAAGTAGTCCAGTTACACCTTTGAGGGCTTATAACTTGGCTTCTGAATATCCTAGAGAGATCAGGTTTGTTTTAGTGTACTCCAATCAACAGCCCCTACAACCACAAAAAGGAATGGAGTCATTAGCACTTATGGTTTGTAAATGGCACCCAGAATTATGTTGCACGAAGCACAATTTCACATCATTCTGGGTTCATTTGTGTGAAAACAAGGTCCAATCAGGCTGAAACGTTACAGGAAACTAAAATCTATTGAGTTGTAAGTGATCTGAATGTTTCAAGATGATCGCACATTCCTATAGGGGGTCAAACCATGTCCCAAAGGTCACCGGGCCTGGTGTCACTTTAAAGAAGCAGTCCAGTTACACCTTTGTGGGCTTATAACTTGGCTTCTGAATGTCCTAGAGAGGTTAGGTTTGTTTTAGTGTTCTCCAATCAACAGCCCCTACAACCACAAAAAGGAATGGAGTCATTAGCACTTATGGTTTGTAAATGGCACCCAGAATTATGTTGCACGAAGCACAATTTCACATCATTCTGGGTTCATTTGTGTGAAAAAAAGGTCCAATCAGGCTGAAACGTTACAGGAAGGTAGAATCTATTGAGTTGTAAGTGATCTGAACGTTTCATGATGATAGCACTTTCCTAAGGGGGTCAAACCATGTCCCAAAGGTCACCGGATCTGGTGTCAATTTAAAGAAGTAGTCCAGTTACACATTTGTGGGCTTATAACTTGGCTTCTGAATGTCCTAGAGAGATCAGGTTTGTTTTAATGTATTCCAACCAACAGCCCCTACAACCACAAAAAGGAATGGAGTCATTAGCACATATGGTTTGTAAATGACACCCAGAATTATGCTGCACAAAGCACAATTTCACATCATTCTGGGTTCATTTGTGTGAAAACAAGGTCCAATCAGGCTGAAACGTTACAAGAAGGTAGAATCTATTGAGTTGTAAGTGATCTGAACGTTTCATGATGATCGCACATTCCTATAGGGGGTCAAACCATGTCCCAAAGGTCACCGGATCTGGTGTCAATTTAAAGAAGTAGTCCAGTTACACATTTGTGGTCTTATAACTTGGCTTCTGAATGTCCTAGAGAGATCAGGTTTGTTTTAGTATACTCCAATCAACAGCCCCTACAACCACAAAAAGGAATGGAGTCATTAGCACTTATGGTTTTTAAATGGCACCCAGAATTATGTTGCACGAAGCACAATTTCACATCATTCTGGGTTCATTTGTGTGAAAACAAGGTCCAATCAGGCTGAAACGTTACAAGAAGGTAGAATCTATTGAGTTGTAAGTGATCTGAATGTTTCATGATGATCGCACATTCCTATAGGGGGTCAAACCATGTCCCAAAGGTCACCGGGCCTGGTGTCACTTTAAAGAAGTAGTCCATTTACACCTTTGTGGGCTTATAACTTGGCTTCTGAATGTCCTAGAGAGATCAGGTTTGTTTTAGTGTACTCCAATCAACAGCCCCTACAACCACAAAAAGGAATGGAGTCATTAGCACTTAAGGTTTGTAAATGGCACCCAGAATTATGTTGCACGAAGCACAATTTCACATCATTCTGGGTTCATTTGTTTGAAAACAAGGTCCAATCAGGCTGAAACGTTACAGGAAGGTAGAATCTATTGAGTTGTAAGTGATCTGAACGTTTCAAGATGATCGCACATTCCTATAGGGGGTAAAACCATGTCCCAAAGGTCACCGGGCCTGGTGTCACTTTAAAGAAGCAGTCCAGTTACACCTTTGTGGGCTTATAACTTGGCTTCTGAATGTCCTAGAGAGGTTAGGTTTGTTTTAGTGTACTCCAATCAACAGCCCCTACAACCACAAAAAGCAATGGAGTCATTAGAACTTATGGTTTTTAAATGGCACCCAGAATTATGCTGCACTAAGCACAATTTCACATCATTCTGGGTCCATTTGTGTGAAAACAAGGTCCAATCAGGCTGAAACGCTACAAGAAGGTAGAATCTATTGAGTTGTAAGTGATCTGAACGTTTCATGATGATAGCACTTTCCTAAGGGGGTAAAACCATGTCCCAAAGGTCACCGGGCCTGGTGTCACTTTAAAGAAGTAGTCCAGTTACACCTTTGTGGGCTTATAACTTGGCTTCTGAATGTCCTAGAGAGATCAGGTTTGTTTTAGTGTACTCCAATCAACAGCCCCTACAACCACAAAAAGGAATGGAGTCATTAGCACTTATGGTTTGTAAATGGCACCCAGAATTATATTGCACGAAGCACAATTTCACATCATTCTCGGTCCATTTGTGTGAAAACAAGGTCCAATCAGGCTGAAACGTTACAGGAAGGTAGAATCTATTGAGTTGTAAGTGATCTGAATGTTTCATGATGATAGCACTTTCCTAAGGGGGTCAAACCATGTCCCAAAGGTCACCGGATCTGGTGTCAATTTAAAGAAGTAGTTCAGTTACACATTTGTGGGCTTTTAACTTGGCTTCTGAATGTCCTAGAGAGATCAGGTTTGTTTTAGTGTACTCCAATCAACAGCCCCTACAACCACAAAAAGGAATGGAGTCATTAGCACTTATGGTTTGTAAATGGCACCCAGAATTATGTTGCACGAAGCACAATTTCACACCATTCTGGGTCCATTTGTGTGAAAACAAGGTCCAATCAGGCTGAAATGTTACAGGAAGGTAGAATCTATTGAGTTGTAAGTGATCTGAACGTTTCATGATGATAGCACTTTCCTAAGGGGGTCAAACCATGTCCCAAAGGTCACCGGATCTGGTGTCAATTTAAAGAAGTAGTCCAGTTACACCTTTGTGGGCTTATAACTTGGCTTCTGTATGTCCTAGAGAGATCAGGTTTGTTTTAGTATACTCCAATCAACAGCCCCTACAACCACAAAAAGGAATGGAGTCATTAGCACTTATGGTTTGTAAATGGCACCCAGAATTATGCTGCACAAAGCACAATTTCACATCATTCTGGGTTCATTTGTGTGAAAACAAGGTCCAATCAGGCTGAAACGTTACAGGAAGGTAGAATCTATTGAGTTGTAAGTGATCTGAACGTTTCATGATGATAGCACTTTCCTAAGGGGGTCAAACCATGTCCCAAAGGTCACCGGATCTGGTGTCAATTTAAAGTAGTCCAGTTACACCTTTGTGGGCTTATAACTTGGCTTCTGAATGTCCTAGAGAGATCAGGTTTGTTTTAGTATACTCCAATCAACAGCCCCTACAACCACAAAAAGGAATGGAGTCATTAGCACTTATGGTTTTTAAATGGCACCCAGAATTATGTTGCACGAAGCACAATTTCACATCATTCTGGGTTCATTTGTGTGAAAACAAGGTCCAATCAGGCTGAAACTTTACAGGAAGGTAGAATCTATTGAGTTGTAAGTGATCTGAACGTTTCAAGATGATCGCACATTCCTATAGGGGGTCAAACCATGTCCCAAAGGTCACCGGGCCTGGTGTCACTTTAAAGAAGTAGTCCAGTTACACCTTTGTGGGCTTATAACTTGGCTTCTGAATGTCCTAGAGAGGTTAGGTTTGTTTTAGTGTTCTCCAATCAACAGCCCCTACAACCACAAAAAGGAATGGAGTCATTAGCACTTATGGTTTGTAAATGGCACCCAGAATTATGTTGCACGAAGCACAATTTCACATCATTCTGGGTTCATTTGTGTGAAAACAAGGTCCAATCAGGCTGAAACGTTACAAGAAGGTAGAATCTATTGAGTTGTAAGTGATCTGAATGTTTCATGATGATCGCACATTCCTATAGGGGGTCAAACCATGTCCCAAAGGTCACCGGGCCTGGTGTCACTTTAAAGAAGTAGTCCAGTTACACCTTTGTGGGCTTATAACTTGGCTTCTGAATGTCCTAGAGAGATCAGGTTTGTTTTAGTATACTCCAATCAACAGCCCCAACAACCACAAAAAGGAATGGAGTCATTAGTACTTATGGATTTTAAATGGCACCCAGAATTATGTTGCACGAAGCACAATTTCACATCATTCTGGGTTCATTTGTGTGAAAACAAGGTCCAATCAGGCTGAAACGTTACAGGAAGGTAGAATCTATTGAGTTGTAAGTGATCTGAACATTCCATGATGATAGCACTTTCCTAAGGGGGTCAAACCATGTCCCAAAGGTCACCAGATCTGGTGTCATTTTAAAGAAGTAGTCCAGTTACACATTTGTGGGCTTATAACTTGGCTTCTGTATGTCCTAGAGAGATCAGGTTTGTTTTAGTATA
This sequence comes from Nothobranchius furzeri, assembly GCF_043380555.1. NCBI lineage: Eukaryota > Metazoa > Chordata > Actinopteri > Cyprinodontiformes > Nothobranchiidae > Nothobranchius > Nothobranchius furzeri. Next base: position 130,808 of record NW_027223052.1, on the reverse strand, counting down.
CTCCAATCAACAGCCCCTACAACCACAAAAAGGAATGGAGTCATTAGCACTTATGGTTTGTAAATGGCACCCAGAATTATGTTGCACGAAGCACAATTTCACATCATTCTGGGTTCATTTGTGTGAAAACAAGGTCCAATCAGGCTGAAACGTTACAGGAAGGTAGAATCTATTGAGTTGTAAGTGATCTGAACGTTTCAAGATGATCGCACATTCCTATAGGGGGTCAAACCATGTCCCAAAGGTCACCGGGCCTGGTGTCACTTTAAAGAAGTAGTCCAGTTACACCTTTGTGGGCTTATAACTTGGCTTCTGAATGTCCTAGAGAGGTTAGGTTTGTTTTAGTGTTCTCCAATCAACAGCCCCTACAACCACAAAAAGGAATGGAGTCATTAGCACTTATGGTTTGTAAATGGCACCCAGAATTATGTTGCACGAAGCACAATTTCACATCATTCTGGGTTCATTTGTGTGAAAACAAGGTCCAATCAGGCTGAAACGTTACAGGAAGGTAGAATCTATTGAGTTGTAAGTGATCTGAACATTCCATGATGATAGCACTTTCCTAAGGGGGTCAAACCATGTCCCAAAGGTCACCAGATCTGGTGTCATTTTAAAGAAGTAGTCCAGTTACACATTTGTGGGCTTATAACTTGGCTTCTGAATGTCCTAGAGAGATCAGGTTTGTTTTAGTGTACTCCAATCAACAGCCCCTACAGCCACAAAAAGGAATGGAGTCATTAGCACTTAAGGTTTGTAAATGGCACCCAGAATTATGTTGCACGAAGCACAATTTCACATCATTCTGGGTTCATTTGTGTGAAAACAAGGTCCAATCAGGCTGAAACGTTACAGGAAGGTAGAATCTATTGAGTTGTAAGTGATCTGAACGTTTCATGATGATAGCACTTTCCTAAGGGGGTCAAACCATGTCCCAAAGGTCACCGGATCTGGTGTCAATTTAATGAAGTAGTCCAGTTACACATTTGTGGGCTTAAAACTTGGCTTCTGAATGTCCTAGAGAGATCAGGTTTGTTTTAATGTACTCCAATCAACATCCCCTACAACCACAAAAAGGAATGGAGTCATTAGCACTAATGGTTTGTAAATGGCACCCAGAATTATGTTGTACGAAGCAAATTTTCACATCATTCTGGGTCCATTTGTGTGAAAACAAGGTCCAATCAGGCGGACACGCTACAGGAAGGTAGAATCTATTGAGTTGTAAGTGATCTGAACGTTTCATGATGATAGCTCTTTCCTAAGGGGGTCAAACCATGTCCCAAAGGTCACCGGATCTGGTGTCAATTTAAAGAAGTAGTCCAGTTACACATTTGTGGGCTTATAACTTGGCTTCTGAATGTCCTAGAGAGATCAGGTTTGTTTTAGTGTACTCCAATCAACAGCCCCTACAACCACAAAAAGGAATGGAGTCATTAGCACTTATGGTTTGTAAATGGCACCCAGAATTATATTGAATGAAGCACAATTTCACATCATTCTCGGTCCATTTGTGTGAAAACAAGGTCCAATCAGGCTGAAACGTTACAGGAAGGTAGAATCTATTGAGTTGTAAGTGATCTGAATGTTTCATGATGATAGCACTTTCCTAAGGGGGTCAAACCATGTCCCAAAGGTCACTGGATCTGGTGTCAATTTAAAGAAGTAGTTCAGTTACACATTTGTGGGCTTTTAACTTGGCTTCTGAATGTCCTAGAGAGATCAGGTTTGTTTTAGTGTACTCCAATCAACAGCCCCTACAACCACAAAAAGGAATGGAGTCATTAGCACTTATGGTTTGTAAATGGCACCCAGAATTATGTTGCACGAAGCACAATTTCACACCATTCTGGGTCCATTTGTGTGAAAACAAGGTCCAATCAGGCTGAAATGTTACAGGAAGGTAGAATCTATTGAGTTGTAAGTGATCTGAACGTTTCATGATGATAGCACTTTCCTAAGGGGGTCAAACCATGTCCCAAAGGTCACCGGATCTGGTGTCAATTTAAAGAAGTAGTCCAGTTACACCTTTGTGGGCTTATAACTTGGCTTCTGTATGTCCTAGAGAGATCAGGTTTGTTTTAGTATACTCCAATCAACAGCCCCTACAACCACAAAAAGGAATGGAGTCATTAGCACTTATGGTTTGTAAATGGCACCCAGAATTATGCTGCACAAAGCACAATTTCACATCATTCTGGGTTCATTTGTGTGAAAACAAGGTCCAATCAGGCTGAAACGTTACAGGAAGGTAGAATCTATTGAGTTGTAAGTGATCTGAACGTTTCATGATGATAGCACTTTCCTAAGGGGGTCAAACCATGTCCCAAAGGTCACCGGATCTGGTGTCAATTTAAAGTAGTCCAGTTACACCTTTGTGGGCTTATAACTTGGCTTCTGAATGTCCTAGAGAGATCAGGTTTGTTTTAGTATACTCCAATCAACAGCCCCTACAACCACAAAAAGGAATGGAGTCATTAGCACTTATGGTTTTTAAATGGCACCCAGAATTATGTTGCACGAAGCACAATTTCACATCATTCTGGGTTCATTTGTGTGAAAACAAGGTCCAATCAGGCTGAAACGTTACAGGAAGGTAGAATCTATTGAGTTGTAAGTGATCTGAACGTTTCAAGATGATCGCACATTCCTATAGGGGGTCAAACCATGTCCCAAAGGTCACCGGGCCTGGTGTCACTTTAAAGAAGTAGTCCAGTTACACCTTTGTGGGCTTATAACTTGGCTTCTGAATGTCCTAGAGAGGTTAGGTTTGTTTTAGTGTTCTCCAATCAACAGCCCCTACAACCACAAAAAGGAATGGAGTCATTAGCACTTATGGTTTGTAAATGGCACCCAGAATTATGTTGCACGAAGCACAATTTCACATCATTCTGGGTTCATTTGTGTGAAAACAAGGTCCAATCAGGCTGAAACGTTACAAGAAGGTAGAATCTATTGAGTTGTAAGTGATCTGAATGTTTCATGATGATCGCACATTCCTATAGGGGGTCAAACCATGTCCCAAAGGTCACCGGGCCTGGTGTCACTTTAAAGAAGTAGTCCAGTTACACCTTTGTGGGCTTATAACTTGGCTTCTGAATGTCCTAGAGAGATCAGGTTTGTTTTAGTATACTCCAATCAACAGCCCCAACAACCACAAAAAGGAATGGAGTCATTAGTACTTATGGATTTTAAATGGCACCCAGAATTATGTTGCACGAAGCACAATTTCACATCATTCTGGGTTCATTTGTGTGAAAACAAGGTCCAATCAGGCTGAAACGTTACAGGAAGGTAGAATCTATTGAGTTGTAAGTGATCTGAACATTCCATGATGATAGCACTTTCCTAAGGGGGTCAAACCATGTCCCAAAGGTCACCAGATCTGGTGTCATTTTAAAGAAGTAGTCCAGTTACACATTTGTGGGCTTATAACTTGGCTTCTGAATGTCCTAGAGAGATCAGGTTTGTTTTAGTGTACTCCAATCAACAGCCCCTACAGCCACAAAAAGGAATGGAGTCATTAGCACTTAAGGTTTGTAAATGGCACCCAGAATTATGTTGCACGAAGCACAATTTCACATCATTCTGGGTTCATTTGTTTGAAAACACGGTCCAGTCAGGCTGAAACGTTACAGGAAGGTAGAATCTATTGAGTTGTAAGTGATCTGAACATTTCAAGATGATCGCACATTCCTATAGGGGGTAAAACCATGTCCCAAAGGTCACCGGGCCTGGTGTCACTTTAAAGAAGTAGTCCAGTTACACCTTTGTGGGCTTATAACTTGGCTTCTGAATGTCCTAGAGAGGTTAGGTTTGTTTTAGTGTACTCCAATCAACAGCCCCTACAACCACAAAAAGCAATGGAGTCATTAGAACTTATGGTTTTTAAATGGCACCCAGAATTATGATGCACTAAGCACAATTTCACATCATTCTGGGTCCATTTGTGTGAAAACAAGGTCCAATCAGGCTGAAACGCTACAAGAAGGTAGAATCTATTGAGTTGTAAGTGATCTGAACGTTTCATGATGATAGCACTTTCCTAAGGGGGTAAAACCATGTCCCAAAGGTCACCGGGCCTGGTGTCACTTTAAAGAAGTAGTCCAGTTACACCTTTGTGGGCTTATAACTTGGCTTCTGAATGTCCTAGAGAGGTTAGGTTTGTTTTAGTGTACTCCAATCAACAGCCCCTACAACCATAAAAAGGAATGGAGTCATTAGCACTTATGGTTTGTAAATGGCACCCAGAATTATGTTGCACGAAGCACAATTTCACATCATTCTGGGTTCATTTGTGTGAAAACAAGGTCCAATCAGGCTGAAACGTTACAGGAAGGTAGAATCTATTGAGTTGTAAGTGATCTGAACGTTTCAAGATGATCGCACATTCCTATAGGGGGTCAAACCATGTCCCAAAGGTCACCGGGTCTGGTGTCACCTTAAAGAAGTAGTCCAGTTACACCTTTGTGGGCTTATAGCATGGCTTCTGAATGTCCTAGAGAGGTTAGGTTTGTTTTAGTGTACTCCAATCAACAGCCCCTACAACCACAAAAAGGAATGGAGTCATTAGCACTTATGGTTTGTAAATGGCACCCAGAATTATGCTGCACAAAGCACAATTTCACATCATTCTGGGTTCATTTGTGTGAAAACAAGGTCCAATAAGGCTGAAACGCTACAAGAAGGTAGAATCTATTGAGTTGTAAGTGATCTGAACGTTTCATGATGATAGCTCTTTCCTAAGGGGGTCAAACCATGTCCCAAAGGTCACCGGATCTGGTGTCAATTTAAAGAAGTAGTCCATTTACACCTTTGAGGGCTTATAACTTGGCTTCTGAATGTCCTAGAGAGATCAGGTTTGTTTTAGTGTACTCCAATCAACAGCCCCTACAACCCCAAAAGAATGGAGTCATTAGCACTTATGGTTTTTAAATGGCACCCAGAATTATGTTGCACGAAGCACAATTTCACATCATTCTGGGTTCATTTGTTTGAAAACAAGGTCCAATCAGGCTGAAATGTTACAGGAAGGTAGAATCTATTGAGTTGTAAGTGATCTAAACGTTTCATGATGATAGCACTTTCCTAAGGGGGTCAAACCATGTCCCAAAGGTCACCGGGCCTGGTGTCACTTTAAAGAAGTAGTCCAGTTACACCTTTGAGGGCTTATAACTTGGCTTCTGAATATCCTAGAGAGATCAGGTTTGTTTTAGTGTACTCCAATCAACAGCCCCTACAACCACAAAAAGGAATGGAGTCATTAGCACTTATGTTTTTTAAATGGCACCCAGAATTATGTTGCACGAAGCACAATTTCACATCATTCTGGGTTCATTTGTGTGAAAACAAGGTCCAATCAGGCTGAAACGTTACAGGAAACTAAAATCTATTGAGTTGTAAGTGATCTGAATGTTTCAAGATGATCGCACATTCCTATAGGGGGTCAAACCATGTCCCAAAGGTCACCGGGCCTGGTGTCACTTTAAAGAAGCAGTCCAGTTACACCTTTGTGGGCTTATAACTTGGCTTCTGAATGTCCTAGAGAGGTTAGGTTTGTTTTAGTGTTCTCCAATCAACAGCCCCTACAACCACAAAAAGGAATGGAGTCATTAGCACTTATGGTTTGTAAATGGCACCCAGAATTATGTTGCACGAAGCACAATTTCACATCATTCTGGGTTCATTTGTGTGAAAACAAGGTCCAATCAGGCTGAAACGTTACAGGAAGGTAGAATCTATTGAGTTGTAAGTGATCTGAACGTTTCATGATGATAGCACTTTCCTAAGGGGGTCAAACCATGTCCCAAAGGTCACCGGATCTGGTGTCAATTTAAAGAAGTAGTCCAGTTACACATTTGTGGGCTTATAACTTGGCTTCTGAATGTCCTAGAGAGATCAGGTTTGTTTTAATGTACTCCAACCAACAGCCCCTACAACCACAAAAAGGAATGGAGTCATTAGCACATATGGTTTGTAAATGACACCCAGAATTATGCTGCACAAAGCACAATTTCACATCATTCTGGGTTCATTTGTGTGAAAACAAGGTCCAATCAGGCTGAAACGTTACAAGAAGGTAGAATCTATTGAGTTGTAAGTGATCTGAACGTTTCATGATGATCGCACATTCCTATAGGGGGTCAAACCATGTCCCAAAGGTCACCGGATCTGGTGTCAATTTAAAGAAGTAGTCCAGTTACACATTTGTGGTCTTATAACTTGGCTTCTGAATGTCCTAGAGAGATCAGGTTTGTTTTAGTATACTCCAATCAACAGCCCCTACAACCACAAAAAGGAATGGAGTCATTAGCACTTATGGTTTTTAAATGGCACCCAGAATTATGTTGCACGAAGCACAATTTCACATCATTCTGGGTTCATTTGTGTGAAAACAAGGTCCAATCAGGCTGAAACGTTACAAGAAGGTAGAATCTATTGAGTTGTAAGTGATCTGAATGTTTCATGATGATCGCACATTCCTATAGGGGGTCAAACCATGTCCCAAAGGTCACCGGGCCTGGTGTCACTTTAAAGAAGTAGTCCATTTACACCTTTGTGGGCTTATAACTTGGCTTCTGAATGTCCTAGAGAGATCAGGTTTGTTTTAGTATACTCCAATCAACAGCCCCAACAACCACAAAAAGGAATGGAGTCATTAGTACTTATGGATTTTAAATGGCACCCAGAATTATGTTGCACGAAGCACAATTTCACATCATTCTGGGTTCATTTGTGTGAAAACAAGGTCCAATCAGGCTGAAACGTTACAGGAAGGTAGAATCTATTGAGTTGTAAGTGATCTGAACATTCCATGATGATAGCACTTTCCTAAGGGGGTCAAACCATGTCCCAAAGGTCACCAGATCTGGTGTCATTTTAAAGAAGTAGTCCAGTTACACATTTGTGGGCTTATAACTTGGCTTCTGAATGTCCTAGAGAGATCAGGTTTGTTTTAGTGTACTCCAATCAACAGCCCCTACAACCACAAAAAGGAATGGAGTCATTAGCACTTAAGGTTTGTAAATGGCACCCAGAATTATGTTGCACGAAGCACAATTTCACATCATTCTGGGTTCATTTGTTTGAAAACAAGGTCCAATCAGGCTGAAACGTTACAGGAAGGTAGAATCTATTGAGTTGTAAGTGATCTGAACGTTTCAAGATGATCGCACATTCCTATAGGGGGTAAAACCATGTCCCAAAGGTCACCGGGCCTGGTGTCACATTAAAGAAGCAGTCCAGTTACACCTTTGTGGGCTTATAAATGGCTTCTGAATGTCCTAGAGAGGTTAGGTTTGTTTTAGTGTACTCCAATCAACAGCCCCTACAACCACAAAAAGCAATGGAGTCATTAGAACTTATGGTTTTTAAATGGCACCCAGAATTATGCTGCACTAAGCACAATTTCACATCATTCTGGGTCCATTTGTGTGAAAACAAGGTCCAATCAGGCTGAAACGCTACAAGAAGGTAGAATCTATTGAGTTGTAAGTGATCTGAACGTTTCATGATGATAGCACTTTCCTAAGGGGGTAAAACCATGTCCCAAAGGTCACCGGGCCTGGTGTCACTTTAAAGAAGTAGTCCAGTTACACCTTTGTGGGCTTATAACTTGGCTTCTGAATGTCCTAGAGAGGTTAGGTTTGTTTTAGTGTACTCCAATCAACAGCCCCTACAACCAAAAAAAGGAATGGAGTCATTAGCACTTATGGTTTGTAAATGGCACCCAGAATTATGTTGCACGGAGCACAATTTCACATCATTCTGGGTTCATTTGTGTGAAAACAAGGTCCAATCAGGCTGAAACGTTACAGGAAGGTAGAATCTATTGAGTTGTAAGTGATCTGAACGTTTCATGATGAAAGCACTTTCCTAAGGGGGTCAAACCATGTCCCAAAGGTCACCGGATCTGGTGTCAATTTAAAGAAGTAGTCCAGTTACACATTTGTGGGCTTATAACTTGGCTTCTGAATGTCCTAGAGAGATCAGGTTTGTTTTAGTGTACTCCAATCAACAGCCCCTACAACCCCAAAAGAATGGAGTCATTAGCACTTATGGTTTTTAAATGGCACCCAGAATTATGTTGCACGAAGCACAATTTCACATCATTCTGGGTTCATTTGTGTGAAAACAAGGTCCAATCAGGCTGAAATGTTACAGGAAGGTAGAATCTATTGAGTTGTAAGTGATCTAATCGTTTCATGATGATAGCACTTTCCTAAGGGGGTCAAACCATGTCCCAAAGGTCACCGGGCCTGGTGTCACTTTAAAGAAGTAGTCCAGTTACACCTTTGAGGGCTTATAACTTGGCTTCTGAATATCCTAGAGAGATCAGGTTTGTTTTAGTGTACTCCAATCAACAGCCCCTACAACCACAAAAAGGAATGGAGTCATTAGCACTTATGTTTTTTAAATGGCACCCAGAATTATGTTGCACGAAGCACAATTTCACATCATTCTGGGTTCATTTGTGTGAAAACAAGGTCCAATCAGGCTGAAACGTTACAGGAAACTAAAATCTATTGAGTTGTAAGTGATCTGAATGTTTCAAGATGATCGCACATTCCTATAGGGGGTCAAACCATGTCCCAAAGGTCACCGGGCCTGGTGTCACTTTAAAGAAGCAGTCCAGTTACACCTTTGTGGGCTTATAACTTGGCTTCTGAATGTCCTAGAGAGGTTAGGTTTGTTTTAGTGTTCTCCAATCAACAGCCCCTACAACCACAAAAAGGAATGGAGTCATTAGTACTTATGGTTTGTAAATGGCACCCAGAATTATGTTGCACGAAGCACAATTTCACATCATTCTGGGTTCATTTGTGTGAAAACAAGGTCCAATCAGGCTGAAACGTTACAGGAAGGTAGAATCTATTGAGTTGTAAGTGATCTGAACGTTTCATGATGATAGCACTTTCCTAAGGGGGTCAAACCATGTCCCAAAGGTCACCGGATCTGGTGTCAATTTAAAGAAGTAGTCCAGTTACACATTTGTGGGCTTATAACTTGGCTTCTGAATGTCCTAGAGAGATCAGGTTTGTTTTAATGTACTCCAACCAACAGCCCCTACAACCACAAAAAGGAATGGAGTCATTAGCACATATGGTTTGTAAATGACACCCAGAATTATGCTGCACAAAGCACAATTTCACATCATTCTGGGTTCATTTGTGTGAAAACAAGGTCCAATCAGGCTGAAACGTTACAAGAAGGTAGAATCTATTGAGTTGTAAGTGATCTGAACGTTTCATGATGATCGCACATTCCTATAGGGGGTCAAACCATGTCCCAAAGGTCACCGGATCTGGTGTCAATTTAAAGAAGTAGTCCAGTTACACATTTGTGGTCTTATAACTTGGCTTCTGAATGTCCTAGAGAGATCAGGTTTGTTTTAGTATACTCCAATCAACAGCCCCTACAACCACAAAAAGGAATGGAGTCATTAGCACTTATGGTTTTTAAATGGCACCCAGAATTATGTTGCACGAAGCACAATTTCACATCATTCTGGGTTCATTTGTGTGAAAACAAGGTCCAATCAGGCTGAAACGTTACAAGAAGGTAGAATCTATTGAGTTGTAAGTGATCTGAATGTTTCATGATGATCGCACATTCCTATAGGGGGTCAAACCATGTCCCAAAGGTCACCGGGCCTGGTGTCACTTTAAAGAAGTAGTCCATTTACACCTTTGTGGGCTTATAACTTGGCTTCTGAATGTCCTAGAGAGATCAGGTTTGTTTTAGTATACTCCAATCAACAGCCCCAACAACCACAAAAAGGAATGGAGTCATTAGTACTTATGGATTTTAAATGGCACCCAGAATTATGTTGCACGAAGCACAATTTCACATCATTCTGGGTTCATTTGTGTGAAAACAAGGTCCAATCAGGCTGAAACGTTACAGGAAGGTAGAATCTATTGAGTTGTAAGTGATCTGAACATTCCATGATGATAGCACTTTCCTAAGGGGGTCAAACCATGTCCCAAAGGTCACCAGATCTGGTGTCATTTTAAAGAAGTAGTCCAGTTACACATTTGTGGGCTTATAACTTGGCTTCTGAATGTCCTAGAGAGATCAGGTTTGTTTTAGTGTACTCCAATCAACAGCCCCTACAACCACAAAAAGGAATGGAGTCATTAGCACTTAAGGTTTGTAAATGGCACCCAGAATTATGTTGCACGAAGCACAATTTCACATCATTCTGGGTTCATTTGTTTGAAAACAAGGTCCAATCAGGCTGAAACGTTACAGGAAGGTAGAATCTATTGAGTTGTAAGTGATCTGAACGTTTCAAGATGATCGCACATTCCTATAGGGGGTAAAACCATGTCCCAAAGGTCACCGGGCCTGGTGTCACTTTAAAGAAGCAGTCCAGTTACACCTTTGTGGGCTTATAAATGGCTTCTGAATGTCCTAGAGAGGTTAGGTTTGTTTTAGTGTACTCCAATCAACAGCCCCTACAACCACAAAAAGCAATGGAGTCATTAGAACTTATGGTTTTTAAATGGCACCCAGAATTATGCTGCACTAAGCACAATTTCACATCATTCTGGGTCCATTTGTGTGAAAACAAGGTCCAATCAGGCTGAAACGCTACAAGAAGGTAGAATCTATTGAGTTGTAAGTGATCTGAACGTTTCATGATGATAGCACTTTCCTAAGGGGGTAAAACCATGTCCCAAAGGTCACCGGGCCTGGTGTCACTTTAAAGAAGTAGTCCAGTTACACCTTTGTGGGCTTATAACTTGGCTTCTGAATGTCCTAGAGAGGTTAGGTTTGTTTTAGTGTACTCCAATCAACAGCCCCTACAACCAAAAAAAGGAATGGAGTCATTAGCACTTATGGTTTGTAAATGGCACCCAGAATTATGTTGCACGGAGCACAATTTCACATCATTCTGGGTTCATTTGTGTGAAAACAAGGTCCAATCAGGCTGAAACGTTACAGGAAGGTAGAATCTATTGAGTTGTAAGTGATCTGAACGTTTCATGATGATATTACTTTCCTAAGGGGGTCAAACCATGTCCCAAAGGTCACCGGATCTGGTGTCAATTTAAAGAAGTAGTCCAGTTACACATTTGTGGGCTAATAACTTGGCTTCTGAATGTCCTAGAGAGATCAGGTTTGTTTTAATGTACTCCAATCAACATCCCCTACAACCACAAAAAGGAATGGAGTCATTAGCACTAATGGTTTGTAAATGGCACCCAGAATTATGTTGTACGAAGCAAATTTTCACATCATTCTGGGTCCATTTGTGTGAAAACAAGGTCCAATCAGGCGGACACGCTACAGGAAGGTAGAATCTATTGAGTTGTAAGTGATCTGAACGTTTCATGATGATAGCTCTTTCCTAAGGGGGTCAAACCATGTCCCAAAGGTCACCGGATCTGGTGTCAATTTAAAGAAGTAGTCCAGTTACACATTTGTGGGCTTATAACTTGGCTTCTGAATGTCCTAGAGAGATCAGGTTTGTTTTAGTGTACTCCAATCAACAGCCCCTACAACCACAAAAAGGAATGGAGTCATTAGCACTTATGGTTTGTAAATGGCACCCAGAATTATATTGCACGAAGCACAATTTCACATCATTCTCGGTCCATTTGTGTGAAAATAAGGTCCAATCAGGCTGAAACGTTACAGGAAGGTAGAATCTATTGAGTTGTAAGTGATCTGAATGTTTCATGATGATAGCACTTTCCTAAGGGGGTCAAACCATGTCCCAAAGGTCACCGGATCTGGTGTCAATTTAAAGAAGTAGTTCAGTTACACATTTGTGGGCTTTTAACTTGGCTTCTGAATGTCCTAGAGAGATCAGGTTTGTTTTAGTGTACTCCAATCAACAGCCCCTACAACCACAAAAAGGAATGGAGTCATTAGCACTTATGGTTTGTAAATGGCACCCAGAATTATGTTGCACGAAGCACAATTTCACACCATTCTGGGTCCATTTGTGTGAAAACAAGGTCCAATCAGGCTGAAATGTTACAGGAAGGTAGAATCTATTGAGTTGTAAGTGATCTGAACGTTTCATGATGATAGCACTTTCCTAAGGGGGTCAAACCATGTCCCAAAGGTCACCGGATCTGGTGTCAATTTAAAGAAGTAGTCCAGTTACACCTTTGTGGGCTTATAACTTGGCTTCTGAATGTCCTAGAGAGATCAGGTTTGTTTTAGTATACTCCAATCAACAGCCCCTACAACCACAAAAAGGAATGGAGTCATTAGCACTTATGGTTTGTAAATGGCACCCAGAATTATGCTGCACGAAGCACAATTTCACATCATTCTGGGTTCATTTGTGTGAAAACAAGGTCCAATCAGGCTGAAACGTTACAGGAAGGTAGAATCTATTGAGTTGTAAGTGATCTGAATGTTTCATGATGATAGCACTTTCCTAAGGGGGTCAAACCATGTCCCAAAGGTCACCGGATCTGGTGTCAATTTAAAGTAGTCCAGTTACACCTTTGTGGGCTTATAACTTGGCTTCTGAATGTCCTAGAGAGATCAGGTTTGTTTTAGTATACTCCAATCAACAGCCCCTACAACCACAAAAAGGAATGGAGTCATTAGCACTTATGGTTTTTAAATGGCACCCAGAATTATGTTGCACGAAGCACAATTTCACATCATTCTGGGTTCATTTGTGTGAAAACAAGGTCCAATCAGGCTGAAACGTTACAGGAAGGTAGAATCTATTGAGTTGTAAGTGATCTGAACGTTTCAAGATGATCGCACATTCCTATAGGGGGTCAAACCATGTCCCAAAGGTCACCGGGCCTGGTGTCACTTTAAAGAAGTAGTCCAGTTACACCTTTGTGGGCTTATAACTTGGCTTCTGAATGTCCTAGAGAGATCAGGTTTGTTTTAGTATACTCCAATCAACAGCCCCAACAACCACAAAAAGGAATGGAGTCATTAGTACTTATGGATTTTAAATTGCACCCAGAATTATGTTGCACGAAGCACAATTTCACATCATTCTGGGTTCATTTGTGTGAAAACAAGGTCCAATCAGGCTGAAACGTTACAGGAAGGTAGAATCTATTGAGTTGTAAGTGATCTGAACATTCCATGATGATAGCACTTTCCTAAGGGGGTCAAACCATGTCCCAAAGGTCACCAGATCTGGTGTCATTTTAAAGAAGTAGTCCAGTTACACATTTGTGGGCTTATAACTTGGCTTCTGAATGTCCTAGAGAGATCAGGTTTGTTTTAGTGTACTCCAATCAACAGCCCCTACAGCCACAAAAAGGAATGGAGTCATTAGCACTTCAGGTTTGTAAATGGCACCCAGAATTATGTTGCACGAAGCACAATTTCACATCATTCTGGGTTCATTTGTTTGAAAACAAGGTCCAATCAGGCTGAAACGTTACAGGAAGGTAGAATCTATGGAGTTGTAAGTGATCTGAACATTTCAAGATGATCGCACATTCCTATAGGGGGTAAAACCATGTCCCAAAGGTCACCGGGCCTGGTGTCACTTTAAAGAAGTAGTCCAGTTACACCTTTGTGGGCTTATAACTTGGCTTCTGAATGTCCTAGAGAGGTTAGGTTTGTTTTAGTGTACACCAATCAACAGCCCCTACAACCACAAAAAGCAATGGAGTCATTAGAACTTATGGTTTTTAAATGGCACCCAGAATTATGCTGCACTAAGCACAATTTCACATCATTCTGGGTCCATTTGTGTGAAAACAAGGTCCAATCAGGCTGAAACGCTACAAGAAGGTAGAATCTATTGAGTTGTAAGTGATCTGAACGTTTCATGATGATAGCACTTTCCTAAGGGGGTAAAACCATGTCCCAAAGGTCACCGGGCCTGGTGTCACTTTAAAGAAGTAGTCCAGTTACACCTTTGTGGGCTTATAACTTGGCTTCTGAATGTCCTAGAGAGGTTAGGTTTGTTTTAGTGTACTCCAATCAACAGCCCCTACAACCAAAAAAAGGAATGGAGTCATTAGCACTTATGGTTTGTAAATGGCACCCAGAATTATGTTGCACGAAGCACAATTTCACATCATTCTGGGTTCATTTGTGTGAAAACAAGGTCCAATCAGGCTGAAACGTTACAGGAAGGTAGAATCTATTGAGTTGTAAGTGATCTGAACGTTTCATGATGATAGCACTTTCCTAAGGGGGTCAAACCATGTCCCAAAGGTCACCGGATCTGGTGTCAATTTAAAGAAGTAGTCCAGTTACACATTTGTGGGCTTATAACTTGGCTTCTGAATGTCCTAGAGAGATCAGGTTTGTTTTAATGTACTCCAATCAAAATCCCCTACAACCACAAAAAGGAATGGAGTCATTAGCACTAATGGTTTGTAAATGGCACCCAGAATTATGTTGTACGAAGCAAAATTTCACATCATTCTGGGTCCAATTGTGTGAAAACAAGGTCCAATCAGGCAGACGCGCTACAGGAAGGTAGAATCTATTGAGTTGTAAGTGATCTGAACGTTTCATGATGATAGCTCTTTCCTAATGGGGTCAAACCATGTCCCAAAGGTCACCGGATCTGGTGTCAATTTAAAGAAGTAGTCCAGTTACACATTTGTGGGCTTATAACTTGGCTTCTGAATGTCCTAGAGAGATCAGGTTTGTTTTAGTGTACTCCAATCAACAGCCCCTACAACCACAAAAAGGAATGGAGTCATTAGCACTTATGGTTTGTAAATGGCACCCAGAATTATATTGCACGAAGCACAATTTCACATCATTCTCGGTCCATTTGTGTGAAAACAAGGTCCAATCAGGCTGAAACGTTACAGGAAGGTAGAATCTATTGAGTTGTAAGTGATCTGAATGTTTCATGATGATAGCACTTTCCTAAGGGGGTCAAACCATGTCCCAAAGGTCACCGGATCTGGTGTCAATTTAAAGAAGTAGTTCAGTTACACATTTGTGGGCTTATAACTTGGCTTCTGAATGTCCTAGAGAGATCAGGTTTGTTTTAGTGTACTCCAATCAACAGCCCCTACAACCACAAAAATGAATGGAGTCATTAGCACTTATGGTTTGTAAATGGCACCCAGAATTATGTTGCACGAAGCACAATTTCACACCATTCTGGGTCCATTTGTGTGAAAACAAGGTCCAATCAGGCTGAAATGTTACTGGAAGGTAGAATCTATTGAGTTGTAAGTGATCTGAACGTTTCATGATGATAGCACTTTCCTAAGGGGGTCAAACCATGTCCCAAAGGTCACCGGATCTGGTGTCAATTTAAAGAAGTAGTCCAGTTACACCTTTGTGGGCTTATAACTTGGCTTCTGAATGTCCTAGAGAGATCAGGTTTGTTTTAGTATACTCCAATCAACAGCCCCTACAACCACAAAAAGGAATGGAGTCATTAGCACTTATGGTTTTTAAATGGCACCCAGAATTATGTTGCACGAAGCACAATTTCACATCATTCTGGGTTCATTTGTGTGAAAACAAGGTCCAATCAGGCTGAAACATTAAAGGAAGGTAGAATCTATTGAGTTGTAAGTGATCTGAACGTTTCAAGATGATCGCACATTCCTATAGGGGGTCAAACCATGTCCCAAAGGTCACCGGGCCTGGTGTCACTTTAAAGAAGTAGTCCAGTTACACCTTTGTGGGCTTATAACTTGGCTTCTGAATGTCCTAGAGAGGTTAGGTTTGTTTTAGTGTTCTCCTATCAACAGCCCCTACAACCACAAAAAGGAATGGAGTCATTAGCACTAATGGTTTGTAAATGGCACCCAGAATTATGTTGTACGAAGCAAATTTTCACATCATTCTGGGTCCATTTGTGTGAAAACAAGGTCCAATCAGGCGGACACGCTACAGGAAGGTAGAATCTATTGAGTTGTAAGTGATCTGAACGTTTCATGATGATAGCTCTTTCCTAAGGGGGTCAAACCGTGTCCCAAAGGTCACCGGATCTGGTGTCAATTTAAAGAAGTAGTCCAGTTACACATTTGTGGGCTTATAACTTGGCTTCTGAATGTCCTAGAGAGATCAGGTTTGTTTTAGTGTACTCCAATCAACAGCCCCTACAACCACAAAAAGGAATGGAGTCATTAGCACTTATGGTTTGTAAATGGCACCCAGAATTATATTGCACGAAGCACAATTTCACATCATTCTCGGTCCATTTGTGTG
Source organism: Nothobranchius furzeri (assembly GCF_043380555.1). Taxonomy (NCBI): domain Eukaryota; kingdom Metazoa; phylum Chordata; class Actinopteri; order Cyprinodontiformes; family Nothobranchiidae; genus Nothobranchius; species Nothobranchius furzeri. The sequence goes on along the minus strand of NW_027223052.1, from coordinate 114,671 downwards.
AAAACAAGGTCCAATCAGGCTGAAACGTTACAGGAAGGTAGAATCTATTGAGTTGTAAGTGATCTGAATGTTTCATGATGATAGCACTTTCCTAAGGGGGTCAAACCATGTCCCAAAGGTCACCGGATCTGGTGTCAGTTTAAAGAAGTAGTTCGGTTACACATTTGTGGGCTTTTAACTTGGCTTCTGAATGTCCTAGAGAGATCAGGTTTTTTTAGTGTACTCCAATCAACAGCCCCTACAACCACAAAAAGGAATGGAGTCATTAGCACTTATGGTTTGTAAATGGCACCCAGAATTATGTTGCACGAAGCACAATTTCACACCATTCTGGGTCCATTTGTGTGAAAACAAGGTCCAATCAGGCTGAAATGTTACAGGAAGGTAGAATCTATTGAGTTGTAAGTGATCTGAACGTTTCATGATGATAGCACTTTCCTAAGGGGGTCAAACCATGTCCCAAAGGTCACCGGATCTGGTGTCAATTTAAAGAAGTAGTCCAGTTACACCTTTGTGGGCTTATAACTTGGCTTCTGAATGTCCTAGAGAGATCAGGTTTGTTTTAGTATACTCCAATCAACAGCCCCTACAACGACAAAAAGGAATGGAGTCATTAGCACTTATGGTTTGTAAATGGCACCCAGAATTATGCTGCACAAAGCACAATTTCACATCATTTTGGGTTCATTTGTGTGAAAACAAGGTCCAATCAGGCTGAAACGTTACAGGAAGGTAGAATCTATTGAGTTGTAAGTGATCTGAACGTTTCATGATGATAGCACTTTCCTAAGGGGGTCAAACCATGTCCCAAAGGTCAACGGATCTGGTGTCAATTTAAAGAAGTAGTCCAGTTACACCTTTGTGGGCTTATAACTTGGCTTCTGAATGTCCTAGAGAGATCAGGTTTGTTTTAGTATACTCCAATCAACAGCCCCTACAACCACAAAAAGGAATGGCGTCATTAGCACTTATGGTTTTTAAATGGCACCCAGAATTATGTTGCACGAAGCACAATTTCACATCATTCTGGGTTCATTTGTGTGAAAACAAGGTCCAATCAGGCTGAAACGTTACAGGAAGGTAGAATCTATTGAGTTGTAAGTGATCTGAACATTCCATGATGATAGCACTTTCCTAAGGGGGTCAAACCATGTCCCAAAGGTCACCAGATCTGGTGTCATTTTAAAGAAGTAGTCCAGTTACACATTTGTGGGCTTATAACTTGGCTTCTGAATGTCCTAGAGAGATCAGGTTTGTTTTAGTATACTCCAATCAACAGCCCCTACAACCACAAAAAGGAATGGAGTCATTAGCACTTATGGTTTTTAAAAGGCACCCAGAATTATGTTGCACGAAGCACAATTTCACATCATTCTGGGTTCATTTGTGTGAAAACAAGGTCCAATCAGGCTGAAACATTACAGGAAGGTAGAATCTATTGAGTTGTAAGTGATCTGAACGTTTCAAGATGATCGCACATTCCTATAGGGGGTCAAACCATGTCCCAAAGGTCACCGGGCCTGGTGTCACTTTAAAGAAGTAGTCCAGTTACACATTTGTGGGCTTATAACTTGGCTTCTGAATGTCCTAGAGAGGTTAGGTTTGTTTTAGTGTTCTCCTATCAACAGCCCCTACAATCACAAAAAGGAATGGAGTCATTAGCACTAATGGTTTGTAAATGGCACCCAGAATTATGTTGTACGAAGCAAATTTTCACATCATTCTGGGTCCATTTGTGTGAAAACAAGGTCCAATCAGGCGGACACGCTACAGGAAGGTAGAATCTATTGAGTTGTAAGTGATCTGAACGTTTCATGATGATAGCTCTTTCCTAAGGGGGTCAAACCATGTCCCAAAGGTCACCGGATCTGGTGTCAATTTAAAGAAGTAGTCCAGTTACACATTTGTGGGCTTATAACTTGGCTTCTGAATGTCCTAGAGAGATCAGGTTTGTTTTAGTGTACTCCAATCAACAGCCCCTACAACCACAAAAAGGAATGGAGTCATTAGCACTTATGGTTTGTAAATGGCACCCAGAATTATATTGCACAAAGCACTATTTCACATCATTCTCGGTCCATTTGTGTGAAAACAAGGTCCAATCAGGCTGAAACGTTACAGGAAGGTAGAATCTATTGAGTTGTAAGGGATCTGAATGTTTCATGATGATAGCACTTTCCTAAGGGGGTCAAACCATGTCCCAAAGGTCACCGGATCTGGTGTCAATTTAAAGAAGTAGTTCAGTTACACATTTGTGGGCTTTTAACTTGGCTTCTGAATGTCCTAGAGAGATCAGGTTTGTTTTAGTGTACTCCAATCAACAGCCCCTACAACCACAAAAAGGAATGGAGTCATTAGCACTTATGGATTGTAAATGGCACCCAGAATTATGTTGCACGAAGCACAATTTCACACCATTCTGGGTCCATTTGTGTGAAAACAAGGTCCAATCAGGCTGAAATGTTACAGGAAGGTAGAATCTATTGAGTTGTAAGTGATCTGAACGTTTCATGATGATAGCACTTTCCTAAGGGGGTCAAACCATGTCCCAAAGGTCACCGGATCTGGTGTCAATTTAAAGAAGTAGTCCAGTTACACCTTTGTGGGCTTATAACTTGGCTTCTGAATGTCCTAGAGAGATCAGGTTTGTTTTAGTATACTCCAATCAACAGCCCCTACAACGACAAAAAGGAATGGAGTCATTAGCACTTATGGTTTGTAAATGGCACCCAGAATTATGCTGCACAAACACAATTTCACATCATTCTGGGTTCATTTGTGTGAAAACAAGGTCCAATCAGGCTGAAACGTTACAGGAAGGTAGAATCTATTGAGTTGTAAGTGATCTGAATGTTTCATGATGATAGCACTTTCCTAAGGGGGTCAAACCATGTCCCAAAGGTCACCGGATCTGGTGTCAGTTTAAAGAAGTAGTTCAGTTACACATTTGTGGGCTTTTAACTTGGCTTCTGAATGTCCTAGAGAGATCAGGTTTTTTTAGTGTACTCCAATCAACAGCCCCTACAACCACAAAAAGGAATGGAGTCATTAGCACTTATGGTTTGTAAATGGCACCCAGAATTATGTTGCACGAAGCACAATTTCACACCATTCTGGGTCCATTTGTGTGAAAACAAGGTCCAATCAGGCTGAAATGTTACAGGAAGGTAGAATCTATTGAGTTGTAAGTGATCTGAACGTTTCATGATGATAGCACTTTCCTAAGGGGGTCAAACCATGTCCCAAAGGTCACCGGATCTGGTGTCAATTTAAAGAAGTAGTCCAGTTACACCTTTGTGGGCTTATAACTTGGCTTCTGAATGTCCTAGAGAGATCAGGTTTGTTTTAGTATACTCCAATCAACAGCCCCTACAACGACAAAAAGGAATGGAGTCATTAGCACTTATGGTTTGTAAATGGCACCCAGAATTATGCTGCACAAAGCACAATTTCACATCATTCTGGGTTCATTTGTGTGAAAACAAGGTCCAATCAGGCTGAAACGTTACAGGAAGGTAGAATCTATTGAGTTGTAAGTGATCTGAACGTTTCATGATGATAGCACTTTCCTAAGGGGGTCAAACCATGTCCCAAAGGTCAACGGATCTGGTGTCAATTTAAAGAAGTAGTCCAGTTACACCTTTGTGGGCTTATAACTTGGCTTCTGAATGTCCTAGAGAGATCAGGTTTGTTTTAGTATACTCCAATCAACAGCCCCTACAACCACAAAAAGGAATGGAGTCATTAGCACTTATGGTTTTTAAATGGCACCCAGAATTATGTTGCACGAAGCACAATTTCACATCATTCTGGGTTCATTTGTGTGAAAACAAGGTCCAATCAGGCTGAAACGTTACAGGAAGGTAGAATCTATTGAGTTGTAAGTGATCTGAACATTCCATGATGATAGCACTTTCCTAAGGGGGTCAAACCATGTCCCAAAGGTCACCAGATCTGGTGTCATTTTAAAGAAGTAGTCCAGTTACACATTTGTGGGCTTATAACTTGGCTTCTGAATGTCCTAGAGAGATCAGGTTTGTTTTAGTATACTCCAATCAACAGCCCCTACAACCACAAAAAGGAATGGAGTCATTAGCACTTATGGTTTTTAAATGGCACCCAGAATTATGTTGCACGAAGCACAATTTCACATCATTCTGGGTTCATTTGTGTGAAAACAAGGTCCAATCAGGCTGAAACATTACAGGAAGGTAGAATCTATTGAGTTGTAAGTGATCTGAACGTTTCAAGATGATCGCACATTCCTATAGGGGGTCAAACCATGTCCCAAAGGTCACCGGGCCTGGTGTCACTTTAAAGAAGTAGTCCAGTTACACATTTTGTGGGCTTATAACTTGGCTTCTGAATGTCCTAGAGAGGTTAGGTTTGTTTTAGTGTTCTCCTATCAACAGCCCCTACAACCACAAAAAGGAATGGAGTCATTAGCACTAATGGTTTGTAAATGGCACCAAGAATTATGTTGTACGAAGCAAATTTTCACATCATTCTGGGTCCATTTGTGTGAAAACAAGGTCCAATCAGGCGGACACGCTACAGGAAGGTAGAATCTATTGAGTTGTAAGTGATCTGAACGTTTCATGATGATAGCTCTTTCCTAAGGGGGTCAAACCATGTCCCAAAGGTCACCGGATCTGGTGTCAATTTAAAGAAGTAGTCCAGTTACACATTTGTGGGCTTATAACTTGGCTTCTGAATGTCCTAGAGAGATCAGGTTTGTTTTAGTGTACTCCAATCAACAGCCCCTACAACCACAAAAAGGAATGGAGTCATTAGCACTTATGGTTTGTAAATGGCACCCAGAATTATATTGCACAAAGCACAATTTCACATCATTCTCGGTCCATTTGTGTGAAAACAAGGTCCAATCAGGCTGAAACGTTACAGGAAGGTAGAATCTATTGAGTTGTAAGGGATCTGAATGTTTCATGATGATAGCACTTTCCTAAGGGGGTCAAACCATGTCCCAAAGGTCACCGGATCTGGTGTCAATTTAAAGAAGTAGTTCAGTTACACATTTGTGGGCTTTTAACTTGGCTTCTGAATGTCCTAGAGAGATCAGGTTTGTTTTAGTGTACTCCAATCAACAGCCCCTACAACCACAAAAAGGAATGGAGTCATTAGCACTTATGGTTTGTAAATGGCACCCAGAATTATGTTGCACAAAGCACAATTTCACACCATTCTGGGTCCATTTGTGTGAAAACAAGGTCCAATCAGGCTGAAATGTTACAGGAAGGTAGAATCTATTGAGTTGTAAGTGATCTGAACGTTTCATGATGATAGCACTTTCCTAAGGGGGTCAAACCATGTACCAAAGGTCACCGGATCTGGTGTCAATTTAAAGAAGTAGTCCAGTTACACCTTTGTGGGCTTATAACTTGGCTTCTGAATGTCCTAGAGAGATCAGGTTTGTTTTAGTATACTCCAATCAACAGCCCCTACAACGACAAAAAGGAATGGAGTCATTAGCACTTATGGTTTGTAAATGGCACCCAGAATTATGCTGCACAAAGCACAATTTCACATCATTCTGGGTTCATTTGTGTGAAAACAAGGTCCAATCAGGCTGAAACGTTACAGGAAGGTAGAATCTATTGAGTTGTAAGTGATCTGAACGTTTCATGATGATAGCACTTTCCTAAGGGGGTCAAACCATGTCCCAAAGGTCACCGGATCTGGTGTCAATTTAAAGAAGTAGTCCAGTTACACCTTTGTGGGCTTATAACTTGGCTTCTGAATGTCCTAGAGAGATCAGGTTTGTTTTAGTATACTCCAATCAACAGCCCCTACAACCACAAAAAGGAATGGAGTCATTAGCACTTATGGTTTTTAAATGGCACCCAGAATTATGTTGCACGAAGCACAATTTCACATCATTCTGGGTTCATTTGTGTGAAAACAAGGTCCAATCAGGCTGAAACGTTACAGGAAGGTAGAATATATTGAGTTGTAAGTGATCTGAACATTCCATGATGATAGCACTTTCCTAAGGGGGTCAAACCATGTCCCAAAGGTCACCAGATCTGGTGTCATTTTAAAGAAGTAGTCCAGTTACACATTTGTGGGCTTATAACTTGGCTTCTGAATGTCCTAGAGAGATCAGGTTTGTTTTAGTGTACTCCAATCAACAGCCCCTACAACCACAAAAAGGAATGGAGTCATTAGCACTTAAGGTTTGTAAATGGCACCCAGAATTATGTTGCACGAAGCACAATTTCACATCATTCTGGGTTCATTTGTTTGAAAACAAGGTCCAATCAGGCTGAAACGTTACAGGAAGGTAGAATCTATTGAGTTGTAAGTGATCTGAACGTTTCAAGATGATCGCACATTCCTATAGGGGGTAAAACCATGTCCCAAAGGTCACCGGGCCTGGTGTCACTTTAAAGAAGTAGTCCAGTTACACCTTTGTGGGCTTATAACTTGGCTTCTGAATGTCCTAGAGAGGTTAGGTTTGTTTTAGTGTACTCCAATCAACAGCCCCTACAACCACAAAAAGCAATGGAGTCATTAGAACTTATGGTTTTTAAATGGCACCCAGAATTATGCTGCACTAAGCACAATTTCACATCATTCTGGGTCCATTTGTGTGAAAACAAGGTCCAATCAGGCTGAAACGCTACAAGAAGGTAGAATCTATTGAGTTGTAAGTGATCTGAACGTTTCATGATGATAGCACTTTCCTAAGGGGGTAAAACCATGTCCCAAAGGTCACCGGGCCTGGTGTCACTTTAAAGAAGTAGTCCAGTTACACCTTTGTGGGCTTATAACTTGGCTTCTGAATGTCCTAGAGAGGTTAGGTTTGTTTTAGTGTACTCCAATCAACAGCCCCTACAACCAAAAAAAGGAATGGAGTCATTAGCACTTATGGTTTGTAAATGGCACCCAGAATTATGTTGCACGAAGCACAATTTCACATCATTCTGGGTTCATTTGTGTGAAAACAAGGTCCAATCAGGCTGAAACGTTACAGGAAGGTAGAATCTATTGAGTTGTAAGTGATCTGAACGTTTCATGATGATAGCACTTTCCTAAGGGGGTCAAACCATGTCCCAAAGGTCACCGGATCTGGTGTCAATTTAAAGAAGTAGTCCAGTTACACATTTGTGGGCTTATAACTTGGCTTCTGAATGTCCTAGAGAGATCAGGTTTGTTTTAATGTACTCCAATCAACATCCCCTACAACCACAAAAAGGAATGGAGTCATTAGCACTAATGGTTTGTAAATGGCACCCAGAATTATGTTGTACGAAGCAAAATTTCACATCATTCTGGGTCCAATTGTGTGAAAACAAGGTCCAATCAGGCGGACACGCTACAGGAAGGTAGAATCTATTGAGTTGTAAGTGATCTGAACGTTTCATGATGATAGCTCTTTCCTAAGGGGGTCAAACCATGTCCCAAAGGTCACCGGATCTGGTGTCAATTTAAAGAAGTAGTCCAGTTACACATTTGTGGGCTTATAACTTGGCTTCTGAATGTCCTAGAGAGATCAGGTTTGTTTTAGTGTACTCCAATCAACAGCCCCTACAACCACAAAAAGGAATGGAGTCATTAGCACTTATGGTTTGTAAATGGCACCCAGAATTATATTGCACGAAGCACAATTTCACATCATTCTCGGTCCATTTGTGTGAAAACAAGGTCCAATCAGGCTGAAATGTTACAGGAAGGTAGAATCTATTGAGTTGTAAGTGATCTGAACGTTTCATGATGATAGCACTTTCCTATGGGGGTCAAACCATGTCCCAAAGGTCACCGGATCTGGTGTCAATTTAAAGAAGTAGTCCAGTTACACCTTTGTGCGCTTATAACTTGGCTTCTGAATGTCCTAGAGAGATCAGGTTTGTTTTAGTATACTCCAATCAACAGCCCCTACAACCACAAAAAGGAATGGAGTCATTAGCACTTATGGTTTTTAAATGGCACCCAGAATTATGTTGCACGAAGCACAATTTCACATCATTCTGGGTTCATTTGTGTGAAAACAAGGTCCAATCAGGCTGAAACATTACAGGAAGGTAGAATCTATTGAGTTGTAAGTGATCTGAACGTTTCAAGATGATGGCACATTCCTATAGGGGGTCAAACCATGTCCCAAAGGTCACCGGGCCTGGTGTCACTTTAAAGAAGTAGTCCAGTTACACCTTTGTGGGCTTATAACTTGGCTTCTGAATGTCCTAGAGAGGTTAGGTTTGTTTTAGTGTTCTCCTATCAACAGCCCCTACAACCACAAAAAGGAATGGAGTCATTAGCACTTATGGTTTGTAAATGGCACCCAGAATTATGTTGCACGAAGCACAATTTCACATCATTCTGGGTTCATTTGTGTGAAAACAAGGTCCAATCAGACTGACACGTTAAAGGAAGGTAGAATCTATTGAGTTGTAAGTGATCTGAACGTTTCATGATGATAGCACTTTCCTAAGGGGGTCAAACCATGTCACAAAGGTCACCAGATCTGGTGTCAATTTAAAGAAGTAGTCCAGTTACACATTTGTGGGCTTATAACTTGTCTTCTGAATGTCCTGGAGAGATCAGGTTTGTTTTAATGTACTCCAACCAACAGCCCCTACAACCACAAAAAGGAATGGAGTCATTAGCACTTATGGTTTTTAAATGGCACCCAGAATTATGCTGCACTAAGCACAATTTCACATCATTCTGGGTTCATTTGTGTGAAAACAAGGTCCAATCAGGCTGAAACGTTACAGGAAGGTAAAATCTATTGAGTTGTAAGTGATCTGAACGTTTCATGATGATAGCACTTTCCTATAGGGGGTCAAACCATGTCCCAAAGGTCACCGGGCCTGGTGTCACTTTAAAGAAGTAGTCCAGTTACACCTTTGTGGGCTAATAACTTGGCTTCTGAATGTCCTAGAGAGGTTAGGTTTGTTTTAGTGTTCTCCAATCAACAGCCCCTACAACCACAAAAAGTAGTGGTGTCATTAGCACTTATGGTTTGTAAATGGCACCCAGAACTATGTTGCACGAAGCACAATTTCACATCATTCTGGGTTCATTTGTGTGAAAACAAGGTCCAATCAGGCTGAAACGTTACAGGAAGGTAGAATCTATTGAGTTGTAAGTGATCTGAACGTTTCATGATGATAGCACTTTCCTAAGGGGGTCAAACCATGTCCCAAAGGTCACCGGATCTGGTGTCAATTTAAAGAAGTAGTCCAGTTACACCTTTGTGGGCTTATAACTTGGCTTCTGAATGTCCTAGAGAGATCAGGTTTGTTTTAGTATACTCCAATCAACAGCCCCTACAACCACAAAAAGGAATGGAGTCATTAGCACTTATGGTTTTTAAATGGCACCCAGAATTATGCTGCACTAAGCACAATTTCACATCATTCTGGGTTCATTTGTGTGAAAACAAGGTCCAATCAGGCTGAAACGTTACAGGAAGGTAGAATCTATTGAGTTGTTAGTGATCTGAACGTTTCATGATGATAGCACTTTCCTAAGGGGGTCAAACCATGTCACAAAGGTCACCAGATCTGGTGTCAATTTAAAGAAGTAGTCCAGTTACATATTTGTGGGCTTATAACTTGTCTTCTGAATGTCCTGGAGAGATCAGGTTTGTTTTAATGTACTCCAACCAACAGCCCCTACAACCACAAAAAGGAATGGAGTCATTAGCACTTATGGTTTTTAAATGGCACCCAGAATTATGCTGCACTAAGCACAATTTCACATCATTCTGGGTTCATTTGTGTGAAAACAAGGTCCAATCAGGCTGAAACGTTACAGGAAGGTAGAATCTATTGAGTTGTAAGTGATCTGAACGTTTCATGATGATAGCACTTTCCTATAGGGGGTCAAACCATGTCCCAAAGGTCACCGGGCCTGGTGTCACTTTAAAGAAGTAGTCCAGTTACACCTTTGTGGGCTAATAACTTGGCTTCTGAATGTCCTAGAGAGGTTAGGTTTGTTTTAGTGTTCTCCAATCAACAGCCCCTACAACCACAAAAAGTAATGGAGTCATTAGCACTTATGGTTTGTAAATGGCACCCAGAATTATGTTGCACGAAGCACAATTTCACATCATTCTGGGTTCATTTGTGTGAAAACAAGGTCCAATCAGGCTGAAACGTTACAGGAAGTTAGAATCTATTGAGTTGTAAGTGATCTGAACGTTTCATGATGATAGCACTTTCCTAAGGGGGTCAAACCATGTCCCAAAGGTCACCGGATCTGCTGTCAATTTAAAGAAGTTGTCCAGTTACACATTTGTGGGCTTATAACTTGGCTTCTGAATGTCCTAGAGAGATCAGGTTTGTTTTAATGTACTCCAACCAACAGCCCCTACAACCACAAAAAGGAATGGAGTCATTAGCACTTATTGTTTGTAAATGGCACCCAGAATTATGTTGCACAAAGCACAATTTCACATCATTCTGGGTCCATTTGTGTGAAAACAAGGTCCAATCAGGCTGAAATGTTACAGAAAGGTAGAATCTATTGAGTTGTAAGTGATCTGAACGTTTCATGATGATAGCACTTTCCTAAGGGGGTCAAACCATGTCCCAAAGGTCACCGTATCTGGTGTCATTTTAAAAAAGTAGTCCAGTTACACCTTTGTGGGCTTATAACTTGGCTTCTGAATGTCCTAGAGAGATCAGGTTTGTTTTAGTATACTCCAATCAACAGCCCCTACAACCAAAAAAAGGAATGGAGTCATTAGCACTTATGGTTTTTAAATGGCACCCAGAATTATGTTGCACGAAGCACAATTTCACATCATTCTGGGTTCATTTGTGTGAAAACAAGGTCCAATCAGGCTGGAACGTTACAGGAAGGTAGAATCTATTGAGTTGTAATTGATCTGAACGTTTCAAGATGATCGCACATTCCTATAGGGGGTCAAACCATGTCCCAAAGGTCACCGGGCCTGGTGTCACTTTAAAGAAGTAGTCCAGTTACACCTTTGTGGGCTTATAACTTGGCTTCTGAATGTCCTAGAGAGGTTAGGTTTGTTTTAGTGTTCTCCAATCAACAGCCCCTACAACCACAAAAAGGAATGGAGTCATTAGCACTTATGGTTTGTAAATGGCACCCAGAATTATGTTGCACGAAGCACAATTTCACATCATTCTGGGTCCATTTGTGTGAAAACAAGGTCCAATCAGGCTGAAACATTACAAGAAGGTAGAATCTATTGAGTTGTAAGTGATCTGAACGTTTCATGATGATATCACTTTCCTAAGGGGGTCAAACCATGTCCCAAAGGTCACCGGATCTGGTGTCAATTTAAAGAAGTAGTCCATTTACACATGTGTGGGCTTATAACTTGGCTTCTGAATGTCCTAGAGAGATCAGGTTTGTTTTAATGTACTCCAACCAACAGCCCCTACAACCACAAAAAGGAATGGAGTCATTAGCACTTATGGTTTGTAAATGGCACCCAGAATTATGTTGCACGAAGCACAATTTCACATCATTCTGGGTTCATTTGTGTGAAAACAAGGTCCAATCAGGCTGAAACGTTACAGGAAGGTAGAATCTATTGAGTTGTAAGTGATCTGAACGTTTCATGATGATAGCACTTTCCTATAGGGGGTCAAACCATGTCCCAAAGGTCACCGGGCCTGGTGTCACTTTAAAGTAGTCCAGTTACACCTTTGTGGGCTAATAACTTGGCTTCTGAATGTCCTAGAGAGGTTAGGTTTGTTTTAGTGTTCTCCAATCAACAGCCCCTACAACCACAAAAAGTAATGGAGTCATTAGCACTTATGGTTTGTAAATGGCACCCAGAATTATGTTGCACGAAGCACAATTTCACATCATTCTGGGTTCATTTGTGTGAAAACAAGGTCCAATCAGGCTGAAACGTTACAGGAAGGTAGAATCTATTGAGTTGTAAGTGATCTGAACGTTTCATGATGATAGCACTTTCCTAAGGGGGTCAAACCATGTCCCAAAGGTCACCGGATCTGGTGTCAATTTAAAGAAGTAGTCCAGTTACACCTTTGTGGGCTTATAACTTGGCTTCTGAATGTCCTAGAGAGATCAGGTTTGTTTTAGTATACTCCAATCAACAGCCCCTACAACCACAAAAAGGAATGGAGTCATTAGCACTTATGGTTTTTAAATGGCACCCAGAATTATGCTGCACTAAGCACAATTTCACATCATTCTGGGTTCATTTGTGTGAAAACAAGGTCCAATCAGGCTGAAACGTTACAGGAAGGTAGAATCTATTGAGTTGTTAGTGATCTGAACGTTTCATGATGATAGCACTTTCCTAAGGGGGTCAAACCATGTCACAAAGGTCACCAGATCTGGTGTCAATTTAAAGAAGTAGTCCAGTTACATATTTGTGGGCTTATAACTTGTCTTCTGAATGTCCTGGAGAGATCAGGTTTGTTTTAATGTACTCCAACCAACAGCCCCTACAACCACAAAAAGGAATGGAGTCATTAGCACTTATGGTTTTTAAATGGCACCCAGAATTATGCTGCACTAAGCACAATTTCACATGATTCTGGGTTCATTTGTGTGAAAACAAGGTCCAATCAGGCTGAAACGTTACAGGAAGGTAGAATCTATTGAGTTGTAAGTGATCTGAACGTTTCATGATGATAGCACTTTCCTATAGGGGGTCAAACCATGTCCCAAAGGTCACCGGGCCTGGTGTCACTTTAAATAAGTAGTCCAGTTACACCTTTGTGGGCTAATAACTTGGCTTCTGAATGTCCTAGAGAGGTTAGGTTTGTTTTAGTGTTCTCCAATCAACAGCCCCTACAACCACAAAAAGTAATGGAGTCATTAGCACTTATGGTTTGTAAATGGCACCCAGAATTATGTTGCACGAAGCACAATTTCACATCATTCTGGGTTCATTTGTGTGAAAACAAGGTCCAATCAGGCTGAAACGTTACAGGAAGTTAGAATCTATTGAGTTGTAAGTGATCTGAACGTTTCATGATGATAGCACTTTCCTAAGGGGGTCAAACCATGTCCCAAAGGTCACCGGATCTGCTGTCAATTTAAAGAAGTTGTCCAGTTACACATTTGTGGGCTTATAACTTGGCTTCTGAATGTCCTAGAGAGATCAGGTTTGTTTTAATGTACTCCAACCAACAGCCCCTACAACCACAAAAAGGAATGGAGTCATTAGCACTTATTGTTTGTAAATGGCACCCAGAATTATGTTGCACAAAGCACAATTTCACATCATTCTGGGTCCATTTGTGTGAAAACAAGGTCCAATCAGGCTGAAATGTTACAGAAAGGTAGAATCTATTGAGTTGTAAGTGATCTGAACGTTTCATGATGATAGCACTTTCCTAAGGGGGTCAAACCATGTCCCAAAGGTCACCGTATCTGGTGTCATTTTAAAAAAGTAGTCCAGTTACACCTTTGTGGGCTTATAACTTGGCTTCTGAATGTCCTAGAGAGATCAGGTTTGTTTTAGTATACTCCAATCAACAGCCCCTACCACCAAAAAAAGGAATGGAGTCATTAGCACTTATGGTTTTTAAATGGCACCCAGAATTATGTTGCACGAAGCACAATTTCACATCATTCTGGGTTCATTTGTGTGAAAACAAGGTCCAATCAGGCTGGAACGTTACAGGAAGGTAGAATCTATTGAGTTGTAATTGATCTGAACGTTTCAAGATGATCGCACATTCCTATAGGGGGTCAAACCATGTCCCAAAGGTCACCGGGCCTGGTGTCACTTTAAAGAAGTAGTCCAGTTACACCTTTGTGGGCTTATAACTTGGCTTCTGAATGTCCTAGAGAGGTTAGGTTTGTTTTAGTGTTCTCCAATCAACAGCCCCTACAACCACAAAAAGGAATGGAGTCATTAGCACTTATGGTTTGTAAATGGCACCCAGAATTATGTTGCACGAAGCACAATTTCACATCATTCTGGGTCCATTTGTGTGAAAACAAGGTCCAATCAGGCTGAAACATTACAAGAAGGTAGAATCTATTGAGTTGTAAGTGATCTGAACGTTTCATGATGATATCACTTTCCTAAGGGGGTCAAACCATGTCCCAAAGGTCACCGGATCTGGTGTCAATTTAAAGAAGTAGTCCATTTACACATGTGTGGGCTTATAACTTGGCTTCTGAATGTCCTAGAGAGATCAGGTTTGTTTTAATGTACTCCAACCAAAAGCCCCTACAACCACAAAAAGGAATGGAGTCATTAGCACTTATGGTTTGTAAATGGCACCCAGAATTATGTTGCACGAAGCACAATTTCACATCATTCTGGGTTCATTTGTGTGAAAACAAGGTCCAATCAGGCTGAAACGTTACAGGAAGGTAGAATCTATTGAGTTGTAAGTGATCTGAACGTTTCATGATGATAGCACTTTCCTATAGGGGGTCAAACCATGTCCCAAAGGTCACCGGGCCTGGTGTCACTTTAAAGTAGTCCAGTTACACCTTTGTGGGCTAATAACTTGGCTTCTGAATGTCCTAGAGAGGTTAGGTTTGTTTTAGTGTTCTCCAATCAACAGCCCCTACAACCACAAAAAGTAATGGAGTCATTAGCACTTATGGTTTGTAAATGGCACCCAGAATTATGTTGCACGAAGCACAATTTCACATCATTCTGGGTTCATTTGTGTGAAAACAAGGTCCAATCAGGCTGAAACGTTACAGGAAGGTAGAATCTATTGAGTTGTAAGTGATCTGAACGTTTCATGATGATAGCACTTTCCTAAGGGGGTCAAACCATGTCCCAAAGGTCACCGGATCTGGTGTCAATTTAAAGAAGTAGTCCAGTTACACCTTTGTGGGCTTATAACTTGGCTTCTGAATGTCCTAGAGAGATCAGGTTTGTTTTAGTATACTCCAATCAACAGCCCCTACAACCACAAAAAGGAATGGAGTCATTAGCACTTATGGTTTTTAAATGGCACCCAGAATTATGCTGCACTAAGCACAATTTCACATCATTCTGGGTTCATTTGTGTGAAAACAAGGTCCAATCAGGCTGAAACGTTACAGGAAGGTAGAATCTATTGAGTTGTTAGTGATCTGAACGTTTCATGATGATAGCACTTTCCTAAGGGGGTCAAACCATGTCACAAAGGTCACCAGATCTGGTGTCAATTTAAAGAAGTAGTCCAGTTACATATTTGTGGGCTTATAACTTGTCTTCTGAATGTCCTGGAGAGATCAGGTTTGTTTTAATGTACTCCAACCAACAGCCCCTACAACCACAAAAAGGAATGGAGTCATTAGCACTTATGGTTTTTAAATGGCACCCAGAATTATGCTGCACTAAGCACAATTTCACATCATTCTGGGTTCATTTGTGTGAAAACAAGGTCCAATCAGGCTGAAACGTTACAGGAAGGTAGAATCTATTGAGTTGTAAGTGATCTGAACGTTTCATGATGATAGCACTTTCCTATAGGGGGTCAAACCATGTCCCAAAGGTCACCGGGCCTGGTGTCACTTTAAAGAAGTAGTCCAGTTACACCTTTGTGGGCTAATAACTTGGCTTCTGAATGTCCTAGAGAGGTTAGGTTTGTTTTAGTGTTCTCCAATCAACAGCCCCTACAACCACAAAAAGTAATGGAGTCATTAGCACTTATGGTTTGTAAATGGCACCCAGAATTATGTTGCACGAAGCACAATTTCACATCATTCTGGGTTCATTTGTGTGAAAACAAGGTCCAATCAGGCTGAAACGTTACAGGAAGTTAGAATCTATTGAGTTGTAAGTGATCTGAACGTTTCATGATGATAGCACTTTCCTAAGGGGGTCAAACCATGTCCCAAAGGTCACCGGATCTGCTGTCAATTTAAAGAAGTTGTCCAGTTACACATTTGTGGGCTTATAACTTGGCTTCTGAATGTCCTAGAGAGATCAGGTTTGTTTTAATGTACTCCAACCAACAGCCCCTACAACCACAAAAAGGAATGGAGTCATTAGCACTTATTGTTTGTAAATGGCACCCAGAATTATGTTGCACAAAGCACAATTTCACATCATTCTGGGTCCATTTGTGTGAAAACAAGGTCCAATCAGGCTGAAATGTTACAGAAAGGTAGAATCTATTGAGTTGTAAGTGATCTGAACGTTTCATGATGATAGCACTTTCCTAAGGGGGTCAAACCATGTCCCAAAGGTCACCGTATCTGGTGTCATTTTAAAAAAGTAGTCCAGTTACACCTTTGTGGGCTTATAACTTGGCTTCTGAATGTCCTAGAGAGATCAGGTTTGTTTTAGTATACTCCAATCAACAGCCCCTACAACCAAAAAAAGGAATGGAGTCATTAGCACTTATGGTTTTTAAATGGCACCCAGAATTATGTTGCACGAAGCACAATTTCACATCATTCTGGGTTCATTTGTGTGAAAACAAGGTCCAATCAGGCTGGAACGTTACAGGAAGGTAGAATCTATTGAGTTGTAATTGATCTGAACGTTTCAAGATGATCGCACATTCCTATAGGGGGTCAAACCATGTCCCAAAGGTCACCGGGCCTGGTGTCACTTTAAAGAAGTAGTCCAGTTACACCTTTGTGGGCTTATAACTTGGCTTCTGAATGTCCTAGAGAGGTTAGGTTTGTTTTAGTGTTCTCCAATCAACAGCCCCTACAACCACAAAAAGGAATGGAGTCATTAGCACTTATGGTTTGTAAATGGCACCCAGAATTATGTTGCACGAAGCACAATTTCACATCATTCTGGGTCCATTTGTGTGAAAACAAGGTCCAATCAGGCTGAAACATTACAAGAAGGTAGAATCTATTGAGTTGTAAGTGATCTGAACGTTTCATGATGATATCACTTTCCTAAGGGGGTCAAACCATGTCCCAAAGGTTACCGGATCTGGTGTCAATTTAAAGAAGTAGTCCATTTACACATGTGTGGGCTTATAACTTGGCTTCTGAATGTCCTAGAGAGATCAGGTTTGTTTTAATGTACTCCAACCAACAGCCCCTACAACCACAAAAAGGAATGGAGTCATTAGCACTTATGGTTTGTAAATGGCACCCAGAATTATGTTGCACGAAGCACAATTTCACATCATTCTGGGTTCATTTGTGTGAAAACAAGGTCCAATCAGGCTGAAACGTTACAGGAAGGTAGAATCTATTGAGTTGTAAGTGATCTGAACGTTTCATGATGATAGCACTTTCCTATAGGGGGTCAAACCATGTCCCAAAGGTCACCGGGCCTGGTGTCACTTTAAAGTAGTCCAGTTACACCTTTGTGGGCTAATAACTTGGCTTCTGAATGTCCTAGAGAGGTTAGGTTTGTTTTAGTGTTCTCCAATCAACAGCCCCTACAACCACAAAAAGTAATGGAGTCATTAGCACTTATGGTTTGTAAATGGCACCCAGAATTATGTTGCACGAAGCACAATTTCACATCATTCTGGGTTCATTTGTGTGAAAACAAGGTCCAATCAGGCTGAAACGTTACAGGAAGGTAGAATCTATTGAGTTGTAAGTGATCTGAACGTTTCATGATGATAGCACTTTCCTAAGGGGGTCAAACCATGTCCCAAAGGTCACCGGATCTGGTGTCAATTTAAAGAAGTAGTCCAGTTACACCTTTGTGGGCTTATAACTTGGCTTCTGAATGTCCTAGAGAGATCAGGTTTGTTTTAGTATACTCCAATCAACAGCCCCTACAACCACAAAAAGGAATGGAGTCATTAGCACTTATGGTTTGTAAATGGCACCCAGAATTATGTTGCACGAAGCACAATTTCACATCATTCTGGGTCCATTTGTGTGAAAACAAGGTCCAATCAGGCTGAAACGTTACAGGAAGGTAGAATCTATTGAGTTGTAAGTGATCTGAACGTTTCATGATGATAGCACTTTCCTAAGGGGGTCAAACCATGTCCCAAAGGTCACCGGATCTGGTGTCAATTTAAAGAAGTAGTTCAGTTACACATTTGTGGGCTTTTAACTTGGCTTCTGAATGTCCTAGAGAGATCAGGTTTGTTTTAGTGTACTCCAATCAACAGCCCCTACAACCACAAAAAGGAATGGAGTCATTAGCACTTATGGTTTGTAAATGGCACCCAGAATTATGTTGCACAAAGCACAATTTCACACCATTCTGGGTCCATTTGTGTGAAAACAAGGTCCAATCAGGCTGAAATGTTACAGGAAGGTAGAATCTATTGAGTTGTAAGTGATCTGAACGTTTCATGATGATAGCACTTTCCTAAGGGGGTCAAACCATGTCCCAAAGGTCACCGGATCTGGTGTCAATTTAAAGAAGTAGTCCAGTTACACCTTTGTGGGCTTATAACTTGGCTTCTGAATGTCCTAGAGAGATCAGGTTTGTTTTAGTATACTCCAATCAACAGCCCCTACAACGACAAAAAGGAATGGAGTCATTAGCACTTATGGTTTGTAAATGGCACCCAGAATTATGCTGCACAAAGCACAATTTCACATCATTCTGGGTTCATTTGTGTGAAAACAAGGTCCAATCAGGCTGAAACGTTACAGGAAGGTAGAATCTATTGAGTTGTAAGTGATCTGAACGTTTCATGATGATAGCACTTTCCTAAGGGGGTCAAACCATGTCCCAAAAGTCACCGGATCTGGTGTCAATTTAAAGAAGTAGTCCAGTTACACCTTTGTGGGCTTATAACTTGGCTTCTGAATGTCCTAGAGAGATCAGGTTTGTTTTAGTATACTCCAATCAACAGCCCCTACAACCACAAAAAGGAATGGAGTCATTAGCACTTATGGTTTTTAAATGGCACCCAGAATTATGTTGCACGAAGCACAATTTCACATCATTCTGGGTTCATTTGTGTGAAAACAAGGTCCAATCAGGCTGAAACGTTACAGGAAGGTAGAATATATTGAGTTGTAAGTGATCTGAACATTCCATGATGATAGCACTTTCCTAAGGGGGTCAAACCATGTCCCAAAGGTCACCAGATCTGGTGTCATTTTAAAGAAGTAGTCCAGTTACACATTTGTGGGCTTATAACTTGGCTTCTGAATGTCCTAGAGAGATCAGGTTTGTTTTAGTGTACTCCAATCAACAGCCCCTACAACCACAAAAAGGAATGGAGTCATTAGCACTTAAGGTTTGTAAATGGCACCCAGAATTATGTTGCACGAAGCACAATTTCACATCATTCTGGGTTCATTTGTGTGAAAACAAGGTCCAATCAGGCTGAAACGTTACAGGAAGGTAGAATCTATTGAGTTGTAAGTGATCTGAACGTTTCAAGATGATCGCACATTCCTATAGGGGGTAAAACCATGTCCCAAAGGTCACCGGGCCTGGTGTCACTTTAAAGAAGTAGTCCAGTTACACCTTTGTGGGCTTATAACTTGGCTTCTGAATGTCCTAGAGAGGTTAGGTTTGTTTTAGTGTACTCCAATCAACAGCCCCTACAACCAAAAAAAGGAATGGAGTCATTAGCACTTATGGTTTGTAAATGGCACCCAGAATTATGTTGCACGAAGCACAATTTCACATCATTCTGGGTTCATTTGTGTGAAAACAAGGTCCAATCAGGCTGAAACGTTACAGGAAGGTAGAATCTATTGAGTTGTAAGTGATCTGAACGTTTCATGATGATAGCACTTTCCTAAGGGGGTCAAACCATGTCCCAAAGGTCACCGGATCTGGTGTCAATTTAAAGAAGTAGTCCAGTTACACATTTGTGGGCTTATAACTTGGCTTCTGAATGTCCTAGAGAGATCAGGTTTGTTTTAATGTACTCCAATCAACATCCCCTACAACCACAAAAAGGAATGGAGTCATTAGCACTAATGGTTTGTAAATGGCACCCAGAATTATGTTGTACGAAGCAAAATTTCACATCATTCTGGGTCCAATTGTGTGAAAACAAGGTCCAATCAGGCGGACACGCTACAGGAAGGTAGAATCTATTGAGTTGTAAGTGATCTGAACGTTTCATGATGATAGCTCTTTCCTAAGGGGGTCAAACCATGTCCCAAAGGTCACCGGATCTGGTGTCAATTTAAAGAAGTAGTCCAGTTACACCTTTGTGGGCTTATAACTTGGCTTCTGAATGTCCTAGAGAGATCAGGTTTGTTTTAGTATACTCCAATCAACAGCCCCTACAACCACAAAAAGGAATGGAGTCATTAGCACTTATGGTTTTTAAATGGCACCCAGAATTATGCTGCACTAAGCACAATTTCACATCATTCTGGGTTCATTTGTGTGAAAACAAGGTCCAATCAGGCTGAAACGTTACAGGAAGGTAGAATCTATTGAGTTGTTAGTGATCTGAACGTTTCATGATGATAGCACTTTCCTAAGGGGGTCAAACCATGTCACAAAGGTCACCAGATCTGGTGTCAATTTAAAGAAGTAGTCCAGTTACATATTTGTGGGCTTATAACTTGTCTTCTGAATGTCCTGGAGAGATCAGGTTTGTTTTAATGTACTCCAACCAACAGCCCCTACAACCACAAAAAGGAATGGAGTCATTAGCACTTATGGTTTGTAAATGGCACCCAGAATTATGTTGCACGAAGCACAATTTCACATCATTCTGGGTCCATTTGTGTGAAAACAAGGTCGAATCAGGCTGAAACATTACAAGAAGGTAGAATCTATTGAGTTGTAAGTGATCTGAACGTTTCATGATGATAGCACTTTCCTAAGGGGGTCAAACCATGTCCCAAAGGTCACCGGATCTGGTGTCAATTTAAAGAAGTAGTCCAGTTACACATTTGTGGGCTTATAACTTGGCTTCTGAATGTCCTAGAGAGATCAGGTTTGTTTTAATGTACTCCAACCAACAGCCCCTACAACCACAAAAAGGAATGGAGTCATTAGCACTTATGGTTTGTAAATGGCACCCAGAATTATGTTGCACGAAGCACAATTTCACATCATTCTGGGTGTGAAAACAAGGTCCAATCAGGCTGAAACGTTACAAGAAGGTAGAATCTATTGAGTTGTAAGTGATCTGAACGTTTTATGATGATCGCACATTCCTATAGGGGGTCAAACCATGTCCCAAAGGTCACCGGGCCTGGTGTCACTTTAAAGAAGTAGTCCAGTTACATCTTTGAGGGCTTATAACTTGGCTTCTGAATGTCCTAGAGAGATCAGGTTTGTTTTAGTGTACTCCAATCAACAGCCCCTATAACCTCAAAAAGGAATGGAGTCATTAGCACTTAAGGTTTGTAAATGGCACCCAGAATTATGTTGCACGAAGCACAATTTCACATCATTCTGGGTCCATTTGTGTGAAAACAAGGTCCAATCAGGCTGAAACATTACAAGAAGGTAGAATCTATTGAGTTGTAAGTGATCTGAACGTTTCATGATGATAGCACTTTCCTAAGGGGGTCAAACCATGTCCCAAAGGTCACCGGATCTGGTGTCAATTTAAAGAAGTAGTCCAGGTACACATTTGTGGGCTTATAACTTGGCTTCTGAATGTCCTAGAGAGATCAGGTTTGTTTTAATGTACTCCAACCAACAGCCCCTACAACCACAAAAAGGAATGGAGTCATTAGCACTTATGGTTTGTAAATGGCACCCAGAATTATGTTGCACGAAGCACAATTTCACATCATTCTGGGTCCATTTGTGTGAAAACAAGGTCCAATCAGGCTGAAACGTTACAAGAAGGTAGAATCTATTGAGTTGTAAGTGATCTGAACGTTTTATGATGATCGCACATTCCTATAGGGGGTCAAACCATGTCCCAAAGGTCACCGGGCCTGGTGTCACTTTAAAGAAGTAGTCCAGTTACATCTTTGAGGGCTTATAACTTGGCTTCTGAATGTCCTAGAGAGATCAGGTTTGTTTTAGTGTGCTCCAATCAACAGCCCCTACAACCTCAAAAAGGAATGGAGTCATTAGCACTTAAGGTTTGTAAATGGCACCCAGAATTATGTTGCACGAAGCACAATTTCACATCATTCTGGGTTCATTTGTGTGAAAACAAGGTCCAATCAGGCTGAAACGCTACAAGAAGGTAAAATCTATTGAGTTGTAAGTGATCTGAACGTTTCAAGATGATCGCACATTCCTATAGGGGGTAAAACCATGTCCCAAAGGTCACCGGGCCTGGTGTCACTTTAAAGAAGTAGTCCAGTTACACCTTTGTGGGCTTATAACTTGGCTCCTGAATGTCCTAGAGAGGTTAGGTTTGTTTTAGTGTACTCCAATCAACAGCCCCTACAACCACAAAAAGGAATGGAGTCATTAGCACTTATGGTTTGTAAATGGCACCCAGAATTATGTTGCACGAAGCACAATTTCACATCATTCTGGGTTCATTTGTGTGAAAACAAGGTCCAATCAGGCTGAAACGTTACAAGAAGGTAGAATCTATTGAGTTGTAAGTGATCTGAACGTTTCATGATGACAGCACTTTCCTAAGGGGGTCAAACCATGTCCCAAAGGTCACCGGATCGGGTGTCAATTTAAAGAAGTAGTCCAGTTACACATTTGTTCGGCTTATAACTTGGCTTCTGAATGTCCTAGAGAGATCAGGTTTGTTTTAGTGTACTCCAATCAACAGCCCCTACAACCTCAAAAAGGAATGGAGTCATTAGCACTTATGGTTTTTAAATGGCACCCAGAATTATGTTGCACGAAGCACAATTTCACATCATTCTGGGTCCATTTGTGTGAAAACAAGGTCCAATCAGGCTGAATAGTTACAGGAAGGAAGAATCTATTGAGTTGTAAGTGATCTGAACGTTTCATGATGATAGCACTTTCCTAAGGGGGTCAAACCATGTCCCAAAGGTCACCGGATCTGGTGTCAATTTAAAGAAGTAATTCAGTTACACATTTGTGGGCTTATAACTTGGCTTCTGAATGTCCTAGAGAGATCAGGTTTGTTTTAGTGTACGCCAATCAACAGCCCCTACAACCACAAAAAGGAATGGAGTCATTAGCACTTATGGTTTGTAAATGGCACCCAGAATTATGTTGCACGAAGCACAATTTCACATCATTCTGGGACCATTTTGGTGAAAACAAGGTCCAATCAGGCTGAAACGTTACAGGAAGGTAGAATCTATTGAGTTGTAAGTGATCTGAACGTTTCGTGATGATAGCACTTTCCTAAGAGGTCAAACCATGTCCCAAAGATCACCGGATCTGGTGTCAATTTAAAGAAGTAGTTCAGTTACACATTTGTGGGCTTATAACTTGGCTTCTGAATGTCCTAGAGAGATCAGGTTTGTTTTAGTGTACTCCAATCAACAGCCCCTAAAACCACAAAAAGGAATGGAGTCATTAGCACTTAAGGTTTGTAAATGGCACCCAGAATTATGTTGCACGAAGCACAATTTCACATCATTCTGGGTTCATTTGTGTGAAAACAAGGTCCAATCAGGCTGAAACTCTACAAGAAGGTAGAATCTATTGAGTTGTAAGTGATCTGAACATTTCAAGATGATCACACATTCCTATAGGGGATCAAACCATGTCCCAAAGGTCACCGGGCCTGGTGTCACTTTAAAGAAGTAGTCCAGTTACACCTTTGTGGGCTTATAACTTGGCTTCTGAATGTCCTAGAGAGGTTAGGTTTGTTTTAGTGTTCTCCAATCAACAGCCTCTACAACCACAAAAAGGAATGGACTCATTAGCACTTATGGTTTGTAAATGGCACCCAGAATTATGTTGCACGAAGCACAATTTCACATCATTCTGGGTTCATTTGTGTGAAAACAAGGTCCAATCAGGCTGAAACGCTACAAGAAGGTAGAATCTATTGAGTTGTAAGTGATCTGAACGTTTCATGATGATAGCACTTTCCTAAGGGGGTCAAACCATGTCCAGAAGGTCACCGGATCTGGTGTCAATTTAAAGAAGTAGTCCAGTTACACCTTTGAGGGCTTATAACTTGGCTTCTGAATGTCCTAGAGAGATCAGATTTGTTTTAGTATACTCCAATCAACAGCCCCTACAACCACAAAAAGGAATGGAGTCATTAGCACTTATGGTTTGTAAATGGCACCCAGAATTATGTTGCACAAAGCACAATTTCACATCATTCTGGGTTCATTTGTGTGAAAACAAGGCCCAGTCAGGCTGAAACGTTACAGGAAGGTAGAATCTATTGAGTTGTAAGTGATCTGAACGTTTCATGATGATAGCACTTTCCTAAGGGGGTCAAACCATGTCCCAAAGGTCACCGGATCTGGTGTCAATTTAAAGAAGTAGTTCAGTTACACATTTGTGGGCTTATAACTTGGCTTCTGAATGTCCTAGAGAGATCAGGTTTGTTTTAGTGTACTCCAATCAACAGCCCCTACAACCACAAAAAGGAATGGAGTCATTAGCACTTAAGGTTTGTAAATGGCACCCAGAATTATGTTGCAGGAAGCACAATTTCACATCATTCTGGGTTCATTTGTGTGAAAACAAGGTCCAATCAGGCTGAAACGCTAAAAGTAGGTAGAATCTATTGAGTTGTAAGTGATCTGAACGTTTCAAGATGATCACACATTCCTATAGGGGGTCAAACCATGTCCCAAAGGTCACCGGGCCTGGTGTCACTTATAAAGAAGTAGTCCAGTTACACCTTTGTGGGCTTATAACTTGGCTTCTGAATGTCCTAGAGAGGTTAGGTTTGTTATAGTGTTCTCCAATCAACAGCCCCTACAACCACAAAAAGGAATGGAGTCATTAGCACTTATGGTTTGTAAATGGCACCCAGAATTATGTTGCACGAAGCACAATTTCACATCATTCTGGGTTCATTTGTGTGAAAACAAGGTCCAATCAGGCTGAAACGTTACAGGACGGTAGAATCTATTGAGTTGTAAGTGATCTGAACGTTTCATGATGATCGCACTTTCCTAAGGGGGTCAAACCATGTCCCAAAGGTCACCGGATCTGGTGTCAATTTAAAGAAGTAGTCCAGTTACACCTTTGTGGGCTTATAACTTGGCTTCTGAATGTCCTAGAGAGATCAGGTTTGTTTTAGTATACTCCAATCAACAGCCCCTACAACCACAAAAAGGAATGGAGTCATTAGCACTTATGGTTTGTAAATGGCACCCAGAATTATGTTGCACGAAGCACAATTTCACATCATTCTGGGTCCATTTGTGTGAAAACAAGGTCCAATCAGGCTGAAACGTTACAAGAAGGTAGAATCTATTGAGTTGTAAGTGATCTGAACGTTTCATGATGATAGCACTTTCCTATAGGGGGTCAAACCATGTCCCAAAGGTCACCGGGCCTGGTGTCACTTTAAAGTAGTCCAGTTACACCTTTGTGGGCTTATAACTTGGCTTCTGAATGTCCTAGAGAGGTTAGGTTTGTTTTAGTGTACTCCAATCAACAGCCCCTACAACCACAAAAAGGAATGGAGTCATTAGCACTTATGGTTTGTAAATGGCACCCAGAATTATGTTGCACAAAGCACAATTTCACATCATTCTGGGTTCATTTGTGTGAAAACAAGGTCCAATCAGGCTGAAACGCTACAAGAAGGTAGAATCTATTGAGTTGTAAGTGATCTGAACGTTTCATGATGATTGCCCATTCCTATAGGGGGTCAAACCATGTCCCAAAGGTCACCGGGCCTGGTGTCACTTTAAAGAAGTAGTCCAGTTACACCTTTGAGGGCTTATAACTTGGCTTCTGGATATCCTAGAGAGATCAGGTTTGTTTTAGTGTACTCCAATCAACAGCCCCTACACCCTCAAAAAGGAATGGAGTCATTAGCACTTATGGTTTTTAAATGGCACCCAGAATTATGTTGTACAAAGCACAATTTCACATCATTCTGGGTTCATTTGAGTGAAAACAAGGTCCAATCAGGCTGAAATGTTACAGGAAGGTAGAATCTATTGAGTTGTAAGTGATCTGAACGTTTCATGATGATCGCACATTCCTCTAGGGGGTCAAACCATGTCCCAAAGGTCACCGGGCCTGGTGTCACTTTAAAGAAGCAGTCCAGTTACACCTTTGTGGGCTTATAACTTGGCTTCTGAATGTCCTAGAGAGGTTAGGTTTGTTTTAGTGTTCTCCAGTCAACAGCCCCTACAACCACAAAAAGGAATGGAGTCATTAGCATTTATGGTTTGTAAATGGCACCCAGAATTATGTTGCACGAAGCACAATTTCACATCATTCCGGGTTCATTTGTGTGAAAACAAGGTCCAATCAGGCTGAAACGTTACAGGAAGGTAGAATCTATTGAGTTGTAAGTGATCTGAACGTTTCATGATGATAGCACTTTCCTAAGGGGGTCAAACCATGTCCCAAAGGTCACCGGATCTGGTGTCAATTTAAAGAAGTAGTCCAGTTACACCTTTGTGGGCTTATAACTTGGCTTCTGAATGTCCTAGAGAGGTTAGGTTTGTTTTAGTATACTCCAATCAACTGCCCCTACAACCACAAAAAGGAATGGAGTCATTAGCACTTAAGGTTTGTAAATGGCACCCAGAATTATGTTGCACGAAGCACAATTTCACATCATTCTGGGTCCATTTGTGTGAAAACAAGGTCCAATCAGGCTGAAATGCTACAACAAGGTAGAATCTATTGAGTTGTAAGTGATCTGAACGTTTCATGATGATAGCACTTTCCTAAGGGGGTCAAACCATGTCCCAAAGGTCACCGGATCTGGTGTCAATTTAAAGAAGTAGTCCAGTTACACCTTTGTGGGCTTATAACTTGGCTTCTGAATGTCCTAGAGAGATAAGGTTTGTTTTAATGTACTCCAATCAACAGCCCCTACAACCACAAAAAGGAATGGAGTCATTAGCACTTAAGGTTTGTAAAGGGCACCCAGAATTATGCTGCACGAAGCACAATTTCACATCATTCTGGGTCCATTTGTGTGAAAACAAGGTCCAATCAGGCTGAAATGCTACAAGAAGGTAGAATCTATTGAGTTGTAAGTGATCTGAACATTTCACGATGATCGCACATTCCTATAGGGGGTAAAACCATGTCCCAAAGGTCACCGGGCCTGGTGTCACTTTAAAGAAGTAGTCCAGTTACACCTTTGTGGGCTTATAACTTGGCTTCTGAATGTCCTAGAGAGGTCAGGTTTGTTTTAGTGTACTCCAATCAACAGCCCCTACAACCACAAAAAGGAATGGAGTCATTAGCACTTATGGTTTGTAAATGGCACCCAGAATTATGTTGCACAAAGCACAATTTCACATCATTCTGGGTTCATTTGTGTGAAAACAAGGTCCAATCAGGCTGAAACGTTACAGGAAGGTAGAATCTATTGAGTTGTAAGTGATCTGAACGTTTCATGATGAACACACATTCCTATAGGGGGTCAAACCATGTCCCAAAGGTCACCGGGCCGGGTGTCACTTTAAAGAAGTAGTCCATTTACACGTTTGAGGGCTTAAAACTTGGCTTCTGAATGTCCTAGAGAGGTTAGGTTTGTTTTAGTGTTCTCCAATCAACAGCCCCTACAACCACAAAAAGTAATGGAGTCATTAGCACTTATGGTTGTAAATGGCACCCAGAATTATGTTGCACGAAGCACAATTTCACATCATTCTGGGTCCATTTGTGTGAAAACAAGGTCCAATCAGGCTGAATTGTTACAGGAAGGTAGAATCTATTGAGTTGTAAGTGATCTGAACGTTTCATGATGATAGCACTTTCCTAAGGGGGTCAAACCATGTCCCAAAGGTCACCGGATCTGGTGTCAATTTAAAGAAGTAGTCCAGTTACACCTTTGTGGGCTTATAACTTGGCTTCTGAATGTCCTAGAGAGATAAGGTTTGTTTTAGTGTACTCCAATCAACAGCCCCTACAACCACAAAAAGGAATGGAGTCATTAGCACTTAAGGTTTGTAAAGGGCACCCAGAATTATGCTGCACTAAGCAAAATTTCACATCATTCTGGGTTCATTTGTGTGAAAACAAGGTCCAATCAGGCTGAAATGTTACAGGAAGGTAGAATCTATTGAGTCGTAAGTGATCTGAACGTTTCATGATGATCGCACATTCCTATAGGGGGTCAAACCATGTCCCAAAGGTCACCGGGCCTGGTGTCACTTTAAAGAAGTAGTCCAGTTACACCTTTGAGGGCTTATAACTTGGCTTCTGAATGTCCTAGAGAGATCAGGTTTGTTTTAGTGTACTCCAATCAACAGCCCCTACAACCTCAAAAAGGAATGGAGTCATTAGCACTTAAGGTTTGTAAATGGTACCCAGAATTATGTTGCACGAAGCACAATTTCACATCATTCTGGGTCCATTTGTGTGAAAACAAGGTCCAATCAGGCTGAAATGCTACAAGAAGGTAGAATCTATTGAGTTGTAAGTGATCTGAACGTTTCATGATGATCGCACATTCCTATAGGGGGTAAAACCATGTCCCAAAGGTCACCGGGCCTGGTGTCACTTTAAAGAAGTAGTCCAGTTACACCTTTGTGGGCTTATAACTTGGCTTCTGAATGTCCTAGAGAGGTTAGGTTTGTTTTAGTGTTTTAGTGGAAATGAAGGGAGACAAGATGGCCGCTGGACAGGTGTGCCTGTGAGAGGCTCTCCAAACAATTTAAGAAGATTCTATTTAAAAGTGCTTGGAATGATGAAAATTTGTGTGGAAATCCTCTGAAACCAAGACCTTTTACTGCAAGTTGATTAATTTATGACTGGAGCTGTGGAATATGCCAAAACCAAGGCAAAAGCAATCCTCCAAACAAATGGAAGAAGGTGCTCACAAACAAATGGAGAACAATCAACTGGAATCAGCTGAGGACATGACACCAACTAAATCTTCAGGTATGGCTGAAATACTCAAAGAACTGAGAGAATTTCGAACTGAAACATCAGCCAGCTTTGGAGCATTAAAAACAGAATTGAATGAGCTACGAGCAGAGTTCACGAGCATCAAAAAAAGAATGGAGGAAGCTGAACAGAGAATTGTTGAGAGTGAAGACTATGCAATGAAAACCTCCAATGTGTTAATACAAGTGGTTCAGATGCAAAAACAACTAGAAATGAAATGTGAGGCACTTGAGAGCCAAGCTCGCAAAAAAAAATATGAGAATCTACTCTGTACCTGAGGGTTGTGAAGAAAATAACATCATTGAGTTTGTGAACAAACTGGCCCGTGAAAAACTAGATGTGATTGATGATTTGAATATTGAGAGAGCACATCGTGTTGGGCCAAAGATGGGACATAGGGAGCGCCCCAGAGCAATCTTGGTTCGATTCCAGTCATACGCCATGAAACAGAAAGTATTGGAGGCTGCTTGGAGAAAAAGGAATGTTCAAGTGACAGACCAAAGGATTTATTTCGATGAGGATTTTACAAGCGCTGTGTTCAAGGAGCGGGCTAAATACAAGGAGGTGCGGAAAATACTCAAAGAAAGAAAAGTGAAGTCACGGATCTTGTTTCCAGCGAGACTGAAACTCTTTTGTGGAGATGGAAAAGTGAAGGTGTATAGTGACCCCCATGCTGCTGCTATTGGACTACGTGAGTTTGGAGTAAACATGAATATTCCAGAAGAGGTTCCCGATCTGGAATCAACGCTGAGGAGCGCAGGATGGGAGTCAGTTCATGCTCAACGGAGAACAAGTCCTGGTCATGAATTGATTAAAGGAGTCAACACTCTTCTGAAAAGTCACAAGAGTTGAGGTACTTTTGTGAAAAATAGTTGATGGCAAATTCTGCTGTGAAAACTCTGAAAAGATTTGAAGTTACTGAATATAACACACTTGACTATGAAAACAATATTGATCCAGATGGTAATCTGTTAAATACAATCAATGATAACTGTAAATATTACACAAATGATCAGTTTAATAGTTCTGTAGATTTTGGTCATTTCTCACTTATCCACTTTAATTGTAGAAGTCTTTACGTTAGTTTTGACCAAATTAATGCATATATGAAAACATTTAAGCACCAATTTGAAGTGATTGCTTTATCTGAAACATGGTTAAATGAAGAAAAGGGTACAGATTTTGATATGGTAGGGTACCATTTGTTTTATACAAACAGAGGAAAGAAAAAAGGTGGAGGGGTTGCACTGTACGTCAAAAGTGCCTTGAAGTGTAAATTACTGGACTCCATGTGTTGGTCTTTCTTCTGTTAGACCAAGCACGGGTACGGAGAAGATGGAGTTAAACACCTTTTGAGTTGGTAGAATGAGGAGACAAATGAGTCCAGTCACTGTTTCACCGCTCGAGAGGGGGAGAGCCTTTGCAACACACAGCAGGTCCCGCGACCTGCTCCCATCAGTTGCCTCGGACAGACTCTCGCCGTTCTGCTGAAAACGGCTGATTTTTATTGAAGATTACAGGAATGTTACATACGTAGTTTACCATACACACACGTAATTCTGCCATCTGCACCTGCAGACGCACGTCAGCTAATAGCCTTGTTAATGAAAGACCAATTCATCCCAAGGACATGCAACCTTGAGATGATCAGGACACATCCTGCAACATCCTTTGCTAACAAAGACAGTTGTTCTTGTATTGAGGAAATGAAGGAAGGAACACTTTCACTCCCTTATGCAGCTGTTCAGCTTGAGCAGAAAAGGCACAGAGAGGTTTTCGATATTATAACAAGATTCCATGAAAAGGCATATAATAATGTATTTATGATAATATATAAGGAGCATAAGTGAGAGATACATATTTGTTCATATAAAAGAGCTTATAATAATATATGAAAGAGCTTATATGAGAGATATATATTTTCACATGGCAGTAGCTGTGGAAGATATGATGGAATGTGTAGCTGTTGAAATAGAAATGGAAAAAACTAGAAACATTATAGTAGCCTGTATATATAGAACACCTGGCTCCAATTTACAATGTTTTAAAGAAAGATGCGAAACTCTCATAGATGGATTAAATGACAACAAATCCTGGTTAATATGTGGAGATTTCAATATTGATTTACTTAACCAGAGAAACAAAATGACTAGAGACTTTATGGATGTGATGTCCAGCAGGAGTTTATATCCTGTGATCACTCAGCCTACTAGAATCACCAGTACCTGTGCTACATTAATAGACAATATTTATACAAATGAAATTGAGAAGACAGCTAACAGTGGTCTCCTAATTAGTGATATAAGTGATCATCTACCAATTTTTATAATACATAAAAATGCATTCAAAAAACCTAAGGAGTTAGATCAGATAAAACATGTTAGAATAAGGACAGAGGATGCTATAACAGCATTTTGTAATGACTTGTTGAAGGAGAACTGGAGTGGGGTTTATGTGAAGGATGTGAACGTGGCATATGATACGTTCTTAAAAACATATAAATCTTTATATAATAAGAACTGCCCTGTAGTTGTCTGTAGAAAAAAGATAAATATGAATGTAGAACCGTGGTTAACTAAGGGACTACTAAAATCTTGTAAAAGGAAAAACACATTATACAAAGATTTTGTCAGATACCGAACCAAAGCCACAGAAATGAAGTACAAAATATACAAAAATAAATTGACATCATTAATAAGACAAGCAAAAAAAGATCATTATAATTTAAGGCTGAAGGAAAGCATAGGTGACATGAAAAGAACATGGAGAATTCTGAATAGTGTCATAAGATCCAGGTCTCAGCATGCCCGTTATCCAGATTTCTTTACTAACGGAGATAAGATCTTGAGGGATAAAGCTGAGGTGGTAAATGAACTTAATTCATTTTTTGTAAACATAGGACCAAGTTTGGCCAAATCTTTGGAAACACAAACTAATGAAGCTGGAAAAATACAAGGAGGGAGCAAAATTTTACAGTCTATGTTTTTAGTGGATGTAAGTGAAAATGAAGTTTTGACGATAATTAGGAAAAGTAAAAATAAAACATCCACAGACTGTGACGGGATTGACATGATGATTGTAAAGAAAACTATTGATTATGTTGTCAAACCATTCACTTATATCTGTAATTTGTCTGTTCAGAGTGGTACATTTCCAGAAAAAATGAAAACTGCAAAAGTAATTCCAATTTTTAAAAATGGTGATAGACATAAGTTTGATAATTATAGACCAATCTCAGTGCTTTCTCGGTTTTCTAAAGTGCTTGAGAAATGGTTTGTTCAGAAACTAGATAACTTTATTGAGAAGGAAAACCTCCTGAGTGAGAGTCAGTATGGGTTTCGATCACATAAATCTACATCCCTGGCTTTATTGGAATTAAATGAAGAACTTTCATCAGCAATAGAAAAAAAACAATATACAGTGGGGTTGTTTATTGATTTAAAAAAGGCATTTGACACAATAGATCATAGTATTTTACTCTCCAAGCTGAGGGATTATGGGATACGTGGAATCGCCCATGACTGGTTAAGTAGTTATTTGACCAATAGAAATCAATTTGTACAGTTAGATGATGAAATTTCAGATTCACTAGAGATTACACACGGTGTCCCACAGGGGTCAGTGTTGGGCCCTAAGCTTTTCATTCTATATATCAATGACATTTGTGATGTGTCCAAAGTATTACAGTTCATATTGTTTGCTGATGACACGAATATATTTTGTTCTGGAAATGATTTAGAAATTATTATTCAAAATATGGTTTGTGAAATGTCTAAACTTAAGAAGTGGTTTAATGACAATAAATTATTTCTCAATTGGAATAAAACAAAATTCATGGTTTTTGGTAAGAGAAAAACTAATGATTTAGTTACATTGTCTATTGATGGTTTTTTAATTGATAGAGTAAATGAAGTCAGATTCTTAGGGGTTCTCTTGGACCATAAACTTACTTGGAAATCCCATATAAAATATATAAAACAAAAAATATCCAAAAGTATTGGAATTTTAAACAAAGTCAAAGGTTTTCTAGAAATTACAACGCTTCAGACATTATATTACTCATTTATCTTCCCATACTTAACTTATTGTATTGAGGTTTGGGGCAATACATATAAAACAAACACTAATCCTTTGTTTCTGTTACAGAAGAAAGTTCTGCGAATTCTACATAAAGCAAATCCAAGAGAACATACTAACAAATATTTTGTTCTATCTAAAATTATGAAATTCAAAGACTTAGTTAACTTGAAAATTTTACTAATTATGTTTAAGGCTAGAAATAATTTGCTGCGAACTAATCTACAAAGGTTCTTTGTTTTAATCCCAAAAAATGATAAGAGTAGAAAGAAACCAGAGTTTAAAAGGATATTTGTTCGTACTACATTAAAGCAAATGTGTATTTCAATATATGGTGTGACATTATGGAATAACCTGGATGATGAATTAAAAAAATGTGCAACTACTGATCAATTCAAAAAAATGTATAAAGATAAAATGCTAAAATCGTATGATTTGGTAAGTTGAGGATGGAGGATTAATGTTTTAGTAGTGATATTATTTGTGGAAGTAAGAGAGCGGTTTATTTTTTGTGTATAAGGCTATTTTGTACTTTTTGTTATTTATCTTGTCTTAGTTAAAGGGGGTAGGTCATATAAGATTTTTTTCTTCTTCCTCCCCCTATTTCACTTGAATGCTTATATTCTGATTTGAAGTTTGTATATTTAAACTTTGAGTGAAATAAAGAATTGAATCTGAACATTTCAAGATGATCGCACATTCCTATAGGGGGTAAAACCATGTCCCAAAGGTCACCGGGCCTGGTGTCACTTTAAAGAAGTAGTCCAATTACACCTTTGTGGGCTTATAACTTGGCTTCTGAATGTCCTAGAGAGGTCAGGTTTGTTTTAGTGTACTCCAATCAACAGCCCCTACAACCACAAAAAGGAATGGAGTCATTAGCACTTATGGTTTGTAAATGGCACCCAGAATTATGTTGCACAAAGCACAATTTCACATCATTCTGGGTTCATTTGTGTGAAAACAAGGTCCAATCAGGCTGAAACGTTACAGGAAGGTAGAATCTATTGAGTTGTAAGTGATCTGAACGTTTCATGATGATAGCACTTTCCTAAGGGGGTCAAACCATGTCCCAAAGGTCACCGGATCTGGTGTCAATTTAAAGAAGTAGTCCAGTTACACATTTGTGGGCTTATAACTTGGCTTCTGAATGTCCTAGAGAGATCAGGTTTGTTTTAATGTACTCCAACCAACAGCCCCTACAACCACAAAAAGGAATGGAGTCATTAGCACTTATGGTTTGTAAATGGCACCCAGAATTATGCTGCACTAAGCACAATTTCACATCATTCTGGGTTCATTTGTGTGAAAACAAGGTCCAATCAGGCTGAAACGTTACAAGAATGTAGAATCTATTGAGTTGTAAGTGATCTGAACGTTTCATGATGATCACACATTCCTATAGGGGGTCAAACCATGTCCCAAAGGTCACCGGGCCGGGTGTCACTTTAAAGAAGTAGTCCATTTACACGTTTGAGGGCTTATAACTTGGCTTCTGAATGTCCTAGAGAGATCAGGTTTGTTTTAGTGTACTCCAATCAACAGCCCCTACAACCTCAAAAAGGAATGGAGTCATTAGCACTTATGGTTTTTAAAAGGCATCCAGAATTATGTTGCACGAAGCACAATTTCACATCATTCTGGGGTCATTAGTGTGAAAACAAGGTCCAATCAGGCTGAAACGTTACAGGAAGGTAGAATCTATTGAGTTGTAAGTGATCTGAACGTTTCTTGATGATAGCACTTTCCTAAGGGGGTCAAACCATGTCCCAAAGGTCACCGGATCTGGTGTCAATTTAAAGAAGTAGTCCAGTTACACATTTGTGGGCTTATAACTTGGCTTCTGAATGTCCCAGAGAGATCAGGTTTGTTTTAATGTACTCCAACCAACAGCCCCTACAACCACAAAAAGGAATGGAGTCATTAGCACTTATGGTTTGTAAATGGCACCCAGATATATGTTGCACGAAGCACGATTTCACATCATTCTGGGTCCATTTGTGTGAAAACAAGGTCCAATCAGGCTGAAACGCTACAAGAAGTTAGAATCTATTGAGTTGTAAGTGATCTGAACGTTTCAAGATGATCGCACATTCCTATAGGGGGTAAAACCATGTCCCAAAGGTCACCGGGCCTGGTGTCACTTTAAAGAAGTAGTCCAGTTACACCTTTGTGGGCTTATAACTTGGCTTCTGAATGTCCTAGATAGGTTAGGTTTGTTTTAGTGTACTCCAATCAACAGCCCCTACAACCACATAAAGGAATGGAGTCATTAGCACTTATGGTTTGTAAATGGCACCCAGAATTATGTTGCACGAAGCACAATTTCACATCATTCTGGGTTCATTTGTGTGAAAACAAGGTCCAATCAGGCTGAAACGTTACAGGAAGGTAGAATCTATTGAGTTGTAAGTGATCTGAACGTTTCATGATGATAGCACTTTCCTAAGGGGGTCAAACCATGTCCCAAAGGTCACCGGATCTGGTGTCAATTTAAAGAAGTAGTCCAGTTACACATTTGTGGGCTTATAACTTGGCTTCTGAATGTCCTAGAGAGATCAGGTTTGTTTTAATGTACTCCAATCAACAGCCCCTACAACCACAAAAAGGAATGGAGTCATTAGCACTTATGTTTTGTAAATGGCACCCAGAATTATGTTGCACGAAGCACAATTTCACATCATTCTGGGTCCATTTGTGTGAAAACAAGGTCCAATCAGGCTGAAACGCTACAAGAAGGTAGAATCTATTGAGTTGTAAGTGATCTGAACGTTTCAAGATGATCGCACATTCCTATAGGGGGTAAAACCATGTCCCAAAGGTCACCGGGCCTGGTGTCACTTTAAAGAAGTAGTCCAGTTACACCTTTGTGGGCTTATAACTTGGCTTCTGAATGTCCTAGAGAGGTTAGGTTTGTTTTAGTGTACTCCAATCAACAGCCCCTACAACCACAAAAAGGAATGGAGTCATTAGCACTTATGGTTTTTAAATGGCACCCAGAATTATGTTGCACGAAGCACAATTTCACATCATTCTGGGTCCATTTGTGTGAAAACAAAGTCCAATCAGGCTGAAACGTTACAGGAAGGTAGAATCTATTGAGTTGTAAGTGATCTGAACGTTTCATGATGATAGCACTTTCCTAAGGGGGTCAAACCATGTCCCAAAGGTCACCGGATCTGGTGTCAATTTAAAGAAGTAGTTCAGTTACACATTTGTGGGCTTATAACTTGGCTTCTGAATGTCCTAGAGAGATCAGGTTTGTTTTAGTGTACTCCAATCAACAGCCCCTACACCCACAAAAAGGAATGGAGTCATTAGCACTTATGGTTTGTAAATGGCACCCAGAATAATATTGCACGAAGCACAATTTCACATCATTCTGGGTCCATTTGTGTGAAAACAAGGTCCAATCAGGCTGAAACGTTACAGGAAGGTAGAATCTATTGAGTTGTATGTGATCTGAACGTTTCATGATGATAACACTTTCCTAAGGGGGTCAAACCATGTCCCAAAGGTCACCGGATCTGGTGTCAATTTAAAGAAGTAGTTCAGTTACACATTTGTGGGCTTATAACTTGGCTTCTGAATGTCCTAGAGAGATCAGGTTTGTTTTAGTGTACTGCAATCAACAGCCCCTACAACCACAAAAAGGAATGGAGTCATTAGCACTTAAGGTTTGTAAATGGCACCCAGAATTATGTTGCACGAAGCACAATTTCACATCATTCTGGGTTCATTTGTGTGAAAACAAGGTCCAATCAGGCTGAAACGCTACAAGAAGGTAGAATCTATTGAGTTGTAAGTGATCTGAACGTTTCAAGATGATCACACATTCCTATAGGGGGTCAAACCATGTCCCAAAGGTCACCGGGCCTCGTGTCACTTATAAAGAAGTAGTCCAGTTACACCTTTGTGGGCTTATAACTTGGCTTCTGAATGTCCTAGAGAGGTTAGGTTTGTTATAGTGTTCTCCAATCAACAGCCCCTACAACCACAAAAAGGAATGGAGTCATTAGCACTTATGGTTTGTAAATGGCACCCAGAATTATGTTGCACGAAGCACAATTTCACATCATTCTGGGTTCATTTGTGTGAAAACAAGGTCCAATCAGGCTGAAACGTTACAGGACGGTAGAATCTATTGAGTTGTAAGTGATCTGAACGTTTCATGATGATAGCACTTTCCTAAGGGGGTCAAACCATGTCCCAAAGGTCACCGGATCTGGTGTCAATTTAAAGAAGTAGTCCAGTTACACATTAGTGGGCTTATAACTTGGCTTCTGAATGTCCCAGAGAGATCAGGTTTGTTTTAATGTACTCCAACCAACAGCCCCTACAACCACAAAAAGGAATGGAGTCATTAGCACTTATGGTTTGTAAATGGCACCCAGAATTATGTTGCACGAAGCACAATTTCACATCATTCTGGGTTCATTTGTGTGAAAACAAGGTCCAATCAGGCTGAAACGTTACAGGAAGGTAGAATCTATTGAGTTGTAAGTGATCTGAACGTTTCATGATGATAGCACTTTCCTAAGGGGGTCAAACCATGTCCCAAAGGTCACCGGATCTGGTGTCAATTTAAAGAAGTAGTCCAGTTACACATTTGTGGGCTTATAACTTGGCTTCTGAATGTCCTAGAGAGATCAGGTTTGTTTTAATGTACTCCAATCAACAGCCCCTACAACCACAAAAAGGAATGGAGTCATTAGCACTTATGTTTTGTAAACGGCACCCAGAATTATGTTGCACGAAGCACAATTTCACATCATTCTGGGTCCATTTGTGTGAAAACAAGGTCCAATCAGGCTGAAACGCTACAGGAAGGTAGAATCTATTGAGTTGTAAGTGATCTGAACGTTTCATGATGATAGCTCTTTCCTAAGGGGGTCAAACCATGTCCCAAAGGTCACCGGATCTGGTGTCAATTTAAAGAAGTAGTCCAGTTACACATTTGTGGGCTTATAACTTGGCTTCTGAATGTCCTAGAGAGATCAGGTTTGTTTTAGTGTACTCCAGTCAACAGCCCCTACAACCACAAAAAGGAATGGAGTCATTAGCACTAATGGTTTGTAAATGGCACCCAGAATTATGTTGCACGAAGCACAATTTCACATCATTCTGGGTCCATTTGTGTGAAAACAAGGTCCAATCAGGCTGAAACGTTACAGGAAGGTAGAATCTATTGAGTTGTATGTGATCTGAACGTTTCATGATGATAGCACTTTCCTAAGGGGGTCAAACCATGTCCCAAAGTTCACCGGATCTGGTGACATTTTAAAGAAGTAGTTCAGTTACACATTTGTGGGCTTATAACTTGGCTTCTGAATGTCCTAGAGAGATCAGGTTTGTTTTAGTGTACTGCAATCAACAGCCCCTACAACCACAAAAAGGAATGGAGTCATTAGCACTTAAGGTTTGTAAATGGCACCCAGAATTATGTTGCACGAAGCACAATTTCACATCATTCTGGGTTCATTTGTGTGAAAACAAGGTCCAATCAGGCTGAAACGCTACAAGAACGTAGAATCTATTGAGTTGTAAGTGATCTGAACGTTTCAAGATGATCACACATTCCTATAGGGGGTCAAACCATGTCCCAAAGGTCACCGGGCCTGGTGTCACTTATAAAGAAGTAGTCCAGTTACACCTTTGTGGGCTTATAACTTGGCTTCTGAATGTCCTAGAGAGGTTAGGTTTGTTATAGTGTTCTCCAATCAACAGCCCCTACAACCACAAAAAGGAATGGAGTCATTAGCACTTATGGTTTGTAAATGGCACCCAGAATTATGTTGCACGAAGCACAATTTCACATCATTCTGGGTTCATTTGTGTGAAAACAAGGTCCAATCAGGCTGAAACGTTACAGGACGGTAGAATCTATTGAGTTGTAAGTGATCTGAACGTTTCATGATGATAGCACTTTCCTAAGGGGGTCAAACCATGTTCCAAAGGTCACCGGATCTGGTGTCAATTTAAAGAAGTAGTCCAGTTACACCTTTGTGGGCTTATAACTTGGCTTCTGAATGTCCTAGAGAGATCAGGTTTGTTTTAGTATACTCCAATCAACAGCCCCTACAACCACAAAAAGGAATGGAGTCATTAGCACTTATGGTTTGTAAATGGCACCCAGAATTATGTTGCACGAAGCACAATTTCACATCATTCTGGGTCCATTTGTGTGAAAACAAGGTCCAATCAGGCTGAAACGCTACAAGAAGGTAGAATCTATTGAGTTGTAAGTGATCTGAACGTTTCAAGATGATCGCACATTCCTATAGGGGGTAAAACCATGTCCCAAAGGTCACCGGGCCTGGTGTCACTTTAAAGAAGTAGTCCAGTTACACCTTTGTGGGCTTATAACTTGGCTTCTGAATGTCCTAGAGAGGTTAGGTTTGTTTTAGTGTACTCCAATCAACAGCCCCTACAACCACAAAAAGGAATGGAGTCATTAGCACTTATGGTTTTTAAATGGCACCCAGAATTATGTTGCACGAAGCACAATTTCACATCATTCTGGGTCCATTTGTGTGAAAACAAAGTCCAATCAGGCTGAAACGTTACAGGAAGGTAGAATCTATTGAGTTGTAAGTGATCTGAACGTTTCATGATGATAGCACTTTCCTAAGGGGGTCAAACCATGTCCCAAAGGTCACCGGATCTGGTGTCAATTTAAAGAAGTAGTTCAGTTACACATTTGTGGGCTTATAACTTGGCTTCTGAATGTCCTAGAGAGATCAGGTTTGTTTTAGTGTACTCCAATCAACAGCCCCTACAACCACAAAAAGGAATGGAGTCATTAGCACTTATGGTTTGTAAATGGCACCCAGAATAATATTGCACGAAGCACAATTTCACATCATTCTGGGTCCATTTGTGTGAAAACAAGGTCCAATCAGGCTGAAACGTTACAGGAAGGTAGAATCTATTGAGTTGTATGTGATCTGAACGTTTCATGATGATAACACTTTCCTAAGGGGGTCAAACCATGTCCCAAAGGTCACCGGATCTGGTGTCAATTTAAAGAAGTAGTTCAGTTACACATTTGTGGGCTTATAACTTGGCTTCTGAATGTCCTAGAGAGATCAGGTTTGTTTTAGTGTACTGCAATCAACATCCCCTACAACCACAAAAAGGAATGGAGTCATTAGCACTTAAGGTTTGTAAATGGCACCCAGAATTATGTTGCACGAAGCACAATTTCACATCATTCTGGGTTCATTTGTGTGAAAACAAGGTCCAATCAGGCTGAAACGCTACAAGAAGGTAGAATCTATTGAGTTGTAAGTGATCTGAACGTTTCAAGATGATCACACATTCCTATAGGGGGTCAAACCATGTCCCAAAGGTCACCGGGCCTGGTGTCACTTATAAAAGAAGTAGTCCAGTTACACCTTTGTGGGCTTATAACTTGGCTTCTGAATGTCCTAGAGAGGTTAGGTTTGTTATAGTGTTCTCCAATCAACAGCCCCTACAACCACAAAAAGGAATGGAGTCATTAGCACTTATGGTTTGTAAATGGCACCCAGAATTATGTTGCACG
Organism: Nothobranchius furzeri; assembly: GCF_043380555.1. NCBI lineage: Eukaryota > Metazoa > Chordata > Actinopteri > Cyprinodontiformes > Nothobranchiidae > Nothobranchius > Nothobranchius furzeri. The sequence goes on along the minus strand of NW_027223052.1, from coordinate 74,331 downwards.
AAGCACAATTTCACATCATTCTGGGTTCATTTGTGTGAAAACAAGGTCCAATCAGGCTGAAACGTTACAGGACGGTAGAATCTATTGAGTTGTAAGTGATCTGAACGTTTCATGATGATAGCACTTTCCTAAGGGGGTCAAACCATGTCCCAAAGGTCACCGGATCTGGTGTCAATTTAAAGAAGTAGTCCAGTTACACCTTTGTGGGCTTATAACTTGGCTTCTGAATGTCCTAGAGAGATCAGGTTTGTTTTAGTATACTCCAATCAACAGCCCCTACAACCACAAAAAGGAATGGAGTCATTAGCACTTATGGTTTGTAAATGGCACCCAGAATTATGTTGCACGAAGCACAATTCACATCATTCTGGGTCCATTTGTGTGAAAACAAGGTCCAATCAGGCTGAAACGCTACAAGAAGGTAGAATCTATTGAGTTGTAAGTGATCTGAACGTTTCAAGATGATCGCACATTCCTATAGGGGGTAAAACCATGTCCCAAAGGTCACCGGGCCTGGTGTCACTTTAAAGAAGTAGTCCAGTTACACCTTTGTGGGCTTATAACTTGGCTTCTGAATGTCCTAGAGAGGTTAGGTTTGTTTTAGTGTACTCCAATCAACAGCCCCTACAACCACAAAAAGGAATGGAGTCATTAGCACTTATGGTTTGTAAATGGCACCCAGAATTTTGTTGCACAAAGCACAATTTCACAACATTCTGGGTTCATTTGTGTGAAAACAAGGTCCAATCAGGCTGAAACGCTTCAAGAAGGTAGAATCTATTGAGTTGTAAGTGATCTGAACGTTTCATGATGATCGCACATTCCTATAGGTGGTCAAACCATGTCCCAAAGGTCACCGGGCCTGGTGTCACTTTAAAGAAGTAGTCCAGTTACACCTTTGAGGGCTTATAACTTGGCTTCTGAATGTCCTAGAGAGGTCAGGTTTGTTTTAGTGTACTCCAATCAACAGCCCCTACAACCACAAAAAGGAATGGAGTCATTAGCACTTATGGTTTGTAAATGGCACCCAGAATTATGTTGCGCGAAGCACAATTTCACATCATTCTGGGTTCATTTGTGTGAAAACAAGGTCCAATCAGGCTGAAACGTTACAGGAAGGTAGAATCTATTGAGTTGTAAGTGATCTGAACGTTTCATGATGATAGCACTTTCCTAAGAGGGTCAAACCATGTCCCAAAGGTCACCGGATCTGGTGTCAATTTAAAGAAGTAGTCCAGTTACACATTTGTGGGCTTTTAACTTGGCTTCTGAATGTCCTAGAGAGATCAGGTTTGTTTTAATGTACTCCAATCAACAGCCCCTACAACCACAAAATGGAATGGAGTCATTAGCACTTATGGTTTGTAAATGGCACCCAGAATTATGTTGCACGAAGCACAATTTCACATCATTCTGGGTCCATTTGTGTGAAAACAAGGTCCAATCAGGCTGAAACGCTACAGGAAGGTAGAATCTATTGAGTTGTAAGTTATCTGAACGTTTCATGATGATAGCTCTTTCCTAAGGGGGTCAAACCATGTCCCAAAGGTCACCGGATCTGGTGTCAATTTAAAGAAGTAGTCCAGTTACACATTTGTGGGCTTATAACTTGGCTTCTGAATGTCCTAGAGAGATCAGGTTTGTTTTAGTGTACTCCAATCAACAGCCCCTACAACCACAAAAAGGAATGGAGTCATTAGCACTTATGGTTTGTAAATGGCACCCAGAATTATGTTGCACGAAGCACAATTTCACATCATTCTGGGTTCATTTGTGTGAAAACAAGGTCCAATCAGGCTGAAACGTTACAGGAAGGTAGAATCTATTGAGTTGTAAGTGATCTGAACGTTTCATGATGATAGCACTTTCCTAAGAGGGTCAAACCATGTCCCAAAGGTCACCGGATCTGGTGTCAATTTAAAGAAGTAGTCCAGTTACACATTTGTGGGCTTATAACTTGGCTTCTGAATGTCCTAGAGAGGTTATGTTTGTTTTAATGTACTCCAATCAACAGCCCCTACAACCAAAAAAAAGGAATGGAGTCATTAGCACTTATGGTTTGTAAATGGCACCCAGAATTATGTTGCACGAAGCACAATTTCACATCATTCTGGGTCCATTTGGGTGAAAACAAGGTCCAATCAGGCTGAAACGCTACAGGAAGGCAGAATCTATTGAGTTGTAAGTGATCTGAACGTTTCCTGATTATAGCTCTTTCCTAAGGGGGTCAAACCATGTCCCAAAGGTCACCGGATCTGGTGTCAATTTAAAGAAGTAGTCCAGTTACACATTTGTGGGCTTATAACTTGGCTTCTGAATGTCCTAGAGAGATCAGGTTTGTTTTAGTGTACTCCAATCAACAGCCCCTACAACCACAAAAAGGAATGGAGTCATTAGCACTTATGGTTTGTAAATGGCACCCAGAATTATGTTGCAGGAAGCACAATTTCACATCATTCTGGGTCCATTTGTGTGAAAACAAGGTCCAATCAGGCTTAAACGTTACAGGAAGGTAGAATCTATTGAGTTGTAAGTGATCTGAACGTTTCATGATGATAGCACTTTCCTAAGGGGGTCAAACCATGTCCCAAAGGTCACCGGATCTGGTGTCACTTTAAAGAAGTAGTTCAGTTACACATTTGTGGGCTTATAACTTGGCTTCTGAATGTCCTAGAGAGATCAGGTTTGTTTTAGTTTACTCCAATCAACAGCCCCTACAACCACAAAAAGGAATGGAGTCATTAGCACTTAAGGTTTGTAAATGGCTCCCAGAATTATGTTGCACGAAGCACAATTTCACATCATTCTGGGTTCATTTGTGTGAAAACAAGGTCCAATCAGGCTGAAACGCTACAAGAAGGTAGAATCTATTGAGTTGTAAATGATCTGAACGTTTCAAGATGATCACACATTCCTATAGGGGGTAAAACCATGTCCCAAAGGTCACCGGGCCTGGTGTCACTTTAAAGAAGTAGTCCAGTTACACCTTTGTGGGCTTATAACTTGGCTTCTGAATGTCCTAGAGAGGTTAGGTTTGTTTTAGTGTTCTCCAATCAACAGCCCCATACAACCACAAAAAGGAATGGAGTCATTAGCACTTATGGTTTTTAAATGGCACCCAGAATTATGTTGCACGAAGAACAATTTCACATCATTCTGGGTTCATTTGTGTGAAAACAAGGTCCAATCAGGCTGAAATGTTACAGGAAGGTAGAATCTATTGAGTTGTAAGTGATCTGAACGTTTCATGATGATAGCACTTTCCTAAGGGGGTCAAACCATGTCCCAAAGGTCACCGGATCTGGTGTAAATTTAAAGAAGTAGTTCAGTTACACCTTTGTGGGCTTATAACTTGGCTTCTGAATGTCCTAGAGAGATCAGGTTTGTTTTAGTATACTCCAATCAACAGCCCCTACAACCCAAAAAGGAATGGAGTCATTAGCACTTATGGTTTTTAAATGGCACCCAGAATTATGTTGCACGAAGCACAATTTCACATCATTCTGGGTCCATTTGTGTGAAAACAAGGTCCAATCAGGCTGAAACGTCACAAGAAGGTAGAATCTATTGAGTTGTAAGTGATCTGAACGTTTCATGATGATAGCACTTTCCTAAGGGGGTCAAACCATGTCCCAAAGGTCACCGGATCTGGTGTCAATTTAAAGAAGTAGTCCAGTTACACCTTTGTGGGCTTATAACTTGGCTTCTGAATGTCCTAGAGAGATCAGGTTTGTTTTAGTATACTCCAATCAACAGCACTTACAACCACAAAAAGGAATGGGGTCATTAGCACTTATTGTTTTTAAATGGCACCCGGAATTATGTTGCACGAAGCACAATTTCACATCATTCTGGGTTCATTTGTGTGAAAACAAGGTCCAATCAGGCTGAAACGTTACAGGAAGGTAGAATCTATTGAGTTGTAAGTGATCTGAACGTTTCAAGATGATCGCACATTCCTATAGGTGGTCAAACGATGTCCCAAAGGTCACCGGGACTGGTGTCACTTTAAAGAAGTAGTCCAGTTACACCTTTGTGGGCTTATATGTTGGCTTCTGAATGTCCTAGAGAGATCAGGTTTGTTTTAGTGTACTCCAATCAACAGCCCCTACAACCACAAAAAGGAATGGAGTCATTAGCACTTATGGTTTGTAAATGGCACCCAGAATTATGTTGCACAAAGCACAATTTCACATCATTCTGGGTTCATTTGTGTGAAAACAAGGTCCAATCAGGCTGAAACGTTACAGGAAGGTAGAATCTATTGAGTTGTAAGTGATCTGAACGTTTTATGATGATAGCACTTTCCAAAGGGGGTCAAACCATGTCCCAAAGGTCACCGGATCTGGTGTCAATTTAAAGAAGTAGTCCAGTTACACATTTGTGGGCTTATAACTTGGCTTCTGAATGTCCTAGAGAGATCAGGTTTGTTTTAATGTACTCCAACCAACAGCCCCTACAACCACAAAAAGGAATGGAGTCATTAGCACTTATGGTTTTTAAATGGCACCCAGAATTATGCTGCACTAAGCACAATTTCACATCATTCTGGGTTCATTTGTGTGAAAACAAGGTCCAGTCAGGCTGAAACGTTACAAGAAGGTAGAATCTATTGAGTTGTAAGTGATCTGAACGTTTCATGATGATCGCACATTCCTAAGAGGGTCAAACCATGTCCCAAAGGTCACCGGATCTGGTGTCAATTTAAAGAAGTAGTCCAGTTACACATTTGTGGGCTTATAACTTGGCTTCTGAATGTCCTAGAGAGATTAGGTTTGTTTTAATGTACTCCAATCAACAGCCCCTACAACCACAAAAAGGAATGGAGTCATTAGCACTTATGGTTTGTAAATGGCACCCAGAATTATGTTGCACGAAGCACAATTTCACATCATTCTGAGTCCATTTGGGTGAAAACAAGGTCCAATCAGGCTGAAACGCTACAAGAAGGTAGAATCTATTGAGTTGTAAGTGATCTGAACGTTTCATGATGATAGCACTTTCCTAAGGGGGTCAAACCATGTCCCAAAGGTCACCGGATCTGGTGTCAATTTAAAGAAGTAGTCCAGTTACACCTTTGTGGGCTTATAACTTGGCTTCTGAATGTCCTAGAGAGATCAGGTTTGTTTTAGTATACTCCAATCAACAGCACTTACAACCACAAAAAGGAATGGGGTCATTAGCACTTATGGTTTTTAAATGGCACCCAGAATTATGTTGCACGAAGAACAATTTCACATCATTCTGGGTTCATTTGTGTGAAAACAAGATCCAATCAGGCTGAAATGTTACAGGAAGGTAGAATCTATTGAGTTGTAAGTGATCTGAACGTTTCATGATGATAGCACTTTCCTAAGGGGGTCAAACCATGTCCCAAAGGTCACCGGATCTGGTGTAAATTTAAAGAAGTAGTTCAGTTACACCTTTGTGGGCTTATAACTTGGCTTCTGAATGTCCTAGAGAGATCAGGTTTGTTTTAGTATACTCCAATCAACAGCCCCTACAACCCAAAAAGGAATGGAGTCATTAGCACTTATGGTTTTTAAATGGCACCCAGAATTATGTTGCACGAAGCACGATTTCACATCATTCTGGGTCCATTTGTGTGAAAACAAGGTCCAATCAGGCTGAAACGTTACAAGAAAGTAGAATCTATTGAGTTGTAAGTGATCTGAACGTTTCATGATGATAGCACTTTCCTAAGGGGGTCAAACCATGTCCCAAAGGTCACCGGATCTGGTGTCAATTTAAAGAAGTAGTCCAGTTACACCTTTGTGGGCCTATAACTTGGCTTCTGAATGTCCTAGAGAGATCAGGTTTGTTTTAGTATACTCCAATCAACAGCACTAACAACCACAAAAAGGAATGGGGTCATTAGCACTTATGGTTTTTAAATGGCACCCGGAATTATGTTGCACGAAGCACAATTTCACATCATTCTGGGTTCATTTGTGTGAAAACAAGGTCCAATCAGGCTGAAACGTTACAGGAAGGTAGAATCTATTGAGTTGTAAGTGATCTGAACGTTTCAAGATGATAGCACATTCCTATAGGTGGTCAAACCATGTCCCAAAGGTCACCGGGACTGGTGTCACTTTAAAGAAGTAGTCCAGTTACACCTTTGTGGGCTTATATGTTGGCTTCTGAATGTCCTAGAGAGAGCAGGTTTGTTTTAGTGTACTCCAATCAACAGCCCCTACAACCACAAAAAGGAATGGAGTCATTAGCACTTATGGTTTGTAAATGGCACCCAGAATTATGTTGCACAAAGCACAATTTCACATCATTCTGGGTTCATTTGTGTGAAAACAAGGTCCAATCAGGCTGAAACGTTACAGGAAGGTAGAATCTATTGAGTTGTAAGTGATCTGAACGTTTCATGATGATAGCACTTTCCAAAGGGGGTCAAACCATGTCCCAAAGGTCACCGGATCTGGTGTCAATTTAAAGAAGTAGTCCAGTTACACATTTGTGGGCTTATAACTTGGCTTCTGAATGTCCTAGAGAGATCAGGTTTGTTTTAATGTACTCCAACCAACAGCCCCTACAACCACAAAAAGGAATGGAGTCATTAGCACTTATGGTTTTTAAATGGCACCCAGAATTATGCTGCACTAAGCACAATTTCACATCATTCTGGGTTCATTTGTGTGAAAACAAGGTCCAGTCAGGCTGAAACGTTACAAGAAGGTAGAATCTATTGAGTTGTAAGTGATCTGAACGTTTCATGATGATCGCACATTCCTAAGAGGGTCAAACCATGTCCCAAAGGTCACCGGATCTGGTGTCAATTTAAAGAAGTAGTCCAGTTACACATTTGTGGGCTTATAACTTGGCTTCTGAATGTCCTAGAGAGATCAGGTTTGTTTTAATGTACTCCAATCAACAGCCCCTACAACCACAAAAAGGAATGGAGTCATTAGCACTTATGGTTTGTAAATGGCACCCAGAATTATGTTGCACGAAGCACAATTTCACATCATTCTGGGTCCATTTGGGTGAAAACAAGGTCCAATCAGGCTGAAACGCTACAGGAAGGCAGAATCTATTGAGTTGTAAGTGATCTGAACGTTTCCTGATGATAGCTCTTTCCTAAGGGGGTCAAACCATGTCCCAAAGGTCACCAGATCTGGTGTCAATTTAAAGAAGTAGTCCAGTTACACATTTGTGGGCTTATAACTTGGCTTCTGAATGTCCTAGAGAGATCAGGTTTGTTTTAGTGTACTCCAATCAACAGCCCCTACAACCACAAAAAGGAATGGAGTCATTAGCACTTATGGTTTGTAAATGGCACCCAGAATTATGTTGCAGGAAGCACAATTTCACATCATTCTGGGTCCATTTGTGTGAAAACAAGGTCCAATCAGGCTTAAACGTTACAGGAAGGTAGAATCTATTGAGTTGTAAGTGATCTGAACGTTTCATGATGATAGCACTTTCCTAAGGGGGTCAAACCATGTCCCAAAGGTCACCGGATCTGGTGTCAATTTAAAGAAGTAGTTCAGTTACACATTTGTGGGCTTATAACTTGGCTTCTGAATGTCCTAGAGAGATCAGGTTTGTTTTAGTTTACTCCAATCAACAGCCCCTAGAACCACAAAAAGGAATGGAGTCATTAGCACTTATGGTTTGTAAATGGCACCCAGAATTATGTTGCACGAAGCACAATTTCACATCATTCTGGGTTCATTTGTGTGAAAACAAGGTCCAAACAGGCTGAAACGTTACAGGAAGGTAGAATCTAATGAGTTGTAAGTGATCTGAACGTTTCATGATGATAGCACTTTCCTAAGGGGGTCAAACCATGTCCCAAAGGTCACCGGATCTGGTGTCAATTTAAAGTAGTTCAGTTACACATTTGTGGGCTTATAACTTGGCTTCTGAATGTCCTAGAGAGATCAGGTTTGTTTTAGTGTACTCCAATCAACAGCCCCTACAACCACAAAAAGGAATGGAGTCATTAGCACTTAAGGTTTGTAAATGGCTCCCAGAATTATGTTGCACGAAGCACAATTTCACATCATTCTGGGTTCATTTGTGTGAAAACAAGGTCCAATAAGGCTGAAACGCTACAAGAAGGTAGAATCTATTGAGTTGTAAATGATCTGAACGTTTCAAGATGATCACACATTCCTATAGGGGGTAAAACCATGTCCCAAAGGTCACCGGGCCTGGTGTCACTTTAAAGAAGTAGTCCAGTTACACCTTTGTGGGCTTATAACTTGGCTTCTGAATGTCCTAGAGAGGTTAGGTTTGTTTTAGTGTTCTCCAATCAACAGCCCCTACAACCACAAAAAGGAATGGAGTCATTAGCACTTATGGTTTTTAAATGGCACCCAGAATTATGTTGCACAAAGAACAATTTCACATCATTCTGGGTTCATTTGTGTGAAAACAAGGTCCAATCAGGCTGAAATGTTACAGGAAGGTAGAATATATTGAGTTGTAAGTGATCTGAACGTTTCATGATGATAGCACTTTCCTAAGCGGGTCAAACCATGTCCCAAAGGTCACCGGATCTGGTGTAAATTTAAAGAAGTAGTTCAGTTACACCTTTGTGGGCTTATAACTTGGCTTCTGAATGTCCTAGAGAGATCAGGTTTGTTTTAGTATACTCCAATCAACAGCCCCTACAACCCAAAAAGGAATGGAGTCATTAGCACTTATGGTTTTTAAATGGCACCCAGAATTATGTTGCACGAAGCACAATTTCACATCATTCTGGGTCCATTTGTGTGAAAACAAGGTCCAATCAGGCTGAAACGTTACAAGAAGGTAGAATCTATTGAGTTGTAAGTGATCTGAACGTTTCATGATGATAGCACTTTCCTAAGGGGGTCAAACCATGTCCCAAAGGTCACCGGATCTGGTGTCAATTTAAAGAAGTAGTCCAGTTACACCTTTGTGGGCTTATAACTTGGCTTCTGAATGTCCTAGAGAGATCAGGTTTGTTTTAGTATACTCCAATCAACAGCACTTACAACCACAAAAAGGAATGGGGTCATTAGCACTTATGGTTTTTAAATGGCACCCGGAATTATGTTGCACGAAGCACAATTTCACATCATTCTGGGTTCATTTGTGTGAAAACAAGGTCCAATCAGGCTGAAACGTTACAGGAAGGTAGAATCTATTGAGTTGTAAGTGATCTGAACGTTTCAAGATGATCGCACATTCCTATAGGTGGTGAAACCATGTCCCAAAGGTCACCGGGACTGGTGTCACTTTAAAGAAGTAGTCCAGTTACACCTTTGTGGGCTTATATGTTGGCTTCTGAATGTCCTAGAGAGATCAGGTTTGTTTTAGTGTACTCCAATCAACAGCCCCTACAACCACAAAAAGGAATGGAGTCATTAGCACTTATGGTTTGTATATGACACCCAGAATTATGTTGCACAAAGCACAATTTCACATCATTCTGGGTTCATTTGTGTGAAAACAAGGTCCAATCAGGCTGAAACGTTACAGGAAGGTAGACTCTATTGAGTTGTAAGTGATCTGAACGTTTCATGATGATAGCACTTTCCAAAGGGGGTCAAACCATGTCCCAAAGGTCACCGGATCTGGTGTCAATTTAAAGTAGTCCAGTTACACATTTGTGGGCTTATAACTTGGCTTCTGAATGTCCTAGAGAGATCAGGTTTGTTTTAATGTACTCCAACCAACAGCCCCTACAACCACAAAAAGGAATGGAGTCATTAGCACTTATGGTTTTTAAATGGCACCCAGAATTATGCTGCACTAAGCACAATTTCACATCATTCTGGGTTCATTTGTGTGAAAACAAGGTCCAGTCAGGCTGAAACGTTACAAGACGGTAGAATCTATTGAGTTGTAAGTGATCTGAACGTTTCATGATGATCGCACATTCCTATAGGGGGTAAAACCATGTCCCAAAGGTCACCGGGCCTGGTGTCACTTTAAAGAAGTAGTCCAGTTACACCTTTGTGGGCTTATAACTTGGCTTCTGAATGTCCTAGAGAGGTTAGGTTTGTTTTAGTGTTCTCCAATCAACAGCCCCATACAACCACAAAAAGGAATGGAGTCATTAGCACTTATGGTTTTTAAATGGCACCCAGAATTATGTTGCACGAAGAACAATTTCACATCATTCTGGGTTCATTTGTGTGAAAACAAGGTCCAATCAGGCTGAAATGTTACAGGAAGGTAGAATCTATTGAGTTGTAAGTGATCTGAACGTTTCATGATGATAGCACTTTCCTAAGGGGGTCAAACCATGTCCCAAAGGTCACCGGATCTGGTGTAAATTTAAAGAAGTAGTTCAGTTACACCTTTGTGGGCTTATAACTAGGCTTCTGAATGTCCTAGAGAGATCAGGTTTGTTTTAGTATACTCCAATCAACAGCCCCTACAACCCAAAAAGGAATGGAGTCATTAGCACTTATGGTTTTTAAATGGCACCCAGAATTATGTTGCACGAAGCACAATTTCACATCATTCTGGGTCCATTTGTGTGAAAACAAGGTCCAATCAGGCTGAAACGTTACAAGAAGGTAGAATCTATTGAGTTGTAAGTGATCTGAACGTTTCATGATGATAGCACTTTCCTAAGGGGGTCAAACCATGTCCCAAAGGTCACCGGATCTGGTGTCAATTTAAAGAAGTAGTCCAGTTACACCTTTGTGGGCTTATAACTTGGCTTCTGAATGTCCTAGAGAGATCAGGTTTGTTTTAGTATACTCCAATCAACAGCACTTACAACCACAAAAAGGAATGGGGTCATTAGCACTTATTGTTTTTAAATGGCACCCGGAATTATGTTGCACGAAGCACAATTTCACATCATTCTGGGTTCATTTGTGTGAAAACAAGGTCCAATCAGGCTGAAACGTTACAGGAAGGTAGAATCTATTGAGTTGTAAGTGATCTGAACGTTTCAAGATGATCGCACATTCCTATAGGTGGTCAAACGATGTCCCAAAGGTCACCGGGACTGGTGTCACTTTAAAGAAGTAGTCCAGTTACACCTTTGTGGGCTTATATGTTGGCTTCTGAATGTCCTAGAGAGATCAGGTTTGTTTTAGTGTACTCCAATCAACAGCCCCTACAACCACAAAAAGGAATGGAGTCATTAGCACTTATGGTTTGTAAATGGCACCCAGAATTATGTTGCACAAAGCACAATTTCACATCATTCTGGGTTCATTTGTGTGAAAACAAGGTCCAATCAGGCTGAAACGTTACAGGAAGGTAGAATCTATTGAGTTGTAAGTGATCTGAACGTTTTATGATGATAGCACTTTCCAAAGGGGGTCAAACCATGTCCCAAAGGTCACCGGATCTGGTGTCAATTTAAAGAAGTAGTCCAGTTACACATTTGTGGGCTTATAACTTGGCTTCTGAATGTCCTAGAGAGATCAGGTTTGTTTTAATGTACTCCAACCAACAGCCCCTACAACCACAAAAAGGAATGGAGTCATTAGCACTTATGGTTTTTAAATGGCACCCAGAATTATGCTGCACTAAGCACAATTTCACATCATTCTGGGTTCATTTGTGTGAAAACAAGGTCCAATCAGGCTGAAATGTTACAGGAAGGTAGAATCTATTGAGTTGTAAGTGATCTGAACGTTTCATGATGATAGCACTTTCCTAAGGGGGTCAAACCATGTCCCAAAGGTCACCGGATCTGGTGTAAATTTAAAGAAGTAGTTCAGTTACACCTTTGTGGGCTTATAACTTGGCTTCTGAATGTCCTAGAGAGATCAGGTTTGTTTTAGTATACTCCAATCAACAGCCCCTACAACCCAAAAAGGAATGGAGTCATTAGCACTTATGGTTTTTAAATGGCACCCAGAATTATGTTGCACGAAGCACAATTTCACATCATTCTGGGTCCATTTGTGTGAAAACAAGGTCCAATCAGGCTGAAACGTTACAAGAAGGTAGAATCTATTGAGTTGTAAGTGATCTGAACGTTTCATGATGATAGCACTTTCCTAAGGGGGTCAAACCATGTCCCAAAGGTCACCGGATCTGGTGTCAATTTAAAGAAGTAGTCCAGTTACACCTTTGTGGGCTTATAACTTGGCTTCTGAATGTCCTAGAGAGATCAGGTTTGTTTTAGTATACTCCAATCAACAGCACTTACAACCACAAAAAGGAATGGGGTCATTAGCACTTATTGTTTTTAAATGGCACCCGGAATTATGTTGCACGAAGCACAATTTCACATCATTCTGGGTTCATTTGTGTGAAAACAAGGTCCAATCAGGCTGAAACGTTACAGGAAGGTAGAATCTATTGAGTTGTAAGTGATCTGAACGTTTCAAGATGATCGCACATTCCTATAGGTGGTCAAACGATGTCCCAAAGGTCACCGGGACTGGTGTCACTTTAAAGAAGTAGTCCAGTTACACCTTTGTGGGCTTATATGTTGGCTTCTGAATGTCCTAGAGAGATCAGGTTTGTTTTAGTGTACTCCAATCAACAGCCCCTACAACCACAAAAAGGAATGGAGTCATTAGCACTTATGGTTTGTAAATGGCACCCAGAATTATGTTGCACAAAGCACAATTTCACATCATTCTGGGTTCATTTGTGTGAAAACAAGGTCCAATCAGGCTGAAACGTTACAGGAAGGTAGAATCTATTGAGTTGTAAGTGATCTGAACGTTTTATGATGATAGCACTTTCCAAAGGGGGTCAAACCATGTCCCAAAGGTCACCGGATCTGGTGTCAATTTAAAGAAGTAGTCCAGTTACACATTTGTGGGCTTATAACTTGGCTTCTGAATGTCCTAGAGAGATCAGGTTTGTTTTAATGTACTCCAACCAACAGCCCCTACAACCACAAAAAGGAATGGAGTCATTAGCACTTATAGTTTTTAAATGGCACCCAGAATTATGCTGCACTAAGCACAATTTCACATCATTCTGGGTTCATTTGTGTGAAAACAAGGTCCAGTCAGGCTGAAACGTTACAAGAAGGTAGAATCTATTGAGTTGTAAGTGATCTGAACGTTTCATGATGATCGCACATTCCTAAGAGGGTCAAACCATGTCCCAAAGGTCACCGGATCTGGTGTCAATTTAAAGAAGTAGTCCAGTTACACATTTGTGGGCTTATAACTTGGCTTCTGAATGTCCTAGAGAGATTAGGTTTGTTTTAATGTACTCCAATCAACAGCCCCTACAACCACAAAAAGGAATGGAGTCATTAGCACTTATGGTTTGTAAATGGCACCCAGAATTATGTTGCACGAAGCACAATTTCACATCATTCTGAGTCCATTTGGGTGAAAACAAGGTCCAATCAGGCTGAAACGCTACAAGAAGGTAGAATCTATTGAGTTGTAAGTGATCTGAACGTTTCATGATGATAGCACTTTCCTAAGGGGGTCAAACCATGTCCCAAAGGTCACCGGATCTGGTGTCAATTTAAAGAAGTAGTCCAGTTACACCTTTGTGGGCTTATAACTTGGCTTCTGAATGTCCTAGAGAGATCAGGTTTGTTTTAGTATACTCCAATCAACAGCACTTACAACCACAAAAAGGAATGGGGTCATTAGCACTTATGGTTTTTAAATGGCACCCAGAATTATGTTGCACGAAGAACAATTTCACATCATTCTGGGTTCATTTGTGTGAAAACAAGATCCAATCAGGCTGAAATGTTACAGGAAGGTAGAATCTATTGAGTTGTAAGTGATCTGAACGTTTCATGATGATAGCACTTTCCTAAGGGGGTCAAACCATGTCCCAAAGGTCACCGGATCTGGTGTAAATTTAAAGAAGTAGTTCAGTTACACCTCTGTGGGCTTATAACTTGGCTTCTGAATGTCCTAGAGAGATCAGGTTTGTTTTAGTATACTCCAATCAACAGCCCCTACAACCCAAAAAGGAATGGAGTCATTAGCACTTATGGTTTTTAAATGGCACCCAGAATTATGTTGCACGAAGCACGATTTCACATCATTCTGGGTCCATTTGTGTGAAAACAAGGTCCAATCTGGCTGAAACGTTACAAGAAGGTAGAATCTATTGAGTTGTAAGTGATCTGAACGTTTCATGATGATAGCACTTTCCTAAGGGGGTCAAACCATGTCCCAAAGGTCACCGGATCTGGTGTCAATTTAAAGAAGTAGTCCAGTTACACCTTTGTGGGCCTATAACTTGGCTTCTGAATGTCCTAGAGAGATCAGGTTTGTTTTAGTATACTCCAATCAACAGCACTAACAACCACAAAAAGGAATGGGGTCATTAGCACTTATGGTTTTTAAATGGCACCCGGAATTATGTTGCACGAAGCACAATTTCACATCATTCTGGGTTCATTTGTGTGAAAACAAGGTCCAATCAGGCTGAAACGTTACAGGAAGGTAGAATCTATTGAGTTGTAAGTGATCTGAACGTTTCAAGATGATAGCACATTCCTATAGGTGGTCAAACCATGTCCCAAAGGTCACCGGGACTGGTGTCACTTTAAAGAAGTAGTCCAGTTACACCTTTGTGGGCTTATATGTTGGCTTCTGAATGTCCTAGAGAGATCAGGTTTGTTTTAGTGTACTCCAATCAACAGCCCCTACAACCACAAAAAGGAATGGAGTCATTAGCACTTATGGTTTGTAAATGGCACCCAGAATTATGTTGCACAAAGCACAATTTCACATCATTCTGGGTTCATTTGTGTGAAAACAAGGTCCAATCAGGCTGAAACGTTACAGGAAGGTAGAATCTATTGAGTTGTAAGTGATCTGAACGTTTCATGATGATAGCACTTTCCAAAGGGGGTCAAACCATGTCCCAAAGGTCACCGGATCTGGTGTCAATTTAAAGAAGTAGTCCAGTTACACATTTGTGGGCTTATAACTTGGCTTCTGAATGTCCTAGAGAGATCAGGTTTGTTTTAATGTACTCCAACCAACAGCCCCTACAACCACAAAAAGGAATGGAGTCATTAGCACTTATGGTTTTTAAATGGCACCCAGAATTATGCTGCACTAAGCACAATTTCACATCATTCTGGGTTCATTTGTGTTAAAACAAGGTCCAGTCAGGCTGAAACGTTACAAGAAGGTAGAATCTATTGAGTTGTAAGTGATCTGAACGTTTCATGATGATCGCACATTCCTAAGAGGGTCAAGCCATGTCCCAAAGGTCACCGGATCTGGTGTCAATTTAAAGAAGTAGTCCAGTTACACATTTGTGGGCTTATAACTTGGCTTCTGAATGTCCTAGAGAGATCAGGTTTGTTTTAATGTACTCCAATCAACAGCCCCTACAACCACAAAAAGGAATGGAGTCATTAGCACTTATGGTTTGTAAATGGCACCCAGAATTATGTTGCACGAAGCACAATTTCACATCATTCTTGGTCCATTTGGGTGAAAACAAGGTCCAATCAGGCTGAAACGCTACAGGAAGGCAGAATCTATTGAGTTGTAAGTGATCTGAACGTTTCCTGATGATAGCTCTTTCCTAAGGGGGTCAAACCATGTCCCAAAGGTCACCGGATCTGGTGTCAATTTAAAGAAGTAGTCCAGTTACACATTTGTGGGCTTATAACTTGGCTTCTGAATGTCCTAGAGAGATCAGGTTTGTTTTAGTGTACTCCAATCAACAGCCCCTACAACCACAAAAAGGAATGGAGTCATTAGCACTTATGGTTTGTAAATGGCACCCAGAATTATGTTGCAGGAAGCACAATTTCACATCATTCTGGGTCCATTTGTGTGAAAACAAGGTCCAATCAGGCTTAAACGTTACAGGAAGGTAGAATCTATTGAGTTGTAAGTGATCTGAACGTTTCATGATGATAGCACTTTCCTAAGGGGGTCAAACCATGTCCCAAAGGTCACCGGATCTGGTGTCAATTTAAAGAAGTAGTTCAGTTACACATTTGTGGGCTTATAACTTGGCTTCTGAATGTCCTAGAGAGATCAGGTTTGTTTTAGTTTACTCCAATCAACAGCCCCTAGAACCACAAAAAGGAATGGAGTCATTAGCACTTATGGTTTGTAAATGGCACCCAGAATTATGTTGCACGAAGCACAATTTCACATCATTCTGGGTTCATTTGTGTGAAAACAAGGTCCAAACAGGCTGAAACGTTACAGGAAGGTAGAATCTAATGAGTTGTAAGTTATCTGAACGTTTCATGATGATAGCACTTTCCTAAGGGGGTCAAACCATGTCCCAAAGGTCACCGGATCTGGTGTCAATTTAAAGTAGTTCAGTTACACATTTGTGGGCTTATAACTTGGCTTCTGAATGTCCTAGAGAGGTTAGGTTTGTTTTAGTGTACTCCAATCAACAGCCCCTACAACCACAAAAAGGAATGGAGTCATTAGCACTTAAGGTTTGTAAATGGCTCCCAGAATTATGTTGCACGAAGCACAATTTCACATCATTCTGGGTTCATTTGTGTGAAAACAAGGTCCAATCAGGCTGAAACGCTACAAGAAGGTAGAATCTATTGAGTTGTAAATGATCTGAACGTTTCAAGATGATCACACATTCCTATAGGGGGTAAAACCATGTCCCAAAGGTCACCGGGCCTGGTGTCACTTTAAAGAAGTAGTCCAGTTACACCTTTGTGGGCTTATAACTTGGCTTCTGAATGTCCTAGAGAGGTTAGGTTTGTTTTAGTGTTCTCCAATCAACAGCCCCTACAACCACAAAAAGGAATGGAGTCATTAGCACTTATGGTTTTTAAATGGCACCCAGAATTATGTTGCACAAAGAACAATTTCACATCATTCTGGGTTCATTTGTGTGAAAACAAGGTCCAATCAGGCTGAAATGTTACAGGAAGGTAGAATATATTGAGTTGTAAGTGATCTGAACGTTTCATGATGATAGCACTTTCCTAAGGGGGTCAAACCATGTCCCAAAGGTCACCGGATCTGGTGTAAATTTAAAGAAGTAGTTCAGTTACACCTTTGTGGGCTTATAACTTGGCTTCTGAATGTCCTAGAGAGATCAGGTTTGTTTTAGTATACTCCAATCAACAGCCCCTACAACCCAAAAAGGAATGGAGTCATTAGCACTTATGGTTTTTAAATGGCACCCAGAATTATGTTGCACGAAGCACAATTTCACATCATTCTGGGTCCATTTGTGTGAAAACAAGGTCCAATCAGGCTGAAACGTTACAAGAAGGTAGAATCTATTGAGTTGTAAGTGATCTGAACGTTTCATGATGATAGCACTTTCCTAAGGGGGTCAAACCATGTCCCAAAGGTCACCGGATCTGGTGTCAATTTAAAGAAGTAGTCCAGTTACACCTTTGTGGGCTTATAACTTGGCTTCTGAATGTCCTAGAGAGATCAGGTTTGTTTTAGTATACTCCAATCAACAGCACTTACAACCACAAAAAGGAATGGGGTCATTAGCACTTATGGTTTTTAAATGGCACCCAGAAATATGCTGCACTAAGCACAATTTCACATCATTCTGGGTTCATTTGTGTGAAAACAAGGTCCAGTCAGGCTGAAACGTTACAAGACGGTAGAATCTATTGAGTTGTAAGTGATCTGAACGTTTCATGATGATCGCACATTCCTATAGGGGGTCAAACCATGTCCCAAAGGTCACAGGACCGGGTGTCACTTTAAAGAAGTAGTCCATTTACACCTTTGAGGGCTTATAACTTGGCTTCTGAATGTCCTAGAGAGAGCAGGTTTGTTTTAGTGTACTCCAATCAACAGCCCCTACAACCTCAAAAAGGAATGGAGTCATTAGCACTTATGGTTTTTAAATGGCACCCAGAATTATGTTGCACGAAGAACAATTTCACATCATTCTGGTTTCATTTGTGTGAAAACAAGGTCCAATCAGGCTGAAATGTTACAGGAAGGTAGAATCTATTGAGTTGTAAGTGATCTGAACGTTTCATGATGATAGCACTTTCCTAAGGGGGTCAAACCATGTCCCAAAGGTCACCGGATCTGGTGTCAATTTAAAGAAGTAGTTCAGTTACACCTTTGTGGGCTTATAACTTGGCTTCTGAATGTCCTAGAGAGATCAGGTTTGTTTTAGTATACTCCAATCAACAGCCCCTACAACCCAAAAAGGAATGGAGTCATTAGCACTTATGGTTTTTAAATGGCACCCAGAATTATGTTGCACGAAGCACAATTTCACATCATTCTGGGTCCATTTGTGTGAAAACAAGGTCCAATCAGGCTGAAACGTTACAAGAAGGTAGAATCTATTGAGTTGTAAGTGATCTGAACGTTTCATGATGATAGCACTTTCCTAAGGGGGTCAAACCATGTCCCAAAGGTCACCGGATCTGGTGTCAATTTAAAGAAGTAGTCCAGTTACACCTTTGTGGGCTTATAACTTGGCTTCTGAATGTCCTAGAGAGATCAGGTTTGTTTTAGTATACTCCAATCAACAGCACTTACAACCACAAAAAGGAATGGGGTCATTAGCACTTATTGTTTTTAAATGGCACCCGGAATTATGTTGCACGAAGCACAATTTCACATCATTCTGGGTTCATTTGTGTGAAAACAAGGTCCAATCAGGCTGAAACGTTACAGGAAGGTAGAATCTATTGAGTTGTAAGTGATCTGAACGTTTCAAGATGATCGCACATTCCTATAGGTGGTCAAACGATGTCCCAAAGGTCACCGGGACTGGTGTCACTTTAAAGAAGTAGTCCAGTTACACCTTTGTGGGCTTATATGTTGGCTTCTGAATGTCCTAGAGAGATCAGGTTTGTTTTAGTGTACTCCAATCAACAGCCCCTACAACCACAAAAAGGAATGGAGTCATTAGCACTTATGGTTTGTAAATGGCACCCAGAATTATGTTGCACAAAGCACAATTTCACATCATTCTGGGTTCATTTGTGTGAAAACAAGGTCCAATCAGGCTGAAACGTTACAGGAAGGTAGAATCTATTGAGTTGTAAGTGATCTGAACGTTTTATGATGATAGCACTTTCCAAAGGGGGTCAAACCATGTCCCAAAGGTCACCGGATCTGGTGTCAATTTAAAGAAGTAGTCCAGTTACACATTTGTGGGCTTATAACTTGGCTTCTGAATGTCCTAGAGAGATCAGGTTTGTTTTAATGTACTCCAACCAACAGCCCCTACAACCACAAAAAGGAATGGAGTCATTAGCACTTATAGTTTTTAAATGGCACCCAGAATTATGCTGCACTAAGCACAATTTCACATCATTCTGGGTTCATTTGTGTGAAAACAAGGTCCAGTCAGGCTGAAACGTTACAAGAAGGTAGAATCTATTGAGTTGTAAGTGATCTGAACGTTTCATGATGATCGCACATTCCTAAGAGGGTCAAACCATGTCCCAAAGGTCACCGGATCTGGTGTCAATTTAAAGAAGTAGTCCAGTTACACATTTGTGGGCTTATAACTTGGCTTCTGAATGTCCTAGAGAGATTAGGTTTGTTTTAATGTACTCCAATCAACAGCCCCTACAACCACAAAAAGGAATGGAGTAATTAGCACTTATGGTTTGTAAATGGCACCCAGAATTATGTTGCACGAAGCACAATTTCACATCATTCTGAGTCCATTTGGGTGAAAACAAGGTCCAATCAGGCTGAAACGCTACAAGAAGGTAGAATCTATTGAGTTGTAAGTGATCTGAACGTTTCATGATGATAGCACTTTCCTAAGGGGGTCAAACCATGTCCCAAAGGTCACCGGATCTGGTGTCAATTTAAAGAAGTAGTCCAGTTACACCTTTGTGGGCTTATAACTTGGCTTCTGAATGTCCTAGAGAGATCAGGTTTGTTTTAGTATACTCCAATCAACAGCACTTACAACCACAAAAAGGAATGGGGTCATTAGCACTTATGGTTTTTAAATGGCACCCAGAATTATGTTGCACGAAGAACAATTTCACATCATTCTGGGTTCATTTGTGTGAAAACAAGATCCAATCAGGCTGAAATGTTACAGGAAGGTAGAATCTATTGAGTTGTAAGTGATCTGAACGTTTCATGATGATAGCACTTTCCTAAGGGGGTCAAACCATGTCCCAAAGGTCACCGGATCTGTTGTAAATTTAAAGAAGTAGTTCAGTTACACCTCTGTGGGCTTATAACTTGGCTTCTGAATGTCCTAGAGAGATCAGGTTTGTTTTAGTATACTCCAATCAACAGCCCCTACAACCCAAAAAGGAATGGAGTCATTAGCACTTATGGTTTTTAAATGGCACCCAGAATTATGTTGCACGAAGCACGATTTCACATCATTCTGGGTCCATTTGTGTGAAAACAAGGTCCAATCTGGCTGAAACGTTACAAGAAGGTAGAATCTATTGAGTTGTAAGTGATCTGAACGTTTCATGATGATAGCACTTTCCTAAGGGGGTCAAACCATGTCCCAAAGGTCACCGGATCTGGTGTCAATTTAAAGAAGTAGTCCAGTTACACCTTTGTGGGCCTATAACTTGGCTTCTGAATGTCCTAGAGAGATCAGGTTTGTTTTAGTATACTCCAATCAACAGCACTAACAACCACAAAAAGGAATGGGGTCATTAGCACTTATGGTTTTTAAATGGCACCCGGAATTATGTTGCACGAAGCACAATTTCACATCATTCTGGGTTCATTTGTGTGAAAACAAGGTCCAATCAGGCTGAAACGTTACAGGAAGGTAGAATCTATTGAGTTGTAAGTGATCTGAACGTTTCAAGATGATAGCACATTCCTATAGGTGGTCAAACCATGTCCCAAAGGTCACCGGGACTGGTGTCACTTTAAAGAAGTAGTCCAGTTACACCTTTGTGGGCTTATATGTTGGCTTCTGAATGTCCTAGAGAGATCAGGTTTGTTTTAGTGTACTCCAATCAACAGCCCCTACAACCACAAAAAGGAATGGAGTCATTAGCACTTATGGTTTGTAAATGGCACCCAGAATTATGTTGCACAAAGCACAATTTCACATCATTCTGGGTTCATTTGTGTGAAAACAAGGTCCAATCAGGCTGAAACGTTACAGGAAGGTAGAATCTATTGAGTTGTAAGTGATCTGAACGTTTCATGATGATAGCACTTTCCAAAGGGGGTCAAACCATGTCCCAAAGGTCACCGGATCTGGTGTCAATTTAAAGAAGTAGTCCAGTTACACATTTGTGGGCTTATAACTTGGCTTCTGAATGTCCTAGAGAGATCAGGTTTGTTTTAATGTACTCCAACCAACAGCCCCTACAACCACAAAAAGGAATGGAGTCATTAGCACTTATGGTTTTTAAATGGCACCCAGAATTATGCTGCACTAAGCACAATTTCACATCATTCTGGGTTCATTTGTGTTAAAACAAGGTCCAGTCAGGCTGAAACGTTACAAGAAGGTAGAATCTATTGAGTTGTAAGTGATCTGAACGTTTCATGATGATCGCACATTCCTAAGAGGGTCAAGCCATGTCCCAAAGGTCACCGGATCTGGTGTCAATTTAAAGAAGTAGTCCAGTTACACATTTGTGGGCTTATAACTTGGCTTCTGAATGTCCTAGAGAGATCAGGTTTGTTTTAATGTACTCCAATCAACAGCCCCTACAACCACAAAAAGGAATGGAGTCATTAGCACTTATGGTTTGTAAATGCCACCCAGAATTATGTTGCACGAAGCACAATTTCACATCATTCTGGGTCCATTTGGGTGAAAACAAGGTCCAATCAGGCTGAAACGCTACAGGAAGGCAGAATCTATTGAGTTGTAAGTGATCTGAACGTTTCCTGATGATAGCTCTTTCCTAAGGGGGTCAAACCATGTCCCAAAGGTCACCGGATCTGGTGTCAATTTAAAGAAGTAGTCCAGTTACACATTTGTGGGCTTATAACTTGGCTTCTGAATGTCCTAGAGAGATCAGGTTTGTTTTAGTGTACTCCAATCAACAGCCCCTACAACCACAAAAAGGAATGGAGTCATTAGCACTTATGGTTTGTAAATGGCACCCAGAATTATGTTGCAGGAAGCACAATTTCACATCATTCTGGGTCCATTTGTGTGAAAACAAGGTCCAATCAGGCTTAAACGTTACAGGAAGGTAGAATCTATTGAGTTGTAAGTGATCTGAACGTTTCATGATGATAGCACTTTCCTAAGGGGGTCAAACCATGTCCCAAAGGTCACCGGATCTGGTGTCAATTTAAAGAAGTAGTTCAGTTACACATTTGTGGGCTTATAACTTGGCTTCTGAATGTCCTAGAGAGATCAAGTTTGTTTTAGTTTACTCCAATCAACAGCCCCTAGAACCACAAAAAGGAATGGAGTCATTAGCACTTATGGTTTGTAAATGGCACCCAGAATTATGTTGCACGAAGCACAATTTCACATCATTCTGGGTTCATTTGTGTGAAAACAAGGTCCAAACAGGCTGAAACGTTACAGGAAGGTAGAATCTAATGAGTTGTAAGTTATCTGAACGTTTCATGATGATAGCACTTTCCTAAGGGGGTCAAACCATGTCCCAAAGGTCACCGGATCTGGTGTCAATTTAAAGTAGTTCAGTTACACATTTGTGGGCTTATAACTTGGCTTCTGAATGTCCTAGAGAGGTTAGGTTTGTTTTAGTGTACTCCAATCAACAGCCCCTACAACCACAAAAAGGAATGGAGTCATTAGCACTTAAGGTTTGTAAATGGCTCCCAGAATTATGTTGCACGAAGCACAATTTCACATCATTCTGGGTTCATTTGTGTGAAAACAAGGTCCAATCAGGCTGAAACGCTACAAGAAGGTAGAATCTATTGAGTTGTAAATGATCTGAACGTTTCAAGATGATCACACATTCCTATAGGGGGTAAAACCATGTCCCAAAGGTCACCGGGCCTGGTGTCACTTTAAAGAAGTAGTCCAGTTACACCTTTGTGGGCTTATAACTTGGCTTCTGAATGTCCTAGAGAGGTTAGGTTTGTTTTAGTGTTCTCCAATCAACAGCCCCTACAACCACAAAAAGGAATGGAGTCATTAGCACTTATGGTTTTTAAATGGCACCCAGAATTATGTTGCACAAAGAACAATTTCACATCATTCTGGGTTCATTTGTGTGAAAACAAGGTCCAATCAGGCTGAAATGTTACAGGAAGGTAGAATATATTGAGTTGTAAGTGATCTGAACGTTTCATGATGATAGCACTTTCCTAAGGGGGTCAAACCATGTCCCAAAGGTCACCGGATCTGGTGTAAATTTAAAGAAGTAGTTCAGTTACACCTTTGTGGGCTTATAACTTGGCTTCTGAATGTCCTAGAGAGATCAGGTTTGTTTTAGTATACTCCAATCAACAGCCCCTACAACCCAAAAAGGAATGGAGTCATTAGCACTTATGGTTTTTAAATGGCACCCAGAATTATGTTGCACGAAGCACAATTTCACATCATTCTGGGTCCATTTGTGTGAAAACAAGGTCCAATCAGGCTGAAACGTTACAAGAAGGTAGAATCTATTGAGTTGTAAGTGATCTGAACGTTTCATGATGATAGCACTTTCCTAAGGGGGTCAAACCATGTCCCAAAGGTCACCGGATCTGGTGTCAATTTAAAGAAGTAGTCCAGTTACACCTTTGTGGGCTTATAACTTGGCTTCTGAATGTCCTAGAGAGATCAGGTTTGTTTTAGTATACTCCAATCAACAGCACTTACAACCACAAAAAGGAATGGGGTCATTAGCACTTATGGTTTTTAAATGGCACCCAGAAATATGCTGCACTAAGCACAATTTCACATCATTCTGGGTTCATTTGTGTGAAAACAAGGTCCAGTCAGGCTGAAACGTTACAAGACGGTAGAATCTATTGAGTTGTAAGTGATCTGAACGTTTCATGATGATCGCACATTCCTATAGGGGGTCAAACCATGTCCCAAAGGTCACAGGACCGGGTGTCACTTTAAAGAAGTAGTCCATTTACACCTTTGAGGGCTTATAACTTGGCTTCTGAATGTCCTAGAGAGAGCAGGTTTGTTTTAGTGTACTCCAATCAACAGCCCCTACAACCTCAAAAAGGAATGGAGTCATTAGCACTTATGGTTTTTAAATGGCACCCAGAATTATGTTGCACGAAGAACAATTTCACATCATTCTGGTTTCATTTGTGTGAAAACAAGGTCCAATCAGGCTGAAATGTTACAGGAAGGTAGAATCTATTGAGTTGTAAGTGATCTGAACGTTTCATGATGATAGCACTTTCCTAAGGGGGTCAAACCATGTCCCAAAGGTCACCGGATCTGGTGTCAATTTAAAGAAGTAGTTCAGTTACACCTTTGTGGGCTTATAACTTGGCTTCTGAATGTCCTAGAGAGATCAGGTTTGTTTTAGTATACTCCAATCAACAGCACTTACAACCACAAAAAGGAATGGGGTCATTAGCACTTATGGTTTTTAAATGGCACCCGGAATTATGTTGCACGAAGCACAATTTCACATCACTCTGGGTCCATTTGTGTGAAAACAAGGTCCAATCAGGCTGAAACGTTACAAGAAGGTAGAATCTATTGAGTTGTAAGTGATCTGAACGTTTCATAATGATCGCACATTCCTATAGGGGGTCAAACCATGTCCCAAAGGTCACCGGGCCTGGTGTCACTTTAAAGAAGTAGTCCAGTTACACATTTGAGGGCTTATAACTTGGCTTCTGAATATCCTAGAGAGATCAGGTTTGTTTTAGTGTACTCCAATCAACAGCCCCTACAACCTCCAAAAGGAATGGAGTCATTAGCACTTATGGTTTTTAAATGGCACCCAGAATTAATGTTGTACAAAGCACAATTTCACATCATTCTGGGTTCATTTGTGTGAAAACAAGGTCCAATCAGGCTGAAATGTTACAGGAAGGTAGAATCTATGGAGTTGTAAGTGATCTGAACGTTTCAAGATGATCGCACATTCCTCTAGGGGGTCAAACCATGTCCCAAAGGTCACCGGGCCTGGTGTCACTTTAAAGAAGCAGTCCAGTTACACCTTTGTGGGCTTATAACTTGGCTTCAGAATGTCCTAGAGAGGTTAGGTTTGTTTTAGTGTTCTCCAATCAACAGCCCCTACAACCACAAAAAGGAATGGAGTCATTAGCACTTATGGTTTGTAAATGGCACCCAGAATTATGTTGCACGAAGCACAATTTCACATCATTCTGGGTTCATTTGTGTGAAAACAAGGTCCAATCAGGCTGAAACGTTACAGGAAGGTAGAATCTATTGAGTTGTAAGTGATCTGAACGTTTCATGATGATAGCACTTTCCTAAGGGGGTCAAATAATGTCCCAAAGGTCACCGGATCTGGTGTCAATTTAAAGAAGTAGTCCAGTTACACCTTTGTGGGCTTATAACCTGGCTTCTGAATGTCCTAGAGAGATCAGGTTTGTTTTAGTATACTCCAATCAACAGCACTGTAACGGAAACAAAGTGTTGTAACTAACCCAAAGTTGTATTTTAATATACTGTTAGTAGTTCACTTTTATAAACAGAAGAATAGGCTGTTTTTATCATCAGGGAGTTTAATTAAACACTCTGTAATGACTTTGAGACAATAAAAGAGAGAGAGATGGGATCGTTTGAGAATCTTTAATTTCTGAATTATAAATTCTAAACAATCTACCAGGACTACTCTGTGATTGATGAGAATGAATTCGGATGTTGTGTTGGTGCGTGTGTGTGAGTGCGTGTGTCTGGTTCAGATTCTCTAGGATGACGTAATCGAATCTGGTCGTCTTTGTTATGACTAGGTATCACGAGGCTTATAAAGTGATGACATGAGCCGCTATTTTGCCGTGTACGTACCCAGTGGGGTCTCCCAAGTAGATCAGGAATTGCCAGGTCTGGAAACCTCGGATGTACGATGGAGCTGTCGGTGCAGCGGTCACAACGTTTCAAAACCCGTCTGGAGGGTCGGCCCGGTACGATTCAGCAGCGTCAGCAGTTGCTCTTATTTTGAAAGGACGTCGTCTGGTTGTTAAACGACGAAAATCTCCCGTTTCACAGTTCTTAGTTTAAAGAAAACGCATCCTGCCAGGCTGCGCTTGTCTTTAGGATGATGGTGAATAGAACTGAAGTCAAGATGGAACTGACTTAAAATGGCGTTGCCTTGTTTTATATCTCTGAATTGTTGATAAGTTTCAGTAAAGTAGATTGGACACTTGAAGTCAACACCAGATTCTCCTGCGGCAGCCGAAAGCTCTGATTGGTTGGAACAATGTGTCATGCGTTTCTATGGAGATGAGGATCAGTATGTCTGCACCGTAGTCCTGGTTTCATTAAACATAATTCATGACATATTTATTTCACAGATCATTCACTTGATTATTGTTGATCAACATCTGTTTTGCTTAATAATTTTAATCACAAATAAAGTACTTTGATTAGGTAAAGCTTCTTCTTCTCCTTCGGACTCTTCTCCTGGAATGTAAACAGTCTGAGGAACAACCCGACCTTGGTTTTTCTACACGGTGTTATTGTGCCCAGGGGCCAGCTGTATGGAGTTGAAAACCATGAACTTCATAACCTTACAGCACTTACAACCACAAAAAGGAATGGGGTCATTAGCACTTATGGTTTTAAAATGGCACCCGGAATTATGTTGCACGAAGCACAATTTCACATCATTCTGGGTTCATTTGTGTGAAAACAAGGTCCAATCAGGCTGAAACGTTACAGGGAGGTAGAATCTATTGAGTTGTAAGTGATATGAACGTTTCAAGATGATCGCACATTCCTATAGGTGGTCAAACCATGTCCCAAAGGTCACCGGGACTGGTGTCACTTTAAAAAAGCAGTCCAGTTACACATTTGTGGGATTATAACTTGGCTTCTGAATGTCCTAGAGAGGTTAGGTTTGTTTTAGGTTACTCCAATCAACAGCCCCTACAACCACAAAAAGGAATGGAGTCATTAGCACTTAAGGTTTGTAAATGGCACCCAGAATTATGTTGCACGAAGCACAATTTCACATCATTCTGGGTCCATTTGTGTGAAAACAAGGTCCAATCAGGCTGAAACGCTACAACAAGGTAGAATCTATTGAGTTGTAAGTGATCTGAACATTTCATGATGATAGCACTTTCCTAAGGGGGTCAAACCATATCCCAAAGGTCACCGGATCTGGTGTCAATTTAAAGAAGTAGTCCAGTTACACCTTTGTGGGCTTATAACTTGGCTTCTGAATGTCCTAGAGAGGTTAGGTTTGTTTTAGTGTTCTCCAATCAACAGCCCCTACAACCACAAAAAGGAATGGAGTCATTAGCACTTATGGTTTGTAAATGGCACCCAGAATTATGTTGCACGAAGCACAATTTCACATCATTCTGGGTTCATTTGTGTGAAAACAAGGTCCAATCAGGCTGAAACGTTACAGGAAGGTAGAATCTATTGAGTTGTAGGTGATCTGAACGTTTCATGATGATAGCACTTTTCTAAGGGGGTAAAACCATGTCCCAAAGGTCACCGGATCTGGTGTCAATTTAAAGAAGTAGTCCAGTTACACCTTTGTGGGCTTATAACTTGG
The DNA here is from genome assembly GCF_043380555.1 of Nothobranchius furzeri. NCBI lineage: Eukaryota > Metazoa > Chordata > Actinopteri > Cyprinodontiformes > Nothobranchiidae > Nothobranchius > Nothobranchius furzeri. The sequence goes on along the minus strand of NW_027223052.1, from coordinate 46,889 downwards.
CTTCTGAATGTCCTAGAGAGGTTAGGTTTGTTTTAGTGTACTCCAATCAACAGCCCCTACAACCACAAAAAGGAATGGAGTCATTAGCACTTATGGTTTGTAAATGGCACCCAGAATTATGTTGCACAAAGCACAATTTCACATCATTCTGGGTTCATTTGTGTGAAAACAAGGTCCAATCAGGCTGAAACGTTACAGGATGGTAGACTCAATTGAGTTGTAAGTGATCTGAACGTTTCATGATGATCGCACATTCCTATAGGGGGTCAAACCATGTCCCAAAGGTCACCGGATCTGGTGTAAATTTAAAGAAGTAGTTCAGTTACACCTTTGTGGGCTTATAACTTGGCTTCTGAATGTCCTAGAGAGATCAGGTTTGTTTTAGTATTCTCCAATCAACAGCCCCTACAACCCAAAAAGGAATGGAGTCATTAGCACTTATGGTTTGTAAATGGCACCCAGAATTATGTTGCACGAAGCACAATTTCACATCATTCTGGGTCCATTTGTGTGAAAACAAGGTCCAATCAGGCTGAAACGTTACAAGAAGGTAGAATCTATTGAGTTGTAAGTGATCTGAACGTTTCATAATGATCGCACATTCCTATAGGGGGTCAAACCATGTCCCAAAGGTCACCGGGCCTGGTGTCACTTTAAAGAAGTAGTCCAGTTACACATTTGTGGGCTTATAACTTGGCTTCTGAATGTCCTAGAGAGATCAGGTTTGTTTTAGTGTACTCCAATCAACAGCCCCTACAACCACAAAAAGGAATGGAGTCATTAGCACTTATGGTTTGTAAATGGCACCCAGAATTATGTTGCAGGAAGCACAATTTCACATCATTCTGGGTCCATTTGTGTGAAAACAAGGTCCAATCAGGCTTAAACGTTACAGGAAGGTAGAATCTATTGAGTTGTAAGTGATCTGAACGTTTCATGATGATAGCACTTTCCTAAGGGGGTCAAACCATGTCCCAAAGGTCACCGGATCTGGTGTCAATTTAAAGAAGTAGTTCAGTTACACATTTGTGGGCTTATAACTTGGCTTCTGAATGTCCTAGAGAGATCAGGTTTGTTTGAGTTTACTCCAATCAACAGCCCCTAGAACCACAAAAAGGAATGGAGTCATTAGCACTCATGGTTTGTAAATGGCACCCAGAATTATGTTGCAGGAAGCACAATTTCACATCATTCTGGGTTCATTTGTGTGAAAACAAGGTCCAAACAGGCTGAAACGTTACAGGAAGGTAGAATCTAATGAGTTGTAAGTGATCTGAACGTTTCATGATGATAGCACTTTCCTAAGGGGGTCAAACCATGTCCCAAAGGTCACCGGATCTGGTGTCAATTTAAAGTAGTTCAGTTACACATTTGTGGGCTTATAACTTGGCTTCTGAATGTCCTAGAGAGATCAGGTTTGTTTTAGTGTACTCCATTCAACAGCCCCTACAACCACAAAAAGGAATGGAGTCATTAGCACTTAAGGTTTGTAAATGGCACCCAGAATTATGTTGCACAAAGCACAATTTCACATCATTCTGGGTTCATTTGTGTGAAAACAAGGTCCAATCAGGCTGAAACGTTACAGGATGGTAGACTCAATTGAGTTGTAAGTGATCTGAACGTTTCATGATGATCGCACATTCCTATAGGGGGTCAAACCATGTCCCAAAGGTCACCGGATCTGGTGTAAATTTAAAGAAGTAGTTCAGTTACACCTTTGTGGGCTTATAACTTGGCTTCTGAATGTCCTAGAGAGATCAGGTTTGTTTTAGTATTCTCCAATCAACAGCCCCTACAACCCAAAAAGGAATGGAGTCATTAGCACTTATGGTTTGTAAATGGCACCCAGAATTATGTTGCACGAAGCACAATTTCACATCATTCTGGGTCCATTTGTGTGAAAACAAGGTCCAATCAGGCTGAAACGTTACAAGAAGGTAGAATCTATTGAGTTGTAAGTGATCTGAACGTTTCATAATGATCGCACATTCCTATAGGGGGTCAAACCATGTCCCAAAGGTCACCGGGCCTGGTGTCACTTTAAAGAAGTAGTCCAGTTACACATTTGTGGGCTTATAACTTGGCTTCTGAATGTCCTAGAGAGATCAGGTTTGTTTTAGTGTACTCCAATCAACAGCCCCTACAACCACAAAAAGGAATGGAGTCATTAGCACTTATGGTTTGTAAATGGCACCCAGAATTATGTTGCAGGAAGCACAATTTCACATCATTCTGGGTCCATTTGTGTGAAAACAAGGTCCAATCAGGCTTAAACGTTACAGGAAGGTAGAATCTATTGAGTTGTAAGTGATCTGAACGTTTCATGATGATAGCACTTTCCTAAGGGGGTCAAACCATGTCCCAAAGGTCACCGGATCTGGTGTCAATTTAAAGAAGTAGTTCAGTTACACATTTGTGGGCTTATAACTTGGCTTCTGAATGTCCTAGAGAGATCAGGTTTGTTTGAGTTTACTCCAATCAACAGCCCCTAGAACCACAAAAAGGAATGGAGTCATTAGCACTCATGGTTTGTAAATGGCACCCAGAATTATGTTGCAGGAAGCACAATTTCACATCATTCTGGGTTCATTTGTGTGAAAACAAGGTCCAAACAGGCTGAAACGTTACAGGAAGGTAGAATCTAATGAGTTGTAAGTGATCTGAACGTTTCATGATGATAGCACTTTCCTAAGGGGGTCAAACCATGTCCCAAAGGTCACCGGATCTGGTGTCAATTTAAAGTAGTTCAGTTACACATTTGTGGGCTTATAACTTGGCTTCTGAATGTCCTAGAGAGATCAGGTTTGTTTTAGTGTACTCCATTCAACAGCCCCTACAACCACAAAAAGGAATGGAGTCATTAGCACTTAAGGTTTGTAAATGGCTCCCAGAATTATGTTGCACGAAGCACAATTTCACATCATTCTGGGTTCATTTGTGTGAAAACAAGGTCCAATCAGGCTGAAACGCTACAAGAAGGTAGAATCTATTGAGTTGTAAATGATCTGAACGTTTCAAGATGATCACACATTCCTATAGGGGGTAAAACCATGTCCCAAAGGTCACCGGATCTGGTGTCAATTTAAAGAAGTAGTCCAGTTACACCTTTGTGGGCTTATAACTTGGCTTCTGAATGTCCTAGAGAGATCAGGTTTGTTTTAGTATACTCCAATCAACAGCACTTACAACCACAAAAAGGAATGGGGTCATTAGCACTTATGGTTTTTAAATGGCACCCGGAATTATGTTGCACGAAGCACAATTTCACATCATTCTGGGTTCATTTGTGTGAAAACAAGGTCCAATCAGGCTGAAACGTTACAGGAAGGTAGAATCTATTGAGTTGTAAGTGATCTGAACGTTTCAAGATGATCGCACATTCCTACAGGTGGTCAAACCATGTCCCAAAGGTCACCGGGACTGGTGTCACTTTAAAGAAGTAGTCCAGTTACACCTTTGTGGGCTTATATGTTGGCTTCTGAATGTCCTAGAGAGGTTAGGTTTGTTTTAGTGTTCTCCAATCAACAGCCCCTACAACCACAAAAAGGAATGGAGTCATTAGCACTTATGGTTTGTAAATGGCACCCAGAATTATGTTGCACAAAGCACAATTTCACATCATTCTGGGTTCATTTGTGTGAAAACAAGGTCCAATCAGGTTGAAACGTTACAGGAAGGTAGAATCTATTGAGTTGTAAGTGATCTGAACGTTTCATGATGATAGCACTTTCCAAAGGGGGTCAAACCATGTCCCAAAGGTCAACGGATCTGGTGTCAATTTAAAGAAGTAGTCCAGTTACACCTTTGTGGGCTTATAACTTGGCTTCTGAATGTCCTAGAGAGATCAGGTTTGTTTTAATGTACTCCAACCAACAGCCCCTACAACCACAAAAAGGAATGGAGTCATTAGCACTTATGGTTTTTAAATGGCACCCAGAATTATGCTGCACTAAGCACAATTTCACATCATTCTGGGTTCATTTGTGTAAAAACAAGGTCCAGTCAGGCTGAAACGTTACAAGACGGTAGAATCTATTGAGTTGTAAGTGATCTGAACGTTTCATGATGATCGCACATTCCTATAGGGGGTCAAACCATGTCCCAAAGGTCACAGGACCGGGTGTCACTTTAAAGAAGTAGTCCATTTACACATTTAAGGGCTTATAACTTGGCTTCTGAATGTCCTAGAGAGATCAGGTTTGTTTTAGTGTACTCCAATCAACAGCCCCTACAACCTCAAAAAGGAATGGAGTCATTAGCACTCATGGTTTTTAAATGGCACCCAGAATTATGTTGCACGAAGAACAATTTCACATCATTCTGGGTTCATTTGTGTGAAAACAAGGTCCAATCAAGCTGAAATGTTACAGGAAGGTAGAATCTATTGAGTTGTAAGTGATCTGAACGTTTCATGATGATAGCACTTTCCTAAGGGGGTCAAACCATGTCCCAAAGGTCACCGGATCTGGTGTCAATTTAAAGAAGTAGTTCAGTTACACCTTTGTGGGCTTATAACTTGGCTTCTGAATGTCCTAGAGAGATCAGGTTTGTTTTAGTATACTCCAATCAACAGCACTTACAACCACAAAAAGGAATGGGGTCATTAGCACTTATGGTTTTTAAATGGCACCCGGAATTATGTTGCACGAAGCACAATTTCACATCATTCTGGGTCCATTTGAGTGAAAACAAGGTCCAATCAGGCTGAAACGTTACAAGAAGGTAGAATCTATTGAGTTGTAAGTGATCTGAACGTTTCATAATGATCGCACATTCCTATACGGGGTCAAACCATGTCCCAAAGGTCACCGGGCCTGGTGTCACTTTAAAGAAGTAGTCCAGTTACACATTTGAGGGCTTATAACTTGGCTTCTGAATATCCTAGAGAGATCAGGTTTGTTTTAGTGTACTCCAATCAACAGCCCCTACAACCTCAAAAAGGAATGGAGTCATTAGCACTTATGGTTTTTAAATGGCACCCAGAATTAATGTTGTATAAAGCACAATTTCACATCATTCTGGGTTCATTTGTGTGAAAACAAGGTCCAATCAGGCTGAAATGTTACAGGAAGGTAGAATCTATGGAGTTGTAAGTGATCTGAACGTTTCAAGATGATCGCACATTCCTCTAGGGGGTCAAACCATGTCCCAAAGGTCACCGGGCCTGGTGTCACTTTAAAGAAGCAGTCCAGTTACACCTTTGTGGGCTTATAACTTGGCTTCTGAATGTCCCAGAGAGGTTAGGTTTGTTTTAGTGTTCTCCAATCAACAGCCCCTACAACCACAAAAAGGAATGGAGTCATTAGCACTTATGGTTTGTAAATGGCACCCAGAATTATGTTGCACTAAGCACAATTTCACATCATTCTGGGTTCATTTGTGTGAAAACAAGGTCCAATCAGGCTGAAACGTTACAGGAAGGTAGAATCTATTGAGTTGTAAGTGATCTGAACGTTTCATGATGATAGCACTTTCCTAAGGGGGTCAAATAATGTCCCAAAGGTCACCGGATCTGGTGTCAATTTAAAGAAGTAGTCCAGTTACACCTTTGTGGGCTTATAACTTGGCTTCTGAATGTCCTAGAGCGATCAGGTTTGTTTTAGTATACTCCAATCAACAGCACTTACAACCACAAAAAGGAATGGGGTCATTAGCACTTATGGTTTTAAAATGGCACCCGGAATTATGTTGCACGAAGCACAATTTCACATCATTCTGGGTTCATTTGTGTGAAAACAAGGTCCAATCAGGCTGAAACGTTACAGGGAGGTAGAATCTATTGAGTTGTAAGTGATATGAACGTTTCAAGATGATCGCACATTCCTATAGGTGGTCAAACCATGTCCCAAAGGTCACCGGGACTGGTGTCACTTTAAAAAAGCAGTCCAGTTACACATTTGTGGGATTATAACTTGGCTTCTGAATGTCCTAGAGAGGTTAGGTTTGTTTTAGGTTACTCCAATCAACAGCCCCTACAACCACAAAAAGGAATGGAGTCATTAGCACTTAAGGTTTGTAAATGGCACCCAGAATTATGTTGCACGAAGCACAATTTCACATCATTCTGGGTCCATTTGTGTGAAAACAAGGTCCAATCAGGCTGAAACGCTACAACAAGGTAGAATCTATTGAGTTGTAAGTGATCTTAACGTTTCATGATGATAGCACTTTCCTAAGGGGGTCAAACCATGTCCCAAAGGTCACCGGATCTGGTGTCAATTTAAAGAAGTAGTCCAGTTACACCTTTGTGGGCTTATAACTTGGCTTCTGAATGTCCTAGAGAGGTTAGGTTTGTTTTAGTGTTCTCCAATCAACAGCCCCTACAACCACAAAAAGGAATGGAGTCATTAGCACTTATGGTTTGTAAATGGCACCCAGAATTATGTTGCACGAAGCACAATTTCACATCATTCTGGGTTCATTTGTGTGAAAACAAGGTCCAATCAGGCTGAAACGTTACAGGAAGGTAGAATCTATTGAGTTGTAAGTGATCTGAACGTTTCATGATGATAGCACTTTTCTAAGGGGGTCAAACCATGTCCCAAAGGTCACCGGATCTGGTGTCAATTTAAAGAAGTAGTCCAGTTACACCTTTGTGGGCTTATAACTTGGCTTCTGAATGTCCTAGAGAGGTTAGGTTTGTTTTAGTGTACTCCAATCAACAGCCCCTACAACCACAAAGGAATGGAGTCATTAGCACTTATGGTTTGTAAATGGCACCCAGAATTATGTTGCACAAAGCACAATTTCACATCATTCTGGGTTCATTTGTGTGAAAACAAGGTCCAATCAGGCTGAAATGTTACAGGATGGTAGACTCAATTGAGTTGTAAGTGATCTGAACGTTTCATGATGATCGCACATTCCTATAGGGGGTCAAACCATGTCCCAAAGGTCACCGGATCTGGTGTAAATTTAAAGAAGTAGTTCAGTTACACCTTTGTGGGCTTATAACTTGGCTTCTGAATGTCCTAGAGAGATCAGGTTTGTTTTAGTATTCTCCAATCAGCAGCCCCTACAACCCAAAAAGGAATGGAGTCATTAGCACTTATGGTTTGTAAATGGCACCCAGAATTATGTTGCACGAAGCACAATTTCACATCCTTCTGGGTCCATTTGTGTGAAAACAAGGTCCAATCAGGCTGAAACGTTACAAGAAGGTAGAATCTATTGAGTTGTAAGTGATCTGAACGTTTCATAATGATCGCACATTCCTATAGGGGGTCAAACCATGTCCCAAAGGTCACCGGGCCTGGTGTCACTTTAAAGTAGTCCAGTTACACCTTTGAGGGCTTATAACTTGGCTTCTGAATATCCTAGAGAGATCAGGTTTGTTTTAGTGTACTCCAATCAACAGCCCCTACAACCTCAAAAAGGAATGGAGTCATTAGCACTTATGGTTTTTAAATGGCACCCAGAATTAATGTTGTACGAAGCACAATTTCACATCATTCTGGGTTCATTTGTGTGAAAACAAGGTCCAATCAGGCTGAAACGTTACAAGAAGGTAGAATCTATTGAGTTGTAAGTGATCGGAACGTTTCTTGATGATCACACATTCCTATAGGGGGTCAAACCATGTCCCAAAGGTCACAGGACCGGGTGTCACTTTAAAGAAGTAGTCCATTTACACCTTTGAGGGCTTATAACTTGGCTTCTGAATGTCCTAGAGAGATCAGGTTTGTTTTAGTGTACTCCAATCAACAGCCCCTACAACCTCAAAAAGGAATGGAGTCATTAGCACTTATGGTTTTTAAATGGCACCCAGAATTATGTTGCACGAAGAACAATTTCACATCATTCTGGGTTCATTTGTGTGAAAACAAGGTCCAATCAGGCTGAAATGTTACAGGAAGGTAGAATCTATTGAGTTGTAAGTGATCTGAACGTTTCATGATGATGGCACTTTCCTAAGGGGGTCAAACCATGTCCCAAAGGTCACCGGATCTGGTGTAAATTTAAAGAAGTAGTTCAGTTACACCTTTGTGGGCTTATAACTTGGCTTCTGAATGTCCTAGAGAGATCAGGTTTGTTTTAGTATTCTCCAATCAACAGCCCCTACAACCCAAAAAGGAATGGAGTCATTAGCACTTATGGTTTGTAAATGGCACCCAGAATTATGTTGCACGAAGCACAATTTCACATCATTCTGGGTCCATTTGTGTGAAAACAAGGTCCAATCAGGCTGAAACGTTACAAGAAGGTAGAATCTATTGAGTTGTAAGTGATCTGAACGTTTCATAATGATCGCACATTCCTATAGGGGGTCAAACCATGTCCCAAAGGTCACCGGGACTGGTGTCACTTTAAAGAAGTAGTCCAGTTACACCTTTGAGGGCTTATAACTTGGCTTCTGAATGTCCTAGAGAGATCAGGTTTGTTTTAGTGTACTCCAATCAACAGCCCCTACAACCTCAAAAAGGAATGGAGTCATTAGCACTTATGGTTTTTAAATGGCACCCAGAATTAATGTTGTACGAAGCACAATTTCACATCATTCTGGTTTCATTTGTGTGAAAACAAGGTCCAATCAGGCTGAAATGTTACAGGAAGGTAGAATCTATGGAGTTGTAAGTGATCTGAACGTTTCAAGATGATCGCACATTCCTATAGGGGGTCAAACCATGTCCCAAAGGTCACCGGGCCTGGTGTCACTTTAAAGAAGTAGTCCAGTTACACCTTTGAGGGCTTATAACTTGGCTTCTGAATGTCCTAGAGAGATCAGGTTTGTTTAGTGTACTCCAATCAACAGCCCCTACAACCTCAAAAAGGAATGGAGTCATTAGCACTTATGGTTTTTAAATGGCACCCAGAATTAATATTGTACAAAGCACAATTTCACATCATTCTGGGTTCATTTGTGTGAAAACAAGGTCCAATCAGGCTGAAATGTTACAGGAAGGTAGAATCTATGGAGTTGTAAGTGATCTGAACGTTTCAAGATGATCGCACATTCCTCTAGGGGGTCAAACCATGTCCCAAAGGTCACCGGGCCTGGTGTCACTTTAAAGAAGCAGTCCAGTTACACCTTTGTGGGCTTATAACTTGGCTTCTGAATGTCCCAGAGAGGTTAGGTTTGTTTTAGTGTTCTCCAATCAACAGCCCCTACAACCACAAAAAGGAATGGAGTCATTAGCACTTATGGTTTGTAAATGGCACCCAGAATTATGTTGCACTAAGCACAATTTCACATCATTCTGGGTTCATTTGTGTGAAAACAAGGTCCAATCAGGCTGAAACGTTACAGGAAGGTAGAATCTATTGAGTTGTAAGTGATCTGAACGTTTCATGATGATAGCACTTTCCTAAGGTGGTCAAATAATGTCCCAAAGGTCACCGGATCTGGTGTCAATTTAAAGAAGTAGTCCAGTTACACCTTTGTGGGCTTATAACTTGGCTTCTGAATGTCCTAGAGAGATCAGGTTTGTTTTAGTATACTCCAATCAACAGCACTTACAACCACAAAAAGGAATGGGGTCATTAGCACTTATGGTTTTAAAATGGCACCCGGAATTATGTTGCACGAAGCACAATTTCACATCATTCTGGGTTCATTTGTGTGAAAACAAGGTCCAATCAGGCTGAAACGTTACAGGGAGGTAGAATCTATTGAGTTGTAAGTGATATGAACGTTTCAAGATGATCGCACATTCCTATAGGTGGTCAAACCATGTCCCAAAGGTCACCGGGACTGGTGTCACTTTAAAAAAGCAGTCCAGTTGCACATTTGTGGGATTATAACTTGGCTTCTGAATGTCCTAGAGAGGTTAGGTTTGTTTTAGGTTACTCCAATCAACAGCCCCTACAACCACAAAAAGGAATGGAGTCATTAGCACTTAAGGTTTGTAAATGGCACCCAGAATTATGTTGCACGAAGCACAATTTCACATCATTCTGGGTCCATTTGTGTGAAAACAAGGTCCAATCAGGCTGAAACGCTACAACAAGGTAGAATCTATTGAGTTGTAAGTGATCTGAACGTTTCATGATGATAGCACTTTCCTAAGGGGGTCAAACCATGTCCCAAAGGTCACAGGACCGGGTGTCACTTTAAAGAAGTAGTCCATTTACACATTTGAGGGCTTATAACTTGGCTTCTGAATGTCCTAGAGAGATCAGGTTTGTTTTAGTGTACTCCAATCAACAGCCCCTACAACCTCAAAAAGGAATGGAGTCATTAGCACTTATGGTTTTTAAATGGCACCCAGAATTATGTTGCACGAAGAACAATTTCACATCATTCTGGGTTCATTTGTGTGAAAACAAGGTCCAATCAAGCTGAAATGTTACAGGAAGGTAGAATCTATTGAGTTGTAAGTGATATGAACGTTTCATGATGATAGCACTTTCCTAAGGGGGTCAAACCATGTCCCAAAGGTCACCGGATCTGGTGTCAATTTAAAGAAGTAGTTCAGTTACACCTTTGTGGGCTTATAACTTGGCTTCTGAATGTCCTAGAGAGATCAGGTTTGTTTTAGTATACTCCAATCAACAGCACTTACAACCACAAAAAGGAATGGGGTCATTAGCACTTATGGTTTTTAAATGGCACCCGGAATTATGTTGCACGAAGCACAATTTCACATCATTCTGGGTCCATTTGAGTGAAAACAAGGTCCAATCAGGCTGAAACGTTACAAGAAGGTAGAATCTATTGAGTTGTAAGTGATCTGAACGTTTCATAATGATCGCACATTCCTATACGGGGTCAAACCATGTCCCAAAGGTCACCGGGCCTGGTGTCACTTTAAAGAAGTAGTCCAGTTACACATTTGAGGGCTTATAACTTGGCTTCTGAATATCCTAGAGAGATCAGGTTTGTTTTAGTGTACTCCAATCAACAGCCCCTACAACCTCAAAAAGGAATGGAGTCATTAGCACTTATGGTTTTTAAATGGCACCCAGAATTAATGTTGTACAAAGCACAATTTCACATCATTCTGGGTTCATTTGTGTGAAAACAAGGTCCAATCAGGCTGAAATGTTACAGGAAGGTAGAATCTATGGAGTTGTAAGTGATCTGAACGTTTCAAGATGATCGCACATTCCTCTAGGGGGTCAAACCATGTCCCAAAGGTCACCGGGCCTGGTGTCACTTTAAAGAAGCAGTCCAGTTACACCTTTGTGGGCTTATAACTTGGCTTCTGAATGTCCCAGAGAGGTTAGGTTTGTTTTAGTGTTCTCCAATCAACAGCCCCTACAACCACAAAAAGGAATGGAGTCATTAGCACTTATGGTTTGTAAATGGCACCCAGAATTATGTTGCACTAAGCACAATTTCACATCATTCTGGGTTCATTTGTGTGAAAACAAGGTCCAATCAGGCTGAAACGTTACAGGAAGGTAGAATCTATTGAGTTGTAAGTGATCTGAACGTTTCATGATGATAGCACTTTCCTAAGGGGGTCAAATAATGTCCCAAAGGTCACCGGATCTGGTGTCAATTTAAAGAAGTAGTCCAGTTACACCTTTGTGGGCTTATAACTTGGCTTCTGAATGTCCTAGAGAGATCAGGTTTGTTTTAGTATACTCCAATCAACAGTACTTACAACCACAAAAAGGAGTTGGGTCATTAGCACTTATGGTTTTAAAATGGCACCCGGAATTATGTTGCACGAAGCACAATTTCACATCACTCTGGGTTCATTTGTGTGAAAACAAGGTCCAATCAGGCTGAAACGTTACAGGGAGGTAGAATCTATTGAGTTGTAAGTGATATGAACGTTTCAAGATGATCGCACATTCCTATAGGTGGTCAAACCATGTCCCAAAGGTCACCGGGACTGGTGTCACTTTAAAAAAGCAGTCCAGTTACACATTTGTGGGATTATAACTTGGCTTCTGAATGTCCTAGAGAGGTTAGGTTTGTTTTAGGTTACTCCAATCAACAGCCCCTACAACCACAAAAAGGAATGGAGTCATTAGCACTTAAGGTTTGTAAATGGCACCCAGAATTATGTTGCACGAAGCACAATTTCACATCATTCTGGGTCCATTTGTGTGAAAACAAGGTCCAATCAGGCTGAAACGCTACAAAAAGGTAGAATCTATTGAGTTGTAAGTGATCTTAACGTTTCATGATGATAGCACTTTCCTAAGGGGGTCAAACCATGTCCCAAAGGTCACCGGATCTGGTGTCAATTTAAAGAAGTAGTCCAGTTACACCTTTGTGGGCTTATAACTTGGCTTCTGAATGTCCTAGAGAGGTTAGGTTTGTTTTAGTGTTCTCCAATCAACAGCCCCTACAACCACAAAAAGGAATGGAGTCATTAGCACTTATGGTTTGTAAATGGCACCCAGAATTATGTTGCACGAAGCACAATTTCACATCATTCTGGGTTCATTTGTGTGAAAACAAGGTCCAATCAGGCTGAAACGTTACAGGAAGGTAGAATCTATTGAGTTGTAAGTGATCTGAACGTTTCATGATGATAGCACTTTTCTAAGGGGGTCAAACCATGTCCCAAAGGTCACCGGATCTGGTGTCAATTTAAAGAAGTAGTCCAGTTACACCTTTGTGGGCTTATAACTTGGCTTCTGAATGTCCTAGAGAGGTTAGGTTTGTTTTAGTGTACTCCAATCAACAGCCCCTACAACCACAAAGGAATGGAGTCATTAGCACTTATGGTTTGTAAATGGCACCCAGAATTATGTTGCACAAAGCACAATTTCACATCATTCTGGGTTCATTTGTGTGAAAACAAGGTCCAATCAGGCTGAAACGTTACAGGATGGTAGACTCAATTGAGTTGTAAGTTATCTGAACGTTTCATGATGATCGCACATTCCTATAGGGGGTCAAACCATGTCCCAAAGGTCACCGGGCCTGGTGTCACTTTAAAGTAGTAGTTCAGTTACACCTTTGAGGGCTTATAACTTGGCTTCTGAATATCCTAGAGAGATCAGGTTTGTTTTAGTGTACTCCAATCAACAGCCCCTACAACCTCAAAAAGGAATGGAGTCATTAGCACTTATGGTTTTTAAATGGCACCCAGAATTAATGTTGTACGAAGCACAATTTCACATCATTCTGGGTTCATTTGTGTGAAAACAAGGTCCAATCAGGCTGAAACGTTACAAGAAGGTAGAATCTATTGAGTTGTAAGTGATCGGAACGTTTCATGATGATCGCACATTCCTATAGGGGGTCAAACCATGTCCCAAAGGTCACAGGACCGGGTGTCACTTTAAAGAAGTAGTCCATTTACACCTTTGAGGGCTTATAACTTGGCTTCTGAATGTCCTAGAGAGATCAGGTTTGTTTTAGTGTACTCCAATCAACAGCCCCTACAACCTCAAAAAGGAATGGAGTCATTAGCACTTATGGTTTTTAAATGGCACCCAGAATTATGTTGCACGAAGAACAATTTCACATCATTCTGGGTTCATTTGTGTGAAAACAAGGTCCAATCAGGCTGAAATGTTACAGGAAGGTAGAATCTATTGAGTTGTAAGTGATCTGAACGTTTCATGATGATGGCACTTTCCTAAGGGGGTCAAACCATGTCCCAAAGGTCACCGGATCTGGTGTAAATTTAAAGAAGTAGTTCAGTTACACCTTTGTGGGCTTATAACTTGGCTTCTGAATGTCCTAGAGAGATCAGGTTTGTTTTAGTATTCTCCAATCAACAGCCCCTACAACCCAAAAAGGAATGGAGTCATTAGCACTTATGGTTTGTAAATGGCACCCAGAATTATGTTGCACGAAGCACAATTTCACATCATTCTGGGTCCATTTGTGTGAAAACAAGGTCCAATCAGGCTGAAACGTTACAAGAAGGTAGAATCTATTGAGTTGTAAGTGATCTGAACGTTTCATAATGATCGCACATTCCTATAGGGGGTCAAACCATGTCCCAAAGGTCACCGGGCCTGGTGTCACTTTAAAGAAGTAGTCCAGTTACACCTTTGAGGGCTTATAACTTGGCTTCTGAATGTCCTAGAGAGATCAGGTTTGTTTTAGTGTACTCCAATCAACAGCCCCTACAACCTCAAAAAGGAATGGAGTCATTAGCACTTATGGTTTTTAAATGGCACCCAGAATTAATGTTGTACGAAGCACAATTTCACATCATTCTGGTTTCATTTGTGTGAAAACAAGGTCCAATCAGGCTGAAATGTTACAGGAAGGTAGAATCTATGGAGTTGTAAGTGATCTGAACGTTTCAAGATGATCGCACATTCCTATAGGGGGTCAAACCATGTCCCAAAGGTCACCGGGCCTGGTGTCACTTTAAAGAAGTAGTCCAGTTACACCTTTGAGGGCTTATAACTTGGCTTCTGAATGTCCTGGAGAGATCAGGTTTGTTTTAGTGTACTCCAATCAACAGCCCCTACAACCTCAAAAAGCAATGGAGTCATTAGCACTTATGGTTTTTAAATGGCACCCAGAATTAATATTGTACAAAGCACAATTTCACATCATTCTGGGTTCATTTGTGTGAAAACAAGGTCCAATCAGGCTGAAATGTTACAGGAAGGTAGAATCTATGGAGTTGTAAGTGATCTGAACGTTTCAAGATGATCGCACATTCCTCTAGGGGGTCAAACCATGTCCCAAAGGTCACCGGGCCTGGTGTCACTTTAAAGAAGCAGTCCAGTTACACCTTTGTGGGCTTATAACTTGGCTTCTGAATGTCCCAGAGAGGTTAGGTTTGTTTTAGTGTTCTCCAATCAACAGCCCCTACAACCACAAAAAGGAATGGAGTCATTAGCACTTATGGTTTGTAAATGGCACCCAGAATTATGTTGCACTAAGCACAATTTCACATCATTCTGGGTTCATTTGTGTGAAAACAAGGTCCAATCAGGCTGAAACGTTACAGGAAGGTAGAATCTATTGAGTTGTAAGTGATCTGAACGTTTCATGATGATAGCACTTTCCTAAGGTGGTCAAATAATGTCCCAAAGGTCACCGGATCTGGTGTCAATTTAAAGAAGTAGTCCAGTTACACCTTTGTGGGCTTATAACTTGGCTTCTGAATGTCCTAGAGAGATCAGGTTTGTTTTAGTATACTCCAATCAACAGCACTTACAACCACAAAAAGGAATGGGGTCATTAGCACTTATGGTTTTAAAATGGCACCCGGAATTATGTTGCACGAAGCACAATTTCACATCATTCTGGGTTCATTTGTGTGAAAACAAGGTCCAATCAGGCTGAAACGTTACAGGGAGGTAGAATCTATTGAGTTGTAAGTGATATGAACGTTTCAAGATGATCGCACATTCCTATAGGTGGTCAAACCATGTCCCAAAGGTCACCGGGACTGGTGTCACTTTAAAAAAGCAGTCCAGTTGCACATTTGTGGGATTATAACTTGGCTTCTGAATGTCCTAGAGAGGTTAGGTTTGTTTTAGGTTACTCCAATCAACAGCCCCTACAACCACAAAAAGGAATGGAGTCATTAGCACTTAAGGTTTGTAAATGGCACCCAGAATTATGTTGCACGAAGCACAATTTCACATCATTCTGGGTCCATTTGTGTGAAAACAAGGTCCAATCAGGCTGAAACGCTACAACAAGGTAGAATCTATTGAGTTGTAAGTGATCTGAACGTTTCATGATGATAGCACTTTCCTAAGGGGGTCAAACCATGTCCCAAAGGTCACCGGATCTGGTGTCAATTTAAAGAAGTAGTCCAGTTACACCTTTGTGGGCTTATAACTTGGCTTCTGAATGTCCTAGAGAGGTTAGGTTTGTTTTAGTGTTCTCCAATCAACAGCCCCTACAACCACAAAAAGGAATGGAGTCATTAGCACTTATGGTTTGTAAATGGCACCCAGAATTATGTTGCACGAAGCACAATTTCACATCATTCTGGGTTCATTTGTGTGAAAACAAGGTCCAATCAGGCTGAAACGTTACAGGAAGGTAGAATCTATTGAGTTGTAAGTGATCTGAACGTTTCATGATGATAGCACTTTTCTAAGGGGGTCAAACCATGTCCCAAAGGTCACCGGATCTGGTGTCAATTTAAAGAAGTAGTCCAGTTACACCTTTGTGGGCTTATAACTTGGCTTCTGAATGTCCTAGAGAGGTTAGGTTTGTTTTAGTGTACTCCAATCAACAGCCCCTACAACCACAAAGGAATGGAGTCATTAGCACTTATGGTTTGTAAATGGCACCCAGAATTATGTTGCACAAAGTACAATTTCACATCATTCTGGGTTCATTTGTGTGAAAACAAGGTCCAATCAGGCTGAAACGTTACAGGATGGTAGACTCAATTGAGTTATAAGTGATCTGAACGTTTCATGATGATCGCACATTCCTATAGGGGGTCAAACCATGTCCCAAAGGTCACCGGATCTGGTGTAAATTTAAAGAAGTAGTTCAGTTACACCTTTGTGGGCTTATAACTTGGCTTCTGAATGTCCTAGAGAGATCAGGTTTGTTTTAGTATTCTCCAATCAACAGCCCCTACAACCCAAAAAGGAATGGAGTCATTAGCACTTATGGTTTGTAAATGGCACCCAGAATTATGTTGCACGAAGCACAATTTCACATCATTCTGGGTCCATTTGTGTGAAAACAAGGTCCAATCAGGCTGAAACGTTACAAGAAGGTAGAATCTATTGAGTTGTAAGTGATCTGAACGTTTCATAATGATCGCACATTCCTATAGGGGGTCAAACCATGTCCCAAAGGTCACCGGGCCTGGTGTCACTTTAAAGTAGTCCAGTTACACCTTTGAGGGCTTATAACTTGGCTTCTGAATATCCTAGAGAGATCAGGTTTGTTTTAGTGTACTCCAATCAACAGCCCCTACAACCTCAAAAAGGAATGGAGTCATTAGCACTTATGGTTTTTAAATGGCACCCAGAATTAATGTTGTACGAAGCACAATTTCACATCATTCTGGGTTCATTTGTGTGAAAACAAGGTCCAATCAGGCTGAAACGTTACAAGAAGGTAGAATCTATTGAGTTGTAAGTGATCTGAACGTTTCATGATGATAGCACTTTCCTAAGGGGGTCAAACCATGTCCCAAAGGTCACCGGATCTGGTGTCAATTTAAAGAAGTAGTTCAGTTACACCTTTGTGGGCTTATAACTTGGCTTCTGAATGTCCTAGAGAGATCAGGTTTGTTTTAGTATACTCCAATCAACAGCACTTACAACCACAAAAAGGAATGGGGTCATTAGCACTTATGGTTTTTAAATGGCACCCGGAATTATGTTGCACGAAGCACAATTTCACATCATTCTGGGTCCATTTGAGTGAAAACAAGGTCCAATCAGGCTGAAACGTTACAAGAAGGTAGAATCTATTGAGTTGTAAGTGATCTGAACGTTTCATAATGATCGCACATTCCTATACGGGGTCAAACCATGTCCCAAAGGTCACCGGGCCTGGTGTCACTTTAAAGAAGTAGTCCAGTTACACATTTGAGGGCTTATAACTTGGCTTCTGAATATCCTAGAGAGATCAGGTTTGTTTTAGTGTACTCCAATCAACAGCCCCTACAACCTCAAAAAGGAATGGAGTCATTAGCACTTATGGTTTTTAAATGGCACCCAGAATTAATGTTGTACAAAGCACAATTTCACATCATTCTGGGTTCATTTGTGTGAAAACAAGGTCCAATCAGGCTGAAATGTTACAGGAAGGTAGAATCTATGGAGTTGTAAGTGATCTGAACGTTTCAAGATGATCGCACATTCCTCTAGGGGGTCAAACCATGTCCCAAAGGTCACCGGGCCTGGTGTCACTTTAAAGAAGCAGTCCAGTTACACCTTTGTGGGCTTATAACTTGGCTTCTGAATGTCCCAGAGAGGTTAGGTTTGTTTTAGTGTTCTCCAATCAACAGCCCCTACAACCACAAAAAGGAATGGAGTCATTAGCACTTATGGTTTGTAAATGGCACCCAGAATTATGTTGCACTAAGCACAATTTCACATCATTCTGGGTTCATTTGTGTGAAAACAAGGTCCAATCAGGCTGAAACGTTACAGGAAGGTAGAATCTATTGAGTTGTAAGTGATCTGAACGTTTCATGATGATAGCACTTTCCTAAGGGGGTCAAATAATGTCCCAAAGGTCACCGGATCTGGTGTCAATTTAAAGAAGTAGTCCAGTTACACCTTTGTGGGCTTATAACTTGGCTTCTGAATGTCCTAGAGAGATCAGGTTTGTTTTAGTATACTCCAATCAACAGTACTTACAACCACAAAAAGGAGTGGGGTCATTAGCACTTATGGTTTTAAAATGGCACCCGGAATTATGTTGCACGAAGCACAATTTCACATCATTCTGGGTTCATTTGTGTGAAAACAAGGTCCAATCAGGCTGAAACGTTACAGGGAGGTAGAATCTATTGAGTTGTAAGTGATATGAACGTTTCAAGATGATCGCACATTCCTATAGGTGGTCAAACCATGTCCCAAAGGTCACCGGGACTGGTGTCACTTTAAAAAAGCAGTCCAGTTACACATTTGTGGGATTATAACTTGGCTTCTGAATGTCCTAGAGAGGTTAGGTTTGTTTTAGGTTACTCCAATCAACAGCCCCTACAACCACAAAAAGGAATGGAGTCATTAGCACTTAAGGTTTGTAAATGGCACCCAGAATTATGTTGCACGAAGCACAATTTCACATCATTCTGGGTCCATTTGTGTGAAAACAAGGTCCAATCAGGCTGAAACGCTACAACAAGGTAGAATCTATTGAGTTGTAAGTGATCTTAACGTTTCATGATGATAGCATTTTCCTAAGGGGGTCAAACCATGTCCCAAAGGTCACCGGATCTGGTGTCAATTTAAAGAAGTAGTCCAGTTACACCTTTGTGGGCTTATAACTTGGCTTCTGAATGTCCTAGAGAGGTTAGGTTTGTTTTAGTGTTCTCCAATCAACAGCCCCTACAACCACAAAAAGGAATGGAGTCATTAGCACTTATGGTTTGTAAATGGCACCCAGAATTATGTTGCAC
Organism: Nothobranchius furzeri; assembly: GCF_043380555.1. NCBI lineage: Eukaryota > Metazoa > Chordata > Actinopteri > Cyprinodontiformes > Nothobranchiidae > Nothobranchius > Nothobranchius furzeri. The sequence continues at coordinate 27,954 of NW_027223052.1, read as the reverse complement.
GAAGCACAATTTCACATCATTCTGGGTTCATTTGTGTGAAAACAAGGTCCAATCAGGCTGAAACGTTACAGGAAGGTAGAATCTATTGAGTTGTAAGTGATCTGAACGTTTCATGATGATAGCACTTTTCTAAGGGGGTCAAACCATGTCCCAAAGGTCACCGGATCTGGTGTCAATTTAAAGAAGTAGTCCAGTTACACCTTTGTGGGCTTATAACTTGGCTTCTGAATGTCCTAGAGAGGTTAGGTTTGTTTTAGTGTACTCCAATCAACAGCCCCTACAACCACAAAGGAATGGAGTCATTAGCACTTATGGTTTGTAAATGGCACCCAGAATTATGTTGCACAAAGCACAATTTCACATCATTCTGGGTTCATTTGTGTGAAAACAAGGTCCAATCAGGCTGAAACGTTACAGGATGGTAGACTCAATTGAGTTGTAAGTTATCTGAACGTTTCATGATGATCGCACATTCCTATAGGGGGTCAAACCATGTCCCAAAGGTCACCGGGCCTGGTGTCACTTTAAAGTAGTAGTTCAGTTACACCTTTGAGGGCTTATAACTTGGCTTCTGAATATCCTAGAGAGATCAGGTTTGTTTTAGTGTACTCCAATCAACAGCCCCTACAACCTCAAAAAGGAATGGAGTCATTAGCACTTATGGTTTTTAAATGGCACCCAGAATTAATGTTGTACGAAGCACAATTTCACATCATTCTGGGTTCATTTGTGTGAAAACAAGGTCCAATCAGGCTGAAATGTTACAGGAAGGTAGAATCTATTGAGTTGTAAGTGATCTGAACGTTTCATGATGATGGCACTTTCCTAAGGGGGTCAAACCATGTCCCAAAGGTCACCGGATCTGGTGTAAATTTAAAGAAGTAGTTCAGTTACACCTTTGTGGGCTTATAACTTGGCTTCTGAATGTCCTAGAGAGATCAGGTTTGTTTTAGTATTCTCCAATCAACAGCCCCTACAACCCAAAAAGGAATGGAGTCATTAGCACTTATGGTTTGTAAATGGCACCCAGAATTATGTTGCACGAAGCACAATTTCACATCATTCTGGGTCCATTTGTGTGAAAACAAGGTCCAATCAGGCTGAAACGTTACAAGAAGGTAGAATCTATTGAGTTGTAAGTGATCTGAACGTTTCATAATGATCGCACATTCCTATAGGGGGTCAAACCATGTCCCAAAGGTCACCGGGCCTGGTGTCACTTTAAAGAAGTAGTCCAGTTACACCTTTGAGGGCTTATAACTTGGCTTCTGAATGTCCTAGAGAGATCAGGTTTGTTTTAGTGTACTCCAATCAACAGCCCCTACAACCTCAAAAAGGAATGGAGTCATTAGCACTTATGGTTTTTAAATGGCACCCAGAATTAATGTTGTACGCAGCACAATTTCACATCATTCTGGTTTCATTTGTGTGAAAACAAGGTCCAATCAGGCTGAAATGTTACAGGAAGGTAGAATCTATGGAGTTGTAAGTGATCTGAACGTTTCAAGATGATCGCACATTCCTATAGGGGGTCAAACCATGTCCCAAAGGTCACCGGGCCTGGTGTCACTTTAAAGAAGTAGTCCAGTTACACCTTTGAGGGCTTATAACTTGGCTTCTGAATGTCCTAGAGAGATCAGGTTTGTTTTAGTGTACTCCAATCAACAGCCCCTACAAACTCAAAAAGGAATGGAGTCATTAGCACTTATGGTTTTTAAATGGCACCCAGAATTAATATTGTACAAAGCACAATTTCACATCATTCTGGGTTCATTTGTGTGAAAACAAGGTCCAATCAGGCTGAAATGTTGCAGGAAGGTAGAATCTATGGAGTTGTAAGTGATCTGAACGTTTCAAGATGATCGCACATTCCTCTAGGGGGTCAAACCATGTCCCAAAGGTCACCGGGCCTGGTGTCACTTTAAAGAAGCAGTCCAGTTACACCTTTGTGGGCTTATAACTTGGCTTCTGAATGTCCCAGAGAGGTTAGGTTTGTTTTAGTGTTCTCCAATCAACAGCCCCTACAACCACAAAAAGGAATGGAGTCATTAGCACTTATGGTTTGTAAATGGCACCCAGAATTATGTTGCACTAAGCACAATTTCACATCATTCTGGGTTCATTTGTGTGAAAACAAGGTCCAATCAGGCTGAAACGTTACAGGAAGGTAGAATCTATTGAGTTGTAAGTGATCTGAACGTTTCATGATGATAGCACTTTCCTAAGGTGGTCAAATAATGTCCCAAAGGTCACCGGATCTGGTGTCAATTTAAAGAAGTAGTCCAGTTACACCTTTGTGGGCTTATAACTTGGCTTCTGAATGTCCTAGAGAGATCAGGTTTGTTTTAGTATACTCCAATCAACAGCACTTACAACCACAAAAAGGAATGGGGTCATTAGCACTTATGGTTTTAAAATGGCACCCGGAATTATGTTGCACGAAGCACAATTTCACATCATTCTGGGTTCATTTGTGTGAAAACAAGGTCCAATCAGGCTGAAACGTTACAGGGAGGTAGAATCTATTGAGTTGTAAGTGATATGAACGTTTCAAGATGATCGCACATTCCTATAGGTGGTCAAACCATGTCCCAAAGGTCACCGGGACTGGTGTCACTTTAAAAAAGCAGTCCAGTTGCACATTTGTGGGATTATAACTTGGCTTCTGAATGTCCTAGAGAGGTTAGGTTTGTTTTAGGTTACTCCAATCAACAGCCCCTACAACCACAAAAAGGAATGGAGTCATTAGCACTTAAGGTTTGTAAATGGCACCCAGAATTATGTTGCACGAAGCACAATTTCACATCATTCTGGGTCCATTTGTGTGAAAACAAGGTCCAATCAGGCTGAAACGCTACAACAAGGTAGAATCTATTGAGTTGTAAGTGATCTGAACGTTTCATGATGATAGCACTTTCCTAAGGGGGTCAAACCATGTCCCAAAGGTCACCGGATCTGGTGTCAATTTAAAGAAGTAGTCCAGTTACACCTTTGTGGGCTTATAACTTGGCTTCTGAATGTCCTAGAGAGGTTAGGTTTGTTTTAGTGTTCTCCAATCAACAGCCCCTACAACCACAAAAAGGAATGGAGTCATTAGCACTTATGGTTTGTAAATGGCACCCAGAATTATGTTGCACGAAGCACAATTTCACATCATTCTGGGTTCATTTGTGTGAAAACAAGGTCCAATCAGGCTGAAACGTTACAGGAAGGTAGAATCTATTGAGTTGTAAGTGATCTGAACGTTTCATGATGATAGCACTTTTCTAAGGGGGTCAAACCATGTCCCAAAGGTCACCGGATCTGGTGTCAATTTAAAGAAGTAGTCCAGTTACACCTTTGTGGGCTTATAACTTGGCTTCTGAATGTCCTAGAGAGGTTAGGTTTGTTTTAGTGTACTCCAATCAACAGCCCCTACAACCACAAAGGAATGGAGTCATTAGCACTTATGGTTTGTAAATGGCACCCAGAATTATGTTGCACAAAGTACAATTTCACATCATTCTGGGTTCATTTGTGTGAAAACAAGGTCCAATCAGGCTGAAACGTTACAGGATGGTAGACTCAATTGAGTTATAAGTGATCTGAACGTTTCATGATGATCGCACATTCCTATAGGGGGTCAAACCATGTCCCAAAGGTCACCGGATCTGGTGTAAATTTAAAGAAGTAGTTCAGTTACACCTTTGTGGGCTTATAACTTGGCTTCTGAATGTCCTAGAGAGATCAGGTTTGTTTTAGTATTCTCCAATCAACAGCCCCTACAACCCAAAAAGGAATGGAGTCATTAGCACTTATGGTTTGTAAATGGCACCCAGAATTATGTTGCACGAAGCACAATTTCACATCATTCTGGGTCCATTTGTGTGAAAACAAGGTCCAATCAGGCTGAAACGTTACAAGAAGGTAGAATCTATTGAGTTGTAAGTGATCTGAACGTTTCATAATGATCGCACATTCCTATAGGGGGTCAAACCATGTCCCAAAGGTCACCGGGCCTGGTGTCACTTTAAAGTAGTCCAGTTACACCTTTGAGGGCTTATAACTTGGCTTCTGAATATCCTAGAGAGATCAGGTTTGTTTTAGTGTACTCCAATCAACAGCCCCTACAACCTCAAAAAGGAATGGAGTCATTAGCACTTATGGTTTTTAAATGGCACCCAGAATTAATGTTGTACGAAGCACAATTTCACATCATTCTGGGTTCATTTGTGTGAAAACAAGGTCCAATCAGGCTGAAACGTTACAAGAAGGTAGAATCTATTGAGTTGTAAGTGATCGGAACGTTTCATGATGATCGCACATTCCTATAGGGGGTCAAACCATGTCCCAAAGGTCACAGGACCGGGTGTCACTTTAAAGAAGTAGTCCATTTACACCTTTGAGGGCTTATAACTTGGCTTCTGAATGTCCTAGAGAGATCAGGTTTGTTTTAGTGTACTGCAATCAACAGCCCCTACAACCTCAAAAAGGAATGGAGTCATTAGCACTTATGGTTTTTAAATGGCACCCAGAATTAATGTTGTACGAAGCACAATTTCACATCATTCTGGTTTCATTTGTGTGAAAACAAGGTCCAATCAGGCTGAAATGTTACAGGAAGGTAGAATCTATGGAGTTGTAAGTGATCTGAACGTTTCAAGATGATCGCACATTCCTATAGGGGGTCAAACCATGTCCCAAAGGTCACCGGGCCTGGTGTCACTTTAAAGAAGTAGTCCAGTTACACCTTTGAGGGCTTATAACTTGGCTTCTGAATGTCCTAGAGAGATCAGGTTTGTTTTAGTGTACTCCAATCAACAGCCCCTACAACCTCAAAAATGAATGGAGTCATTAGCACTTATGGTTTTTAAATGGCACCCAGAATTAATATTGTACAAAGCACAATTTCACATCATTCTGGGTTCATTTGTGTGAAAACAAGGTCCAATCAGGCTGAAATGTTACAGGAAGGTAGAATCTATGGAGTTGTAAGTGATCTGAACGTTTCAAGATGATCGCACATTCCTCTAGGGGGTCAAACCATGTCCCAAAGGTCACCGGGCCTGGTGTCACTTTAAAGAAGCAGTCCAGTTACACCTTTGTGGGCTTATAACTTGGCTTCTGAATGTCCCAGAGAGGTTAGGTTTGTTTTAGTGTTCTCCAATCAACAGCCCCTACAACCACAAAAAGGAATGGAGTCATTAGCACTTATGGTTTGTAAATGGCACCCAGAATTATGTTGCACTAAGCACAATTTCACATCATTCTGGGTTCATTTGTGTGAAAACAAGGTCCAATCAGGCTGAAACGTTACAGGAAGGTAGAATCTATTGAGTTGTAAGTGATCTGAACGTTTCATGATGATAGCACTTTCCTAAGGTGGTCAAATAATGTCCCAAAGGTCACCGGATCTGGTGTCAATTTAAAGAAGTAGTCCAGTTACACCTTTGTGGGCTTATAACTTGGCTTCTGAATGTCCTAGAGAGATCAGGTTTGTTTTAGTATACTCCAATCAACAGCACTTACAACCACAAAAAGGAATGGGGTCATTAGCACTTATGGTTTTAAAATGGCACCCGGAATTATGTTGCACGAAGCACAATTTCACATCATTCTGGGTTCATTTGTGTGAAAACAAGGTCCAATCAGGCTGAAACGTTACAGGGAGGTAGAATCTATTGAGTTGTAAGTGATATGAACGTTTCAAGATGATCGCACATTCCTATAGGTGGTCAAACCATGTCCCAAAGGTCACCGGGACTGGTGTCACTTTAAAAAAGCAGTCCAGTTGCACATTTGTGGGATTATAACTTGGCTTCTGAATGTCCTAGAGAGGTTAGGTTTGTTTTAGGTTACTCCAATCAACAGCCCCTACAACCACAAAAAGGAATGGAGTCATTAGCACTTAAGGTTTGTAAATGGCACCCAGAATTATGTTGCACGAAGCACAATTTCACATCATTCTGGGTCCATTTGTGTGAAAACAAGGTCCAATCAGGCTGAAACGCTACAACAAGGTAGAATCTATTGAGTTGTAAGTGATCTGAACGTTTCATGATGATAGCACTTTCCTAAGGGGGTCAAACCATGTCCCAAAGGTCACCGGATCTGGTGTCAATTTAAAGAAGTAGTCCAGTTACACCTTTGTGGGCTTATAACTTGGCTTCTGAATGTCCTAGAGAGGTTAGGTTTGTTTTAGTGTTCTCCAATCAACAGCCCCTACAACCACAAAAAGGAATGGAGTCATTAGCACTTATGGTTTGTAAATGGCACCCAGAATTATGTTGCACGAAGCACAATTTCACATCATTCTGGGTTCATTTGTGTGAAAACAAGGTCCAATCAGGCTGAAACGTTACAGGAAGGTAGAATCTATTGAGTTGTAAGTGATCTGAACGTTTCATGATGATAGCACTTTTCTAAGGGGGTCAAACCATGTCCCAAAGGTCACCGGATCTGGTGTCAATTTAAAGAAGTAGTCCAGTTACACCTTTGTGGGCTTATAACTTGGCTTCTGAATGTCCTAGAGAGGTTAGGTTTGTTTTAGTGTACTCCAATCAACAGCCCCTACAACCACAAAGGAATGGAGTCATTAGCACTTATGGTTTGTAAATGGCACCCAGAATTATGTTGCACAAAGTACAATTTCACATCATTCTGGGTTCATTTGTGTGAAAACAAGGTCCAATCAGGCTGAAACGTTACAGGATGGTAGACTCAATTGAGTTATAAGTGATCTGAACGTTTCATGATGATCGCACATTCCTATAGGGGGTCAAACCATGTCCCAAAGGTCACCGGATCTGGTGTAAATTTAAAGAAGTAGTTCAGTTACACCTTTGTGGGCTTATAACTTGGCTTCTGAATGTCCTAGAGAGATCAGGTTTGTTTTAGTATTCTCCAATCAACAGCCCCTACAACCCAAAAAGGAATGGAGTCATTAGCACTTATGGTTTGTAAATGGCACCCAGAATTATGTTGCACGAAGCACAATTTCACATCATTCTGGGTCCATTTGTGTGAAAACAAGGTCCAATCAGGCTGAAACGTTACAAGAAGGTAGAATCTATTGAGTTGTAAGTGATCTGAACGTTTCATAATGATCGCACATTCCTATAGGGGGTCAAACCATGTCCCAAAGGTCACCGGGCCTGGTGTCACTTTAAAGTAGTCCAGTTACACCTTTGAGGGCTTATAACTTGGCTTCTGAATATCCTAGAGAGATCAGGTTTGTTTTAGTGTACTCCAATCAACAGCCCCTACAACCTCAAAAAGGAATGGAGTCATTAGCACTTATGGTTTTTAAATGGCACCCAGAATTAATGTTGTACGAAGCACAATTTCACATCATTCTGGGTTCATTTGTGTGAAAACAAGGTCCAATCAGGCTGAAACGTTACAAGAAGGTAGAATCTATTGAGTTGTAAGTGATCGGAACGTTTCATGATGATCGCACATTCCTATAGGGGGTCAAACCATGTCCCAAAGGTCACAGGACCGGGTGTCACTTTAAAGAAGTAGTCCATTTACACCTTTGAGGGCTTATAACTTGGCTTCTGAATGTCCTAGAGAGATCAGGTTTGTTTTAGTGTACTGCAATCAACAGCCCCTACAACCTCAAAAAGGAATGGAGTCATTAGCACTTATGGTTTTTAAATGGCACCCAGAATTATGTTGCACGAAGAACAATTTCACATCATTCTGGGTTCATTTGTGTGAAAACAAGGTCCAATCAGGCTGAAATGTTACAGGAAGGTAGAATCTATTGAGTTGTAAGTGATCTGAACGTTTCATGATGATAGAACTTTCCTAAGGGGGTCAAACCATGTCCCAAAGGTCACCGGATCTGGTGTAAATTTAAAGAAGTAGTTCAGTTACACCTTTGTGGGCTTATAACTTGGCTTCTGAATGTCCTAGAGAGATCAGGTTTGTTTTAGTATTCTCCAATCAACAGCCCCTACAACCCAAAAAGGAATGGAGTCATTAGCACTTATGGTTTGTAAATGGCACCCAGAATTATGTTGCACGAAGCACAATTTCACATCATTCTGGGTCCATTTGTGTGAAAACAAGGTCCAATCAGGCTGAAACGTTACAAGAAGGTAGAATCTATTGAGTTTTAAGTGATCTGAACGTTTCATAATGATCGCACATTCCTATAGGGGGTCAAACCATGTCCCAAAGGTCACCGGGCCTGGTGTCACTTTAAAGAAGTAGTCCAGTTACACCTTTGAGGGCTTATAACTTGGCTTCTGAATGTCCTAGAGAGATCAGGTTTGTTTTAGTGTACTCAAATCAACAGCCCCTACAACCTCAAAAAGGAATGGAGTCATTAGCACTTATGGTTTTTAAATGGCACCCAGAATTAATGTTGTACGAAGCACAATTTCACATCATTCTGGTTTCATTTGTGTGAAAACAAGGTCCAATCAGGCTGAAATGTTACAGGAAGGTAGAATCTATGGAGTTGTAAGTGATCTGAACGTTTCAAGATGATCGCACATTCCTATAGGGGGTCAAACCATGTCCCAAAGGTCACCGGGCCTGGTGTCACTTTAAAGAAGCAGTCCAGTTACACCTTTGTGGGCTTATAACTTGAATTCTGAATGTCCTAGAGAGGTTAGGTTTGTTTTAGTGTTCTCCAATCAACAGCCCCTACAACCACAAAAAGGAATGGAGTCATTAGCACTTATGGTTTGTAAATGGCACCCAGAATTATGTTGCACGAAGCACAATTTCACATCATTCTGGGTTCATTTGTGTGAAAACAAGGTCCAATCAGGCTGAAACGCTACAACAAGGTAGAATCTATTGAGTTGTAAGTGATCTGAACGTTTCATGATGATAGCACTTTCCTAAGGGGGTCAAACCATGTCCCAAAGGTCACCGGATCTGGTGTCAATTTAAAGAAGTAGTCCAGTTACACCTTTGTGGGCTTATAACTTGGCTTCTGAATGTCCTAGAGAGATCAGGTTTGTTTTAGTATACTCCAATCAACAGCCCCTACAACCACAAATAGGAATGGAGTCATTAGCACTTATGGTTTTTAAATGGCACCCAGAATTATGTTGCACGAAGCACAATTTCACATCATTCTGGGTTCATTTGTGTGAAAACAAGGTCCAACCAGGCTGAAATGTTACAGGAAGGTAGAATCTATTGAGTTGTAAGTGATATGAACGTTTCATGATGATAGCACTTTCCTAAGGGGGTCAAACCATGTCCCAAAGGTCACCGGATCTGGTGTCAATTTAAAGAAGTAGTCCAGTTACACATTTGTGGGAATATAACTTGGCTTCTGAATGTCCTAGAGAGATCAGGTTTTATTTTAATGTGCTCCAATCAACAGCCCCTACAACCACAAAAAGGAATGGAGTCAATAGCACTTATGGTTTGTAAATGGCACCCAGAATTATGTTGCACGAAGCACAATTTCACATCATTCTGGGTTCATTTGTGTGAAAACAAGGTCCAATCAGGCTGAAACGCTACAAGAAGGTAGAATCTATTGAGTTGTAAGTGATCTGAACGTTTCATGATGATAGCACTTTCCTAAGGGGGTCAAACCATGTCCCAAAGGTCACCGGGCCTGGTGTCACTTTAAAGAAGCAGTCCAGTTACACCTTTGTGGGCTTATAACTTGGCTTCTGAATGTCCTAGAGAGGTTAGGTTTGTTTTAGTGTTCTCCAATCAACAGCCCCTACAACCACAAAAAGGAATGGAGTCATTAGCACTTATGGTTTGTAAATGGCACCCAGAATTATGTTGCACGAAGCACAATTTCACATCATTCTGGGTTCATTTGTGTGAAAACAAGGTCCAATCAGGCTGAAACGTTACAGGAAGGTAGAATCTAATGAGTTGTAAGTGATCTGAACGTTTCATGATGATAGCACTTTCCTAAGGGGGTCAAACCATGTCCCAAAGGTCACCGGGCCTGGTGTCACTTTAAAGAAGTAGTCCTGTTACACCTTTGTGGGCTTATAACTTGGCTTCTGAATGTCCTAGAGAGGTTAGGTTTGTTTTAGTGTACTCCAATCAACAGCCCCTACAACCACAAAAAGAAATGGAGTCATTAGCACTTAAGGTTTGTAAATGGCACCCAGAATTATGTTGCACGAAGCACAATTTCACATCATTCTGGGTCCATTTGTGTGAAAACAAGGTCCAATCAGGCTGAAACGCTACAAGAAAGTAGAATCTATTGAGTTGTAAGTGATCTGAACGTTTCAAGATGATCGCACATTCCTATAGGGGGTAAAACCATTTCCCAAAGGTCACCGGGCCTGGTGTCACTTTAAAGAAGTAGTCCAGTTACACATTTGAGGGCTTATAACTTGGCTTCTGAATGTCCTAGAGAGATCAGGTTTGTTTTAGTGTACGCCAATCAACAGTCCCTACAACCTCAAAAAGGAATGGAGTCATTAGCACTTATGTTTTTTAAATGGCACACAGAATTATGTTGCACGAAGCACAATTTCACATCATTCTGGGTTCATTTGTGTGAAAACAAGGTCCAATCAGGCTGAAACGCTACAAGAAGGTAGAATCTATTGAGTTGTAAGTGATCTGAACGTTTCAAGATGATAGCACTTTCCTAAGGGGGTAAAACCATGTCCCAAAGGTCACCGGATCTGGTGTCAATTTAAAGAAGTAGTCCAGTTACACCTTTGTGGGCTTATAACTTGGCTTCTGAATGTCCTAGAGAGATCAGGTTTGTTTTAGTATACTCCAATCAACAGCCCCTACAACCACAAAAAGGAATGGAGTCATTAGCACTTATGGTTTTTAAATGGCACCCAGAATTATGTTGCACGAAGCACAATTTCACATCATTCTGGGTTCATTTGTGTGAAAACAAGGTCCAACCAGGCTGAAATGTTACAGGAATGTAGAATCTATTGAGTTGTAAGTCATATGAACGTTTCATGATGATAGCACTTTCCTAAGGGGGTCAAACCATGTCCCAAAGGTCACCGGATCTGGTGTCAATTTAAAGAAGTAGTCCAGTTACACATTTGTGGGCTTATAACTTGGCTTCTGAATGTCCTAGAGAGATCAGGTTTTATTTTAATGTACTCCAATCAACAACCCCTACAACCACAAAAAGGAATGGAGTCATTAGCACTTATGGTTTGTAAATGGCACCCAGAATTATGTTGCACGAAGCACAATTTCACATCATTCTGGGTTCATTTGTGTGAAAACAAGGTCCAATCAGGCTGAAACGCTACAAGAAGGTAGAATCTATTGAGTTGTAAGTGATCTGAACGTTTCAAGATGATCGCACTTTCCTAAGGGGGTCAAACCATGTCCCAAAGGTCACCGGGCCTGGTGTCACTTTAAAGAAGCAGTCCAGTTACACCTTTGTGGGCTTATAACTTGGCTTCTGAATGTCCTAGAGAGGTTAGGTTTGTTTTAGTGTTCTCCAATCAACAGCCCCTACAACCACAAAAAGGAATGGAGTCATTAGCACTTAAGGTTTGTAAATGGCACCCAGAATTATGTTGCACGAAGCACAATTTCACATCATTCTGGGTTCATTTGTGTGAAAACAAGGTCCAATCAGGCTGAAACGCTACAAGAAGGTAGAATCTATTGAGTTGTAAGTGATCTGAACGTTTCAAGATGATCGAACATTCCTATAGGGGGTAAAACCATTTCCCAAAGGTCACCGGGCCTGGTGTCACTTTAAAGAAGTAGTCCAGTTACACCTTTGAGGGCTTATAACTTGGCTTCTGAATGTCCTAGAGAGATCAGGTTTGTTTTAGTGTACTCCAATCAACAGCCCCTACAACCACAAAAAGGAATGGAGTCATTAGCACTTATGGTTTTTAAATGGCACCCAGAATTATGTTGCACGAAGCACAATTTCACATCATTCTGGGTTCATTTGTGTGAAAACAAGGTCCAATCAGGCTGAAATGTTACAGGAAGGTAGAATCTATTGAGTTGTAAGTGATCTGAACGTTTCATGATGATAGCACTTTCCTAAGGGGGTCAAACCATGTCCCAAAGGTCACCGGATCTTGTGTCAATTTAAAGAAGTAGTCCAGTTACACCTTTGTGGGCTTATAACTTGGCTTCTGAATGTCCTAGAGAGATCAGGTTTGTTTTAGTATACTCAGTGTTGACATGTGGCAAGACGCTCCTCCGGGCGCATCTTGCTTGGGCCTCTCTCCTGGAGGCCCTCAGTCAGACCCATTGTTGACATGTGGCAAGACGCTCCTCAGGGCGCGTCTTTCTTGGGCCTTTCTCCTGGAGGCGCTCAGTCAGACCGAGTGCTGACATGTGGCAAGACGCTCCTCGGGGCGCGTCTTGCTTGGGCCTCTCTCCTGGAGGCGGTCAGTCAGACTGAGTAGTGACATGGGACCTGACGCTCCCCGGGGCACGTCTTGCTTGGGCCTCTCTCCTGGAGGCGCTCAGTCAGACCCAGTGTTGACATGTGGCAGGACGCTCCTCGGGGCGCGTCTTGCTTGGGCCTCTCTCCTGGAGGCGCTCAGTCAGACCCAGTGTTGGCATGTGGCAAGACACTCCTCGGGGCGCGTCTTGGTTGGGCCTCTCTCCTGGAGGCGCTCATTCAGACCCAGTGGTGACATGTGGCAAGACGCTCCTCGGGGCGCGTATTGCTTCGGCCTCTCTCCTGAATGCCCTCTGTCAGACCGAGTGATGACATGTGGCAAGACTCTCCTCGGGGCGCGTCTTGCTTGGGCTTTTCTCATGGAGGCCCTCAGTCCGACCCAGTTTTGACATGTGTCAAGACGCTCCTCGGGGCGTGTCTTGTTTGGGCCTCTCTCCTGGAGGCGCTCAGTCAGACCCAGTGTTGACATGTGGCAAGACGCTCCTCTGGGCGCGTCTTGCTTGGGCCTCTCTCCTGGAGGCGCTCAGTCAGACCCAGTGTTGACACGTGGCAAGATGCTCCTCGGGGCGCGTCTTGCTTGGGCCTCTCTCCTGGAGGCGCTCAGTCAGACCATGTGTTGGCATGTGGCAAGACGCTCCTCGGGGCGCGTCTTGCTTCGGCCTCTCTCCTGAATGCCCTCTGTCAGACCGAGTGTTGACATGTGGCAAGACTCTCCTCTGGGCGCATCTTGCTTGGGCCTCTCTCCTGAAGGCGCTAAGTCAGACCCAGTGTTGACACGTGGCAAGACGCTCCTCGGGGCGCGTCTTGCTTGGGCCTCTCTCCTGGAGGCGCTCAGTCAGACACAGTGTTGACACGTGGCAAGACACTCCTCGGGGCGCGTCTTGCTTGGGCTTCTGTCATGGAGGCCCTCAGTCAGACCCATTGTTTACATGTGGCAAGACGCTCCTCGGGGCACGTATTGCTTGGGCCTCTCTCCTGGATGCCCTCTGTCAGACCCAGTGTTGACATGTGGCAAGACTCTCCTCGGGGCGCGTCTTGCTTGGGCTTCTCTCATGGAGGCCCTCAGTCAGACCCAGTGTTGACATGTGTCAAGACGCTCCTCGGGGCGTGTCTTGCTTGGGCCTCTCTCCTGAAGGCGCTCAGTCAGACCCAGTTTTGACATGTGGCAAGACGCTCCTCGGGGCGCTTCTTCCTTGGGCTTCTCTCCGGGAGGCCCTCAGTCAGACCCATTGTTGACATGTGGCAAGACGCTCCTCGGGGCACGTGTTGCTTGGACCTCTCTCCTGGAGGCGCTCAGTCAGACCGAGTAGTGACATGTGGCAAGACGCTCCTCGGGGTATGTCTTGCTTGGGCCTCTCTCCTGGAGGCGCTCAATTAGACCCAGTGTTGACATGTGGCAAGACGCTCCTCGGGGCGCGTCTTGCTTGGGCTTCTCTCCTGGAGGCCCTCAGTCAGACCCATTGTTGACATGTGGCAAGAAGCTCCTCGGGGCGCTTCTTGCTTGGGCCTCTCTCCTGGAGGCGCTCAGTCAGACCGAGTGCTGACATGTGGCAAGACGCTCCTCGGGGCGCGTCTTGCTGGGGCCTCTCTCCTGGAGGCGCTCAGTCAGACCCAGTGTTGACATGTGGCCTGACGCTCCTCGGGGCGCGTCTTGCTTGGGCTTCTCTCCTGGAGGCCCTCAGTCAGACCCATTGTTGACATGTGGCAAGACGCTCCTCGGGGCACGTCTTGCTTGGGCCTCTCTCCTGGAGGCGATCAGTCAGACCGAGTAGTGACATGTGGCAAGACGCTCCTCGGGGTGCGTCTTGCTTGGACCTCTCTCCTGGAGGCGCTCAGTTAGACCGAGTAGTGACATGTCGCAAGACGCTCCTCGGGGCGCGTCTTGCTTGGGCCTCTCTCCTGGAGGCGCTCAGTCAGACCCAGTGGTGACATGTGGCAAGACGCTCCTCGGGGCGCATCTTGCTTGGGCCTCTCTCCTGGAGGCGCTCAGTCAGACCCAGTGTTGACACGTGGCAAGACGCTCCTCGGGGCGCGTCTTGCTTGGGCCTCTCTCCTGGAGCCGCTCAGTCAGACCCAGTGTTGACATGTGGCAAGACACTCCTCGGGGCGCGTCTTGTTTGGGCCTCTCTCATGGAGGCCCTCTGTCAGACCCAGTGTTGACATGTGTCAAGACGCTCCTCGGGGCGCGTCTTGCTTTGGCCTCTCTCCTGGAGGCGCTCAGTCAGACCGAGTGCTGACATGTGGCAAGAAGCTCCTCGGGGCGCGTGTTGCTTGGGCCTCTCTCCTGGAGGCACTCAGTCAGACCCAGTGGTGACATGTGGCAAGACGCTCCTCGGGGCGCATCTTGCTTTGGCCTCTCTCCTGGAGGCGCTCAGTCAGACCGAGTGCTGACATGTGGCAAGACGCTCCTCGGGGCGCGTCTTGCTTGGGCCTCTCTCCTGGAGGCGCTCAGTCAGACCCATTGGTGACATGTTGCAAGACGCTCCTTTGGGCGCGTCTTGCTTGGGCCTCTCTCCTGGAGGCGCTCAGTCAGACCGAGTGCTGACATGTGGAAAGACGCTCCTCGGGGCGCGTCTTGCTTGGGCCTCTCTCCTGGAGGCCCTCTGTCAGACCCAGTGTTGACATGTGGCAAGACGCTCCTCCGGGTGCATCTTGCTTGGGCCTCTCTCCTGGAGGCCCTCAGTCAGACCCATTGTTGACATGTGGCAAGACGCTCCTCAGGGCGCGTCTTTCTAGGGCCTTTCTCCTGGAGGCGCTCAGTCAGACCGAGTGCTGACATGTGGCAAGACGCTCCTTGGGGCGTGTCTTGCTTGGGCCTCTCTCCTGGAGGCGCTCAGTCAGACCCAGTGTTGACATGTGGCAAGACGCTCCTCGGGGCGCTTCTTCCTTGGGCTTCTCTCCTGGAGGCCCTCAGTCAGACCCATTGTTGACATGTGGCAAGATGCTCCTCGGGGCACGTGTTGCTTGGACCTCTCTCCTGGAGGCGCTCAGTCAGACCGAGTAGTGACATGTGGCAAGACGCTCCTCGGGGTATGTCTTGCTTGGGCCTCTCTCCTGGAGGCGCTCAATTAGACCCAGTGTTGACATGTGGCAAGACACTCCTCGGGGCGCGTCTTGGTTGGGCCTCTCTTCTGGAGGCCCTCAGTCAGACCCAGTGTTGACATGTGTCAAGACGCTCCTCGGGGCGCGTCTTGCTTGGGCCTCTCTCCTGGAGGCGCTCAGTCAGACCCAGTGTTGACATGTGGCAAGACGCTCCTCGGGGCGCGTCTTGCTTGGGCCTCTCTCCTGGAGGCGCTCAGTCAGACCATGTGTTGGCATGTGGCAAGACACTCCTCGGGGCGCGTCTTGGTTGGGCCTCTCTCCTGGAGGCGCTCATTCAGACCCAGTGGTGACATGTGGCAAGACGCTCCTCGGGGCGCGTCTTGCTTCGGCCTCTCTCCTGAATGCCCTCTGTCAGACCGAGTGTTGACATGTGGCAAGACTCTCCTCTGGGCGCATCTTGCTTGGGCCTCTCTCCTGGAGGCGCTAAGTCAGACCCAGTGTTGACACGTGGCAAGACGCTCCTCGGGGCGCGTCTTGCTTTGGCCTCTCTCCTGGAGGCGCTCAGTCAGACACAGTGTTGACACGTGGCAAGACACTCCTCGGGGCGCGTCTTGCTTGGGCTTCTCTCATGGAGGCCCTCAGTAAGACCCATTGTTGACATGTGGAAAGAAGCTCCTCGGGGCGCGTCTTGCTTTGGCTTCTCTCCTGGAGGCCCTCAGTCAGACCCATTGTTGACATGTGGCAAGACGCTCCTCGGGGCGCGTATTGCTTGGGCCTCTCTCCTGGATGCCCTCTGTCAGACCCAGTGTTGACATGTGGCAAGACTCTCCTCGGGGCGCGTCTTGCTTGGGCTTCTCTCATGGAGGCCCTCAGTCAGACCCAGTGTTGACATGTGTCAAGACGCTCCTCGGGGCGTGTCTTGCTTGGGCCTCTCTCCTGGAGGTGCTCAGTCAGACCCAGTTTTGACATGTGGCAAGACGCTCCTCGGGGCGCTTCTTCCTTGGGCTTCTCTCCTGGAGGCCCTCAGTCAGACCCATTGTTGACATGTGGCAAGACGCTCCTCGGGGCACGTGTTGCTTGGACCTCTCTCCTGGAGGCGCTCAGTCAGACCGAGTAGTGACATGTGGCAAGACGCTCCTCGGGGTATGTCTTGCTTGGGCCTCTCTCCTGGAGGCGCTCAATTAGACCCAGTGTTGACATGTGGCAAGACGCTCCTCGGGGCGCGTCTTGCTTGGGCTTCTCTCCTGGAGGCCCTCAGTCAGACCCATTGTTGACATGTGGCAAGAAGCTCCTCGGGGCGCTTCTTGCTTGGGCCTCTCTCCTGGAGGCGCTCAGTCAGACCGAGTGCTGACATGTGGCAAGACGCTCCTCGGGGCGCGTCTTGCTGGGGCCTCTCTCCTGGAGGCGCTCAGTCAGACCCAGTGTTGACATGTGGCCTGACGCTCCTCGGGGCGCGTCTTGCTTGGGCTTCTCTCCTGGAGGCCCTCAGTCAGACCCATTGTTGACATGTGGCAAGACGCTCCTCGGGGCACGTCTTGCTTGGGCCTCTCTCCTGGAGGCGCTCAGTCAGACCGAGTAGTGACATGTGGCAAGACGCTCCTCGGGGTGCGTCTTGCTTGGACCTCTCTCCTGGAGGCGCTCAGTTAGACCGAGTAGTGACATGTCGCAAGACGCTCCTCGGGGCGCGTCTTGCTTGGGCCTCTCTCCTGGAGGCGCTCAGTCAGACCCAGTGGTGACATGTGGCAAGACGCTCCTCGGGGCGCGTCTTGCTTTGGCCTCTCTCCTGGAGGCGCTCAGTCAGACCGAGTGCTGACATGTGGCAAGAAGCTCCTCGGGGCGCGTGTTGCTTGGGCCTCTCTCCTGGAGGCGCTCAGTCAGACCCAGTGGTGACATGTGGCAAGACGCTCCTCGGGGCGCATCTTGCTTGGGCCTCTCTCCTGGAGGCGCTCAGTCAGACTGAGTAGTGACATGTGGCCTGACGCTCCTCGGGGCGCGTGTTGCTTGGGCCTCTCTCCTGGAGGCGCTCAGTCAGACCCATTGGTGACATGTTGCAAGACGCTCCTTTGGGCGCGTCTTGCTTGGGCCTCTCTCCTGGAGGCGCTCAGTCAGACCGAGTGCTGACATGTGGAAAGACGCTCCTCGGGGCGCGTCTTGCTTGGGCCTCTCTCCTGGAGGCCCTCTGTCAGACCCAGTGTTGACATGTGGCAAGACGCTCCTCCGGGCGCATCTTGCTTGGGTCTCTCTCCTGGAGGCCCTCAGTCAGACCCATTGTTGACATGTGGCAAGACGCTCCTCAGGGCGCGTCTTTCTAGGGCCTTTCTCCTGGAGGCGCTCAGTCAGACCGAGTGCTGACATGTGGCAAGATGCTCCTTGGGGCGTGTCTTGCTTGGGCCTCTCTCCTGGAGGCGCTCAGTCAGACCCAGTGTTGACATGTGGCAAGACGCTCCTCGGGGCGCTTCTTCCTTGGGCTTCTCTCCTGGAGGCCCTCAGTCAGACCCATTGTTGACATGTGGCAAGATGCTCCTCGGGGCACGTGTTGCTTGGACCTCTCTCCTGGAGGCGCTCAGTCAGACCGAGTAGTGACATGTGGCAAGACGCTCCTCGGGGTATGTCTTGCTTGGGCTTCTCTCCTGGAGGCGCTCAGTCAGACCGAGTGCTGACATGTGGCAAGAAGCTCCTCGGGGCGCGTGTTGCTTGGGCCTCTCTCCTGGAGGCGCTCAGTCAGACCCAGTGGTGACATGTGGCAAGACGCTCCTCGGGGCGCATCTTGCTTGGGCCTCTCTCCTGGAGGCGCTCAGTCAGACTGAGTAGTGACATGTGGCCTGACGCTCCTCGGGGCGCGTGTTGCTTGGGCCTCTCTCCTGGAGGCGCTCAGTCAGACCCATTGGTGACATGTTGCAAGACGCTCCTTTGGGCGCGTCTTGCTTGGGCCTCTCTCCTGGAGGCGCTCAGTCAGACCGAGTGCTGACATGTGGAAAGACGCTCCTCGGGGCGCGTCTTGCTTGGGCCTCTCTCCTGGAGGCCCTCTGTCAGACCCAGTGTTGACATGTGGCAAGACGCTCCTCCGGGCGCATCTTGCTTGGGTCTCTCTCCTGGAGGCCCTCAGTCAGACCCATTGTTGACATGTGGCAAGACGCTCCTCAGGGCGCGTCTTTCTAGGGCCTTTCTCCTGGAGGCGCTCAGTCAGACCGAGTGCTGACATGTGGCAAGATGCTCCTTGGGGCGTGTCTTGCTTGGGCCTCTCTCCTGGAGGCGCTCAGTCAGACCCAGTGTTGACATGTGGCAAGACGCTCCTCGGGGCGCTTCTTCCTTGGGCTTCTCTCCTGGAGGCCCTCAGTCAGACCCATTGTTGACATGTGGCAAGATGCTCCTCGGGGCACGTGTTGCTTGGACCTCTCTCCTGGAGGCGCTCAGTCAGACCGAGTAGTGACATGTGGCAAGACGCTCCTCGGGGTATGTCTTGCTTGGGCCTCTCTCCTGGAGGCGCTCAATTAGACCCAGTGTTGACATGTGGCAAGACACTCCTCGGGGCGCGTCTTGGTTGGGCCTCTCTTCTGGAGGCCCTCAGTCAGACCCAGTGTTGACATGTGTCAAGACGCTCCTCGGGGCGCGTCTTGCTTGGGCCTCTCTCCTGGAGGCCCTCAGTCAGACCCATTGTTGACATGTGGCAAGACGCTCCTCGGGGCACGTCTTGCTTGGGCCTCTCTCCTTGAGGCGCTCAGTCAGACCGAGTAGTGACATGTGGCAAGACGCTCCTCGGGGTGCGTCTTGCTTGGACCTCTCTCCTGGAGGCGCTCAGTTAGACCGAGTAGTGACATGTCGCAAGACGCTCCTCGGGGCGCGTCTTGCTTGGGCCTCTCTCCTGGAGGCGCTCAGTCAGACCCAGTGGTGACATGTGGCAAGACGCTCCTCGGGGCGCGTCTTGCTTTGGCCTCTCTCCTGGAGGCGCTCAGTCAGACCGAGTGCTGACATGTGGCAAGAAGCTCCTCGGGGCGCGTGTTGCTTGGGCCTCTCTCCTGGAGGCGCTCAGTCAGACCCAGTGGTGACATGTGGCAAGACGCTCCTCGGGGCCCATCTTGCTTTGGCCTCTCTCCTGGAGGCGCTCAGTCAGACCGAGTGCTGACATGTGGCAAGACGCTCCTCGGGGCGCGTCTTGCTTGGGCCTCTCTCCTGGAGGCGCTCAGTCAGACTGAGTAGTGACATGTGGCCTGACGCTCCTCGGGGCGCGTGTTGCTTGGGCCTCTCTCCTGGAGGCGCTCAGTCAGACCCATTGGTGACATGTTGCAAGACGCTCCTTTGGGCGCGTCTTGCTTGGGCCTCTGTCCTGGAGGCGCTCAGTCAGACCGAGTGCTGACATGTGGAAAGACGCTCCTCGGGGCGCGTCTTGCTTGGGCCTCTCTCCTGGAGGCCCTCTGTCAGACCCAGTGTTGACATGTGGCAAGACGCTCCTCCGGGCGCATCTTGCTTGGGTCTCTCTCCTGGAGGCCCTCAGTTAGACCCATTGTTGACATGTGGCAAGACGCTCCTCAGGGCGCGTCTTTCTAGGGCCTTTCTCCTGGAGGCGCTCAGTCAGACCGAGTGCTGACATGTGGCAAGACGCTCCTTGGGGCGTGTCTTGCTTGGGCCTCTCTCCTGGAGGCGCTCAGTCAGACCCAGTGTTGACATGTGGCAAGACGCTCCTCGGGGCGCTTCTTCCTTGGGCTTCTCTCCTGGAGGCCCTCAGTCAGACCCATTGTTGACATGTGGCAAGATGCTCCTCGGGGCACGTGTTGCTTGGACCTCTCTCCTGGAGGCGCTCAGTCAGACCGAGTAGTGACATGTGGCAAAATGCTCCTCGGGGTATGTCTTGCTTGGGCCTCTCTCCTGGAGGCGCTCAATTAGACCCAGTGTTGACATGTGGCAAGACACTCCTCGGGGCGCGTCTTGGTTGGGCCTCTCTTCTGGAGGCCCTCAGTCAGACCCAGTGTTGACATGTGTCAAGACGCTCCTCGGGGCGCGTCTTGCTTGGGCCTCTCTCCTGGAGGCCCTCAGTCAGACCCATTGTTGACATGTGGCAAGACGCTCCTCGGGGCGCGTCTTGCTTGGGCTTCTCTCCTGGAGACGCTCAGACAGACCCAGTGTTGACATGTAACAAGACGCTCCTCGGGGCGCGTCTTGCTTGGGCCTCTCTCCTGGAGGCGCTCAGTCAGAACCAGAGGTGACATGTGGCAAGACGCTCCTCGGGGCTCGTCTTGCTTGGGCCTCTCTCCTGGAGGCCCTCTGTCAGACCCAGTGTTGACAGTTGGCAAGACGCTCCTCCGGGCGCATTTTGCTTGGGCCTCTCTCCTGGAGGCCCTCAGTCAGACACATTGTTGACATGTGGCAAGACGCTCCTCGGGGCGCGTCTTGCTTGGGCCTCTCTCCTGGAGGCGCTCAGTCAGACCCAGTGTTGACATGTGGCAAGACACTCCTCGGGGCGCGTCTTGCTTGGGCCTCTCTCCTGGAGGCGCTCAGTCAGACCCAGTGTTGACATGTGGCAGGACGCTCCTCGGGGCGCGTCTTGCTTGGGCCTCTCTCCTGGAGGCGCTCAGTCAGACCCAGTGTTGGCATGTGGCAAGACACTCCTCGGGGCGCGTCTTGGTTGGGCCTCTCTCCTGGAGGCGCTCATTCAGACCCAGTGGTGACATGTGGCAAGACGCTCCTCGGGGCGCGTATTGCTTCGGCCTCTCTCCTGAATGCCCTCTGTCAGACCGAGTGTTGACATGTGGCACGATTCTCCTCGAGGCGCGTCTTGCTTGGGCTTCTCTCATGGAGGCCCTCAGTCCGACCCAGTGTTGACATGTGTCAAGACGCTCCTCGGGGCGTGTCTTGCTTGGGCCTCTCTCCTGGAGGCGCTCAGTCAGACCCAGTGTTGACATGTGGCAAGACGCTCCTCTGGGCGCGTCTTGCTTCGGCCTCTCTCCTGGAGGCGCTCAGTCAGACCCAGTGTTGACACGTGGCAAGTCGCTCCTCGGGGCGCGTCTTGCTTGGGCCTCTCTCCTGGAGGCGCTCAGTCAGACCATGTGTTGGCATGTGGCAAGACACTCCTCGGGGCGCGTCTTGGTTGGGCCTCTCTCCTGGAGGCGCTCATTCAGACCCAGTGGTGACATGTGGCAAGATGCTCCTCGGGGCGCGTCTTGCTTCGGCCTCTCTCCTGAATGCCCTCTGTCAGACCGAGTGTTGACATGTGGCAAGACTCTCCTCGGGGCGCGTCTTGCTTGGGCCTCTCTCCTGGAGGCGCTAAGTCAGACCCAGTGTTGACACGTGGCAAGACGCTCCTCGGGGCGCGTCTTGCTTGGGCCTCTCTCCTGGAGGCGCTCAGTCAGACACAGTGTTGACACGTGGCAAGAAACTCCTCGGGGTGCGTCTTGCTTGGGCTTCTCTCATGGAGGCCCTCAGTAAGACCCATTGTTGACATGTGGAAAGAAGCTCCTCGGGGCGCGTCTTGCTTTGGCTTCTCTCCTGGAGGCCCTCAGTCAGACCCATTGTTGACATGTGGCAAGACGCTCCTCGGGGCGCTTCTTGCTTGGGCTTCTCTCATGGAGGCCCTCAGTCAGACCCAGTGTTGACATGTGTCAAGACGCTCCTCTGGGCGTGTCTTGCTTGGGCCTCTCTCCTGGAGGCGCTCAGTCAGACCCAGTGTTGACATGTGGCAAGACGCTGCTCGGGGCGCTTCTTCCTTGGGCTTCTCTCCTGGAGGCCCTCAGTCAGACCCATTGTTGACATGTGGCAAGACGCTCCTCGGGGCACGTGTTGCTTGGACCTCTCTCCTGGAGGCGCTCAGTCAGACCGAGTAGTGACATGTGGCAAGACGCTCCTCGGGGTATGTCTTGCTTGGGCCTCTCTCCTGGAGGCGCTCAATTAGACCCAGTGTTGACATGTGGCAAGACGCTCCTCGGGGCGCGTCTTGCTTGGGCTTCTCTCCTGGAGGCCCTCAGTCAGACCCATTGTTGACATGTGGCAAGAAGCTCCTCGGGGCGCTTCTTGCTTGGGCCTCTCTCCTGGAGGCGCTCAGTCAGACCGAGTGCTGACATGTGGCAAGACGCTCCTCGGGGCGCGTCTTGCTTGGACCTCTCTCCTGGAGGCGCTCAGTTAGACCGAGTAGTGACATGTCGCAAGACGCTCCTCGGGGCGCGTCTTGCTTGGGCCTCTCTCCTGGAGGCGCTCAGTCAGACCCAGTGGTGACATGTGGCAAGACGCTCCTCGGGGCGCATCTTGCTTGGGCCTTTCTCCTGGAGGCGCTCAGTCAGACCCAGTGTTGACACGTGGCAAGACGCTCCTCGGGGCGCGTCTTGCTTGGGCCTCTCTCCTGGAGCCGCTCAGTCAGACCCAGTGTTGACATGTGGCAAGACACTCCTCGGGGCGCGTCTTGTTTGGGCCTCTCTCATGGAGGCCCTCTGTCAGACCCAGTGTTGACATGTGTCAAGACGCTCCTCGGGGCGCGTCTTGCTTTGGCCTCTCTCCTGGAGGCGCTCAGTCAGACCGAGTGCTGACATGTGGCAAGAAGCTCCTCGGGGCGCGTGTTGCTTGGGCCTCTCTCCAGAAGGCCCTCAATCAGACCCAGTGTTGACACGTGGCAAGACGCTCCTCGGGGCGCGTCTTGCTTGGGCCTCTCTCCTGGAGGCGCTCAGTCAGACTGAGTAGTGACATGTGGCCTGACGCTCCTCGGGGCGCGTGTTGCTTGGGCCTCTCTCCTGGAGGCGCTCAGTCAGACCCATTGGTGACATGTTGCAAGACGCTCCTCCGGGCGCATCTTGCTTGGGCCTCTCTCCTGGAGGCCCTCAGTCAGACCCATTGTTGACATGTGGCAAGACGCTCCTCCGGGCGCATCTTGCTTGGGCCTCTCTCCTGGAGGCCCTCAGTCAGACCCATTGTTGACATGTGGCAAGACGCTCCTCAGGGCGCATCTTTCTGGGGC
The DNA here is from genome assembly GCF_043380555.1 of Nothobranchius furzeri. Taxonomy (NCBI): domain Eukaryota; kingdom Metazoa; phylum Chordata; class Actinopteri; order Cyprinodontiformes; family Nothobranchiidae; genus Nothobranchius; species Nothobranchius furzeri. The sequence continues at coordinate 4,633 of NW_027223052.1, read as the reverse complement.
CTTTCTTCTGGAGGCGCTCAGTCAGACCGAGTGCTGACATGTGGCAAGACGCTCCTCGGGGCGTGTCTTGCTTGGGCCTCTCTCCTGGAGGCGCTCAGTCAGACCCAGTGTTGACATGTGGCAAGACGCTCCTCGGGGCGCTTCTTCCTTGGGCTTCTCTCCTGGAGGCCCTCAGTCAGACCCATTGTTGACATGTGGCAAGATGCTCCTCGGGGCACGTGTTGCTTGGACCTCTCTCCTGGAGGCGCTCAGTCAGACCGAGTAGTGACATGTGGCAAGACGCTCCTCGGGGTATGTCTTGCTTGGGCCTCTCTCCTGGAGGCGCTCAATTAGACCCAGTGTTGACATGTGGCAAGACGCTCCTCGGGGCGCGTCTTGCTTGGGCTTCTCTCCTGGAGGCCCTCAGTCAGACCCATTGTTGACATGTGGCAAGAAGCTCCTCGGGGCGCTTCTTGCTTGGGCCTCTCTCCTGGAGGCGCTCAGTCAGACCGAGTGCTGACATGTGGCAAGTCGCTCCTCGGGGCGCGTCTTGCTGGGGCCTCTCTCCTGGAGGCGCTCAGTCAGACCCAGTGTTGACATGTGGCCTGACGCTCCTCGGGGCGCGTCTTGCTTGGGCTTCTCTCCTGGAGGCCCTCAGTCAGACCCATTGTTGACATGTGGCAAGACGCACCTCGGGGCACGTCTTGCTTGGGCCTCTCTCCTGGAGGCACTCAGTCAGACCGAGTAGTGACATGTAGCAAGACGCTCCTCGGGGTGCGTCTTGCTTGGACCTCTCTCCTGGAGAGGCTCAGTTAGACCGAGTAGTGACATGTCGCAAGACGCTCCTCGGGGCGCGTCTTGCTTCTGCCTCTCTCCTGGAGGCGCTCAGTCAGACCCAGTGGTGACATGTGGCAAGACGCTCCTCGGGGCGCATCTTACTTGGGCCTCTCTCCTGGAGGCGCTCAGTCAGACCCAGTGTTGACACGTGGCAAGACGCTCCTTGGGGCGCGTCTTGCTTGGGCCTCTCTCCTGGAGCCGCTCAGTCAGACCCAGTGTTGACATGTGGCAAGACACTCCTCGGGGCGCGTCTTGTTTGGGCCTCTCTCATGGAGGCCCTCTGTCAGACCCAGTGTTGACATGTGTCAAGACGCTCCTCGGGGCGCGTCTTGCTTTGGCCTCTCTCCTGGAGGCGCTCAGTCAGACCGAGTGCTGACATGTGGCAAGAAGCTCCTCGGGGCGCGTGTTGCTTGGGCTTCTCTCCTGGAGGCCCTCAGTAAGACCCATTGTTGACAAGTGGCAAGACGCTCCTCGGGGCGCGTCTTGCTTGGGCCTCTCTCCAGAAGGCCCTCAATCAGACCCAGTGTTGACACGTGGCAAGACGCTCCTCGGGGCGCGTCTTGCTTGGGCCTCTCTCCTGGAGGCGCTCAGTCAGACTGAGTAGTGACATGTGGCCTGACGCTCCTCGGGCGCGTGTTGCTTGGGCCTCTCTCCTGGAGGCGCTCAGTCAGACCCATTGTTGACATGTTGCAAGACTCTCCTTTGGGCGCGTCTTGCTTGGGCCTCTCTCCTGGAGGCGCTCAGTCAGACCGAGTGCTGACATGTGGAAAGACGCTCCTCGGGGCGCGTCTTGCTTGGGCCTCTCTCCTGGAGGCCCTCTGTCAGACCCAGTGTTGACATGTGGCAAGACGCTCCTCCGGGCGCATCTTGCTTGGGCCTCTCTCCTGGAGGCCCTCAGTCAGACCCATTGTTGACATGTGGCAAGACGCTCCTCAGGGCGCGTCTTTCTTGGGCCTTTCTCCTGGAGGCGCTCAGTCAGACCGAGTGCTGACATGTGGCAAGACGCTCCTCGGGGCGCGTCTTGCTTGGGCCTCTCTCCTGGAGGCGGTCAGTCAGACTGAGTAGTGAAATGTGGCCTGACCCTCCCCGGGGCGCGTCTTGCTTGGGCCTCTCTCCTGGAGGCGCTCAGTCAGACCCAGTGGTGACATGTGGCAAGACACTCCTCGGGGCGCGTCTTGGTTGGGCCTCTCTCCTGGAGGCCCTCAGTCAGACCCAGTGTTGACATGTGTCAAGACGCTCCTCGGGGCGCGTCTTGCTTGGGCCTCTCTCCTGGAGGCCCTCAGTCAGACCCATTGTTGACATGTGGCAAGACGCTCCTTGGGGCGCGTCTTGCTTGGGCTTCTCTCCTGGAGACGCTCAGACAGACCCAGTGTTGACATGTGACAAGACGCTCCTCGGGGCGCGTCTTGCTTGGGCCTCTCTCCTGGAGGCGCTCAGTCAGAACCAGAGGTGACATGTGGCAAGACGCTCCTCGGGGCGCGTCTTGCTTGGGCCTCTCTCCTGGAGGCCCTCTGTCAGACCCAGTGTTGACATGTGGCAAGACGCTCCTCCGGGCGCATCTTGCTTGGGCCTCTCTCCTGGAGGCCCTCAGTCAGACACATTGTTGACATGTGGCAAGACGCTCCTCGGGGCGCGTCTTTCTTGGGCGTCTCTCCTGGAGGCGCTCAGTCAGACCCAGTGTTGACATGTGGCAGGACGCTCCTCGGGGCGCGTCTTGCTTGGGCCTCTCTCCTGGAGGCGCTCAGTCAGACCCAGTGTTGGCATGTGGCAAGACACTCCTCGGGGCGCGTCTTGGTTGGGCCTCTCCCCTGGAGGCGCTCATTCAGACCCAGTGGTGACATGTGGCAAGACGCTCCTCGGGGCGCGTATTGCTTCGGCCTCTCTCCTGAATGCCCTCTGTCAGACCGAGTGTTGACATGTGGCAGGACTCTCCTCGGGGCGCGTCTTGCTTGGGCTTCTCTCATGGAGGCCCTCAGTCCGACCCAGTGTTGACATGTGTCAAGACGCTCCTCGGGGTGTGTCTTGCTTGGGCCTCTCTCCTGGAGGCGCTCAGTCAGACCATGTGTTGGCATGTGGCAAGACACTCCTCGGGGCGCGTCTTGGTTGGGCCTCTCTCCTGGAGGCGCTCATTCAGACCCAGTGGTGACATGTGGCAAGACGCTCCTCGGGGCGCGTCTTGCTTCGGCCTCTCTCCTGAATGCCCTCTGTCAGACCGAGTGTTGACATGTGGCAAGACTCTCCTCGGGGCGCGTCTTGCTTGGGCTTCTCTCATGGAGGCCCTCAGTCCGACCCAGTGTTGACATGTGTCAAGACGCTCCTCGGGGCGCGTCTTGCTTGGGCCTCTCTCCTGGAGGCCCTCAGTCAGACCCAGTGTTGACATGTGTCAAGACGCTCCTCGTGGCGCGTCTTGCTTGGGCCTCTCTAATGGAGGCCCTCAGTCAGACCCATTGTTGACATGTGGCAAGACGCTCCTCGGGGCGCGTCTTGCTTGGGCTTCTCTCCTGGAGACGCTCAGACAGACCCAGTGTTGACATGTGACAAGACGCTCCTCGGGGCGCGTCTTGCTTGGGCCTCTCTCCTGGAGGCGCTCAGTCAGAACCAGAGGTGACATGTGGCAAGACGCTCCTCGGGGCGCGTCTTGCTTGGGCCTCTCTCCTGGAGGCCCTCTGTCAGACCCAGTGTTGACATGTGGCAAGACGCTCCTCCGGTGCATCTTGCTTGGGCCTCTCTCCTGGAGGCCCTCAGTCAGACACATTGTTGACATGTGGCAAGACGCTCCTCGGGGCGTGTCTTGCTTGGGCCTCTCTCCTGGAGGCGCTCAGTCAGACCCAGTGTTGACATGTGGCAAGACGCTCCTCGGGGCGCGTCGTGCTTGGGCCTCTCTCCTGGAGGCCCTCTGTCAGACCCAGTGTTGACATGTGGCAGGACGCTCCTCGGGGCGCGTCTTGCTTGGGCCTCTCTCCTGGAGGCGCTCATTCAGACCCAGTGGTGACATGTGGCAAGACGCTCCTCGTGGCGCGTATTGCTTCGGCCTCTCTCCTGAATGCCCTCTGTCAGACCGAGTGTTGACATGTGGCAAGACTCTCCTCGGGGTGCGTCTTGCTTGGGCTTCTCTCATGGAGGCCCTCAGTCCGACCCAGTGTTGACATGTGTCAAGACGCTCCTCGGGGCGTGTCTTGCTTGGGCCTCTCTCCTGGAGGCGCTCAGTCAGACCCAGTGTTGACATGTGGCAAGACGCTCCTCTGGGCGCGTCTTGCTTGGGCCTCTCTCCTGGAGGCGCTCAGTCAGACCCAGTGTTGACACGTGGCAAGACGCTCCTCGGGGCGCGTCTTGCTTGGGCCTCTCTCCTGGAGGCGCTCAGTCAGACCATGTGTTGGCATGTGGCAAGACACTCCTCGGGGCGCGTCTTGGTTGGGCCTCTCTCCTGGAGGCGCTCATTCAGACCCAGTGGTGACATGTGGCAAGACGCTCCTCGGGGCGCGTCTTGCTTCGGCCTCTCTCCTGAATGCCCTCTGTCAGACCGAGTGTTGACATGTGGCAAGACTCTCCTCGGGCCGCGTCTTGCTTGGGCTTCTCTCATGGAGGCCCTCAGTCCGACCCAGGGTTGACATGTGTCAAGACGCTCCTCGGGGCGTGTCTTGCTTGGGCCTCTCTCCTGGAGGCGCTCAGTCAGACCCAGTGTTGACATGTGGCAAGACGCTACTCTGGGCGCGTCTTGCTTGGGCTTCTCTCCTGGAGGCCCTCAGTCAGACCCATTGTTGACATGTGGCAAGACGCTCCTCAGGGCGCGTCTTTCTAGGGCCTTTCTCCTGGAGGC